>NC_133327.1:640096543-640696543 GCF_042186555.1 Aquarana catesbeiana
TACACATACACACACACGTCCCTGTTCTGCCTCTTGTGCACGCGATCGCGTATGGCCACTTTCTCCACCCTGGAAATCGCTCAATTGATGTCCTCCTTACAGTTCACTGAATGTTACAATAAAGCCAATTTAACCAACTCACTGGGCAAAATCAAGCTTTCTTTCTTCTAAACCCAAGCCTCGAACTAAACAACCCCCCCCCCCCCCCCCCCTGCGTTTTTTACTTTTAGTCCAGACCTACCAGTCTAGAGCACTTTTTAGTTTTGTTGTTCTTTCTTGTGTTATTTTTTTTTTTTTCTCTTTTAATCACAGAAGACTCAGTAAATGGCAGTTATTATGTACTGTTGCTTATTTGAAATGGTCACCTAGACAATAGCACAATCTTGAGAGCTAAGAGTTTTTTCCTGTCATCCACATTTGCCTTATTATATGCATATTGAACTGAACTGAATGAGGTCACTGACACAAGTGTGATTTTGTTCCCTTTTTTCAGGCTTAGCTATATTAAGCTGCTGTTGATCGTTCAGCCTAACTCTATTCAATATCTTTAAGATGGAACTCTCCTGTAATTCTGAGCCTGCATAAAACTACTCTCTTTATTTTTTGTGGCCATGCCCCCTGAATACTTTGATGTTATTTGTATGTTCTTGAAAATTTTTAAAAAAATATTTAGAAAAAAAAAAGTTGACCTTAAAGCGGGGTTCCACCCAAATTTTGAACAATATCTGTATGTATTCTCTTCCTTGCCTAGATGCTGACATGCCATTTAAAAAAATTTAAATCGCCGTAATTACCTTTTATTTTTCTATTCTTCTTTGCACTTCCTGGTTCTCCTCCCGTTGGAGTAGGCGTGTTTCTAGCCTCTCCCAGACTCCGCACAGTCTCCTGGGAGCTAGTCTCAGGCTTCCCAGCATGCCACTGAGCATGTGTGGGAACGAGCGGTGAATGCTGGGAGCACAGCATTCATCGCATCCAGGAAATAAATGCTTGTGGGCTTCAAATGCCCACAATGAAGATGGAAACCGCCTACAGTGAATAATATAAGTTATTCTTTCTGACGAAATCTGACACAGGCGGACATATTACACACAATATGTGAGTATGTAATGCTGAGAAGAAAAGTTTGTGAATGAACTAAAAAAAAAAAAAAACGATAGATAGGTGGACCCCCCGCTTTAAAGCGGAGTTCCACCCAAAAGTGCAAATCTCGCTTATATGCTTTCTCCCCCCTCCGGTGCCACATTTAGCACCTTTCATGGGGGAGGGAGGAACAGGGAACCTGTTTTTGACAGGTCCCCTTCCCCACTTCCGAGGACGGGCCTGATCTCCCGGAAGTTCAGCCCCCCTCCTCCTTCCCCCACCGCAGGGCAAATTAGAAAGCGCAGTGCACTTCGCACATGTGCAGTAGGGAACCCAAAAGTCTTCACTGCCTGGTTCCCTTACCAGGAATGGTTCCCTTATCAGGAATGCAGCAGCACCTTTGAGTCGATTGACTATCTCGGGCTCCCTGGACGGGTAAGTGTCCTTATATTAAAAGTCATCAGCTACAATATTTGTAGCTGCTGACTTTTATTTTTTTCACCCAGGCTGGACCTCCTCTTTAACTTGAAAGCGAAGTACTGCTAATGTGCTTCTCTTCCCCCTCTAACATCTTTGGAAGGTTTTTTGGTGGGTGAGGGGTTTGTAACTTTTTTGTGTAACTTTTTCTGACAGGTACCCGCTTCCACTTCTGCAATGTTTGCCTAGGCGAGGATTATGGAAGTTTGTACACCCCCCCCCCCACCTTTCCCGCCCACAACATCCTGAGACATGTCCCTTGTCCCAGGAGGTTGCTGGACCAACCTGTCAGCACAACGCAGTCTTGCGCATGCACAGTGGGGAGTCAAATGTAAAACAGCAAGTCACAGCCAGCTTTCCACAAGCAAGAAGGCGCGCACTAGACACTGACAAAGCCAATAATCTAAGAAAAGTAAGAAAACCCATACTGGGAGAAAAATGTAAACTTCTAGGAAAGGTACTGAAGCCATGGGATCAGAATTTTCAGAAAGCAGTGTCATCATGCTACCCCCCCCCCCCCCCCAACATATTATTTAGTACAGATTTCCTTCAAGAATTTTGGTTGGTACAAAAAAGGCTTTTTAATGACTGCAAGGCTATCTTGGATAGTATAAAAAAAGATCTACAGTATCTTCAGCTGTGGCTAAGCTCCCCCAGTAGAGGACACTGAACAGAAACTGCTAGATAAATTACATAAATGATCAGATTGACAGATATGGTTGACTATCCCTTAAATATACCAACCTTCATTGTAACACTGCGGGGACCATCGCCATTATTCTGAATAGGGTGTACCCCAAAACATGGCATCACAAAATCTGGATAGCTGTAAAATGAATTTTCAAAAATTAGGGTACTTGTAGCACAAATGATTCACCAATTAACCATAACCTGGATTATGAAGTAATATGGAGGTGTGGTCAATGTGGTCCAATCTTCTTTCATACTGACCATTGTGTATTGACCCACGTTTTGTTAGAGTTAGAAGTCACCATATAAAATAATTTAAGTGTCACTAAAGAAAAAATCTTTAGTAAAAAGGGGGTTATAATCGCTGTCAGTGTTATTTTTGCCACCTGTGTCCTCATTGAGGAGATTTCCTTTCACTTCCTGTCCCATAGCCAAAACAAAATGAGGGAATTCTAGGTTGTCATCGAGGCCATCAGAACTAGTGTCTCCATTGGAAGATTTCCCCTACATTACTGTTTTGGGGGCAACCCAAAATTCGGGTTCTTCTTTTATTCTCACTTTCGGTGATAATGGTGAAAATGACAAAATATAGAGAGTGACTCTCCCTAACAGGGGTGCAGATAGTGATGATCACTTGACAGGTGTTCTAATCAAAAGAAATAGTTGTGACAAAGCCACCACAACCTGTACACTGACCATATTATGAGACACAATATGGCATACAACTAAATACATTTAGAAAATCTCTTCAAATTAAATTGTTCAAAAGAGCATTATCCAATGAAACAATAATTACACAAAAATAAACTTCCAACAATTAAACCTTTAAAAAAATGACGTTGTTTTCCACATACATTCGGACTTCATAGGTAGTATATAAAAAACTCATATCAACTGCTCAGGCAAAATGCCATTTAACATCCAATGATTCAAAAAGTATAAATGGTCAATATGTATTAATATTCCTTCCTAGACAATTTGACGGCTGTATCAACTCATCCATAAGTTGACCCTTGCGGGGCAGGGGTAGACCCGGGGCCCTCATGTGAAGGCACGTGACCTTTTCTCTGGTTGCCCACTTCTGTCTACATCGTTACTTCTTCTCTTCTCCTTTCATTCCCCTGTTTCCTACTTTTCTGTCTCTCCTCTCCCTCCTTTTACCCCTCCCCCCCTTTTTTTTCTTTACTTCCCTCCCACCCCTCGTATGTTTTGGGACCAAATTGTATGGTTTATATCCCATGTCGCACTTTTGTACTCCTACCCCGTTGGTATTCCTGCTGAGTAGCTCCCTTGTTGTTTGGTACCTATCTGCTAATGTAATGCTCATATCTGGGTATGTTCAGGCCTACTACATCTGGTCCCAGCAATGTATATGTTATGCTATGTGTGGGGGTCGGAATATCCGTGCATTTACATTTTGTAGCGCACATGCTTGTTTTCTTACTTATTTTTTGTTTTATTTTTATATGTTTTGCTACCTTCTACAGTACATTTGTACCTTTTTTGTATTTTTGCAATCTTGTTTTGTATACAAAAACTTCAATAAACTAAGATTAAACACATAAATTGACCCTCAAAGGGGGATCCGTGTAACCTCATCAATTCTAATGTTTATGGACCAGGGTATCCCAGGTTCTACAAAGATAGACACTGAACATATCAGATATATATTAAATCGGAGTTCTGCTTAAAAAAAAAAATTAAAAGTCAGCAGCTACAAATACTGCAGCTGCTGACTTTTAATAATCGGACACTTACCTGTCCCAGGGTCCAGCGATACGGGGGATAGATGCCCCACTCGTCTCCCTCTCCTCTCTGTGGCGCCGGCATTGTCACGGTGGGCGCCTGGCTGTGGCATCATAGCCGGGCACCCACTGTTCCTGCACGGGCCGCGCGCAGTGACTGGCCAGGCAATCATCTGGGACCTGTGATGTGTCCCAGATGATTACCGAGAGGGCGGGGGGAGAGGTGATCTCCCTTCCGAAGTGCGCCGGGAGGAAGTGGGAGCTGGGACCCTCTAAAAAGAGGGTTTCCGCCCCTCCCCCCCCAAAAAAATATGACATGCCAAATGTGGTATGTCAGGGGGTCACCGCCCTTAAAGTGGAAGTTCCATTTTTGGGTGGAACTCCGCTTTAAGACGTCGGTTTTTCAGTAGGTCATAGTCCAGCAATAGTAGTAGCAAAGCAGGTAAAGAGTTGGAGCAAAGCTTACAAACAACAGCACATGCATGAACTTTGAAGTTGGAAAGAATAGCTCAGCAGTAGTTTATTGCTCAAAGTCCATAAGCGGTAGCGTGGTATAGGACATAAACAAATAGCTAAGTATAGAAGCATGTGCATAAGCTCAAAGGTATAGTTATGCAAGCAGGCACGACAGGCATTCCTTCATTAGTTGAGATATCGACTCAAGTATTGTCCCAGTTTACTTCATCACCTTAGATATTGTCACTGAGCAATACAAACTAGACAAGTGTGGTTTGTTTCATTCCGAATTAATATTATGACAAATTTTTCATTATTCAGAGATTCGGATATATCTGAATACCCGAATTACAGCATAAACGAAGTTTATCGAATAACAAACGAATATCTTCCAAATTTCCGAAATTCTAATTGAAATTCGAATAGAATTTTACATCGAATTCCAATCGAATTCGAACTGTAAACATATTTCTGAAATCAAAGACTGTGTGTGGTATTAGAGTACTATTTCAAAATAATCCTGTTTTTGTTAAGCCAAAGATGATTTAGGCCGGGTTTACACTGGTGCTACAAACGCTCAGACATTGGGAGCTCATGTCGCATGATGTGTGAAAATCAATGTTTCTCCATGGGAGCCGTCCTAACTGGTCCGACACAAGTTGGTCCGACTTTGAAAATGCTCCCTGTACTACTTTGGTCAGACTTTGATCCTACTTCAGCCCCATTGACTATCACTGAAGTCGGATCAAAGTCGGATCGCCGTCTTGCATGATCCGACTTTGGCATGCGACTCGTGCTCTGATGATCTTGAGGGGGAACTCCACGCCAAATTTTAAATAAAAAAACGGCATGGGTTCCCTCTCCAAGAGCAAACCAGGCCCTTCGGTCTGATATGGATTTCAAGGGGAACCCCCTACGCCAAAAAAACGGCGTGGGGGTCCCCCCAAAATCCATACCAGATCCTTATCCGAGCACGCAGCCAAGCCGGTCAGGAAAGGGGGTGGGGACGAGCGAGCACCCCCTCCTCCCGAACCGTACCAGGCCGCATGCCCTCAACATGGGGGGGTGGGTGCTTTGGGGCAGGGGGGCACACTGCGGCCCCCCCACCCCAAAGCATCTTGTCCCCATGTTGATGAGGACAAGGGCCTCTTCCCGACAACCCTGGCCATTGGTTGTCGGGGTCTACAGGCGAGGGGCTTATCGGAATCCGGGAGCCCCCTTAAATAAGGAGGCCCCCAGATCCCGGCCCCCCACCCTATGTGAATGAGTATGGGGTACATCGTACCCCTACCCATTCACCTGGGGGAAAAAAAGTGTCAATAAAAAAAACACACTAGACCGGTTTTTAAAGTAATTTATTAGGCAGCTCCGGGGGTCTCTTCCGACTTGGGGGATCTCTTCCGACTTCTCCGCTCTCTCCGGCCTCTTCTCCTGGTCTCTGGTTCTTTTCCCGCTCTCCGTTGTCTTCTGCCGGGCTCCTCCACTATCTTCTGCTCTTTTGCCCGCTCTTTTGCTAGTGTTGGCCCGGTCTTCTACGTAGTCTTCTTCCCTCTGGTCTTCTTCCGATGTTGACGCGCCGCTCTCTCCCGCTGTAATGCCGCGTGCGCGTTGCGCAACGACTTATATAGGCATGAGGCGTGGTCACTGGGTGATGTCATCCTGTGACCCCGCCCGTTATGATGTCACCGCCCCATCATGCCCCGGGCGGTATACAGTATACAGTAAATATCTCCTAAATGGTGCACGTTGAGGAGATATTTACAGTACCTATAGGTAAGCCTTATTATTGGATTACCTATAGGTACAATAAATATATTAAGGTAAACAACCACTTTAAGAGAATTTTTTCATCTACATATAGATAAGGTGTGAGATACTTGTTCGGCCAAATGCTAGTTTTACCATACTCATCCTATAAGTGGGCTCTTAACAAGAGTCTTCCTGTAGAGAACAGAGTGATAGTGAGAGTGTGACAGGAGACAAAACAACGTGTCAATATGTACATACCATTAACTTTATCAAAATCTCCCTCTGAGCCCTTGATGCCCTGGGAAAGGCAGTATGCCAGTCTTGACTTTGCTCTAAACTGGACCTCAGGATTAGGTTCTGCAACTTATATTGCAATACATCTCAGTGACCTAATGAGCCGTTTATACACTGCATTATTGGCTGGGGAGGCTGATTTGTGACTTGGAGCAAAGTCAAGATCTGCATGGGTGGAACTTCCCCATGTGCAGAGCCACCTATGTAGTGCAGAGGAAGAATAATGAAAAGTAATGCTTTATTATACCTTTATTATACCTTTTACCCACTTATACCAGTTTCATTATTATGTTTAATAAGACAACGCAGAGATCAGTAAAGAAATAAAAATAATCTACGACACCCAGATTTCACCTTTAACTAATTTAGGAAATGGCGAAGGTATTGAATTTATTCTTCTCCTCAGTCTTCACGAGGGAATCGGGGGGCTTCAGTAATCAAAACTGCAATGTTTATCCTCAAGGCATGTCACAGGAAGCACCCTCATGGCTAACAGAGGATAGAATTAGAAATAGTCTTGAAAAACTTAACATTAATAACTCACTGGGACCAGATGGCTTGCACCCGAGGGTCCTTAAGGATCTCAGTCAAGTAATTGCCAGACCATTGTTCATAATTTTTACTGACAGTCTACTGACTGGAATGGTACCAACTGATTGGAGAAAAGCCAATGTAGCACCAATATTTAAAAAAGGACCAAAATACATCCCTGGGAATTACAGACCAGTTAGCCTAACATCAATAGTATGCAAGCTCTTGAAGGGGATGAAAAGGGATTATATACAAGATTTTAGTAATGAAAACAGTATCATTAGCAGTAATCAGCATGGATTCATGAAGAATCGTTCTTGCCAAACCAATCTATTAACCTTCTATGAGGAGGTGAGCTGCCATCTAAATAAAGGAAGGCCCGTAGACATGGTGTATCTGGATTTTGCAAAAGCATTTGATACAGTTCCCCATAAATGTTTAATCTACAAAATAAGATCTGTTGGCATGGACCATAGGGTGAGTACATGGATTGAAAACTGGCTACAAGGGCGAGTTCAGAGGGTGGTGATAAACGGGGAGTACTTGGAATGGTCAGGGATGGAAAGTGGGGCCCCCCCCAGGGTTCTGTCCTGGGCCAATCCTGTTTAATTTATTCATAAACGACCTGGAGGATGGGGTAAACAGCTCAATCTCTGTATTTGCGGATGATACTAAGCTAAGCAGGGCAATAGCTTCTCCGCAGGATGTGGAAACTTTGCAAGAAGATCTGAACAAATTAATGGGTGGGCAACTACATGGAAAATGAGGTTTAATGTAGAAAAATATAAAATAATGCATTGGGGTGGCAAAAATATGAATGCAATCTATACACTGGAGGGAGAACCTCTGGGGGAATCTAGGATGTAAAAGGACCTGGGGGTCCTAGTAGATGATAGGCTCAGCAATGGCATGCAATGCCAAGCTGCTGCAAGCAAAGCAAACAGAATATTGGCATGCATTAAAAAGAGGATTAACTTCAGAGATAAAACAATCATTCTCCCGCTCTACAAGACTCTGGTCCGGCCGCACCTGGAGTATGCTGTCCAGTTCTGGGCACCAGTCCTCAGGAAGGATGTACTGGAACTGGAGAGAGTCCAGAGAAGGGCAACAAAACTAATAAAGGGACTGGGGGACGTTAGTTATGAGGAAAACAAGCACTGAACTTATTCTCTCTGGAGAAGAGACACTTGAGAGGGGATATGATTTCAATGTACAAATACTATACTGGTGACCCCACAATAGGGATAAAGCTTTTCTGCTAAAGGGAATTTAATAAGACACGCGGCCCTTCACTAAAATTAGAAGAAAAGCGGTGTAACCTTAAACTGCGTAGAGGGTTCTTTACTGTAAGAGCGGTTAGAATGTGGAATTCTTTTCCATAGGCGGTGGTCTCAGCGGGGGGCATCGATAATTTAAAAAAACGATTACATAGGCACCTGAACAACCGCAACACAGGGATATACAATGTAATACTGACTTATAATCACACACATAGGTTGGACTTGATGGACTTGGGTCTTTTTTCAACCTCACCTACTATGTAACTATGAAATCTGCACACTGCCAGGTATTGCTGTCCTTGGAACAAAAGCACCGGTGTTCTGCCGAGAAAGTTCCCCTCGGCAGATAAAGACCCCCCTCTACTGCGCAGGCGCATCGCTTGCGCAGTAGGAACAACAAGGGAGCTGCCGAAAAGAGCCGAAACTGAACACCTGAGTCAGCTGTACACGGCGCCTGCGTGCCAAGACTATTTTAATAAAAAAGTATTTGCAACAGGCCCCTCGTGGGCTCGCTACGCTCGCCACGCTTCGGGCACGGCCTCGCTCGCCACGCTTCGGGCACGGCCTCGCTGTGCTCGGCATATTATTATTCTACCTCTATGTCCACTTGGATGGTGGGGCTTTAATGTGGACATAGGGTAGAATGTAGTGTGCAGGTGCCGTGTACGATCAGCTGTTCATCTTCGTCTATTTTCGGCGGCCCTGTAGTCGTTCGTACTGTTCAAGCGCAGTGCATGCGCAGTACAGGGGGGGTCCTTATCCGCCAGGGGAACTTACTCGGCAAGACACCGGCAATACTCAGCTGCACTCTCTCCATACCTTTCTGAAAGCCGAAGAAGCCTTTCAAACTCTCCACAGTGTTCTGTAACAGAAACAAGAGCACGGACTCCTTCCTAGACAAAAACAAAATATTCAAGTGATAAAAGTATCATTATTGTATATTTGACTCCTGACATCAAATCATGGCCCCGCTTACCTTCCTTGATCTTTCTAGCATATCCTTTGTGTCCTTGAAAAGGAAATAGCAACTGTTAGTTTTAGATTTTTTATAAATACACAATAAAGACGCACAGCGGGGCTCTGTTCTTTGTTTTTCGTGTTTATTTGGTCAATTGTTGACTTAGAACAAACATTTGTGGCTAATTTGGAAAACTTCTGAATGACAAGTAGATCAATGGAAAGGAAATATCCCAGATCATGGCACAAGAGAGGAATGTAGATGACCTTGGATGACCTCGTACACCTTTTTTCTCCTCTACATCTTGTACAATCAGAGAACTGCTTGTCAAAACTGCCAAGCAAAGCATTACGGCCACACCATGTGAACACCCTCATCCGCTGCCTTTGCGGCTTAGGAGCAGGGGGGGGGGGGGAGGCAATAAAAACGTGGCTCATCTGCCCAGCGGGGGGACACAGACAGCAATAAATACTTAAAAAATTTTATTTTTTTTTCATTCTTATTTGAACGATCCCCTATCACTGTACAACAACATATAGACAGATTACTGTCGTGTGAATAGGTGAGGTCACTGTTACTGAGGGGGAATTAACCACTTAAAGTGGTGTTCCGGCCGAAATTATACTTTTTAAATAAAAATACCCCTATAATGTACAAGCTTAATGTATTCTAGTAAAGTTAGTCTGTAAACTAAGGTCTGTTTTGTTAGTTTATAGCAGTAGTTTGTTATTTTATAAACTTACAGCAGGCCGTGGCCATCTTAAGTGTGGGCATCTGAAGCCAGACTGTATTTCTTCCTGGATCTCATCCTTGCAGATCTCGCACATGCTCAGTGCAGCACAAGCAGTGTAATAGGTTTCAGGTCAGGTTTCCATAGCAACGGCAGTTTCGGAGGAAGTTGCCGCCCCACATGCTTAGTGCAGCACAAGCAGTGTAATAGGTTTCAGGTCAGGTTTCCATAGCAACGGCAGTTTCGGAGGAAGTTGCCGCCCCACATGCTCAGTGCAGCACAAGCAGTGTAATAGGTTTCAGGTCAGGTTTCCATAGCAATGGCAGTTTCAGAGGAAGTTGCCGCCCCTTCCCAGCAGGCATTGCAAACAGGAAATGATGCGATGGGCCGCGGCCAGGGAGGAGGAAGTGAAAAATGAACACAGCAGATATACAGTAGGTGCTGAGAAAAAAAATTTAAAAATATCCAATTTGTTTACAGTGCACAGTTTAGTGAGTGATGCTGAAGAGTTGTAAAAGTAGGTGGAACTCCACTTTAAGCCCCGGACCATTTGGCTGGCAAAAGACCAGAGACCAGAGCGTTTTTTGCGATTCGGCACTGCGTCGCTTTAACTGACAATTGTGCGGTCGTGCGACGTGGCTCCCAAAAAAAAAAATTGACGTCCTTTTTTTCCCCCACAAATAGAGCTTTCTTTTGGTGGTATTTGATCACCTCTGCGGTTTTTATTTTTTGCGCTATAAACAAAACAATAGCGACAATTTTGAAAAAAAATTCATTATTTTTTACTTTTTTGCTATAATAAATATCCCCAAAAAATATATAAAAAAACATTTTTTTTCCTCAGTTTAGGCCGATACGTATTGTTCTACATATTTTTGGTAAAAAAAAAAAAAAAAATCACAATAAGCATTTATTGATTGGTTTGTGCAAAAGTTATAGCATCCACAAAATAGGGGATAGTTCTATGGCATTTTTATTAATATTTTTTTTTTTTTACTAGTAATGGCGGCGATCAGCGATTTTTATCATAACTGCGACCTTATGGCGGACAGATGGGACCATTCACATTTATACAGCGATCAGTGCGATTAAAAATGGATTGATTACTGTCTAAATGTGACTGGCAGGGAAGGGGTTAACCATTAGGGGCCGGTGAAGGGGTTAAGTGTGTCCTAGGGAGTGATTCTAACTGTGGGGGGGAGGGGCTATGTGTGACACGACACTGATCACCGCTCCCGATTACAGGGTGCTGTGATCAGTGTCCTGCCACTATGCAGAACGGGGAAATGCTTGTTTACATCAGCATTTCCCCGTTCTTCCTCTTCGTGAGATGATAGCGGGTATCCCCGCGGACATCGAGTCCGCAGGACCTGCAATCACACTCACGAAGGTAGCGCCCGGTGTTCTGCCGAGGATAAGGACCCCCCCCGCCTGCGCAGTAGGAGCCGGCGGAAATAGCCGAATAGTTTGAAATCAGCTGTACACGGCGCCTGTAAGAGGGCTCCTCGCGGGCTCGCCACGCTTCGGGCACGGCCTCGCTTCGCTCGGCACTTTTTTATTCTCCCTCTAGGTCCACTTGGATGGTGGGGCTTCAACCTGGACCCAGGCGCCGTGTACAGCTGATTGAAGATTTTCAGCTTCAGCTATCTTCGGCGGCTCCTAGTAGTTCGTACTGCACAAGCGCTGCGCCTGCGCAGTACGGGGGGGGGGTCCTTATCCGCCGGGGGGAACTTTCTTGGCAAGACACCGGCGCGCGCGCCCGCAAACTGCTTCCTAAAGGGCAACGTCCAGGTACAATAATCTGCCTGTACGTGCCCTTCTGCCAACGTAACAACATTCTAATAATTGTCAAATAAGAATTTGCCAATCAGTTACTATGCCCTGTAGTCACAAAGTTATATCACGCTCACTGACAAGAACCTGTCTCCACTAATGGGGACATCTTGGTGGAGTCACCTGCCTAAGTTCCTAGGCATTTTCGTCGTCAGAAAAATGGCCGCCGCTCTGATCTCCGTTTGCTTTATTAGAGACAAGATTATAAACCGTGGTAGCTCAGAGCTGTCAGCGGACTGGTGACTACTTTCCCTTTTCGGATAGTTTATATAGTTACAAAATTGGCATGGTTACCTGCAGAAACTCATCAGCGGTCACATGACAATGACAGTCAATAAAACCCACAGCCATTCCTCTCCACGTCTCTCTCAGACACCGGGGCCGGCCTTGGCAGCGGTAACGCCCATGGGAGGCGTGGTTGGTCGGCAGGCGGGATTTCTATTGTGCCTAGCTAAATCGAGAGGGGCGGAGACATTTTGAGCACGTGTTTACAGCTGCCTAATGATTTGCGGTGGTAGATGGTCTTGCATGTGTCTCTGCTGAGCACACACGGGACGATCTGATTGGTTGTATGGAGGTTGAAGTCTCATGCACGCTGTCAGGGTTGATGCTCCTAATTTAGAGGAACTATCCATCTTTTGGAACCAGAGCCCTCTGTACCACTTTCCTTCTCAGTCATCATTCTTTTGATTCTGACCTTTCCCATAAAAAAAGTTATAATAATAAGCAAAAAGTACTATTTAGGTACTAAAAGTGTTTTTGAAACCTAAAATCTTGTATAAAAAAAAATTAAAAAAGGCCCCATTGACACCTGTGCATCGCATTGCTGCACGGTTTTTATTTTTTTTTGCACAACACAAAAAGTTCCCGCACCTTTATTGGGTGCAGAGATTGGCACTTTTTTTTTTTTTTTTTTTACAGGGTGTTTCAGCTCTTTTGTTTTGCAACAAAACACGTATTTGCTGGCTGCTTTTGTACTTACCACCGTGGGTGATGAGCTATCAGTGCCCAAAAAGCTGGTGTAGGTGTCCACAGGTTTAAAATCCCCCCTCTTCTTACTGCAGTGCTTCTAGGACAGGTCAGAGTTATTCTGATTGGTCAGCGCCAGCAAAGAGCAACGCTCTACTCCATCCTGGAAGTACTGCAAAAAGAAGTGGGAGAAGAGCATGAATATCAATTCATCACTTCCCGGGATCGCCACGCCATGCGTGGGCACTGACAGCTCTGCATCCACAGAGGCAAGTACAATGGGGACGGGGGCGGGGGCATAGGAACAAAGGAATAACCCCCTCAATCGGGACTTTGACAGACCACCCACTCAGAAATAGATAAAATATCATCTTTAACCGCTTGATATCCGCGCTATAGCCGAATGACGGCTACAGCGTGGACCTTAATTCCCGGGAGGCCGTCATATGACGGCCTCCCCTGTGCACGCGCCCTGCAGGGCGAGCACCGAGCGCGATGTGATCACCGAGTCACTGAGACTCGGCTGATCACCGATCCAAGTAAGGGGCCGGTCCCGGCCCCTTACCATGTGATCAACTGTCAGCCAATGACAGCTGATCACATGATCAAAACAAAAGCTCTGTGATCGTTTTTTTTTCCTCCTCGCGCTGACAGTGCGAGGAGAAAAAAAAGCCGATCACCGGCTCGTTAGCAAGAGACATCGGTCCCGAAGAGGAGGAGGCAATAATGCCTCGATTGTGCCACAAGTACCCCCTGCCAGTGCCACCTGACACATTGCCACCTGACAGTGCCCACAGTGCCCACCCATGCCATGTATCAATGCCCATGAGTGCCAACTATCAATGCCTACAAGTGCCACCTATCAATGCCCACAAGTGTCACCTATCAATGCCCACCAGTGGTGCCAATCAGTGACACCTAGCAGCAGTGCCGGGACAAGGTCACCCAGTGCGAACATACCAAATTGCGCCCTCCCCCCCCCCCATTTACAGTGCAAGGGTTCAGTAGCAAGTGATGCAGAGCTCAGGAATGGAAAAAAAAACATATTAAGGATTGTGGAAATAGGGTTCAGAAGACTGGTATAAAACCCAATATGTTATATATTGCAGTTTAACAGTCATTAGATGTGGTGGCTGCATTAGTTTTATTTTAGGCTTTTCCCCTCTGTTTTCACCTGGCGATCTGGCCAGTGGCATATGTCCTGTATTAGAGTGCCCCCAATCTGGATAAAGGAGCACAGAAGGCACAGCTGATAGCAGCATAGTCAGTCTGGGAAGGAGGGTAGTGTTAGATGTACTAGCAGATTTAGCCAAACTCAATAGCCTATGAAAAACAGGATCACACATTCTCCACACTTCAGCACACTGGACTCCTCTACTTTCTGCTCTGCTGTCTAAAGTCAACATGGGAAAGAGAATGAGGAGGACACGCTCTGACACACAGGGGGCTCTGACACACAGGGGGGCTCTGACACACAGGGGGCTCTGACACACAGGGGGGCTCTGACACACAGGGGGGCTCTGACACACAGGGGGCTCTGACACACAGGGGGGCTCTGACACACAGGGGGCTCTGACACACAGGGGGGCTCTGACACACAGGGGGCTCTGACACACAGGGGGGCTCTGACACACAGGGGGCTCTGACACACAGGGGGCTCTGACACACAGAGGGGCTCTGACACACAGGGGGCTCTGACACACAGGGGGGCTCTGACACACAGGGGGGCTCTGACACACAGGGGGCTCTGACACACAGGGGGGCTCTGACACACAGGGGGCTCTGACACACAGGGGGGCTCTGACACACAGGGGGCTCTGACACACAGGGGGGCTCTGACACACAGGGGGCTCTGACACACAGGGGGGCTCTGACACACAGGGGGCTCTGACACACAGGGGGGCTCTGACACACAGAGGGGCTCTGACACACAGGGGGCTCTAACACACAGGGGGGCTCTGACACACAGGGGGGCTCTGACACACAGGGGGCTCTGACACACAGGGGGGCTCTGACACACAGGGGGCTCTGACACACAGGGGGGCTCTGACACACAGGGGGCTCTGACACACAGGGGGCTCTGACACACAGGGGGGCTCACACAGGGGGCTCTGACACACAGGGGGCTCTGACACACAGGGGGGCTCTGATTCCCAACAACATCGATGGCATTTGCAGCTTGCTGAAATAATGTTTCCCCAGCCTTTATCCCCAGTCTGCACATGTACAGAGCTCTATGCTAACACCTCAGCTCTTTTCTGGGAATGTGGGGCTGACAGAGCAGGGGAGGGCTCAATAGACTGACAGGAGACTGAGCTAATAGGGACAGGTATTTATTTTTTCATTGCACCCAGCTTATATCAGGCAAATAATATAGTAAGTACACTGCTGTTAGTGAGACATATCCTGTGTTTAGGATGGGAGACAGCTGGGGGGAGTTAGTTAAGCACTGGATCCCCTCCCTATACACAAGTACTAGATGGATCAGCAGAGAACATTAACAAATGAAAAGTCCCAGTATATTCCCAACATATATAAGAATTGTTCTTCACTTTTTGTAAACCTGCTCTGCAAAGTACAGGGCGAGTTTACAGCACAGCCAGGTAGAGTTTGGAAGGCAGAGCAGTGGGGACTCACATGGAAGAAAACTAACATCCATCCTGTGAGATCTTCATGTTGGGAGAGCTGTATGATGTATGCAGGGGGCGGAAAGCAATGATCGGAACTGCACTGTTGTATCATCTTGCTCCGCCCACCTGTAGAGGAGCTCTCAGTGTCACAGCCCGATCCAGCCAGCCAGACTGATGAGAAATCAAGGCCAGTAGAATGAATTCTTCTCCCTCTGTGCCAGAATGTGGTTGCCGCTGTAGAGAGGAGGCAAGCAATATGTATGGGTGCATCCTCAGCCCACTTTTTGGGCAGACTGTACAATTGAGTGGAGCCATAACCTAAATATTCTCTGCATGCTCATGCTGCTGTCGGCGACCTAGAGCCCCCTCCCACACTCCTCCCACACCCTGCCCAGGGCAGCCGATCCTCCCGCCCACCCCTTGTACCGGCCCTGCTGCCTATAGATGGCAGTGCTGAGCCGATGACGTCACTGAGAATCCAGCTTCAAGATAAAGAGAGCACTGCTATAACCTCGCCGGACGGGGTGAGGAAAGGAAGCAAAACAAAGAGAACAGGAGACTTTCTCATACAAGTACATGGTACAGCAGGCACATATCAGGAATAGGAAATGTTGGGGTAACAAACACCTTCCATTCTGGGCCAATTCTGACATCTCTCTCATACACGGAACAATTCGTTTTTTTTTTTCTTGGAACCCACAAATATTATATATTTTATAATCAGAGACCTTGGAGATTAAAAATGGTGGGTGTTGCAGTTTTTTATGTCACAAGATATTTGCATAGTGGATTATCAATTATCAAACTTTTTAGGAAAAAAATACACTGAGTTTTAGTACATAGAAATGCAGTCTAATACTCAGTTGTTTGGTAAAAAAAAAAAAAAAGTTCCGCCGAGTATATAGACACCTAACACGCCATGCTTTAAAATTGTGTATGCCCGTGGAACAGCGCTAAACTATATTACCTAAAAATTTTCATAGGAGACACTTTAAAAGCCTTGACAGGTTACCAATTCAGAGTTACACAGGAGGTTTAAATTTTTTTTGGATTAACTTTATTGCTATCACAAGGGATGAACAACATCCCTTGTGACCGCATGAGCCTTGACAGGTCCTCTTTATGGTAAGATCTGGGGTCTTTCAGACCCCATATCTCTCCTATGCCCTCCAAAGCATCCGATCTGAGTTTGGTTTGATCGCCTGTAGAATTAAGATGCTGTTGCTCCCAACGTAGAACTCAACATTTTATCTGGCATAATGCAATGTCCGATAAAAGCAGGAATGTGTATTAAGCCAATTTGTCTCCATACACCTTCTTGGACTGGGTGTTTGCTAGGCGCTGACAGTATGGGGGAGATTTACTACAACTGGAAAGTGTAAAATCTGGTGCAGCTCTACATAGAAACCAATCCGCCTCCAGGTTTTATTGTCAAAGCTTCATTGAACGAGCTGAAGTTAGAAGCTGATTGGCTACCATGCACAGCCGCTCCACATTCTGAGTGCTCCAGTTTTAGTAAATCTCCCCCATTGTACATGGCACCTTTTCTGTAACCCGTGTGAATGTAACATTACAGGACTATATATATACAATTATTTTGCCATGTGTCTTTGTATATTTAACTTGCTCTCCAACAATTGTTTTTCTTTGTCGCAGTCCTAATTGGCTGTTTTACTTTTGATTGACAGGCCAGAATCTAAAGCCGTAGTTCTGGTGGAATCCGGGATCAGAATTCACACCACGGAGTTTGAATGGCCCAAGAATATGATGCCATCTGGGTTTGCAATGAAGGTTTGAAGGAAATCAATTACAGTCTCACTCAAAACATTAGTCATGTCATGGTCTTCTGAAGCTAGTCATAGTCATTACATTCTTAGTGCACAAACTCCTTTTGGAATAGTTATGTAGTATATGGTAGGCCCTCAGACTACATGGTAGGCCCTCAGACTACATGGTATTCCCTCCGACTACATGGTATGCCCTCCGACTACATGGTATTCCCTCCGACTACATGGTAGGCCCTCAGACTACATGGTAGGTCCTATGGTAGGCCTCAGACTACATGGTAGGCCCTCAGACTACATGGTAGGCCCTCAGACTACATGGTATTCCCTCCGACTACATGGTATTCCCTACGACTACATGGTAGGCCCTCAGACTACATGGTAGGCCCTCAGACTACATGGAATTCCCTCCGACTACATGGTATTCCCTCCGACTACATGGTATTCCCTCCGACTACATGGTAGGCCCTCAGACTACATGGTAGGCCCTCAGACTACATGGTAGGCCCTCAGACTACATGGTAGGCCCTCAGACTACGTGGTATTTCCTCAGACTACATGGTAGGCCCTCAGACTACATGGTAGGCCCTCAGACAACATGGTAGGCCCTCAGACAACATGGTAGGCCCTCAGACAACATGGTAGGCCCTCAGACTACATGGTAGGCCCTCAGACTACATTGATGGCCTTTTTCTGGCACCATCCTTCTATGTTTCTCACGAGCTTCCCAAGTATTATTTGATTGGTATGGTTGTCTGTTGAGCAGTTGGATCTTTTTTGAGATGGCCTTGGGCCAACCTTGTTTAAGAAAAGCCTTTTGGCATTCCAGCTGTGTAGGGTTTAACCACCTCCTGCCTGGTCTATTGTAAAATTACAGCCGCCCCGGAGCCTCTGTCTTCTGGGTGGACGTTATATGACACCCTCCCGGTTGCGTGCCTTGTGTGTCCCCTAGGGGTGTTTCGTCACATATGGCGACCCATCACATTTGGCTGCCCGCTGGAGTGGGCATGCGCGACGCCGCCATATGCGTTCCAACACTTATAAAACTTTTGTCACTTTTAACACTTTTTTAAAAGTGTTTAAAAAAATAAAAAGTGTTTTTGTCACTTTTAACACTTTTAAAACGTAAAGTTTTAAAAGTGTTGGAACGCATATGGGGCGCTGTCGCGCATGCGCACTCCAGCGGGAAGCCAAATGTGATGGGTCGCCATATGTGACAAAACAGGGGCCATGCAGTGGCACAATCTGTGACCTGCTGTGTCCACCAGACACAGCGGAAGACAGATCGCTATACCGGGCCGGCCCTGGTACCATGTGATGGCTGTGACCAATCACAGTGACATTGTTGCCAACCATCAGTATTTATACTGGCAGCCAGTAAAAAACAGGCACTTTTCTACTGCCAGTAAATGCCAGTGACAGGAAGAAGTTGCCAGTAAAAAAAGTCTGACGGTTGGCTTGATACTGCACATGTACAATTCTGGTCTGGAGCCGGCCGAGACTATTGAAGTGCCTGCTACAGTGTGTTCGGGCAGCACCGGCAGGGGCGGGTCTACCACAGGTGTGCCTGAGCATGTCGTGTGATGGTGCAAGGGAGCTGAGCAGAGCGGCCGGAGCCTCGTGTGCAGGTCTGTGGGACAGGAGTGGGGCTGTCAGTGCTGTTTGGACTGAAGGGACCACCTGGTGTGGAGAGAGACTGTGATTCAGGAGGAGACGCGTCGTGTCGTTGAGGTGTCCTCATCATCTGTGCTGCTGCACACTGCTGTCAATGTCATTGTGAGAGTCAGTTTCATGTGTGTGCGTGCCTCCCCATTCTTATTTCTTGCCCCGTGAGCTACTTACTATATCAAAAATAAGATAGAAATATATTTTTTTTTAAGTTAATATCTACTTTTGGAAAATTCCAGTAAAAACTTGGCTGTGCCAGTAAATTTTGGATGTTGTGTCAGTAAATTTCAATCTGGTAGGTTGGCAGCACTGCACAGTGATCACATGTCAAATGTACACAATGGCTTATAGTCATAGCCAATCATTGTGTACTGTTGTGATCTCTGTGATTGGTCCCTGTGATCACATGGTACAGACAGGGCTAATCACAGCACACCTGTACCATGTGATAGCCAATCACAGCTATTGCAATAATACATAATGACACATGAATTGATGCCATTCTTAAAAAATAAGCGAGTACACCCCTCACATTTTGTAAATATTTTATTATCTTTTCATGTGACAACACTGAAGAAATGACACATTGCTACAATGTAAAGTAGTGAGTGTACAGCTTGTATAACAGTGTAAATTTGCTGTCCCCTCAAAATAACTCAACACACAGCCATTAATGTCTAAACCGCTGGCAACAAAAGTGAGTACACCCCTGAAAATTGTGAAAAAGTGAAAATGTCCAAATTGGTCCCAAAGTGTCAATATTTTGTGTGGCCACCATTATTTTCCAGCACTGCCTTAACCCTCTTGGGCATGGAGTTCACCAGAGCTTCACAGGTTGCCACTGGAGTTCTCTTCCCCTCCTCCATGACGACATCACAGAGCTGGTGGATGTTGGAGACCTTGAGCTCCTCCACCTTCCGTTTGAGGATGCCCCACAGATGCTCAATAGGGTTTAGGTCTGGAGACATGCTTGGCCAGTCCATCACCTTTACCCTCAGCTTCTTTAGCAAGGCAGTGGTCGTCATGGAGGTGTGTTTGGGGTCGTTATCATGTTGGAATACTGCCCTGCGGCTCAGTCTCTGAAGGGAGGGGATCATGCTCGACTTCAGTATGTGACAGTACATTTTGGCATTCATGGTTCCCTCAATGAACTGTAGCTCCCCAGTGCTGGCAGCACTCATGCAGCCCCAGACCATGACACTCCCACCACCATGCTTGACTGTAGGCAAAAAACACTTGTCTTTGTACTCCTCACCTGGTACCGCCACACAGGCTTGACACCATCTGAACCAAGTAAGTTTATTTTGGTCTCATCCCCAAAAATGGGGATATTTATTACAGCAAAAAGTACAAAATATTGTTTTTTTTTCAAAATTGTCGCTCTTTTTTTGTTTATAGCGCAAAAAATAAAAACCGCAGAGGTGATCAAATACCACCAAAAGAAAGCTCTATTTGTGGGGAAAAAAGGACGTCAATTTTGTTTGGGTGCAACGTCGCACGACCGCGCAATTGTCAATTAAAATGACGCAGTGCCGAATCGCAAAAAATGGCCTGGTCATTCAGCAGCCAAATCTTCCAGGGCTGAAGTGGTTAACCACTTGTTTACTGGGCACTTAAACCCCCCTCCAGACCAATTTTCAGCTTTCAGCGCTGTCGCACTTTGAATGACCATTGCGCGGTCATACAACACTGTACCCAAATTAAATTTTTATCATTTTTTCCCACAAATAGAGGTTTCTTTTGGTGGCATTCGATCACCTCTGCGGTTTTTATTTTTTGTTAAAAAAATTTAAAAAGACTGAATTTAAAAAAATATATATATTTTTTTTATATTTTGTTATAAAATGTTGCAAACAGGTAATTTTTCTCCTTCATTGATGTACGCTGATGAGGCTGCACTGATGGTCACCAATAGGCTACACTGATAGGCACCGATGGGCTGCACTGATGGGCACCGATAGGGCAGCACTGGTGGGCACTGAGAGGTGACACTGAGAGGTGGCACTGAAGGGCATTGATAGGTGGCATTGGTGGGCACTGAGAAGTGGCACTGATAGGTGGCACTGATAACTGGCAGTGATGGGCACTGATAGGTTACGCTGAAAGGCAGCACTGCTAGGTGGCACTGATTGGCACCACTGGTGGGCATTGATAGGTGGCACTTGTGGGAATTGACAGGTGGCACTGTGGCACTGGCAGGTGGCACTGGCAAGCACAGAGGAGGAGGCAGATGTGCCTCCTTCCTCTTCGGGACCGATGTCCCTTGAACATAAGCCGGTGATCAGCTTTTTTTTCTCCTCACACTGTCAGCGTGAGGAGAAAAAAAAACAATTACCGAGCTTTTGTTTACACACGTGATCAGATGTCATTGGCTGACAGCTGATTACGTGGTAAGGGGCCGCGATCGGCCCCTTACTCGGATCGGTGATCACCCGAGTCTCGGTTAATCACGCCGCGCGTGCCCTGCAGGGGGAGCGCTGGGAGCGCGCAAAGGGGAGGACGTCCTATGATGGCCTCCCAGAAATTCAGGTCAACGCTGGGGCCATCATTCGGCTACAGCACGGACCTCAAGTGGTTAAAGTATAACTAAAGGCAAAACTTTTGTTTTTTGTTTTTTTTTTTAGATAGAGGGCAGAGAGATTAGAACACCTGTCAATTTTGATTGCTGTCTCTGCCCCCATTATGGAGATTCTCCCTCTGTTTGTCCTGTTTACCATTATCATTGAAAAGGAAAAAAAAAAGGAGATCCCACATTTTTGGATTGTCCCCTGAAAAGTAATAGAGGGGGAAATCTTCCAATGGGGCATGAGTTCTGCTGACCTGGGGGTCCCCAAGGGATTCCCCTCATTTTCTGGTATTTCCTCTCACTTCCTTTTTTGGCTATGGGACAGGAAGTGAAGGGAAGTCTCCCTGCATTGGGACACAAATGGTGAAAAAAAAAAAAAATCTGACAGGGGTTATTATAGTTGCCAAGATTGTAAAAAAAAAAAAGAAAAGTGGAACACTTTTGTGGCTGTAGGCGGAGCCGTACAATAATTAGGGGGAGAGGGGGAAAGGGGAAGAGGGAAATGACGCGACAGCAGCCCCAGATCCTACACAATAAAAATATGTGTATTCTAGAAAGTTTAACAATCAGCAGATAAAGTCACTCCAAAGACATGCTGGTAGGTTAATTGGATCCTGTCTAAAATTGTCCCTAGTATGTATGAATGTGAGTTAGGGACCTTAGATTGTAAGCTCCTTGAGGGTAGGGACTGATGTGAATGTACAATGTATATGTAAAGCGCTGCGTAAATTGACGGCGCTATATAAGTACCTGAAATAAAATAAATAAATAAATAAATAAAGTTACTCCAAACACCTGGTGTTAGCACTTCAATCATCCCGGCACCATGGTTGTTATGGTGTCAGGATGATTAAAGAGCCCCCACCTCACACCAGGAGTCCCCGGCGGAGCCCCCCCTCACACCAGAAGTCCCCGGCGGAGCCCCCCCTCACACCAGGAGTCCCCGGCGGAGCCCCCCCTCACACCAGGAGTCCCCGGCGGAGTCCCCCCTCACACCAGAAGTCCCCGGCGGAGCCCCCCCTCACACCAGGAGTCCACGGTGGAGCTCCCCCTCGCATCAGGAGTCCTCGGCGGAGCCCCCCCTCGCATCAGGAGTCCCCGGCGGAGCTCCCCCTCGCATCAGGAGTCCCCAGGGAAGCCCCCCCTCGCATCAGGAGTCCCCGGCGGAGCTCCCCCTCACATCAGGAGTCCCCGGCGGAGGCCCCCCCTCGCATCAGGAGTCCCCGGCGGAGCCCCCCCTCGCATCAGGAGTCCCCGGCGGAGCTCCACCTCGCATCAGGAGTCCCCGGCGAAGCCCCCCCTCGCATCAGGAGTCCCCGGCGGAGCCCCCCTCGCATCAGGAGTCCCCGGCGGAGCCCCCCCTCGCATCAGAAGTCTCCGGCGGAGCCCCCCCTCGCATCAGGAGTCCCCGGTGGAGCCCCCCCTCGCATCAGGAGTCCCCGGCGGAGCCCCCCTCGCATCGGGAGTCCCCGGCGGAGCTCCCCCTCGCATCAGGAGTCCCCAGGGAAGCCCCCCCTCGCATCAGGAGTCCCCGGCGGAGCTCCCCCTCGCATCAGGAGTCCCCGGCGGAGGCCCCCCCTCGCATCAGGAGTCCCCGGCGGAGCCCCCCCTCGCATCAGGAGTCCCCGGCGGAGCCCCCCTCGCATCAGGAGTCCCCGGCGGAGCCCCCCCTCGCATCAGAAGTCTCCGGCGGAGCCCCCCCTCGCATCAGGAGTCCCCGGCGGAGCCCCCCCTCGCATCAGGAGTCCCCGGCGGAGCCCCCCCTCGCATCAGGAGTCCCCGGCGGAGCCCCCGCTCGCATCAGGTGTCCCCAGTGGAGCCCCCCTTACGATTCCCAGAGCTTTTCTTCCAATAATAATAATCCAAAAAGTGACAAAAAAAAACAAACAAAACTCCATATTAAGTGTAACTAATGAATCCATAGAACCACTGTGCAAATAGAATATAAAAAAGCAATAAATACGGCACTCTAAAATAAGTAATGGTAGTGCAACTATGTGATCTGTGCAATAATAATATAGAATAAATATATATAAATAATGACAGATAAAAATCCACACAAGTGCAATAAATAATAATTAAGTCCAATGGTATCAAAAAGGTGCTTAGATCAGTGAAGAAACGTGCCCTTGGTAAAAAGGTCCCATAGACGATACAATCAAAATTGATAAAACAGCTCCACGATCCTCCTCAAAATGACTCTCCTAGGGATCTCTCCTCCTAACACCGCATAGGATTTTCCCTATAGAACCTCCATTCACGTGGTTGTTTTACATTTCTATTATATTCATTTTTTTGAGCAATATTTATTATACTTTTTTGAGCGTCACTTAATCATCAGTTTTTTACACCATTTATATTTTAATTTGATTGAGCGCTACATTCATTTAATATTTAGTTACCTACATTTACTAGCGCCTGGGTTGCCCACTATTTGCGCCTGAATTATGCCTACTCTACATGAATGGGTGCCCGGATTGCGCCTACTTGACCCCTATTAGCGGCTCAGTTGCTGCTGCTCTGTACCAGCCGATTTAGATAGCTACAGCTTGTGCGCAAGTGTGGTAGAGCAGAGAGCGCCCCTTCAAGCCCAGCAGCGTGCGGGTGTGATTTCCAATGCTGCCTATCAGTGCCGGGACAAGGTCACCCAGTGCCCAGGGCGAACATACCAGATTGCGCCCCCCCCCCCCCCCCCCATTTACAGTGCAAGGGTTCAGTAGCAAGTGATGCAGAGCTCAGGAATGGAAAAAAAAACATATTAAGGATTGTGGAAATAGGGTTCAGAAGACTGGTATAAAACCCAATATGTTATATATTGCAGTTTAACAATCATTAGATGTGGTGGCTGCATTAGTTTTATTTTAGGCTTTTCCCCTCTGTTTTCACCTGGCGATCTGGCCAGTGGCATATGTCCTGTATTAGAGTGCCCCCAATCTGGATAAAGGAGCACAGAAGGCACAGCTGATAGCAGCATAGTCAGTCTGGGAAGGAGGGTAGTGTTAGATGTACTAGCAGATTTAGCCAAACTCAATAGCCTATGAAAAACAGGATCACACATTCTCCACACTTCAGCACACTGGACTCCTCTACTTTCTGCTCTGCTGTCTAAAGTCAACATGGGAAAGAGAATGAGGAGGACACGCTCTGACACACAGGGGGCTCTGACACACAGGGGGGCTCTGACACACAGGGGGCTCTGACACACAGGGGGCTCTGACACACAGGGGGGCTCTGACACACAGGGGGCTCTGACACACAGAGGGGCTCTGACACACAGGGGGCTCTGACACACAGGGGGCTCTGACACACAGGGGGGCTCTGACACACAGGGGGCTCTGACACACAGGGGGCTCTGACACACAGGGGGCTCTGACACACAGGGGGGCTCTGACACACAGGGGGCTCTGACACACAGAGGGGCTCTGACACACAGGGGGCTCTGACACACAGGGGGCTCTGACACACAGGGGGGCTCTGACACACAGGGGGCTCTGACACACAGGGGGCTCTGACACACAGGGGGGCTCTGACACACAGGGGGCTCTGACACACAGGGGGGCTCTGACACACGGGGGGCTCTGACACACAGGGGGGCTCTGACACACGGGGGGCTCTGACACACAGGGGGGCTCTGACACACAGGGGGCTCTGACACACAGGGGGGCTCTGACACACAGGGGGGCTCTGACACACAGGGGGCTCTGACACACAGGGGGGCTCTGACACACAGGGGGCTCTGACACACAGGGGGCTCTGACACACAGGGGGGCTCTGGCACACAGGGGGGCTCTGACACACAGGGGGCTCTGACACACAGGGGGGCTCTGACACACAGGGGGGCTCTGACACACAGGGGGCTCTGACACACAGGGGGGCTCTGACACACAGGGGGCTCTGACACACAGGGGGGCTCTGACACACAGGGGGCTCTGACACACAGGGGGCTCTGACACACAGGGGGGCTCTGACACACAGGGGGGCTCTGACACACAGGGGGCTCTGACACACAGGGGGGCTCTGACACACAGGGGGCTCTGACACACAGGGGGGCTCTGACACACAGGGGGCTCTGACACACAGGGGGGCTCTGACACACAGGGGGCTCTGACACACAGGGGGGCTCTGACACACAGGGGGCTCTGACACACAGGGGGCTCTGACACACAGGGGGCTCTGACTAACACCTCAGCTCTTTTCTGGGAATGTGGGGCTGACAGAGCAGGGGAGGGCTCAATAGACTGACAGGAGACTGAGCTAATAGGGACAGGTATTTATTTTTTCATTGCACCCAGCTTATATCAGGCAAATAATATAGTAAGTACACTGCTGTTAGTGAGACATATCCTGTGTTTAGGATGGGAGACAGCTGGGGGGAGTTAGTTAAGCACTGGATCCCCTCCCTATACACAAGTACTAGATGGATCAGCAGAGAACATTAACAAATGAAAAGTCCCAGTATATTCCCAACATATATAAGAATTGTTCTTCACTTTTTGTAAACCTGCTCTGCAAAGTACAGGGCGAGTTTACAGCACAGCCAGGTAGAGTTTGGAAGGCAGAGCAGTGGGGACTCACATGGAAGAAAACTAACATCCATCCTGTGAGATCTTCATGTTGGGAGAGCTGTATGATGTATGCAGGGGGCGGAAAGCAATGATCGGAACTGCACTGTTGTATCATCTTGCTCCGCCCACCTGTAGAGGAGCTCTCAGTGTCACAGCCCGATCCAGCCAGCCAGACTGATGAGAAATCAAGGCCAGTAGAATGAATTCTTCTCCCTCTGTGCCAGAATGTGGTTGCCGCTGTAGAGAGGAGGCAAGCAATATGTATGGGTGCATCCTCAGCCCACTTTTTGGGCAGACTGTAGCATTGAGTGGAGCCATAACCTAAATATTCTCTGCATGCTGCTGCTGGCGACCTAGAGCCCCCTCCCACACTCCTCCCACACCCTGCCCAGGGCAGCCGATCCTCCCGCCCACCCCTTGTACCGGCACTGCCTAGCAGTGTTGCCTATCAATGTACCAGATCAGTGCCCATCACTGCCACCCATCAGTGCCGCCTCATCAGCGTACATCAATGAAGGAGATAAATTACCCTTTTTAAAATTTTATAACAAAATATAAAAAAAAAAAAAAAAAAATTTTTTTAAATTCGGTCTTTTTACATTTTTTTTAACAAAAAATAAAAACTTCAGAGGTGATCAAATACCACCAAAAGAAAGCTCTATTTGTGGGGAAAAAAATGATAAAAATTTCATTTGAGTACAGTGTTGTATGATCGCGCAATTGTCATACAAAGTGCGTCAGCGCTGAAAGCTGAAAATTGGTCTGGATAGGAGGGGGGTTTAAGTGCCCTGTAAGCAAGTGGTTAATAAAGTAGCGTAAAAAACATATAAAATCCACATGAGACAAAAATGCACGAAATATGTTACATGGAAAATCAAATAAATGTTGTACACATAATCGGGGGCATAAGGTGTACGGTGTGATTTTTTTCTGAAAAGGTGAACTAACACTCAACGGTGACACTAAAGAATATCCTTAAATAGATTCTTCACCGTGAAAACAAAAATGTAAAAGTCAGAATTAGGTGTGGGTGTGTTCGGGATCCCACCTGCCCAATCCCGCCAGGAAGCCGACACTGCACACCGCTAATCACAGGCAGGGAGACATTTCCCGGTCCGCAGCTGCATAGATTGAGAACTGTTTCACTGCCTGTGATTAGCGGTGTGCAGTTTCGGCTTCCTGGCGGGATCGGGCAGGTGGGATCCCGAACACACCCGAGCCCATCTCTAGTCAGCAGCTACAAATACTGTAGCTGCTAAGTTTGAAAGAACACACAGGATCCAGTGATGTGGTCACCCGACCCGGCTCTTTACCGGTGTTTGGGTTTCCAGCAATTTAAAGTGCAGAAAATCTGTAAGGTGACCTTATACTGGACCCCCTTCCCCATCCCACCCGGTCCTGCTGTACCAGATTGCCACAATCCCCTGCTGTCATACACAGACAAGCCAGTTCACCGGTCTGGGGATTGGAAAACCCTACGGCCTAATCTCGTGTCTGTATTAGCCAGTATGGATTACAGGGATTCTAATTGGTCAGCACCGTCACATGGACGGCGCTGACCAATCAGAAGCCCTTTAGCCCGTACTGTCACCAAAGTGAGGAGAGAAAGCCGCCGGAATTTCAAATCCCCGGACCGGTGAAGCGGCTTGTTGGTGTATGACAGCAGGGGATTGTAGCAATCTGGTACAGCAGGACCGGGTGACATGGGGAGGGGGATCCAGTGTAATGTCACCTTACAGATTTTCTGTAAAGGTGAACCTACACTTTAAGATGCCGGAAACCCAAACACCGGTAAAGAGCCGGGTCGGGTGACCACATCACTGGATTCTGTGTGTTCTTTAAAACCTCAGCAGCTACAGATTTTCTGTAAAGGTGAATTTACACTTTAACTGTGGGCAACTGACTGTGACGCCTTGTGGCTTCACATCTGGCTGCCCACCGCGCATGCGTGAGCCGCGCTGCGTCCGAGTGGTCCCGCAGTCTCTTGAGATCTGTGACGTGTCCAAAAAGTCTGCGGGGGGGGGGAAGAAGTTAAAATCGGGTACACGCTACACCCCCCCCCCCCCCCCCATAAAAAAGCCTTTCCAAATATTAGGGGGATGGGGTTGGGTTGGGAGCAGAACTTTCCCTTTTGGGTGAATCTCCACTTTAAAGGAGTTGTAAATTCTCAAGGTTTTTCACCTAATGCATTCTATGCATTAAGGTGAAGAACCTTCTGTTCTGCAGCAGTGCCCCCCCAGAGTCCCCTTTTTTCTTACCTGAACTCGATCGTTCCAGCAACGGCAGTGCCTCAGGTCCCCATTGGACAGATTGATAGCAGCAAGAGCCATTGGCTCCCACTGCTGTAAATCAAATCCAGTGACACGGGAGCCGGGGGCGGAGCCAAGTCCTGCTGTCTGTGTCAATGGACGCAGCAGCAGGACTCGGGAGCGCACCCGCACGGGTGCCCCCCATGGAAAGCAGCTGTCCAAGGGGGCACTCGAGAAGAGGAGGAGGTAAGTATAACATGTTTGTTATTTAAAAACAAAAAACAAAATGAACCTTTAAAATCACTTTAAGCTGGCCCAACGCTAGTAGATCTTTGAATGAACTTTCGTACAAAAACTGTCATCAGAACATTCGATGACAAATATGTCGTCTGAAAGCACTTCAAAAAATGTTTGCCTTGTGTTTTGCATGCTGCATTTTTGGTGGATATTTGGAGTGGTAAAAGAAATGCATGAAAAACGCACCCCCCCCCTTTGAAATGAATGGAAAACTCACCAAAATCGTGGCAAAATGCATCAAAAACTTTCGGTGCAATTTTTGAGTTACATGTCCTTTTTTCAAGGTGCAAAGTGCACAAGAAACATGGCAAAAACGCATATGCATTTTAACCACATATTTTGCAACGGACCAGTGTGAAAGCAGCCCTAACATATAATTTTGCAATGAAAGACCCAAACAAAAACCTCAAACACTGTTTTGTTTGATAAAAGATTCCCTTCCTGCTCCTTCTTTTTTACTAGTGTATATCTAGCTCTATTCTCCAAAAAGAATCCATGCACATTTCACTACTTAAAGCGGAGTTCCACCCGGTTCTGTGTTTATTAAAAGTCAGCAGCTACAAAAAGTGTATGTAGCTGCTGACCTTTAATATACACACACTCACCTGTCCAGCGGTCCATCGATGCGGGCGTCCGAAGCCTCGTTCCTCTCCCTCCGCCTGTCCGAGGTGCCAGCATTACTACCGGGGGTACCCGACTGTGACAGCTTGCAGCTTCACAGCTGGGTTCTCACTGCACGAGTCGCACTGCACGTCGTGAATTGCCATGCAATCTTCTGGGACCTGTGACATGTCCCAGAAGATTGCAGGGAGGGAGGGGCCATCTGGGGGGGGGGGGGAGTCGCCTAGGCCCGGAGCAGAAGTGGGACCTGGGTACCTGTCAAAACCAGGTAACCGCCCACCCCCCCCAAAAAAATGACATGCCAAATGTGGCATGTCACGGGTAGGAAGTACTTAAAGCAGAAGTTCCACTTTTGGGTGGAACTCTGCTTTAATGGCCATCTAATCTGTTTTTCATGAAATTGTTTCTTGAAGTGGTTGTAAACTCACATAAAAAAAAAAAAAAACCTGCAAGACAAAGACATAATGAGCTAGTATGCATACTAGCTCATTATGTAATACTCACCTGAGATTGAAGCCCCCGCAGCGTTGCCCATACACAGCACCGGATGATGTCACTCCCGCGCATGTGCGCGGGAGCCGCCGGTAACGGCACACTTACTGAAGCAAACAGCACGTACGTGCCATTGCTTCAGTGCACGTGCCGATGACGTCGGCACATGCAGGTACAAGGGATATCTCCTAAACAGTGCAGGTTTAGGAGATATCCAGGGTAGCTACAGGTAAGCCTAATTATAGGCTTACCTGTAGCAAAAAGTGGATTGTAAGGGTTTACAACCACTTTAAAGCTTCATGTACACTGCCCCTGAACTCTCCTCTGTTATCTTATCAGTACATGTACACAGGGTTGTTTATAGTCGATTCTAGGCAGTTGAGTTTAGAAGCATTTTTTGGAAAGCAAAAAAAATGCGTTCAGGACAGATGTTCAGAGGCATTTGAAACGCCAAACCCCTGTAACAGCTTGTAAATGCGGCTAAACGAGGTAACTCGCATTTAGCCGTGTTTCGTTTACAGGTGTTTATCGATTTTTTGACTATTTGAAAAAAAAAAAAAAAAAAAGCTTCTAAAAACGCAAAAGCAGCTAAACACGGCATGTAAATGCGGCAAAACAGACGTTTTTAAATGCCAGTTACTATCTGTCACGTTAAATCGTTCAGGAGAGGTTGTAAAATGTCCCGTGTACATTAAGCCTTAGGCCTCTTTCACACGGCCGATCCGTTCAGGTCCGCCTGTCAGTTTTTTAGGCGGACCTGAACGGACCCTCCATAGATCTCTATGGAGCGTCGGATGTCAGCGGTGACACGTCCACTGACATCCGACCCGCTCCGATCCGAAAAAGTGTAGCGGAGGAAAAACCTACTTTTCCATCCGTTTTCGGATTGGATCGGGTGACGACGGACTCTACGGTGCGTCGTCATCCGATCCCCCATAGGGGAGAGCGGCGCTCTGACAGGTCCGTCGTTGCACAGTGTGCAGAGACAGACCTGTCATCTTCCTGCTCAGCGGGGATCGGCGTAGCGATCCCCGCTGAGCAAACGGATGTTCACGGGGCCGATCATCATGGACCCGTCCCATGTGAAAGAGTCCTTACTGTGTTTTTCTGCTTCCTTGTAACATTCACAGTGAGCTCCTGAGCCTCTCCTTTTTCCACTCACCTCCATTTGTTTGGAATGAGCAGTGTACAATAGTTGAGATCATGTGCTCTGCTCTATGCACACTACACATCCCATACTCCATAGTTCATCCCAGGAGTGCGCAAGAAAGGGTGACTACACTCCTATATACAGTGGACCATGGAGAATGAGCGTAGCCACCCTCTAACAGGAAGTCAGATCACAGTAGCATAAAAAAAAAAAAAAAAAAGGGAATGTGAAGATTTGGAGGAGGCTAGGAGCAAAAGAAGGGACATTTTTGGGTTAAAAATACATACTTGCCAGAGTTTGGTGTCACTTTAAATGCTGGTGATGTCTAGGGGGGAGAGGGAAAGTCTGTAATACCTTTTGTCTGCTCCCCTGATCACCATCTCCGTCTTCTCTGACATTCTTTGTTACAAAATTATAGAACAGTCTTCAGGGGACCAGATACAGGGTCCGGGAAGCCACCCAGGGCAAGGTATAAAGCAAGTATTACATCTTATTTCTATATCCCCAAACATAACAGGTATTTAACCCATGCAGTGGGATGGGGGAGGTGGAAGGCACTGCAAGGGAATTTTTTTTTTCTGGTCCAAGCCCAACTCCAGACAAAAACAATTGTTTTGAATAAATTACCTCCAATGATGGGGGGTCCCATGTACTGACAATGCTGTGCTAGGTAAAATTCATATTTTAATTCAACATTCTGTGAGTGGGAGAGGGGCTTGTAACCACTTGCCAACCCTTCATGTACCTGGTATGTCATTGGTCTTCAAGTGGTTGTACCGGTACCGTTTTTGGAGTTGGCAGTCGGATCTCCTGTAATAGCAATCGGAACAGCAAACTAGTCGCTCAATTGCTATTACAGGCAGCGGGAAGGAACATCCCCCCCTCCTCCTGCCGAATTCTGCAGCTTGCTCAGGCTCTCCCATCCCACCGGGAAACCTGAGTGCCAGCTGGTCAGACACCCGAAGCCAAGATTGGCTTTGATCGGCTCTCTATGGTACTATGGTAACCTGGAAGCGATGACCCGGGTTAACCAGATGTCATCTGTGCCATTTAAAAAAAGTCAAAAGCATTAAAAAACACAGATCTTGGTGTTTTGAATACAAGCAAAGCTGCTCCAGGTGGGTAATAAGCAGTCCACCTAGTAGCCACACTGGCGGTATGATTATGTCAGATTTTTGCGTCTCAAAGCGGTACATTGTTTTGCATAGAAATTTGGCGTTTTATATTGTAGGTCTGTAATTCTTAGTAATAACTCACTTAAATCTGTCCAAACAAGAGTCTAGTAGACATCCCGGGTATGATAAAGTTTGAAACACGAAATCATAAATTATAATATAATAAATAACTATAAATAATTATAAAAAATAATATAATATAATAAAATTAATTTCCCCACAATTTACTATCGCTCAATTCTGCAAGTGTTCTAATTTACTATCGCTGTTTTCTAGCTGGTCTAAAACCACTTTTGACGTAGAGGGACACTTTTTGATTGCCATGGACAATCTCCAGTTTCCAGGCAGAAAGAACTGTATATATCATATAAAACTGCATGCAGGGCATTGGACAAACCACTAGGAACAAAAGGGATGTGAAATGATTTGATACAGTAATGTAATCTGTAAGATTACAGTGTACTGTGTTATGTTTTGTGTACTTTTTGAATTGTCCGCCGGGCTCCGCCCCCAAGCATCGTGACGCTCGCAGGGAACGGAGCCCGGCACACAGAGCATTGGGTGGAGGACAGAGCCCGCAGACACAGCGGGGGGACATGGTAGGATCCTGGGGACAAGGTAAGTAACCTGGACCAGGGTTCTGCAATGTAATCCCGAGTGTGGCTCGGGGTTACCGCTAATGGTACTGAAATTTAACCCCGACCTACACTAGGGATTACCGCCAGGTAAAAAAATGTTGCTCTACATAAGATGGCCTAGGCTACAAGAAGATTGCCAAGACCCTAAAACTGAGCTGCAGCACGGTGGCCAAGACCATACAGCAGTTTAACAGGACAAGTTCCACTCAGAACAGGCCTCGCCATGGTCGACCAAAGAAGTTGAGTGCACATGCTCAGCGTCATATCTAGAGGTTGTCTTTGGGAAATAGACGTATGAGTGCTGCCAGCATTGCTGCAGAGGTTGAAGGGGTCAGGGGTCAGCCTGTCAGTGCCCAGACCATACGCCACACACTGCATCAAATTGGTCTGCATGGCTGTCATCCCAGAAGGAAGCCTCTTCTAAAGATGATGCACAAGAAAGCCCGCAAACAGTTTGCTGAAGACAAGCAGACTAAGGACATGGATTACTGCAACCATGTTCTGTGGTCTGATGAGACCAAGATAAATTTATTTGGTTCAGATGGTGTCAAGCGTGTGTGGCGGCAACCAGGTGAGGGGTACAAAGACAAGTGTGTCTTGCCTACAGTCAAGCATTGTGGAAATGCCATGGTCTGAGGCTGCATGAGTGCTGCCGGCACTGGGGAGCTACAGTTCATTGAGGGATCTATGAATGCCAACATGTACTGTGACATACTGAAGCAGAGCATGATCCCCTCCCTTCAGAGACTGGGCCACAGGGCAGTATTCCAACATGATAACGACCCCCAACACACCTCCAATACGACAACTGCCTTGCTAAAGAAGCTGGTGATGGACTGGCCAAGCATGTGTTCAGACCTAAACCCTATTGAGCATCTGTGGGGCATCCTCAAATGGAAGGTGGAGGAGCTCAAGGTCTCTAACATCCACCAGCTCTGTGATGTCATCATGGAGGAGTGGAAGAAGACTCCAGTGGCAACCTGTGAAGCTCTGGTGAACTCCATGCCCAAGAGGGTTAAGGCAGTGCTGGAAAATAATTGTGGCCACACAAAATATTGACACTTTGGGCCCAACTTGGACATTTTCACTTAGGGGTGTACTCACTTTTGTTGCCAGCAGTTTAGACATTAATGGCTGTGTGTTGAGTTATTTTGAGAGGACAGCAAATTTACACTGTTATACAAGCTGTACACTCACTACTTTACATTGTACCAAAATGCCATATCTTCAGTGTTGTCACATGAAAAGATATAATAAAATATTTACAAAAATGTGAGGGGTGTACTCACTTTTGTGAGATACTGTAAGTCTCCATATAGTAAAAGTCAGCAGCTACAGTAGCTGCTGACTTTTATTATTTTTTTCCCAGGCTGGAATGCATCTTTAAATTTTCTTTAAAATCATCAATTGATCTGAAAGTTAAAAGCTGAAAGTTAAACACATTTTGCACTACTGTTAGTGCATAACCTATCAAATGGATAGCTTAGTTGTGCAGATTACATGGGAGAGCACTAGTCTCTGTGTAACCAGCAGCACTCTGCTGTCGGTGTGACAGCCTCCTGCTCTATATCAGTATCCCTGCATGCTCCCAGTAAGCAGAGCACAGAGCCTTGCTGTCACAGAGCTGTGATGATTACACAGGGAGATCCATATTTCTCCTGTGTAATCTGTAGAACTGAGCTATCAGTTTGACAGCTCGGGTCCTGCTCTGCATTTATGAATGAAAATTTTCATTGTAGCTTTCATTCATAAATTACGGTTATGTGAAAATAAAAACTTTTTTTATTTTTTTTAAACATTTTTGCCCCTTGTGATCTTTTAAATTTATTAGCTCCTTGTTTCCCCTTACCATTTTATTGTTTTCATTTTTGCAACGGTGCAGAGATAAATGAGCAAATGAGCACTGGCTCGCCCAATCAAGATGGCTGAAGGCTCTGAACCCTGAATAAGGCTGGACAAAGTTGTGCCACAAAGAGCTCAGTGTTTGGGGGGGTGTCACACTTTGGCATCTTCACCTTGGGTGCAAGAAGACCTTATCCTGCCACCCAGGCCTTGTGTGACCATATACATTGGGGTATACACTCAAGTAAATGTGACAAAGATCTACACTTCCTAGGGATTGACACAATTGGCAAGAACATAACAGGGATGAAAAAAAATATGGAATATGGGCAGCTGACACAATAGGGGTTATTTACTAAAACTGGAGGGTGCAAAATCTGGCTCAGCTCTGCATAGAAACCAATCAGCTTCCAGGTTTTATTGTCAAAGCTTAAAAGTGATATTAAAGCCTTGTTTTTATTTTTTTGTTAATTCCAAACATGTTATACTTACCTGCCCTGTCACAGTGACTTTGCACAGAGCAGCCCAGATCCTCCTCTTCTCGGGTCCCTCGCCGGCGCTGCTGGCCCCTCCCTCCTGCCCCCACAACAAGAAGCTTGCTATGGGGGCACCCGAGCTGTGTCTCGACCCGCCCCCTCTCTCTCCTCATTAGCTCACTGACTTTGATTGACAGCAGCGGGAGACAATGGCACCCACTGTGTCTCAGCCAATCAGAAGAGAGTGTCGCACAGCCTAGTCTCTTGTGCAACATTGCTGGATCGAGATAAGGCTCAGGTAAGTATTAGGGAGCCGCTGCACACAGAAGGTTTTTTATCTTAATGCATAGAATGCATTAAGATAAACAACTTTCTGCCTTTACGACCACTTTAATTGAACAAGCTGAAGTTAGAAGCTGATTGGCTATCATGAAAAGCTGCACCAGATTCTGAGTGCTCCAGTTTTATTAAATCTCCCCCAATACATTTATAAAAGTGGATTACTACATCCTTATCCTACTGGAGGAACAGCTACAAGAGCTGGGACAGAGCTCAGAGATTTATCACCGAATATCCATCAATTTCCTTTTATATATCTTCTGTATAAGTAAGCTGTGGCTGCTTCCTTTATAAAATGACTCCTCGATGTCACACACATCTTTTCCTTGTCTGCAGCCTCTAATCAGAAACCATGAACACAAAACATTGTCCAACATCTATAAAACATTTTTTTTATTTGTGAACAGCTTGTTTCAGTTTGGGGAATAGTTTGATGGCGTTCTTTGTAGTTACTTCAATCACTTCTTCCAGAGATATCCCTTTGATTTTAGCAATGTATTCAGCAGAAAATATGATATTTTTGGGCTCATTTCTGACCTGTAAAAAAAAAAACAATTGTTAGTAAACCTTAAATCTATTTTTAGATGTTTTCAATGTTGAATTTTTCTTTGTGAATACGTTAAAGTAGTTATAAAGCCTAAACATTTTGTACCTTGATGCATTCCTTGCATTAGGGTAAAAAATGTTTATGCATCAGCCCCCCTTTTACTTACCTGAGCCCTCATTCGATCCAGGGCTGTGCATGTCTGCAGCTCTTCTCTCTCCTCACTTCCTGGTCTCTTGGGCTTTGCAGAAGCAGGGGGAGCCATTGGCTCCTGCTGCTGTCAATCAGAGCCAGTGATGCAGGAGCGAGGGGTGGTTTTTAATTTTTTACTGGTTACATGTTTTGAGTTACAGAGGAGGTCTATGGCTAGAATTATTTCTCTCGCTCTAACGTTCGTGGCAATACCTCACATGTGTGGTTTGAACACTGTTTGTGGGTGGGACTTACGTAAGCGTTCGCTTCTGCGTGCGAGCTCACGGGGACAGGGGCACGTTAAATTTTTTTTATTTTTTTTTTTATTGTTAATTTGACTTTTTTTTTTTTTTTAGTTTGACACTTTAAAAAAAAAAAATAATTTTGATCACTTTTATTCCTATTACAAGAAATGTAAACATCCCTTGTAATAGGAATATGGCACGATCTGTTCTTTTTACAGTGAGATATGGGGTCAATAAGACCCCACATCTCACCTCTAAGCTGGGAACCCTGAAATTAAAAAAAAACAAAAAAAGATCACGGCTTCCCAGCTGTGGCGGCGCTATTTTTTTGAATGCAGAGGCTGGGCATGATGACATAACATAACATAACAATTCACAGGCTTATTCCTTCTGATAACAGTTCACAGCACTGCACACAAGGGGTTCCATTTCAAAAGACCCCCTTTATCTGAAAGCAAGGCTAAGTCACAGTATGCTACTAAGGTGTTTCTGACTGGTAGGTTCTTAAGGGAAGGAAGTAGTAGAGGAAGTAGTCTTCCTCTTTAATTGTACCTACAGGTAAGCCTATTATAAGGCTTACCTGTAGATACTGTAAGGCCCCTTTCACACTGAGGCGGTTTTCAGGCGCTTTAGCTCTAGAAACAGCCTCTGCAAAACGCCTGAAAACTGCCTCCCATTCATTCCAGTGTGTCTTTTCACAATAGGGCGGGTTGGGAATGCTGTATTTAGCATAGGCAGCTCTTTCAAAGCGCCTTAAGGGGTCATCTACACTTGCTTCGGCTTCAACACACATTAATGGCTAGTTTACACTTGCTCCAAAACAAGGTTTCGGACGGGCTTTGTTAAAGCTCATTTGCTTTGCTTTGGCTTCGCTTCAAAAATGATACCCCATGTAGCTTTAGTGGTGCTTCAAAGCATCTTCAAAGCCTCCATAGAAGTCTGTGGCAAAGCTCCCTTAAAGCCCCACCGAAGTCTCATCAAAGCCCCTGAAGCCTCACCGAAGCTCCACCAAAGCCTCGTCGAAGCACCAAGCAAAAGCAAGTTGTAAACACGACTGTAAGCTAACCATTTTATTTAGTGACAGGAGCTTTGACTGGCATTCAGAGAGCTTAAACAAAGCGTGTCTGAAGCCATGTTTTGAAGCAAGTGCAAACTAGCGCTAAAAGCGAATTGAGAGCACTGCAAAATGGGACTTTTTATACTTTTTTGGGGGGTAAAAAGTGCCCCACTAGCCGCCGAAAAGAGGTGCAAAAGCACCACTTTAACAGCGCTAAATGGTCACTCGTTTTAGTGTCGTTTTAGTGCTGTTAAAGCGGCGCCTTTGCACATCTTTTTGGCTGCTAGTGGGGTGCTTTTTACCCCAAAAAAAGGATTAAAAAGTCCCATTTTGCGGTCGGCGCTTTCAGTTTGAAAGTAGCCTAAATATCTCCTAAACTTTCACCATTTAGGAGATATTTACTATATACGCTGCCGCCGACGTCATCGGTGCATGTGCACTGAAGGGACGGCCCGCTCGTGACGTTTTTTCGGGGCCTGTGCCGTGACCGGCAGCTCCCGTGCATGCGTGGGAGTGATGTCATGGCGGCTCCGGCCAAATACAGCGCCGGAGCCCGCGAACTTGGAAGTAACTCCGGGAAAGATGTTGGCCCTGTCAGCGGTGTGCCGGCGCCGATTCAGGGCATCGTTCTAAGGTATTTCATAATGAGCTAGTATGCAATTTTTTTTTTGAGGTTTACAACCTCTTTAAAGCTGCACTCTGATCAGCAAATATTGTCTAACTACAAGAGTCATGTGTCTTCCTCCTTGAATCTTTGTGTACTTTTTGTATTTTTTTTCTAATCTGTGCAGGAATCCAATGTGAAGCTTTAGCTCTGTGCAGGAGCTTCCTATAATAAAGACCGCTCACCGTTGCTCTCCTTGTGCAGGGTGACTAGTCTGGTCTCGGCCTCCACCGGAAATTTTCTACCGGGGGCATGTACAGGGTGGGGCCTGCTGGGTCCCTTCCACAGCTCTGCTCTCTGCACAGGCTATGTACAGCACAATGATGATGTCACTGTTATATGTTAATATCTGGGTTTGTAAAGGCATTTGATGCGCACAGAGTGGATTTATATCCTCTGTGACTACTAATTCATTTATTACATAAAACTTTGTGTGCACAGCTTTCAACTTCAAAAAATGAATTCTGACCCACATAATTTTATTTTGTTTGGAGAGAGTAGGAAAGGGTTACAAATAAAAACCTGTTGGAAATGTTCTATGTCATTCCACTGACCAGATTTTCCTTTCTGCTTTACTTACTCTCTGAAGCCAACAAAGTCCTATTCATTCTCATATAAGAAAAGTGTCAGGCAGAGGAGTAGTAACGCTTAAAACAGGTCATGTGACAGGCGGAGGAGTAGTAGGCCTCAGGCTGGGTTCACACTGATGCGGTCTGCCGCATCGCATGTCATTTGTACAGGAATCGCACCGGATTCCTGTACAAATGACATGCAAATTCAGTGCGGTGCAAATTGAGCCATACATTATGTATGGCTCAATTTACACAGTGCAGGACCCTTTTCTTTTGTCCACAATGGAATCAGATCGCATGGGTGTTCAGACCCATGCAATCTGATTCTACAGTTCGCACTGCGTTCTGCGAACCGATTTGGGGGTGTCATTAACTTTATATTGACACCCGCAGCGGTTCACAGAGCACAGTGTGAACTGCCTGAGATTGTGATGTGGTGCAGGAACCACTCAAGAATTGCGACGGTTCCCAAACCGCATCAGTGTGAACTGGGCCTTAAAACAAGTCATGTGAAAAGCACTCTTCTATTTTGAGGACAGGCAAGCCGGAGTAATGTGATAGTTATTTCCATATAATGGCAGGGATTCCCCTGGAGGGGTACACAGGGATCAACCAAGAGGACTAACAAAGATAAAAAAAATAAGAGGTTAATATAAAAATGTACCTGCTTTTCTGGTCCGAGAGCTGGGGAGTCAGTTTCTAGACACATGTTTTCCAGAGGTAATTGTTTCACTAGTTTCTGCTTCTTAAACAAAGAAGGACTGAATTACATACAATATCACACATAAAGCTGTCTTTTCTATTACTATACATTCCAGATTGTAGTTATCACATATGCATGTATTATGAGTTGAATTCCAGGCAGGCATACAAAAGCACCAACTAATACACTTATGTGTATCTGCTATCCCCTGAAGACGTTATTGGATGAAACACGTCAGGCAGAGCCTTTGGCAGTGACATCATCACGTGCGGTCACGGACTCGTGTGGCGCGCAGGTCTTTTTTATTCTCATTGTTTTTTCGTTCTACATCATTGTAAGTGTAATATCTTTTAATAATTTATCTGTATATCGGGTAATGCACTATAGAGAATTGTATTTCATGCATATCCGAACATTGGGAATTGTTGCTGCAACTGATCAAGGGGCGAGCAGCCAACACAGAGTCGTTCATTGGCCGGAACAGAGATCATTAAACCCTGAAATTCAATCTGATCTCGGGAAGCATGTATGGGCTGTTTTTGTGAGGCCTTTGGCTCTGGTAAGCAATTTGTGTGCTCACTAGGCGGGTGAAGGTGCACTGAAGTTAGTGTAAAGAGTCAGCGGTGGATTCACAAAGTCACGAATGACACATAGATGGACGTTTTATCATGAAATTTGAGTGAATTTGATCATTATTTACGGATACTTTACAGTTCTGAAAGTAATATTGCAGTAAGCATATTTGAGAACATATACAGTGGGGCAAAAAAGTATTTAGTCAGCCACCAATTGTGAAAGTTCTCCCACTTAAAAAGATGAGAGAGGCCTGTAATTGTCATCATAGGTATACCTCAACTATGAGAGACAAAATGTGGAAACAAATCCAGACAATCACATTGTCTGATTATTGAAAGAATTTAATTGCAAATTATGGTGGAAAATAAGTATTTGGTCAATATCAAAAGTTCATCTCAATACTTTGTTATATATCCTTTGTTGGCAATGACAGAGGTCAAACGTTTTCTGTAAGTCCTCACAAGGTTGTCACACACTGTTTCTGGTATGTTGGCCCATTCCTCCATGCAGATCTCCTCTAGAGCAGTGATGTTTTGGGGCTGTCGCTGGGCAACACGGACTTTCAACTCCCTCCAAAGGTTTTCTATGGGGTTGAGAACTGGAGACTGGCTAGGCCACTCCAGGACCTTGAAATGCTTCTTACGAAGCCACTCCTTTGTTGCCTGGGCGGTGTGTTTGGGATCATTGTCATGCTGAAAGACCCAGCCACGTTTCATCTTCAATGCCCTTGCTGATGAGAGGAGGTTTGCACTCAAAATCTCACGATACATGGCCCCATTCATTCTTTCATGTACACGGATCAGTCGTCCTGTTCCCTTTGCAGAGAAACAGCCCCAAAGCATGATGTTTCCACCCCCATGCTTCACAGTAGGTATGGTGTTCTTTGGTTGCAACTCAGCATTCTCTCTCCTCCAAACACGACAAGTTGTGTTTCTACTAAACAGTTCTACTTTGGTTTCATCTGACCGTATGACATTCTTCCAATCCTCTTCTGGATCATCCAAATGCTCTCAAGAAAACCTCAGACGGGCCCGGACATGTACTGGCTTAAGCAGGGGGACACGTCTGGCACTGCAGGATTTGAGTCCCTGGCGGCGTAGTGTGTTACTGATGGTAGCCTTTGTTACGTTGGTTCCAGCTCTCTGCAGGTCATTGACTAGGTCCCCCGTGTGGTTCTGGGATTTTTGCTCACTGTTCTTGTGATCATTTTGACCCCACGGGGTGACATCTTGCGTGGAGCCCCAGATTGAGAGAGATTATCAGTGGTCTTGTATGTCTTCTATTTTCTAATTATTGCTCCCACAGTTGATTTCTTCACACCAAGCGGCTTGCCTATTGCAGATTCAGTCTTCCCAGCCTGGTGCAGGTCTACAATTTTGTTTCTGGTGTCCTTCGACAGCTCATAGTGGAGTTTGGAGTGTGACTGTTTGAGGTTGTGGACAGGTGTCTTTTATACTGATAACAAGTTCAAACAGGTGCCATTAATACAGGTAATGAGTGGAGGACAGAGGAGCCTCTTAAAGAAGAAGATACAGGTCTGTGAGAGCCAGAAATCTTGCTTGTTTGTAGGTGACCAAATACTTATTTTCCACCATAATCTGCAAATAAATTCTTTCAAAAATCGGACAATGTGATTGTCTGGATTTGTTTCCACATTTTGTCTCTCATAGTTGAGTTATACCTATGATGACAATTACAGGCCTCTCTCATCTTTTTAAGTGGGAGAACTTGCACAATTGGTGGCTGACTAAATACTTTTTTGCCCCACTGTATGTATGTATATAATTTATGCATGAACGTGGTATATTATTTAACTTCTATTTATTCATATTGATTTGCATGTGTTTGGAGTATTTCATAGTTGAAGTACAGTAATTTAAGGGGATAGCACATCTAATTTAATTTTATGGGGGTTGAATTCACTAAAACTGGAGAATGCAAAATCGAGTGCAGCTGTGCGTAGAGACCAGCTTATAACTTCAGCTTGTTCAATTAAGATTTGACAAATAAAAAACTGGAAGCTGATTGCGAGGGACCCCCTAGCAACAGACCTGAAAAGGTGAGTAAAAAAAAATATTTTTTTCCAAAGGTTGTTATTTATATTTAATGCAGCAGAAAAATGTAAAAAAAAAAAATATGACTGGAACTCCGCTTTAAAGTGCATGCTATCTCTTAGGGGTTCCTAAATCACATGACTAGCCTAATGGAATTCAAAATCTTTTGGTAAGTGAGAAATTGCACACATTTTTATTTCACCTTTGTATTTAAATGCATGTTTGCAGTTTGACTTTATTATTCCTACTATCTGACCTGTCTTAAGCCCCGTACACACCGCCAGGCATTTGCCGGTTCAAAAAAAAGGGCCGACATTCTGCTGTGTGTATGTCGGACATGAATGCTGGAAAACCAGCAGCTAACTGACTCCCGATCAGCGCTCTCAGCCAATGGCAGAAAGCGTTGATCGGAGTGTTCTGGGGGGGGGGGGGGGCTTCCCCCTGTCAGAACACAATAGCTCAGCGGAGGAGATCACTGAACTAACTTCCTATGGTTAGTACAGCGGCTCTCAACCGGAGCTGATGGAGCTCACGGTTGCATGGAAAAAAAAAAAAAACTGTAGTGTGTACCCGGCTTTTATCCCTGCACAGACCTTTGTAAAGGTTTAGTTACTCTGTACAGTCCCTGAATCACTAACTGATTTTTTGCTCAGACTCCATGTGATAAACTTGTTTTACCTGTTCACTTCTGATGATGGATGGAGGGATGGAAAAAAAATACCCAGCTTTCACGCCTTCCATTGCCACTGAGGGCTTTCCATCGAATGCATGAAGCAAAACCTTTTCAGCTCCTACAAAAAAAAAAAAAAGAAAATCCTTTACTAGATGTGTGTTGCTGCACTGTAAGATTAGAGGTGATTTGAAGGCAAGAATTCATATACTTTCTCAGCCATTCCCAACCAGGATTCCTCCAGAGGTTACTAGGGGTTAACTGTAGCCGATTGACACCTAAAGTGATTGTAAAGGCCCATTTAAAAAAAAATAAATAATAATAAACATGTTATACTTACCTCCACTATGCAGTTCGTTTTGCACAGAGCAGCTCAGATCCTCCTCTTCTCGGGTCCCTCTTTGCTGCTCCTGGCCCCTCCCTCCTGTCGAGTGCACCCATAGCCAACAGCTTCCTACAGGGGGCACTGGAACCAAGTTACAGCTCTGTGCGTTCATTCAGACAGGGAGCCCAGACCTGGCCCTGCCCCCTCTCTCCCCTAATTGGCTAACTGACTTTGATTGACAGCTGCGGGAGCCAATGGCGCCTCTGCTGTGTCTCAGCCAATCAAGAGGATTGTCCCGGATGGCTTAGACATTCACGGACATCGCTGGAGAGAAATGAGGCTCAGGTAGGTAATAAGCGGGTGCTGGGGGGGGGGGCTGCTACACACAAAAGTTTTTTTTATCTTAATGCATTACCACTATAAGCCTAGTACACATGTCGTTTTTTTTTTTCATTCAACCCAGCGGGCTGATTGACAGCTGTTAGTACAGCGTTCTCCCCTGCTGCGCTATTGTGTTCTGACAAGGGGAAGGCCATCCTGCCAGAACACACCAGTCATTGGCTGAGAGCACTGATCGGGAGCCGATCGGCAGACCTTTTTTGATCATGCTCCTTCAACAGAAGCTGGACGAACGGCTGGCTTCTATCGGACCTCCGGGCTGAATGTCGGCCGGTTTCTATTGAATCGGCCAATGCCACCCAACATTTGGCCCATGTGTACTAGGCCTAAAGCGGAGTTCCACCTGATTTTTAAAGTTCACCCCCACCCCCCGCGTTGCTGATAAAATTGCAATAAATCACAGATCTTTTTTTTTTTTTTTTTGTAGAGCTTCTTACCTATTTTGGCCAATAAACAGGTACACTTCCTTAGTACCTTGCCACGGCGAGGTATGTCACATCTGGCTGCCCATTTGCTCCTGGTATATAAATGTCATCAATCCCAGGAGTCAATAGGCAGCCTCTGCAAAAGGAGTGCACCATGCAATGCACAGGCGCGAGATCGGGAAACCCAGAAGGAGCTACGAGTGGGCTTCAGATGCCCACACTAAAGATGGGAGCGCACTTACTAAGGTGGTGATAGTGAGTACTTTGCACAACATTCTACAAAAAAAAAGAGTTAATTTACTACAAATGCCAGAATTTATTGTGCAAGATGCGACCATCGCAGGGGTGTTTTTTTTTTTTGTTTTTAAAAAGGCTGGAACTCTGCTTTGAATCCGATAGTGTTTTCATAGTGTTAAGGCCAACATCACTAAGCAAAGCTAGTGACATGCCACTAATGATCCTTTTATTTATCTGTAAGGGTGGCATTCTGAGCACCAATGCAAGGGGCATATCTCTCGCTGACCTCAATTAATTGCTTTTAGTAGGGGGTTCCCCGTGACTTGAAATTTATTTTCATGGTTCCTTTCGGATAAAAAGGTTGATAAAGTCTGTGCTATCTAACAGTGTTAATTTTGACATCAAATTTTGATTTAATTTTAGTCATAGGCAATGCCGTTTTAGTTGCATTTTAGTCATCTGAATCATTTTAGTCGTATTTTAGTAGACTAAAATCTCCAGTTCATTTTAATTGACTATAAATCGAATGGGTTTAGCAAATTATAATGCATTATTTAAGCATTTTTTTAGAATTTCCAAACTCATTATTTACTCCTGGAGTAAAAATCGAATAACATGTTATTATTTATGGTATTTTGGTTTGAACATGCACTACAGATACAGATTTAGCTGTTGTGATATATAACCAGTGTTAATTTTAATGTCAAATTTTGATTTCGTTTTGACTAAAATGCCATTTTAGTTTTAGTCGTATTTTAGTCATCTGAATTGTTTTAGTGTTAGTCGTATTTTAGTTGACTAAAATAGCATGAAATATTAAAACCTGAACACATCCTGATATAATCTACCATCCTGAACACCAGGACCAAGACTGGGGAAGGGAGGAACAGACCTCTGAAATAATCAGGGCTTCACTGCTTTACAATGATAAAATATGGAAAGGCTTTTATTTTTCAGTGTCCTTGTTGAAGGGAAGTCCCCTTACATCCTATTTTTTTTTAAATCAAATAGTTGTTTATTCATTTTATAATCAAACAAAGCAAAACACACATACATCCCAAGTACATATTGAAAATCATGATACAAACAATTTAGTAAACAATTATAATAAAAAAAAAAAAAAATAAAAAAAATAATTTTTAATATAATTTTTTATAAGAACACCAAACCCAACCCTCCTTCTCTATATTATCTCCTGAAATTCATCTATCCCATCTCAGCGTACAATCCAAAATATCCAACCATCTCTTCTATATATTCTCAACCTCTATGTAAAGAAAATATATTTTTCTTGAATTATAATTTCCTTTATTCGTGTTCTCCACTCTTATTGTTGGGGGGTACAGTGACATCCACTTTTGTGCTCTTAACTTACGAGCCTGAAACAGACTCATTACTATTGGTGTACAGGTAAGATCTGGGATCCTAGATTCTTCTATCATATTTAGATGGCAAATATCTGGCTCTATCAGCAACTTCGTCCCAAAGAGGGCATTAATAGTAGAGACATCCTATTCGGATGACAATCGTCTCAGGGGCAGAAACTTTTGGTGGTATTTAAGTCACTTTTTTCAAAAAAATTGCCGACAGGCACGTTTTTTTGGGCAGAAGTGACTATCAGTCTCTTCTGTCATAAATGCTTCCTCCTTTCTCTCACCTGTCATTAACACCGTACCACACATGAGCAGCTCAGTGTACATTTACGGCACCTGATCTTGGCTGTTATGATGCGACTCCCCTGCGCATGTGCGGGAGTGTCGTCATCATGGCCTATCAAGCGGCTGAACAGACAAAACCCAGAAGGAGGCCCGGGCACAGATGGAAACCAGCGCCCAAGACCCATTGGATCGGTGACAGTGCAGGGCTGGAGGGCACATTATGAAAGGTAAGTCTGTCATTTCATAATGTGGTGGATACTGGTACATTATGGTATAAACCACCTGGGGGCCCATCTAATTAAAAAAAAAACAAAAAAAAAAAAAAAACACACAACCCAAGGCCAAAAATGTAATATACAGCAGCTTATCAATACCTTAAATGTGGCGGCTGCATTCTTTTTTTTTTTTTTCTTTCAGTCTTCTCTTTATTTTCACTCGGTGATCCTGAGAGTAACACACTTCCTGCTCTAGAGTGACAACACTCCCGTGGTACACTCATCAACTAAAGATTGACGGCGATCCTTAAGGACAAGTGCGACAATTTCCAACGGATTTGTCAGCCCTGGATGGACCACTTCCCTCCCTCTCAAATGACCTTATCGATTTATAGACCTGTAAAGCTTCAATGTCATCCAGCCTAAAAAAAACCTGGGGTACCCTTCCCCCCTTTTTTTTCCCCCTCCCCCCTGCTGCTTTCTCTCTCTATTATCTTTGCAGATTGCCTTTATGTGCTTCCCTCTCTCATTGCTGAGCTCATGTAGTAGGCTCCAGATGAACAGGGTAGGACAGCCTACATTTTTTTTTTGTTAGGGGCCAGGCCCCTTATTCATAACTTTCATATGTGCTATGGAATGGTGGAGACATTGTTGGTTTTGATATTGCCTCAATAGTCTGGATGCTGTTTCTTCTTTGGCATCTTTTTGCCCCTAAAGCCTCAGATGATCATCCCACTCTTACTGATGTTCTGTAGGTTTTTTATTACCTATATCCCATTACAGTATAATGCCCTGTACACACGGTCGGATTTTCTGACGGAAAATGTGTGATAGGACCTTGTTGTCAGAAATTCCGACCGTGTGTAGGCCCCATCACACATTTTCCATCGGATTTTCCGACACAGAAAGTTTGAGAGCAGGATATAAAATTTTCCGACAACAAAATCCGTTGTCGGAAATTCCGATCGTGTGTACACAAATCCGACGGACAAAGTGCCACGCATGCTCAGAATAAATAAAGAGATGAAAGCTATTGGCCACTGCCCCGTTTATAGTCCCGATGTACGTGTTTTACGTCACCGCGTTTAGAACGATCGGATTTTCCGACAACTTTGTGTGACCGCGTGTATGCAAGACAAGTTTGAGCCAACATCCGTCGGAAAAAATCCTAGGATTTTGTTGTCGGAATGTCCGAACAAAGTCCGACCGTGTGTACGGGGCATTAGACTGTTGTTGCTTTTATTTTGCACTCGGGGAACAACATTTCTATAATGTATGCTGCTATTTTCAGTGTACATTTAGTTTTTGTATTGGTTTATTTCTCATTATACTGGAAAACTTAAAAAAAATCTCAGTAAAAGAGTGACAACACTCACTCACTGCACTGTATCTCTGAAGGAGCATTGTGGTAACCTTGGCTGTTCTCCCGACTATTACATAAAGGGGTGTTACTTTGTAGTTCATTGAAGATAACTGGGAAAGCTGATAACATCTTTGCAGAGATCAGTGAATATTAATTCATAATAACAAGATTAACAGGTATTATTTTGTACCTTCTGAAAATGTTCTTAGTCTAAAAGAAAAAAATTAATGCAGCCACCACATCTAAGGGCTGCAAAGCTGCGATATACAGTAATACCTCGGATTGCAAGTAACGCGGTTTACGAGCGCTTCGCAATACGAGCTAATTTTTTTTTTCTTAAATCCTGACTCGCTTTGTGAGTGTTGTCTCGCAAGATGAGCAGGATTCAAGCCGCTGGGGTGTGCACTACCGCATTTGGCCAGAGGTGCCGGGGCGCCGGTGACGCTCGGAGACACCCCGTTCCCGAGTGTCTCCGGCACCCCCACACCTCTAGTCACATTTGGTACTGCATAGAGAAGCAGTGGCTGTGGAACGGATTATCCGAGTTTCCATTGATTCCTATGGGGAAACTCACTTTGATATACGAGTGCTTTGGATTACAAGCATTCTTCTGGAACCAATTTTGCTCGTAATCCAAGGGAATACTGTTATTGCATTTTTAGTTATCACAGGGCTCTGTGATACTGATATGCACACAGGAGCCATGTTATTTTTTAGTAAATCTCCACGTGTTGAAATAATTAAACAAGACACTGTACCTTGTTCCTTCAAAAGATTTATAGTCGGCCTTCCTGCTGATCGGGAGTGAACATTTCTGGTAGTGAGAAAACAAAGTGTGAAAAGATCAGAACAGACTATGGCACAAGCCAACATATCCTCGTCTTCTAATGACACATTACTGTCTCATATTTATACGTATGTATGTTTATGATCAGTTTGCATATATAATGAACAAAAATCTTCTGTACACCAAATGAAAGAACAAACAGTTCTTATTGCCCAGAACAACCAAAGATGTTCTTTTATGCACCCATATTGCACTGTAAACATTAGTTGCAGCCATGCAATGAGAATGAAACATTACTTGTGCCAAGTAAGTAAAAAAGTTTTTTGTACAGAAACATTTCCTTTGGATGAAATTTTGCATTAACTGCTGTATGTTTCCAGATTTGGCAGTCATGCAATGTAAAGCTGGCCATAGGTTTTCTGTCTTTCAGCCCCGCAGGCTGAAGAAGAAAAATCTATTGAATACTCCATGCACACTACACAGTGTCAATGGGGTAAAGGCTGTGAGAACACCCAAACAGGGGTAGACTCTGATTGAATGCAGCCGATGTTCAGCCAACAGTTTTTTCCTTCAATTTACAGATCGAAGGATGTCAGGCGGGAAGGTGCTAACAGGGCCACCCGCAGCTCAAATTTTGGCTGCTTCCGTGGACATTTTAAGCAGTTGCATTCAGTGTTTTAAACTGCCTATTAAATTGCAGTGATACAACATTACAGTATCAGGGCCTCATTTTGACTAATGTAGTGATGAAAGGAAATATATCAATGGCAAAAGGAAGCACATACATAAGGAACTGTGTATTATTTGTAAAAGGGATTAAAAAAAAATGCCAAATAAGGAATATTCCCGACATATAGACCATGTTTGAATGGATGAGAATACTCAGTAAAGGTCTTACAGTGGTAGTCCTAGGTGTTTGGCCAGTTCAATCTGTCTGATGAACACCTGACGCTGCTCTTCCTTCTGATCATCTGTGCTGGCGATCCGGGGAGTGAAATCCAGGCCAACCTGAGAACAGACACAACAGAGCTAATTTATTGAAAACAAACTGTAACCATCTAGAGGGCAGCACGGTGGTTTAAAGGGTAGTACTTCTGCCTTGTAGCACTGGGGTCCTTAATTTAAATTCCGACCAGGACACTATTTGCATGTCCTACCAGTGCTTGCATGGGATTTTTCATGTGCTCTGGTTTCCTCCCACATTCCAAAGACATGGTGATAGGTTAATCTAACTATTTAAATTTGTCCTAGTATGTGTATGTATGAATGCAAGTTAGGGACCTTACATTGTAAGCTCCTTGAGAGCAGAGACTGATGTAAATTTTCATTATATGACATGCTGTGTAAATTGTCAGTGCTGTATAAATGCCTTTAATAAATGCTGTGATGTTTATGTAAAAATGTCATCCCCATGTTAATTCCCTTCAACTGTTTTCAATTTGTATTCAAGAACTGGCCCCTGCCAATCTGTCTGGCTGTAGAGTTGTAATAGAGGCACTGGACTGAGGGAGGGATTCTGGAAAATATACTCCACCCACTACATGGACCAGGGGAGGGATTCAGGAGACGATGCTCCACCCACTACATTGACCGGGGGAGGAATTCAGGAGAAAATGCTCCACCCACTACATTGACCGGGGGAGGGATTCAGGAGAAAATGCTCCACCCACTACATTGACCGAGGAGAGAATCAGGAGAAAATGCTCCACTCACTACACAGACCAGGGGAGGGATTCAGGAGAGAATGCTCCACCCACTACATTGACCGGGGGAGGGATTCAGGAGAAAATGCTCCACCCACTACACAGACCAGGGGAGGGATTCAGGAGAAAATGCTCCACCCACTACATTGACCGGGGGAGGGATTCAGGAGAAAATGCTCCACTCACTACACAGACTACGGAAGGGATTTAGGAAAATATGCTCCACCCACTACATTGACGTGGGGGAGGGATTCAGGAGAAAATGCTCCACCCACTACATTGACCAGGGGAGAGATTCAGGAGAAAATGCTCCACTCACTACACAGACCATGGGAGGGTTTTAGGAAAATATGTTCCACCCACTACATTGACCGGGGGAGGGATTCAGAAAAAAATGCTCCACCCACTACATTGACCGGGGGAGGGATTCAGGAGAAAATGCTCCACCCACTACACAGACCAGGGGAGGGATTCAGGAGAAAATGCTCCACCCACTACACTGACCGGGGGGAGGGAATTAACCAGGGGAGGGATTCGGGAGAAAATGCTCCACCCACTACATTGACCGGGAGAGGGATTCAAGAGAAAATGCTCCATCCACTACATGGAGCGGGGGAGGGGGGGGGGGAATTCAGGAGAAAATGCTCCACCCACTACACAGACCAGGGGAGGGATTCAGGAGAAAATTCTCCACCCACTACACAGACCAGGGGAGGGATTTAGGAAAATATGCTCCACCCACACAGCAACACAATACTGTAAATGTAATGTTGCAGTGGATTAGGGACGGGGGTGTGAACTCTCACAGGCCTCTACATACAATGGTCACAGACCTTCCCCTGTATTCTACAGGTAATAGATAAATTTGCAACACAATTGGTCACCAGAAATATAACTTTATTAAAATTTTTATTACAAATAAACTTCAATTGGTTTAATCACTATTATAATTTAAAGTTTAACCCCTATTAAAAAGGTATAAAAGTTGCTCTCTGCAACACGGTGATAATGTAACTGCTACACTTACAAGATACTATATGGGTTTGCACAGGCAGTTTGGTGCATAAAAAGTATATATTTATTATAATTTGTGGCTAGTGAGAAATAGATTTGAATGGAAATTTGTGTGCCTGGAGTTCAGCTTTAATTTCCATACCTGCAGCAAATAGTTGTAGTTCAATATTCTGATGAAACATGACAGTGTCTAATCTGGGGGTCATTCAGAGGATCCCATCAAGGAATTCTCACACAGCAAAATCTCTGACAATACACAAAACCTAAAATGGTATATTAGATATTCTGTACCTCACCAATTGCAACCAATTCATCCTTGTAGAGCTCAATTAAAGGCAAAGCATCTTCTAAGTCCTAGAGGATAAAATAACGTTCACTATCACATCTAAAAAATCTTTATTTTCCAAGTATTTAAGTATTTTTATTTATGAAAATAATGGCTGACGAAAGCTGCTTAAAGGATCACCCCATTCACTAAACTGGTATTTGGGTTCTAGGTGGGGTCTGGACTGAGTTGCCCGGTTTACTCCTAAACTTATTGTGGATTCCAGTGGTTGGAGGTCCCTGCCATGGTTTCCAGATGTTCCTTTTGCATCTGTTGCTTCTCCATCATAAGAAATAAAAAAAAAATCAATCAGTCAATGGGAAGAGTTGGACATCTTATTAGAAGGTGAGCAGACCTGGGAAGTCAAGCACAGAGATCTTTTCCCTGGAGTCCCAAGAGGTGTAAGAATTTAAGGACTCCCCAGTCATGAAACACAAGTAAAGCGCTCAAATGAACTCCCTAAGGCCCCTTTCACACAGGCGCTTCCATTGGACGGACTCCGCTTGCTCATCGGTGACATGTCCGCTAACATCCGCCGCTATGCGATCCTGTCCGCCAAATCCAGACGGATGTTGGTCCTATTTTCTGCATAGTAAACGGAGATGGACAAAGTCCCGCTCTCCTCTATGGGGAGATCAGGTGAAAATGGACCGCCTGTCTGTTTTCATCCGATCCGTCAGACGGATGGAAAATAGGACCTCCATATGTCTGGATTTGGCAGACAGGATCAGATCATATAGGATAGCAGCAGATGTCAGCGGACATGTCACTGCTGATATCCGCCACTCCACAGAAGTGAATGCAGGATCCGATCAGGTCCGCCTGAAAAACTGACAGACAGATATGTTCGGACAGCCTGTGCGAAAGGGGCCCCAAAAAGTAACGATAAGTAATGGGCTCTGAATATTCTATGTGTGAGGATAGTTCAGGGAGGGTATATCTGTTATACACACAAGGCAGTAGCTTCCAGGGTAAAACAAGTTTATTAAATGAAATAACACCAAGAAAAACATTCCATAATAATAGTATCTTATATGGTGCTTGGTGTCCAACAATGAAGCACAGGGATATGGCAATGTTCCAATGATGACAAAAGGGATAGCAATATGCCAAAACATCAAATGTGCCGATCTCGATGCAGAAGGTGGGGAAACACACTACCATCCCCGCTCCAGGATGGTCGCTGGCAGCGGCAAGGATGCGCATCACCAGAAGTGATGTCACCAGGAATCGGAAGTCATCGGCCGGGATCGGAGAACATGCTTTAGGGCACCAGGAATTGATACTGTCCCCCCTAATTTGGTATAGTAAATCCTCCCCTTTAAGCAAATGGTTTAGAATTACAATATCAATTCCAATATAAATGCTCTAATATGGAATACAGATTAAGAAGTTGGAGTCCCTCCTTAAGTGAGAAAGTAGACCCCTGCATATAAGCTAATCTATATCTTCTGGCCATCAGAACCCTACCATATAAATATACCTCTAACCCTTTAAATGCTGGAGTTTACTCTTGATAGCTAAATAGGAATTAGCCCCATGGTTCATATATTTTTATTCGCTTTATACATTTTATTTGTCTTTTATATGACTGATTGTACTATTATAAGACGTTTATAAGCAAGAGAGTTTATGTATATTGTGTTGAATGCCAGCTTGCTGAAACCTATGCAAGTGTTAACGAAGCCCAGGGTATATTACGGACGGAGTGCACCATCATGGCGCAGCTCCTGATAAAGTCACAGTGACGAAACGCATTGGGCTGGACTTGCTGGTGTCACTTCCGTCTGTCTGGTTCCGGACTGTGGAACGCAAAACGCTTCTTGGATTACATGAGCATGTAGCTTATGTAATGTGAGCATTTTGACTATGTGAGTAGAAAATTGTATGTTTTTTAATACTTTTAATAAACAGAATCACGCTATGGGATGTTGTTTGGCTTCTATTTCCCTCCACATGTATGCAAATGATGGAGTATTGCTTGTAAAGGAGGTGTCCCATTCAATATAAGGGATACATGGGGGCAGTCAAAGGAAAAGCTGTTTGATTTTGCACAAAACTTACCTTTCTGGTGAGTGGGCAACACAAAGGAGGGGGAGCACGCAGTGTTGCAATTTAAAGCACAGACCCTATGAATTTTGAAGCACTGAGCACTTTTTGAAACACATGAACTTTATTAATCTTATTAAATGTATATGAATTCATTTGAAGCATGTAGCACTTTATTATGTGATTTATAGTTTATTGAGTTTTATAATGAGTTTATCTGAGCATTCTGAGCACTTTATCACACATGTGAAAATAGTGCAGCACATATTTGGTGGCATTGATATTCAGATTAACCCTTCACGGTGTAATCATAGTGCAGGCAGCTATAAGGAAATACACATCATAGCGCGGGGTTTATTGTTTTTTAATGTTCCTACACAGTAGAAGTTGGTAATATCTGGTTAATAATAAATTGTAAAGCATCTTACCTGAAGGGTGGCACTGCGTTGTTGCTCTGAGGTTTCCGTTTGCACTGGGTGCACTCCTAAACATGGAAATACCAGTCCCGCATTCCTGTATATAGTCAGGCACTGGATAAACAACATGACCGCCTTATAATTTTACATCTGTGCTACTAAACAAAGCCACTGCCTAAGGCTACTTTCACACTGGGGTGGGGGCAGGAGGGGGGGCAGGGTGGCATTAATCGGTAACAGGGCTTTTCGTGCCGCTAGCGAGGCGCTTTTAACCCACGCTATCGGCTGAATAAAGGGTTAAAAGTGCCTGCAAATCGCCGCTGCCAAAGCGCTTTCCAGGCGCTTCGGTAGTGCTGCCCATGCATGCACTACTTTTTTTCAGTACAGCCAGAGTCACTGCACAGCTGCCAATTGAACTTTATGAAATGTCTGTGCGACATTTCAATAAAGTTTGTTAAAAAAAAAAAAAAAAAAAAAGGGAACAGAGCAGTACAGTGTGGTGATCCCGCTGAACTGCACTGCACACCAGCTGCTGTTACAATGCAGCAGCTGGTGTGAACGGACCATAAAGGTACATCATATATTCATCTTTTGGTGCTTTCAGTTAAAGTGATTGTAAAGTCTCGTTTTTTTTTTTTTAGTTAAAAATAACAAACATGTTATACTTACCTCCTCTGTTACAGTGGTTTTGCACAGAGCAGCCCAGATCCTCCTCTTCTCGCATCCCTCTTGGGTGCTCCTGGTCCCTCCCTCCTGTTTAGTGCTCCTACAGCAAGCAGCTTGCTATGGGGGCACCCAAGCTGAGCTGCAGCTTCCCGTGTCCATTCAGACACGGAGCCATGGCGCAGCCCCACCCCCTTTCTCTCCTTTTTGGCTAACAGCAGCAAGAGCCAATGGCGGTACACTGCTGTCTCAGCCAATGAGGATTGGAGTCCCAGGCAGCCGAGACACTCCTGCAACATCGCTGGATCTAGTAAGTATTAGGGGGACTGAAGGCGGCTGCTGCACACAGAAGGCTTTTTATCTTAACCACTTGCCGACGCACATATACGGCGGCAGAATGGCACGGGCAGGCAGAATCACGTACCCATACGTGATCTGCCTCCCGCGGGCGGGGGGTCCGATCGGACCCCCCCCCCCGGTGCCAGCGGCGGTCGGCATTTGACTGGGAGCGTCGGGAGGCGAGGGGGAGACCATCCGATCGTGGCCCCCCCCTCGCGATCGCTCCCAGCCAATCGGAATCCTCCCCTGCCTGTGTGTAGTTTCACACAGGCAGAGGATGTGATGTCATCTCTCCTCGGCTTGGCAGTTTCCGTCCCAGCGCCGAGGAGAGAAGACATGTGAGTGCACAACACACACACACACACAGTAGAACATGCCAGGCATACTTTACACCCCCGATCGCCCCCCGATCACCCCCCCCCCTGTCACAAACTGACAGCAAGCAGTATTTTTTTTTTTTCTGATTACTGCATGGTGTCAGTTTGTGACAGTTACAGTGTTAGGGCAGTGAGTATTACCCCCCTGTAGGTCTAGGATACCCCCCTAACCAGCCCTAATAAAGTTTTAACCCCTTGATCACCCCCTGTCACCAGTGTCACTAAGCGATCATTTTTCTGATCGCTGTATTAGTGTCGCTGGTGACGCTAGTTAGGGAGCGTTTTATAGCGTCAGGGACCCCCATATACTATCTAATAAATGTTTTAACCCCTTGATTGCCCCCTAGTTAACCCTTTCACCACTGATCACTGTATAACCGTTACGGGTGACGCTGGTTAGTTCGTTTATTTTTTATAGTGTCAGGGCACCCGCCGTTTATTACCGAATAAAGGTTTAGCCCCCTGATCGCCTGGCGGTGATATGCGTCGCCCCAGGCAGCGTCAGATTAGCGCCAGTACCGTTAACACCCACGCACGCGGCATACGCCTCCCTTAGTGGTATAGTATCTGTACGGATCAATATCTGATCTGATCAGATCTATACTAGCGTCCCCAGCAGTTTAGGGTTCCCAAAAACGCAGTGTTAGCGAGATCAGCCCAGATACCTGCTAGCACCTGTGTTTTTCCCCTCTGCCCGGCCCAGCCCACCCAAGTGCAGTATCGATCGATCACTGTCACTTACAAAACACTAAACGCATAACTGCAGCGTTCACAGAGTCAGGCCTGATCCCTGCGATCGCTAACAGTTTTCTTGGTAGCGTTTTGGTGAACTGGCAAGCACCAGCCCCAGGCAGCGTCAGGTTAGCGCCAGTACCGCTAACACCCACGCACCGTACACCTCCCTTAGTGGTATAGTATCTGATCAAATCAATATCTGATCCGATCAGATCTATACTAGCGTCCCCAGCAGTTTAGGGTTCCCACAAACGCAGTGTTAGCAAGATCAGCCCAGATACCTGCTAGCACCTGCGTTTTGCCCCTCTGCCCGGCCCAGCCCAGCCCACCCAAGTGCAGTATCGATCGATCATTGTCACTTACAAAACACTAAACGCATAACTGCAGCGTTCGCAGAGTCAGGCCTGATCCCTGCGATCGCTAACAGTTTTTTTTGTAGCGTTTTGGTGAACTGGCAAGCACCAGCGGCCTAGTACACCCCGGTCGTAGTCAAACCAGCGCTGCAGTAACACTTTGTGACGTGGCGAGTCCCATAAGTGCAGTTCAAGCTGGTGAGGTGGCAAGCACAAGTAGTGTCCCGCTGCCACCAAAAAGACAAACACAGGCCCGTCGTGCCCATAGTGCCCTTCCTGCTGCATTCGCCAATCCTAATTGGGAACCCACCGCTTCTGCAGCGCCCGTACTTCCCCCATTCACATCCCCAACCAAATGCAGTCGGCTGCATGAGAGGCATTTTCTTTATGTCCTCCCGAGTACCCCTACCCAACGAACCCCCCCAAAAAAGATTTCGTGTCTGCAGCAAGCGCGGATATAGGCGTGACACCCACTATTATTGTCCCTCCTGTCCTGACAATCCTGGTCTTTGCATTGGTGAATGTTTTGAACGCTACCATTCACTAGTTGAGTATTAGCGTAGGGTACAGCATTGCACAGACTAGGCACACTTTCACAGGGTCTCCCAAGATGCCATCGCATTTTGAGAGACCCGAACCTGGAACCGGTTACAGTTATAAAAGTTAGTTACAGAAAAAAGTGTAAAAAAAAAAAAAACACATACAAAAATATAAAATAAAAAAAAAATAGTTGTCGTTTTATTGTTCTCTCTCTCTCTATTCTCTCTCTCTTGTTCTGCTCTTTTTTACTGTATTCTATTCTCCAATGTTTTATTGTTATTATGTTTTATCATGTTTGCTTTTCAGATATGCAATTTTTTATACCTTACCGTTTACTGTGTTTTATTGTTAACCATTTTTTTGTCTTCAGGTACGCCATTCACGACTTTGAGTGGTTATACCAGAATGATGCCTGCAGGTTTAGGTATCATCTTGGTATCATTCTTTTCAGCCAGCGATCGGCTTTCATGTAAAAGCAATCCTAGCAGCTAATTAGCCTCTAGACTGCTTTTACAAGCAGTGGGAGGGAATGCCCCCCCCCCCCAACGTCTTCCGTGTTTTTCTCTGGCTCTCCTGTCTCAACAGGGAACCTGAGAATGCAGCCGGTGATTCAGCCAGCTGACCATAGAGCTGATCAGAGACCAGAGTGGCTCCAAACATCTCTATGGCCTAAGAAAGCTACGAGCATTTTATGACTTAGATTTCGCCGGATGTAAACAGCGCCATTGGGAAATTGGGAAAGCATTTTATCACACCGATCTTGGTGTGGTCAGATGCTTTGAGGGCAGAGGAGAAATCTAGGGTCTAATAGACCCCAATTTTTGCAAAAAAGAGTACCTGTCACTACCTATTGCTATGATAGGGGATATTTACATTCCCTGAGATAACAATAAAAATGATTTAAAAAAAAAAAAAAGAATGAAAGGAACAGTTTAAAAATAAGATAAAAAAATAATAATAATAAAGAAAAAAAAAAAAGCACCCCTGTCCCCCCTACTCTCGCGCTAAGGCGAACGCAAGCGTCGGTCTGGCGTCAAATGTAAACAGCAATTGCACCATGCATGTGAGGTATCACCGCGAACGTCAGATCGAGGGCAGTAATTTTAGCAGTAGACCTCCTCTGTAAATCTAAAGTGGTAACCTGTAAAGGCTTTTAAAGGCTTTTAAAAATGTATTTAGTTTGTCGCCACTGCACGTTTGTGCGCAATTTTAAAGCATGTCATGTTTGGTATCCATGTACTCGGCCTAAGATCATCTTTTTTATTTCATCAAACATTTGGGCAATATAGTGTGTTTTAGTGCATTAAAATTTAAAAAAGTGTGTTTTGTCCCCAAAAAATGCGTTTGAAAAATCGCTGCGCAAATACTGTGTGAAAAAAAAAAATGAAACACCCACCATTTTAATCTGTAGGGCATTTGCTTTAAAAAATATATAATGTTTGGGGGTTCAAAGTAATTTTCTTGCAAAAAAAAATTATTTTTTTATGTAATCAAAAAGTGTCAGAAAGGGCTTTGTCTTCAAGTGGTTAGAAGAGTGGGTGATGTGTGACATAAGCTTCTAAATGTTGTGCATAAAATGCCAGGACAGTTCAAAACCCCCCCAAATGACCCCATTTTGGAAAGTAGACACCCCAAGCTATTTGCTGAGAGGCATGTCGAGTCCATGGAATATTTTATATTGTGACACAAGTTGCGGGAAAGAGACAATTTTTTATTTTTTTTTATTTTTTTTTGTGCAAAGTTGTCACTAAATGATATATTGCTCAAACATGCCATGGGAATATGTGAAATTACACCCCAAAATACATTCTGTTGCTTCTCCCGAGCACGGGGATACCACGTGTGAGACTTTTTGGGAGCCTAGCCGCGTACGGGACCCCGAAAACCAAGCACCGCCTTCAGGCTTTCTAAGGCCGTAAATGTTTGATTTCACTCTTCACTGCCTATCACAGTTTCGGAGGCCATGGAATGCCCAGGTGGCAAAAAACCCCCCCAAATGACCCCATTTTGGAAAGTAGACACCCCAAGCTATTTGATGAGAGGTATAGTGAGTATTTTGCAGACCTCACTTTTTGTCACAAAGTTTTGAAAATTGAAAAAAGAAAAAAAAAAATTTTTTTTTCTCGTCTTTCTTTATTTTCAAAAACAAATGAGAGCTACAAAATACTCACCATGCCTCTCAGCAAATAGCTTGGGGTGTCTACTTTCCAAAATGGGGTCATTTGGGGGGGGGTTTGTGCCACCTGGGCATTCCATGGCCTCCGAAACTGTGATAGGTAGTGAGGAGTAAAATCAAAAATGTACGCCCTTAGAAATCCTGAAGGCAGTGATTGGTTTTCGGGGTCCCGTACGCGGCTAGGCTCCCAAAAAGTCCCACACATGTGGTATTCCCGTACTCAGGAGAAGCAGCTAAATGTATTTTGGGGTGCAATTCCACATATGCCCATGGCCTGTGTGAGCAATATATCATTTAGTGACAACTTTTTGTAATTTTTTTTTTTTTTTTTTTGTCATTATTCAATCACTTGGGACAAAAAAAATGAATATTCAATGGGCTCAACATGCCTCTCAGCAATTTCCTTGGGGTGTCTACTATCCAAAATGGGGTTATTTGTGGGGGTTTTGTACTGCCCTGCCATTTTAGCACCTCAAGAAACGACATAGGCAGTCATAAATTAAAGGCTGTGTAAATTCCAGGAAATGTACCCTAGTTTGTAGGCGCTATAACTTTTGCGCAAACCAATAAATATACACTTATTGACATTTTTTCTACCAAAGACATGTGGCCGAATACATTTTGGCCTAAATGTATGACTAAAATTGAGTTTATTGGATTTTTTTTAGAACAAAAAGTAGAAAATATCATTTTTTTTCAAAATTTTCGGTCTTTTTCCGTGTATAGCGCAAAAAATAAAAACGGCAGAGGTGATCAAATACCATCAAAAGAAAGCTCTATTTGTGGAAAGAAAAGGACGCAAATTTCGTTTGGGTACAGCATTGCATGACCGCGCAATTAGCAGTTAAAGCGACGCAGTGCCAAATTGTAAAAAGTGCTCTGGTCAGGAAGGGGGTAAAACCTTCCGGGGCTGAAGTGGTTAATGCCTATAATGCATGAAGATAAAAACCTTCTGCCTTTACAACCACTTTAAATAAATTAAAAATAAGCACAAGGGACAGTACTTACATTGCATGAGAAGTGTCCTTTATAATGGTAGCTGCTCTCCATCCAAAAAAGCGCTGTATGAAATGAGGAGGTGGACCCTTTATTCATCTGCCTGTCCTCCATTAACAAATCGCTTTTTATTACTGGAGGATAGAATACGGCTTCTATGAATTTAGGGAGAGGAGAATGACAATAAAGAGGAGCTCCAGTCATATCTGTGTTTATTAAAAGTCAGCAGCTACAAAAACCTGTAGCTGCCAACCTAATAAACATACACTCACCTGTCCCAGAATCCATCGATGTGCTCACCTGAGCTGTGCTCTGTGTTCTGTCCCTGGCACCTTATCTCAACTGTGCGCACCTGGCTGTGACAGCTTGCGGCTTCACAGCCGGGTGCCCACTGCGCATGCGCGAGCCACGCATTCTGAATGGTCCTGCAGCCTTCTGGGACCTGTAATGTGTCCCAGAAGATTATGGGGGGTTGGGTCGAAGTTCTGGTCACCTATGCTATCTGAGCGGAAGTGGGAGTGGGCACCTGTCAAAACCAGCCCCCCCCCCCAAAAAAGTGCCAATTCGTAAAGAGTTGGGGGGAGGAGGCCTTAAAGCATAATTCCCCTTTTGGGTGAAGCTCCGCTTTAATCCTGTCGCTTTGCCCTGCATGACTACAAGGCAGGTTTACTATAAATACAGACTTTGGGTGGAGTTGGCCTTTAATAGATACATATGATGTACAGATACTTTAGTCTTACCTTCTAGAAAGCTGAATTAATTTTTCGAATTCTGCAGCATGCTCTGCCACCGCCACTAGAGCCCGGACCCCAGCCTGAAAGCCAGAAAAAGGCCCAAAAATATGAAACATGGTAGTCATTTTTAAACAGGGCATAGTGCTGTCAGAGAAGACCATGATACAGGGTCACTGTGTGCCCGGGAGAACATACCAGCTCTATTCACATTGACCCCAATTTACTAAAGGAGTAGACCATTTTAATTTTTAAACTATTAACTTTGCAAAGAATGCCCAATATATACAGTGGGGATGGAAAGTATTCAGACCCCCTTAAATTTTTCGCTCTTTGTTATATTGCAGCCATTTGCTAAAATCATTTAAGTTCATTTTTTTTCCTCATTAATGTACACACAACACCCCATATTGACAGAAAAACACAGAATTGTTGACATTTTTGCAGATTTATTAAAAAAGAAAAACTGAAATAATCACATGGTCTGAAGTATTCAGACCCTTTGCTCAGTATTTAGTAGAAGCACCCTTTTGATCTAATACAGCCATGAGTCTTTTTGGGAAAGATGCAACAAGTTTTTCACACCTGGATTTGGGGATCCTCTGCCATTCCTCCTTGCAGATCCTCTCCAGTTCTGTCAGGTTGGATGGTAAACGTTGGTGGACAGCCATTTTTAGGTCTCTCCAGAGATGCTCAATTGGGTTTAAGTCAGGGCTCTGGCTGGGCCATTTAAGAACGGTCACGGAGTTGTTGTGAAGTCACTCCTTCGTTATTTTAGCTGTGTGCTTAGGGTCATTGTCTTGTTGGAAGGTAAACCTTTGGCCCAGTCTGAGGTCCTGAGCACTCTGGAGAAGGTTTTCATTCAGGATAACCCTGTACTTGGCCGCATTCATCTTTCCCTCGATTGCAACCAGTCGTCCTGTCCCTGCAACTGAAAAACACCCCCACAGCATGATGCTGCCACCACCATGCTTCACTGTTGGGACTGTATTGGACAGGTTATGAGCAGTGCCTGGTTCTCTCCACACATACCACTTAGAATTAAGGCCAAAAAGTTCTATCTTGGTCTCATCAGACCAAAGAATCTTATTTCTCACCATCTTGGAGTCCTTCAGGTGTTTTTTTAGCAAATTCCATGCGGGCTTTCATGTGTCTTGCACTGAGGAGAGGCTTCCGTTGGGCCACTCTGCCATAAAGCCCCGATTGGTGGAGGGCTGCAGTGATCGTTGACTTTCTACAACTTTCTCCCATCTCCCGACTGCATCTCTGGAGCTCAGCCACAGTGATCTTTGGGTTCTTCTTTACCTCTCTCACCAAGGCTCTACTCCCCCAATAGCTCAGTTTGGCCGGACAGCCAGCTCTAGGAAGGGTTCTGGTCGTCCCAAATGTCTTCCATTTAAGGATTATGGAGGCCACTGTGCTCTTAGGAACCTTAAGTGCAGCAGAAATTTTTGTAACCTTGGCCAGATCTGTGCCTTGCCACAATTCTGTCTCTGAGCTCTTCAGGCAGTTCCTTTGACCTCATGATTCTCATTTGCACTGACATGCACCGTGAGCTGTAAGGTCTTATATAGACAGGTGTGTGGCTTTTCTAATCAAGTCCAATCAATATAATCAAACACAGCTGGACTCAAATGAAAGTGTAGAACCATCTCAAGGATGATCAGAAGAAATGGACAGCACCTGAGTTAAATATATGAGTGTCACAGCAAAGGGTCTGAATACTTAGGACCATGTGATATTTCAGTTTTTCTTTTTTAATAAATCTGCAAAAATGTCAACAATTCTGTATTTTTCTGTCAATATAGGGTGCTGTGTGTACATTAACGAGGAAAAAAAGGAACTTAAATGATTTTAGCAAATGGCTGCAACATAACAGAGTGAAAAATTTAAGGGGGTCTGAATACTTTCCGTCCCCACTGTGTGTGTGTGTATGTATATATATATATATATATATATATATATATATATATATATATATATATATATATATATATATATATATATATATATATATATATATATATTTTCTTATGTTAGCATAATTGGATAATGAAAGTCAGTACAGCTTCACCTCATTCACTAAGCTAAGTGAAAATTCCCTTTGCAAAAAGAAAATGTCCCCAGCTTAGCAAACAAGGTGAAGCTGGGCTGATTTGAATCATCCAATCATGTGTCAGCAAAAATCCTTTTACATTCGTATGACTGGGTATTTTTGCTAAGTGAATTTTTATTTTTTCTCACCTCATTCACTTTTTAAAAGACTAAGATAAATGGAAATGCATTATGGAATTGAACATGCTCTACCCCATAGTGAACTGGAAGTAAATTAGCTCATGTCTCCAGTACACCAAGACAGCTTTACTAGCCACTGTATAATCTTTTCCTTTATGGCTTCTCTATACATGCAGCAGCCCTCAGAGGAACGATCCACAGCGGAGGCATTATCTTGCCTCCTCGCCATCTGTTTTAACCCTTTAAAGCCCACAACACAATCCTATGCACTGCACATGGTTGCAGGGTGGCCCCATTAAATGGGCCATGCTCAACAGGAGGTACTGCTCAACGAACCTGCCAGAGGGTTTAATTCTTGCCATCACAACTGCAGCATGTGTAGATCCCTGGCTACTTCTTTTGTTTTTGTTTAAGGGGGAATGGTTGGGAGGGCTGTAAAAATGTGGCTATAATACGTATTTTTACTGCCCTCCCGAACCACAAGTGTAAATAAGACCTTTCTCTGCTGTGATCATTTCTACCAAACTAACAATTAGTCAAATGGCTAAAAATTAAGGGTGCACCGAATGGAAATTTTGGTGCCGAAACAGAAACCGAAAATGCAGGATGCACTTAGCCAAGTCTGAAACCGAAAATGACAGTTTTTAAAAAATATTTATATTTTTATATATAAATTGTATTATATTCGACTTTTTAATTATCATCAATTTAAATTAATAAGAATTTATTGTTGGCCATTATTGGCACCTTTAGTGCAAGAAAAGCTCAAGAAAAATGCAGTCTGCAGTCTCTAAACATCTCTTGTATCGTGTCCTCAGTCTAACCATCTCTTGCATCACATCTGCAATAACTTACTTAAACTTAAACATACTGCTAATAGTATTAGCAAAATTTCCATTTGGTGCACCTCTAGCATACATGATACAGGAGATGGCCAGAGACTGCAGACATGATACAAAAGATCAATGCAGCCTCACCAGTGCCCGCCAGATGCAGCCTCACCAGTGCCCGCCAGATGCAGCCTCACCAGTGCCCGTCAGATGCAGCCCCACCAGTGCCCGTCAGATGCAGCCCCACCAGTGCCCGTCAGATGCAGCCCCACCAGTGCCCGTCAGATGCAGCCCCACCAGTGCCCGTCAGATGCAGCCCCACCAGTGCCCGCCAGATGCAGCCCCACCAGTGACCGTCAGATGCAGCCCCACCAGTGACCGTCAGATGCAGCCCCACCAGTGACCGTCAGACGCAGCCTCACCAGTGCCCGTCAGATGCAGCCTCACCAGTGCCCGAATCGAAGTGGCGATCTCCCTCTGTGTTACGGAGCTGGATTTGAATTTCCCGGTGATACATCACACTGATTCAATCTCCCGGCATTGGATCAGTGTGCCGATTATCACAGGAGACAGGACATTGTTACTGCAGCTGCCCGGACAATTCAGCTCCGTGACAGAGGGAGATCGTCGCTCTGCACGAGGAGAGGAGGAGGGTGGAGAAGACTGACTGAGCAGCCAGACACCCCTACAATGTGTGGCACCCGAGGCAGACCCCGCCCCCTTTTAGGTGCCATTATCAGCACCTTTTCTTCTTTCAGCCGCATGCCGAAAACAACGTTTTTAGCCGATATGTTTCGGCGGGCCGAAGTTTTTTTGTACCACTACTAAAAATGGATAACAGCGGTCCAAAATCTAAGTAAAGTTGCTAAGCAATAGGTTTTAGCAGTTATATGTGTAAAGAAAATAAAACAATACTTACTGTTCTTGCTTCTTGCAAAATGTTATCGATGTCCTGCAATGTAAAGGAGCAATAAATGAATAGATGCACACACAAATTGTAGAAATTTTAAAGACGTTGGTATGTTATGAATTGGCACCAGGAGCAAAAAGCTGAAAGTTCTTACCTGTCAGAATTGCAGAGGGGAAAAAGAGACAAAAATAATCAGGGTAGGGTGCAATATTTCACAATCCACCGTCATGGATATTCAAAGATTTACGAATCTTGAAAAAGCAGTAAAAGCACCTAAAACTGAACCCTGTAGCTGCAGGCACTGAGAAGTAATTATTTCTCAAAGTTTACAGAGGTAAACACTTTCACTTTTATTTAGGCAACTCAGCTCACTCTGTATCTCCCAGCAGTGACTTTTCAGCATGACAGCCTTCTAATCTATAATGTAAACACAGAGCAGGTGCCCAGGAAGAGGGGTAGAGAGCAGAGTGCTGAGACTTAAACTTTGGGCAAATTTCTTTTCCCCATGCAGTGGGCCTGTGCCCGCATTGCATGGGTCCGCTTGTTTTTTCTAGGGGTCAGCAGAAAATTTATACTCACCTGATCTGCCAATCCTCCAAAAAAACGTGCTCCCCCACAGTGCAGCGGTGGACTATTCTAGGAGCCGCAGAGACTGGTCTTGTGCGGGGAGGATCGGCGGGTCAGGGAAGTACAGTATATCTCCGCTGTCCACTCCCCTAGTACAAAACGAGCGGCTAACCCGTGCAGTGCGGGCACAGTCCTACTGCACAGGTAAAAATAAATTGCCTGGAGTTTTCCTTTGACTTCACTGCTTCTATTGTAAACTCTAAGCCCCAACACCGATGTTACTTGTCATGCAATTTGACAGTTCCAAATTCCTTGACAAGTCGCACCCTATTGTCAACAATGGAACCGTTCAAAGCGGTGCGACTCAGACTTTGTGGTGCTGCATTGATTTTGAAAAAAAAAGATTCCTGCACTATTTTTTGCGATTTAAGACTTGTATAGCCATCTCTGTATGAAGTCGCACAGATGTCAGGCAAGACTGAAATTGCACTGACCTGTGGCATTGAAACCGTACTACTTTAAGTGAAGTAGCATCATTTCAAAGTCACATTCAGTGTGAACCAGGGCTAAAGGATTAGTTCACCTTTACTTTTCCCAAAAATTTCCCAATACATCACAGTGTCTTTAAAGGAGAAGTTCAGCCTGGGCTCGTTTGGCTGGGCTTCTCCACTGGGTCACAAGAGTGCAATTCGTTTTGCACTCCTGTGACCCGTTTTCAGCAGAGAACAGTTTGAAGTCCAACATTCTTCCCACTGACCCCCAACGTAGAGGGACATTCTTCCCACTGATCACCAATGTAGGGGGACATTCTTCCCACTGACCCCCAATGTAGGGGGACATTCTTCCCACTGACCCCCAATGTAGGGGGACATTCTTCCCACTGACCCCCAATGTAGGGGGACATTCTTCCCACTGACCCCCAATGTAGGGGGACATTCTTCCCACTGACCCCCAATGTAGGGGGACATTCTTCCCACTGACCATCAATGTAAGGGGACATTCTTCCCCCTGACCATCAATGTAAGGGGACATTCTTTCCACTGACCCCCAATGTAGGGGGACATTCTTCCCACTGACCCCCAATGTAGGGGGATATTCTTCCCACTGACCATCAATGTAAGGGGACATTCTTCCCACTGACCATCAATGTAAGGGGACATTCTTCCCACTGACCCCCAATGTAGGGGACATTCTTCCCACTGACCCCCAATGTAGGGGGACATTCTTCCCACTGACCCCCAATGTAGAGAGACATTCTTCCCACTGACCCCCAATGTAGAGGGACATTCTTCCCACTGACCACCAATGTAAGGGGACATTCTTCCCACTGACCACCAATATAAGGGGACATTCTTCCCACTGACCCCCAATGTAGGGGGACATTCCTCCCGCTGACCATCAATGTAAGGGGACATTCTTCCCACTGACCATCAATGTAAGGGGACATTCTTCCCACTGACCATCAATGTAAGGGGACATTCTTCCCACTGACCATCAATGTAAGGGGACATTCTTCCCACTGACCATCAATGTAAGGGGACATTCTTCCCACTGACCCCCAATGCAGGGGGACATTCCTCCCACTGACCCCTAATGCAGGGGGACATTCTTCCCACTGACCATGAATGTAGGGGGACATTCTTCCCACTGACCATGAATGTAGGGGGGACATTCTACCCACTGACCCCCAATGTAAGGGTACATTCTTCCCACTGACCCCCAATGTAAGGGTACATTCTTCCCACTGACCCCCAATGTAGGGGGACATTCTTCCCACTGACCATCAATGTAGGGGGACATTCTTCCCACTGACCATGAATGTAGGGGGGACATTCTACCCACTGACCCCCAATGTAAGGGTACATTCTTCCCACTGACCCCCAATGTAAGGGTACATTCTTCCCACTGACCCCCAATGTAGGGGGACATTCTTCCCACTGACCATCAATGTAGGGGGACATTCTTCCCACTGACCATGAATGTAGGGGGACATTCTTCCCACTGCCCCCCAACGTATGGGGACATTCTTCACACTGCCCCCCAACGTATGGGGACATTCTTCCCACTGACCATCAATGTAAGGGGACATTCTTCCCACTGACCCCCCATGTAGGGGGACATTCTTCCCACTGACCCCCCATGTAGGGGGACATTCTTCCCACTGACCCCCAATGTAAGGGGATATTCTTCCCACTGACCCCCCATGTAGGGGGATATTCTTCCCACTGACCCCCCCATGTAGGGGGACATTCTTCCCACTGACCCCCAATGTAAGGGCACATTCTTCCCACTGACCCCCAATGTAAGGGGACATTCTTCCCACTGACCCCCAATATAAGGGGACATTCTTCCCACTGACCTCCAATTTAAAGGGACACTACAATTTTCACTGTCGGCGTCTCTTTTCTGGCCATTACTATTATTCTTTTCATCCCATGATTGCTACTAAAAATAATTTGGTTGGATAGATAAGGGTACTCTTTTCTGGGTGTCAAATACTCAAACAGGTGTGTCACAATCCATATTGTTTCCCTTATTATTATCTGTAAAGATCTGATCACACTCATATGCCTTACACTGTAGATATAATAATGTTTAGCGGGGGGTTCCCTGAGACCTGGAGATTATTTCAGGGGTTCCTCTGCGGTAAGGTGGAGAACGTCTACTCCCAGGTTGTAGATAACAAGGAATTTGCCTCCTCCTATTCCTTCTTTATTGAACTGTATTATAATTGTACTGTCCCCCCATCTACATTGTAAATCGCTGCGTAAACTGTTGGCACTATATAAATCCTGCATAATATAATAATGCTCTCATACATACCTGTAATATTCCTGTCCTGGCTGCAATCCATGGCAGGATACATGGGGCAGATCGCTCTGTATGCTGCCATGTTGGCACCAGAAAAACCGCATATTTAAATATTGTCATTGGAAAATAAAAGTCAGCTGATCACATGATTGGCCGGGCCAGCAATGATTCAATCAATTTGGAATTGTCAGCCCCATACACCCCAGGGGAAGAGCTGTGTTACTGTGATAACTGCACATTACAGAAGCATGGAAGGAGAGAGCAATGAATAGGACTCTCACCTGATTAAATTCTGCAGCAGACAGGTGACAGTGACAGTCCACCATCCCCCCATTCAGCTCCATCGCAGTACAGGGGGGATCCTATCCGCCGAAGGAACTTATTCGGCAAGACACCGGCTCCCCGAGCAAGAACTTCCAGACATCTGTCAGTCTCCAGCTCAGCATGGACTCTCACTGCGCATGCGCCTCCCCAGCCACCAGCACCGCCCTCCATCTTTGTACACCCGTTCTTACAGACCTAGCGATATAAACGCCAAAATTGTAACTTTTATTCCGGTAAAACTAATTTTACTCGAGGTAACTGTATTAAAAAATGTCCTCTAAAAAGTGATTTGTGTTTTATTTCAAGTACTGGCAACTGTCCGGTGTAGTAAGATGGCGATTTTTCCGTTTTAGCAGGCAACTGGTTTTGGGATTGGGAGTAGCAAGATGGCGGCTGTCCGACTTCCGGTGCTCATTTGTACAGGGAAAAATACCGAAATATGTTGTGATGTTCGTTTGTAAAGAATGCTTAATAATATTCTAATACGTACAGAGTAATAACGATAGAAAAATATGAAAGCAAGCCGTCCCTTCAACCTACACGGAACGAATGTGTTAGGGACGGTTCCCGGGGGTGCAGATTTGGAAACGGAACTTCCGGCGCGGGGCTTTCCGGTTTTTGAAAATGGCGGCAAATGTTGACAGTCCGAAGCGAAGGAGTCTCCGCTTACAGGATACGAGAGTGGCCGCTGAGAACGGACCAGCTTCTTCCTCCTTCTCAGGGGCCCGGGGCCCCGCAGAGCTCAGGACTTCCGGTAATGCAAAGAGCCTGTCTGCGGAGAAGAGGAGGGCAGGCACAGAGAGACAGGAGGGGTCCCTAGGCAAGAGGAGAAGCGAAGAGCTACTCAGAAGGAAGCAAGACCCCATTAAAGGGACTCCTCAGGGTAAGAATGAAACAGACCAGGAGCCCAATAACAGAGCGCCCTCCACAGGAAGGAAGGAGAAAAGAGACTCAAAGAGCGCGCACCCCGAGGGGCCCAACGCTGCCGAGAGGGTGCACCCCAAAGGGCCCAACGCTGCCGAGAGGGCGCACCCCGAGGGGCCCAACGCTGCCGAGAGGGCGCACCCCGAGGGGCCCAACGCTGCCGAGAGGGCGCACCCCGAAGGGCCCAACGCTGCCGAGAGGGCGCACCCCGAGGGGCCCAACGCTGCCGAGAGGGCGCACCCCGAGGGGCCCAACGCTGCCGAGAGGGCGCACCCCGAGGGGCCCAACGCTGCCGAGAGGGCGCACCCCGAAGGGCCCAACGCTGCCGAGAGGGCGCACCCCGAAGGGCCCAACGCTGCCGAGAGGGCGCACCCCGAAGGGCCCAACGCTGCCGAGAGGGCGCACCCCGAGGGGCCCAACGCTGCCGAGAGGGCGCACCCCGAGGGGCCCAACGCTGCCGAGAGGGCGCACCCCGAGGGGCCCAACGCTGCCGAGAGGGCGCACCCCGAGGGGCCCAACGCTGCCGAGAGGGCGCACCCCGAGGGGCCCAAAAGTGCCTCTCATTCTCCTAGAGGTGATGACGGTAGAAGCCTACGACCACGGAGAAGCCAGGACAGCTCCAGTGTTAACATAGTGGACAACCCGCAAGGAGCCACCTCTTCCCCCACCACTAATGCCTCCCTCAGCAGAGAGACCAGATCCAGCAAAGCTAAAAGCCAAGAGCAGCCTGGAGCCTCCGCTGCAGTAAGAGGACTGGGTGAAGGTGCAATCTCAAGCAAAGACAAAGCACGCCTTGCTGAGCCCATCTCTGAAAAAACACAAGGCTCTGAGGGCTCTGTTGAGAGCAGCAGCCATGACAGTAGCCGGCGACCAAGGAGAAGCCGCGACGGCTCCAGCATTAACGAAGAGAACCGCTCCAGAGGAGCCGCTGCTGTAACTAATGCATCGCTGAAGAGAGAGACCAGATCCAGTGCAGGAAGAATGCAGGAGGGATCTGAAGCCTCCATGGCCATCAGGGGTAAAGATGCCATTTCAAGCAAAGCGATATTGGAAAATGTAGACCTTGTGGAGCCCAACTCTCAAAAACTAGAGAACTCTGAGGAGAGCAGCAGTCATAAAAGAAGCCATGAGGGCTGCGGCTTTAATGTAGAGGATGACCACAAAGGAGCCACTTCATCCACCGTAACTAGTACATTGTCTACCAGAAAGACCAGAGCCAGCAGAGCAAAGGACATTGATGAACCTGGAGTCTCCATTGCGGTCGGGAGAGGAGGCGATGGTTTAGACTCAAGCCAGCAGAAGAATGAAAACAAAGCCAAGGCCAACTCTCAACAAGGGGAAGGATCTGAGGACCCTGGTGGGAGCAGCGGTCATAATAGAAGCTCACAACCAAAGGGAAACCTTAGTAGCAACAATGTTGATGTAGAGGACAGCCCCAGAGCAGCCGCTTTGTCCACTGGTACCAATGCTTCATTCACCAGAGAGACCAGATCCAGTAAAGCAATAAACTTTCAAGAGGAAAAAGGATCTGGGGACTCTGGGAGTAGCAGCCACAATAGAAGCTTACAAAGACTGAGGAGCCCTAAGGGCTCCAGCAGTAATGTACAGAGCAGCTCCAGAGGACCCAGTTCTTCCACTGAAAGGTGTGATTTAATCAGCGGAGGCACCAGGGGACATAAAGACTACGAGAAAGCTGGACTTTCCACTGCTGCCAATAAAAGGGACAGTGATACACTTTTAAGTAAAGGTGAAAGAGTAATGAGGCCCAGCAACCAAAGTGAGGAGACATTAGACATCTCTGGTGGGGTTAGAAGTCCGGGTAAAAACTTAAGACCAAGGAGAAGCTGTGATGGCTCTGGCATCAGTGGTGGCAATAGTGAGGCAATACGAGAAGGTGATGGTACACCTTCCAAAGAAAGGACTGGGAAAAGTGAACCTGTAACCCCGAGTGGGGATGTTTTGGGGAATCCTAGGGGGAACATCAGTCCCAGGAAAAACGTAACAAAAAATAAAAATCTTGAGGACCCTGTTGATGAAAGGCATCCTTCTAACTTGACCATGGAGAGCAATGCAGGAGAGGCTGCCAGAGACTATAAAGTGCACTGTTGTTCCAAGCAGTTGCTGCAGGAGGTGCTGGGGATGTGTACAGGAATCTGCAAAGAAATTGTGGATAGTCAGCAGTATCTGAATGAGGAACAGAAGCAGCAGCATCACAAGAACTTGGTCTGGGTGAGAAGTGTTTGGCTTTGGAACCTGAATTTAATTTCAGTAGAGATGTTATGAGAGAGGGAAAAAAAAAATTTATATATATTTATTTATTTTCGTTTAAGGGCCAGTTCACACCATAGAAACGCATGCTTTTTCTGCATGTGCGTTTTTGATGCAGTCCAGTGCAATTGTTTCCCCCCTCTTTTTTTTTCTTAAACTTAAATAAGGACATGTGTATTTCAGTGTGTTTTTGATGCTTTTTACAGCGTTCCAGTTTAGTCCAGTGCAGGAAAAATGCAGCATGTTCTACTTTTTTTTTTTTTTTTTTTTCTGGAACTGCAAGCACTGGTGTGATCTATGCCATTAACCCCTTCCCGCCGAGCGTACGCAGATATGCGTACTCGGCTTTCCGGGGTTATACCGGGATGATGCCTGCAGCTGCAGGCATCATCCCGGTACCGTTGTTTACAGCGGGCGATCGGCTACCCGAGTATAACAACCGATGCTGCTAAAAGCCGCTCGGTTGTTATACCGGAGGAGCGGGAGGGGACATCTCCCCCTCCCGCCGCTGTTACCGGGCCTCCCGTGCGATCGGGAGGCCCGGTGTCCAATCGGGTACCTTTAGGGGCGGGCTTGAACGAAGCTGTGAGCGGCTTCGTTCCAGCCTTCTCGTTGTAAACGCGGAAGCAACGTCATGACGTCACTTCCTGTTTACTCGGCTGCCAATGGCGCCGAATTTTAAAAAGTACACAGTGTTCAGAATCGCCGTTTTCGGCGATCTTAATACTTTGAAGTGTAAAGGAGGGATGGGGGGGTCTTTTAGACCCCCCCCATCCCTCCATAAGGAGTACCGGTCACCCACCTATTACTGTCACAAGGGATGTTTACATTCCTTGTGACAGCAATAAAAGTAAAAAAAAAAAATTTTTTTTTAAAACACAATTTTTATAAAGTAAAAAAATAAATAAAATTAAATAAAAAAAAATAATTTTTTTTTTTTAAAGTGCCCCTGTCCCCGCGAGCTCGCGCAGCGAAGAAAACGCATACGGAAGTCGCGCCCGCATATGTAAACGGTGTTCAAATCACACATGTGAGGTATCGCCGCGATCGTCAGAGCAAGAGCAATAATTCTAGCCCTAGACCTCCTCTGTAACTCAAACCTGGTAACCGTAAAAAATTTTTAAAGCATCGCCTATGGAAATTCATAGGTACCGTAGTTTGTCGCCATTCCACGAGTGCTTGCAATTATAAAGGGTGACATGTTTGGTATCTATTTACTCGGCGTAACATCATCTTTCACATTATACAAAAAAATTGGGGTAACTTTACTGTTAGGATTTTTTAAAATTCATGAAAGTGTCCCTTTTCCAAAAATTTGCGTTTAAAACACCGCTGCACAAATACTGTATGATAAAAAAATATTGCAACAATCGCCATATTATTCTCTAGATTCTCTGCTAAAAAATATATATATATGTTTGGGAACTCTAAGTAATTTTCTAGCAAAAAATACGGATTTTAACTTGTAAACACCAAATTTCAAAAATAGGCTTAGTCATGAAAGGGTTAAAGATCATATAACCTACTTTCCATGCAGAAAAAAATGCACTGGACTGCATGTGGTGTGAAATGGCCTTTAAGTGCTTGCTGCCCGCCCACCGTCAAATGACGGCAGGGCGGCTCTCGTTCTGGGACGGCGATCGCGGCCGCGCAGTGTTTCTAGGACATGGCGCGACCCTGATCTCTGTAAAGAGACCATGTGATCGCCTCTGTCCAATCACAGCCGGTCACATGTAAACACGGAGATGCCGGTAATAGACTCTCCTCGCCTCACACTGACAGTGTGTGGCGAGGAGAGACGATCAGCGGCATCTCCACGCAGGACATCTAGGAATGTAATCAGGGCACTGATCATCAGTGCCCTGATTACAATATAGCAATATAGTGTCACCAATCGGTGCCCACCAATGGCAGTAATCAGTGCCCACCACTGCCCACAAGGGCCACCAATCAGTGCCCATTAGCGATGCCAGTCATTGCTGGCAATCAATGCCCATAAGTACCACCCATCTGTGCCGCCTATTAGTGCCCACCAGTGCCACCCATAAGTGCCACCTAATCAGTGCCCATAAGTGCCACCTCATCGATGCCCACCAGTTCAGCCTATCCGAGCGCACATCAGTGAAGGCGAAAAATTAGTTACAAAATTTACTGACAGAAAAAAAGTAAAAAAAAACATTTTTTCAAAAGTTTTGGTCTTTTTTATTTTTATTTTTTTCTTGTAAACAATAAAAAACCCAGCAGTGATTAACCACTTGCCGACCATCCACCGCAGTTGTACTGCGGCAGAATGGCACCGCTGGGCGAAACAACGTTATGTAACGTTGCTTCGCCCTGTGGCCACTAGGGGGCGCGTGCGCACCCTCTGCTCGCCCACGGAGCCTATGCAAGTGCCTTCGGGCTCCCGCAATCGCTCGGGACACGCGGAGAACTGGGATCTGTGTGTGTAAACACAGTTTCCAGTTCTCTGAGGGGAGAAGAGACAGTCTGTTCATACAGAGTATGAACAGCGATCTATCTCTTTCCCTACACAGTCCCATCCCCCCTTCAGTTAGAACACACATTAGGGAACACATTAACCCCTTGATTGCCCCCTAGTGGTTAACCCCTTCACTGCCAGTGACATTTTTACAGTAATCAATGCATTTTTATAGCAGTGATCACTGTAAAAATGCCAGTGGTCCTAAAAATGTGTCAAAATTGTCCGACGTGTCTACCATAATGTCGCAGTCTCGATAAAAATCGCAGATCACCACCATTACTAATATAAAAAAAAAAAAATATAATAAAAATGGCATAAAACTATGCCCTATTTTGTAGACGCTTTAACTTTTGCGCAAACCAATCAATATACACTTATTGCGATTTTTACCAAAAATATGTAGAAGAATACATATTGGCCTAAACTGAGGGAAAAAAAATGTTTATATATTTTTTGGGGATATTTATTATAGCAAAAAGTAAAAAAATAATGCGTGTTTTTTTTCAAAATTGTGGCTTTTTTTTGTTTATAGCACAAAAAAACGGAAAATTGTATACTCACCTTTCCGTAATTTTCCTTTCCTGTCGCATCTCATGGCAGCATACACCTATGGGTTGTGGCTCCGCCCCCGCAACCTGATAGGACCGCGTAGCTATTAAAGTCTGAGAGAGCCCCTGCCCCAGCATTCTCCGTGTATATATACCTCACCTCAGATGGGTGGGCATTTGTATGCTGCCATGAGATGCGACAGGAAAGGAAAATTACGGAAAGGTGAGTATACAATTTTCCGTTTTCCTGTCGCATCATGGCAGCATACACCTATGGGGAATAACTCGCAAACTGGGTGGGTATGAGCAAAAGATAAGTTTTTTTATTTAGAAGGTATTGAGGAGTTAGCCTGAATAATTGCTCTCCCAAATTCTACCGTGGACAATCTAGCGGAGTCCACTTTATAATGAGAGATAAAAGTGGTTTTCGAAGACCAAGTGGCTGCTTTGCAGATGGTTTCGGCTGATACCCTGCAGTAGGCCGCCCAGGAGGTCGCCATTGCCCTTGTGGAGTGTGCCCTTAAGCCCTCAGGTACTCGTGCATTGTTAGATGCGTAAGCTCTCTTAATGATCTTCACCAACCATGCTGCGATGGTGCGAGAGGTTGCTGCTTGTCCTCTTCTAAACCCATGAGGAATGACCAGTAGGTCCTCTGTCTTCCTTAAATTGCTGGTTGCCAGGAGGTAGGCCTGGATATTCGACTTTATGTCAAGCGGATGTGGATCACCCTGTTCTGTGGATAGGGTGGGGAGACATAGTTCTTGGTTAAAGTGGAAAGATGATGACACTTTCGGGATGAAGCGATCCAATGGTTTTAAGACTACTTTGTCTGGATAGAACATCAAGTATGGTTCCTTAGCCTGTAAGGCCTGAATTTCCGATACCCTTTTAGCTGATGTAATTGCTATTAGGAAAGTGACTTTCAGAGTTAGGTCCCACAGGGAAACATTCTCTAACGGAAAGAATGGCTCATGGGATAAGGCTTCCAACACTACTGAAAGATCCCATGTCGGGAAGGAAGGTTTCCTAGGTGGTCTCAGCTTTAGGCAAGCCTTCTGAAATTGGATGATGAGCCCATTTCACTCCTGTCATAGCGGATAGGGCTGATACATGTACCTTCAGGGTACTAGACCTAAGACCTTTATCTAGACCTAACTGGAGAAACTCGAGGATCTGAGGAACTGATGGAGATGCCGGGTTCCAGGATTGCTGTTGTGCGACGAAGAGAAAACTCTCCCAGACCCTTTTATAGGTTTTATTGGTCGTGGATTTTCTGGCCTGGAGGAGAGTGTCTATCACTTTCTGGGAGCAACCTTGGACTAAGAACCTAGTCCTTTCAATCTCCATGCTGTTAGATGCAGCCTCTCCGGAAATGGGTGAAGGAGTTGCCCCTGCGATAGTATATCCGCTGTCATTGGGAGTGTCAGTGGTTCTGCTGTGCTCAATTGGAGGAGCGTCGTAAACCATGGTCGTCTCGGCCAAAATGGGAGGACTGCTAGCACTGTGGCTTTCGACCTCTTGAGTCTGAGTAAGAATCTCGGAATGAGTGGTGTTGGTGGAAACATGTACCCCAAACGGAAGTTCCAGTCGTGTTGTAGGCAATCCGTGCCTTCTGCCGATGGGAAAGGAATTCTGGCTAGATATCTCTGGCATTTCGTGTTGACCGGTGTTGCCGCCAGGTCTGTATCCGGTATCCCCCAGGTCTGGGTTATGAGGGTAAAGGCTTGGTGACTTAAGGCCCACTCGTTGTTTGATACAAAGGTCCGACTTAGAGAGTCGGCTAGTTGATTTTGGACTCCTGGGACATACGCTGCCGTTAATCCCGACAGGTTCAGCTGTGCCCACTCGAAGACTGGACGGACTTCCCGCATCATGGAGCGACTCCTGGTGCCCCCCTGCCTGTTGATATAGGCAACTGCCACTCTGTTGTCCAATTTTAGCAGGACCTCTTTCCCCCTGAGGAGGGGGCTGAAGGCTAACAGAGCTTGGAAAGCTGCTTTCATCTCCAATATATTTGAAACCACGTTCTGTGTTCTGAATGTCCAAAGGCCCTGGACTGCGTGATGGCGGTAGTGTGCCCCCCAGCCCTTCAGGCTGGCGTCTGAAGTGATTATTTCCTGAGGAAGAGGGACTATATGCCTGCATCTCTTCAGATTGTTCAATCTGGTCCACCACCAGAGTGATTGTTTTATTTCTTTCTGGACTATGATCGGCTGAGACAATGATACCCCGTTCCATTGTTTTAACAATGATGCTTGCAGAGGTCTGGTGTTCCATTGGGCCCATTGTACCATTGGGATGGTTGCTGAGAATGACCCCAGTATGCTGAGGTACTCCCGGGCTGGTAGTGTGGTAGAGGCTAATAACTTTCTTGCCTTCTGAATGAGGCTGGGAATTTTTTCCTGCGGAAGTTCCACCGTATTGAGACGGGTGTCTAGTTCCCCCCCCCAGGAATATCATTCTCTGAGTGGGCTGCAGATTGCTTTTCCCCCAGTTTATGATCCAGCCGAAGTTTTGTAGGGTGGTAATCAGAATGGATCGATGCAGTAGAAGGGAATCCTGATTGTCTGCTAGCAAAAGGATGTCGTCCAGGTAATGATGGACCCTCAATCCTTGTTCTCTTAGTAAGGCTATTACTGGCAGTAAGATTTTTGTGAATGTCCTTGGAGCGGTGGAGATCCCGAACGGGAGGCTTCGGAATTGAAAATGATGTAGACCTACCGCAAAGCGGAGAAATTTTTGGAATGAGATGTGAATGGGGACGTGCAGATAGGCGTCTTGTAAATCGACGGAAAGCATCCAATCCCCGATATTCATGGTCCGAAGAATTGACTGGAGGCTCTCCATTTTGAATGTCTCGACTAAGATTGAGCGATTGAGATTCTTTAGATCTAAGACAGGGCGTAGATCCCCCAATTTCTTCTTCACCAGAAACAACGGGGAGTAGAATCCCGTTGACCTTTGGGATATTGGAACTTCCACTATGGCTTCCTTTTGTAACAGGTCTTGGACGTACTTTGTCAGTAGCATCCTTTTTTCCCGAGATGCAGGTAGTCTGGTTACAGAGAATTGGTCTCTTGGAGCCCGTGTCTTGAATTTCCATTTGTGGCCGAACTGGACAGTGTCTATCGTCCATGGGTCCTTTATTGTATCCGCCCAGACCTGCTTGAAACTCATGAGTCTGGCCCCCACTAAAGCTGGTTGGGCGGACGCACCTTCAAAAAGACTTTTGTTCCCCTGACGCAGGGGTCTTAGACTTTTGGAGCTTGAGGAATGATGACTGGGGATTCTTCCAGTTCCTCCTATACTCTTTTCCGGGCCTGTAGGATCTTGCCTCTCTGTATTTATCTGGCAGATTTCTTCTAGAAACCGGTGGTCTCTGCTGCCTGGGCCTCCTATCTGAAGGGATGAGTCCCGATTTTCCCCCCGTGACTTTAGAAATAGCCACGTCCAGTTTTTCTCCAAAAAGGTTTACGCCATCAAAGGGTATTTTGCACCAATTGGATTTTGAGGAGGGATCTGCCGACCAGGGTTTTAACCAGAGCGCCCTTCTGGCCATTACTGAGCTTAACATTGCTCTTGAAGTGGTTTTAATTATATCCACAGAGGCTTCTGCGACAAAGTCGCCTGCAAGACTAAGTTCTTGGAGTGCTGAGATAACTTTCTCCTGCTCTATTCCTTCCGATACCAGCTTCTCGGCCATCGTGGACCAGCTTGAGATAGCCTTACCGACGGCAGCCAATGCTATTGCTGGCCTGCAAGCGCCACCTGCCGAGAGGTAGGTTCTCTTAAGATCCAGATCGATCTTTCTATCCAGGACGTCTTTGAATGTGACTGCATCCTCTATTGGAAGTGTTACGTGCCTGGCGAGGCGCATTAGGGAGCAGTCGACCACTGGAGGAGATATTAGTGGGTTGACGTTAGGCTCTTTAAGTGGATAGAGTTTTGATAATCTGTTGCTGAGGCCAGATTTTTTCTCTGGCTTTTGCCACTCATCCTTAATTAGATCCTCAAGTTCCTCAATGAACGGGAAGTTCTCTGGGTCTTTTTAAGATTTGGAAAGTATTTCCTCACTTTTTGAGGAGTTTCTTTTTCTTCCACCCAGTCGATCGCCTCTTTTACTGACTTCACGAATGGGTCGATCAATGAGAAGTCGAAGCCGGTGGATGCCTCTAGATCATCAGTGTCAGAGAGAGGGTCTGACGTCTTTGATGATGGGGCAGTGGATGAGGTACTTTGTATAGGTCTGCTGGCTTCTGGCTCTGCGACTTGTGGTGATGGATCAATTGGTTCTCTTGCCTCTGTTTCTCTGTCCTTAGTTGCCTCAATGAAGCATGTGCGACAGGCCAGTTTGTCTGGAAGTGCTGTAGCACCGCAAATCCAGCAGGAGTTCCCGGGTGGACGGGAAGGCTGGGTGACAGGAGATTTCCTGCGTGCAGGGGATTTTTTGTGGTGGGAGCGACTATGCCTTGATCTTGATCGGCTTCTCCTGCGACTTGATCTGCTCCTCCTGCGACTTGAGCGGCTTCTGCGACTTGAGCGACTTCTGCCGCGCTCTGAGCGACTCTGCCTGTGGCTTGAGCGGCTCCTTCTTGAAGGCTCCCCTCGTCTTGAATGTGACAATCTGGAAGACCTGGTGGGGCTGTTCAATTTAAACAGCATTAGTGAGGGCTCTCTTTTTCCTTCTCTTCATACTTACCCATCATCCCCTCTTACCTAGTAGGCTGGCGATGGTCTACCTGGGCAACGGTCTCCATGAAAGGTGATGAATCAACCTATAATTATATAGGTGGCTTAGCATGCATGGGATAGCAGATAGTAAACAAGCAAAGAAAAAACCATCATAGATCTTACCTGGGCGTGGAAATAGCAAGAGAGAGACAGGGTAGAACAGCTGGGTAGAGAAGCAAAAGAAATCCGGTCAAAATTCCCCCTTACAGGCTCAGGAGAGAAGAGACAAGAAAATGCTGACATTACAGCATTTTTAAACTTGCCGCCGTCTCGGGGTGATGACGTCACGCTCGAGCATGCTCAGATGCGCTCTGAGGCCTCCGACGCCATTTTGGAAGCTGGAAAGTGGGATGTCCTGACAAGCTGGAGCTATGGAGACAGACAGGAGGGGAGTTACCCACAGGTGCACAGAAAGGAGCTGGAGACCGCTGCGATCCATCAACCTGTTTAAGGTTTGTAATGTATTGTAACATACCCCTGAGACCATCAGAGTGGGGTTCCTTCCATTGAGCTCATTTAGAGGCTGTACAGGATAGGACTTCCACCCAGGAGAGGCTAGAACCTGGCTGGGGCGAATGTTTTAGGTAAGGGATGCATGTTTTCGGTCCTTGACAGGTGAGGAAAAAAAGGAGAATGCTGGGGCAGGGGCTCTCTCAGACTTTAATAGCTACGCGGTCCTATCAGGTTGCGGGGGCGGAGCCACAACCCATAGGTGTATGCTGCCATGATGCGACAGGAAATAAAAATCGAAGGGGTGATCAAATACCACCAAAGGAAAGCTCTGTTTTGTGGGGGGAAAAAAGGACCTCAATTTTGTTTGGGTGCAACGTCGCACGACCATGCAATTGTCAATTAAAGCGATGCAGTGCCAAATCACAAAAAGTGCTCTGGTCAGGAAGGGGGTAAAATCTTCCGGGGCAGAAGCGGTTAAATACCACCAAAAGAAAGCTCTATTTGTGTGAAGAAAATGATAAAAAAAATTTGTTTGGATACAGTGAAGCATGACCGCGCAATTGTGCGACAGCGCTGAAAGCTGAAAAATGGCTTGGGCAGGAAGGGGGTGTAAATGCCCTGTAGGCAAGTGGTTAAAGAAGTAAAATATGAGGTCAATATTTCGGACCACCTTTCATGGAAATACTATTTCCAGGTGGTCAGCAATGGCACCCTAAATATTTAATGCAGCTCTGTAGTCATTAACCACTAACCATTTGGCTGCCCAAAGACCAGAGCACTTTTTGCGATTCAGCACTGCGTTGCTTTAGCTGATAATTGCGCGGTCGTGCGACGTGGCTCCCAAACAAAATTGACGTCCTTTTTTCCCCACAAATAGAGCTTTCTTTTGGTGGTATTTGATCACCTCTGCGGTTTTTATTTTTTGCTCTATAAATAAAAAAATTAGCGACAATTTTGAAAAAAACACATTTTTAGTTTTTGCTATAAAAAATATATAAAAAAACATTTTTTTCCTCAGTTTAGGCCGATATATATTCTACATATTTTTGGTAATAAAAATCGCAATAAGCATTTATTGATTGGTTTGCGCAAAAGTTATAGCGTCTACAAAATAGGGAATAGTTTTATAGCATTTTTATTAATAATTTTTTTTTTTTTTTTTTTACTAGTAATGGCAGCGATCAGCAATTTTTATTGTGACTGCGACATTATGGCCGACAGATCGGACACTTTTGGCACTATTTTGGGACCATTCACATTTTTACAGCGATCAGTGTGATTTAAAATGCGTCTCTGTGAGACGATCGCGATCACACTCACAGAGCTTGCGGCGGGCGCCCACAAGCCGCTTCTTAAAGGGCAACATACAGGTACGTTAGTATGCCTGTACGTGCCCTTCTGCCGACGTATATCAGCGTGAGCCGGTCGGCATGCAGTTAATATATAGGTAAATGTATTTTTATATGCAAGTACCTGAATTTGACCTGGTATCTGCCTCTTAGAGAACTACGGAACCAGCTCTGGTCACTGGCCTGCACTTTGCAATAGAACTGACAGAACCTCTGTGCTCAAATCTAGATAGCTTACATATACACCGTATACAGTATGATGTCAAGGAGAAAGGAAAGACCCGCAGCTCCAGGTGAATATAATGTCCTGATGGACTCAGTGGTCTGGATGCTAGCCCTGGCTCACTTCCGAGACACTGGATTCAAAATAAATTCTGCTGCACACCACCGGCGGTCCAAGAGTGTTTGACCTGGTTTTGAGGAAGCACAATGGTTGTATGAAACGCATCAACCTGATTTATTTGATTGTGTCCTGATGGTAGTACTCATTGTACAATTTACTCAATAAACACTCTTGGGAGGTGGTGTGCAAATTTATTTTGTATACAGTATGATGCGCTAGACCAGCCTGACCACATGTTAACACCCAATTAACAATTCACACCCCTCATACGAAACCAAAGTGCGATGGGTATGCTTGTTGCTATTCATTTTTGGCACCAACTGTGCTTTCCTGGGTTAGACATGGCATGTACCAAGGAATATATAGGTTCCCTTGCAGTGCAGTTGGGAAAGCACAGGTGTGTGTGTTTTTGTTTTTTTTGCTGACGTTGAGGTTCCAATGAAAATGAATGGGCAGCATACTGCAATGTCAGTGTCAAAAATTGCACTATGAGGGTACCACAGTTTGCATATAAAGATTTGCTATTATCTGAGTAACGGTGTATAGAACCCGGTACACTAGTTGACCTAAAGCACCCTTGTCCTGTATTTATTTAAAATCTCCAGGAACAAATACTCTGCAGAAGAAGAGGTGCACATACTTACCTTTTCCACTGAACGCAACTGCATTCCAGAGGACTGGTTCCCCAAATCTACAGGGAAACTGTCTCCATGGTCCCCGTAAGATCTCACTGCTTCCCTTCGCTGACCTCTACTTTAGAACTGTGTTTGTAGTGACATGGAGGTCCATGGAAGTAAACAGTGAGAGCTGCTGTGGGGACATCGGTTTATCTGCAGTCTTTGAGAAACCAATGGCGATTAACACTGCTGAAAGTAGTGACATCAAGTAGTGGAAAACAAGTACTGAGGGGGAAGTATTGCAGCAAAAGCTGTTCTGTTCCTATTTTTAATAACCCCGAGCTCCTTGTTTTTTTTAATCAAAAAAGTATCAGTTTTGGAATAGGGCTAGACTGATGTTTAATATAATAAACCTCAGCATATTCTACAGGTAGAATTGATGTTCTTGGTGTTCTGATTTGACAGATATTTTGTTTAAATTCAGGACTTTGAATCTGCCTTTCAAGAGAATGTCAGCATCAATGGACTGTCATGGCATGAGGCCCCAGATAAAGACTCTGGTAAGAATCGGTTAAAGTGATTGTAAAGTCTCATGTTTAAAAAATAAATAAATAACAATCATCTTATACTTACCTCCTCTGTGAAGTTGGTTTTGCACAGAGCAGCCCAGATCCTCCCCTCCCCTCCCCGGGCCCTCTTTGCTGCTCCTGGCCCCTCCCTCCTCTCGAGTGCCCCCACAGTCAGCAGCTTCCTATGGGGGCACCCATGCCGAGTCAGAGCTGTGTGTGTCAATGTCTCAGCCAATCAGGAGGAGTTAACTGGACGGCTTAGACATTCGTGGACATCGTTAGAGAGATGGGGCTCAGGTAAGTAATTAGGGGGTGCTGGGGAGGCTGCTACACACAAGGTTTTTATCTTAATGCATTAAGATAAATAAAACCTTCTGACTTTACAACTCCTTTAAAGCCCAACTCCAGATGAAACTTTCTTTGCCATTGGATGCAATAGGGAATAATTTAAACTAAAGTTTAATCTGCTTATAATTTGGCTTACCCCCCCCCCCCCCCCCCCCCAAATTAACAAGTTAACTTTTATAGAAAACCTTTTTATTTTCATTACATACCTAATTTAACCACCTCCCGCCATATAGTAAAATGACAAGGTGGCCCTTGTTCTGGGGCGACGACATATGACGTCATCATTGCCCTTCAGAGCCATCTTCTCAGTGCAGCCTCATCAGCGCACTTCAGTGAAGGAGAAAAATGACTTATTTACAACATTTTCTAGCTAAGAAAAACTTTTTTTTTTTTTTTTTCAAAAACTTCAGTCTTTAAATACCACCAAAAGAAAGCTCTATCTGTCTCAAAAATATGATAAAATTTCATTTGGGTACAGCGTTGCATGACCCCGCAATAGTCATTCAAAGTGTGATAGCACTGAAAATTGGCCTGGGCAGGAAGGGGGTGAAAAATCCCGGTATTGAAATTGTTAAACCCATTGATGTCATCACTCTGTCACTGTGCTTCTCATGATCATGGCTGTTTGGGGGGGGATACCAGTTTCCTTGCTCCTGGCTCACCAGGTCTGTGTACCTGAACATCAACTGCATTATGTCTGTAGAAAAAAATTTAGGTTTATGAATATACATGGAGAGGCATAACAATCCTATACAACATGGAGGGAACGTCAATATGGTTTACCCTTCCAGAGAGACACCAGTGAGTTTTAAATATCTCTTCTGGGAATGCTGTTCCTATAGTTAATATGATAGACATGCTAAGTCTGCTGTAATTCACTCTGCTGCACATGCTCCAGCTCGCCCCTCCCCCCCCCCCCCCCAAATAAATAAGTGACTGGAAGACTATAGAACAGACCAGCCCTCTGGGCTTAGGCCTTAGTGTAGCACAGGGATATGCTATTAGCGGACCTCCAGCTGTTGCAGAACTACAACTCCCATGAGGCATAGCAAGACTCTGACAGCCACAAGCATGACACCCAGAGGCAGAGGCATGATGGGACTTGTAGTTTTGCAACAGCTGGAGGTCCGCTAATTGCATATCCCTGGTGTAGCACATCATTCTGAGTATTTATATTTCTAAGATACACAGCTAGACTAGGACAAGGCTTTTTCCAGATGCCCCAAACAATTGGAAAGGGGATTCATCAGAGAAAATGACTTTACTCCAGTCCTCAGCAGTCCAATCCATGTACCTTTTGCAGAATATCAGGCTGTCCCTGATGGTTTTCCTGGAGAGAAGAGGCTTCTTTGCTGCCCTTCTTCATACCAGGTCATCCTCCAAAAGTCTTCTCACTGTTTATGCAGATGTACTCACACCATTCCTGAACAAGTTCTGCACTGGTGGTTCCCCGATCCCACCGCTGAATCAACTGTAGGAGATGGTCCTGGCACTTGCTGGACTTTCTTGGGCGCCCTGAAGCCCTCTTCACAAATGCAATGGAAATGTTTTTTTTTTATTGGGATTAAGTTCATTTTCATGGCAAAGAGGGACTTTGCAATTAATTGTAATTCATCTGATCATTCTTCATAAATTTCTGGAGTGTAAGCAAATTGCCACCATAAAAACTGAGGCAGCAGACTTTGTGAAAATTAATGTTTGTGTCATTCTCAAAACTTTTGGCCATGGCTGTATATTCTTTGGTATAGTTATAGAAACCCAGGCTTATTTTATATTTCCTCACCTGGCAGAACCGGACATTAAAATACTAGAAGACCAATTGGATGAAGCCATGGTGGAGACCTCAATGAAGAGAAAACGATATCCAAGAAAGATCCTGAGTCATTTTGTCAAAGCATTAAAAACGGAGCGTGAAATCCTGGTATGTTGTTCATACAAATAGTAATATTTTTAAGTCAGTGGACCAATACCAATATTTCATTTATGGCTGATTGCTGGAACCCAGTGTGGCACAGCAAGGCTACCAACTACTCAGCCACCATATATGTGGTTGATTTATTAAAACTGGAGAGCATAATTGAACAAGCTGATTGGCTACTATGCAAAGCTGCACCAGATTTTTCACATTCAAGTTTTAGTAAATCAACCCCTATTTGTTTAGTGATGTCTTGTGACCTGTGATTTAATATCCTTTTAATGTTTATGTGCAGAACCAGTACAAGCCAGTTGTGAATCCAGAAAAGGTCAGGCTCGATCCTGCACTTGGTAAGCAAGTTTATAATTTTGTTCAGTGTCTTAGAAATGGTGCACGTTAGTACAACGCACCAGGATGCCAAGGTCTGATCAGGCCCTAACACTTCACTAACATGTAAGCTAGACCCCAGCTGTCATCCTTTACTGACATTTGAAATGCTCCTATTGCCTGGTAATCTTACCTTGCTATCTAGGATATGAAACCCCTTTTTAGGGTGAAGTAACTGATTCACCTAATAGCACACCGCCTTAGCTGCCCATTCTTACCTTCCCCATGCTGCTCTGCCACCCACTTCATCTGCCGGTACCAGTTGTGGTCATGAGCCCTGTCATGTTACATAGTAGGTAAGGTTGAAAAAAGACACAAGTCCATCAAGTCCAACCTGTGTGTGTGTGTGATTATATGTCGGTATTACATTGTATATCCCTGTATGTTGCGGTCGTTCAGGTGCTTATTTAATAGTTTCTTAAAACTATCAGTGCCCCCCGCTGAGACCACCACCTGTGGAAGGGAATTCCACATCCTTGCCGCTCTTACAGTAAAGAACTCTCTATGTAGTTTAAGGTTAGACCTCTTTTCTTATTTTAATGAGTGGCCACGAGTCTTGTTAAACTCCCTTCTGCAAAAAAGTTTTATCCCTATTGTGGGGTCACCAGTCCGGTATTTGTATATTGAAATCATATCCCCTCTCAAGCATCTCTTCTCCAGAGAGAATAAGTTCAGTGCTCGCAACCTTTCCTCATAACCAATATCCTGCAGACCCTTTATTAGCTTTGTTGCCTTTCTTTGTACTCGCTCCATTTCCAGTACACTGAGGATTGGTGCCCAGAACTGGACAGCATACTCTAGGTGCGGCCGGACCAGAGTATTGTAGAGCGGGAGCATTATAATTTTATCTCTGGAATTGATCCCCTTATTAATGCATGCCAATATTCTGTTTGCTTTGTTAGCAGCAGCTTGGCATTGCATGCCATTGCTGAGCCTATCATCTGCTAGGACCCCAGGTCCTTTTTCATCCTAGATTACCCCAAAGGTTCCCCCCCCCCAGTGTATAGATTGCATTCATATTTTTGCCACCCAAATGCATTATTTTACATTTTTCTACATTGAACCTCATTTGCCATGTAGTTGCCCACCCCATTAATTTGTTCAGATCTTTTTGCAAGGTTTCCACATCCTGCAAAGAAGTTATTGCCCTGCTTAGCTTAGTATAGTCCACAAATACAGAGATTGAACTGTTTACCCCATCCTCCAGGTCGTTTATGAGCAAGTTAAATAGGATTGGTCCCAGCACAGAACCCTGGGGGACCCTACTACCCACCCCTGACCATTCCGAGTACTCCTCATTTATCACCACCCTCTGAACTCGCCCTTGTAGCCAGTTTTCAATCCATGTACTCACCCTATGGTCCATGCCAACGGACCTTATTTTGTACAGTAAACGTTTATGGGGAACTGTGTCAAATGCTTTTGCAAAATCCAGATACACCACGTCTACAGGCCTTCCTTTATCTAGATGGCAACTCACCTCCTCATAGAACAGGGGTGTCCAAACTACGGCCCTCCAGCTGTTGCAGAACTACACTTCCCATGAGGCATTGTAAAACTCTGACATTCACAGACATGACTAGGCATGATGGGAGTTGTAGTTCCTTAACAACTGGAGGGCCATAGTTTGGACACCCCTGTCATAGAAGGTTAGTAGATTGGTTTGGCAAGAACGATTCTTCATGAATCCATGCTGATTACTGCTAATGATACTGTTCTCATTACTAAAATTGTGTATATAGTCCCTTATTCCCTCCAAGAGTTTACATACTATTGATGTTGGGCTAACTGGTCTGTAATTCCCAGGAATGCATTTTCAGCCCTTTTTAAATATTGGTGCTGCCTTGGCTTTTCTCCAATCAGCTGGTACCATTCCAGTCAGTAGACTGTCAGTTAAAATTAGGAACAATGGTCTGGCAATTACTTGACTGAGTTCCCTAAGTACCCTCGAATGCAAGCTATCTGGTCCTGGTGATTTATTAATGTTAAGTTTCCCAAGTCTAATTTTAATTCTATCTTCTGTTTATCATGGAGGTGCTTCCTGTGATGTGTCATGAGGATAAACGCTGCAGTTTTGGTTACTGAAGCCCCCCGATTCCCTTGTGAAGACTGAGGAAAAGAATAAATTAAATACCTTCGCCATCTCCCCATCCTTTGTAACCAGATGTCCTTCCTCATTCTTTATGGGGCCAATGTGGTCTGTCTTCACTTTTTTACTGTTTACATACGGTACTTAAAGAATTTCTTGGGATTTTTTTACTCTCCTCCGCTATGTGTCTTTCATGTTCTATCTTAGCCATCCTTATTGCACCCTTACATTTCTTGTTGCATTCTTTATAATGTCTGAATGCTGATGATGATCCCTCAACCTTGTATTTTTTTGAAGGCCTTCTCCTTTGCTTTTATATGCATTTTTATATTGGAGTTAAGCCATCCAGGATTTTTGTTCGCTCTTTTAAATTTATTACCCAATGTGATGCATTGGCTAAGGCCCTTATTTAATATGCTCTTAAAGCAAACCCATCTCTCCTCCGTGTTCTTTGTTCCTAAGATTTTATCCCTATTTATGCCTTCTAGCAAGGTTCTTAGTTTAGTTGGCTCTTTTGAAATTCAGTGTCTTTGCATTCCCCTTATGTTTCCCATTTGTGTGATTTATACTGAAGCCAATTGACCTGTGATCGCTGTTACCTAAATTGCCCCGTATTTGCACATCCGTGATCAGGTCTGTATTGTTGGTAATCAGTAGATACAGTAACACTTTATTTCTAGTTGGTCCGTCTACCATCTGACCCATAAAATTGTCCTGTAATACATTTAGGAACTGGCGAGCCTTAGATGAATGCGTGCTTCCCTCCGCCCAGTCTATGTCTGGATAATTAAAATCGCCCATTATAACACGTCCCATCCTTGCTGCTAATCCAAATTGTGATAGGAGATCAGGCTCTCCTTCCTCCCTCAGGTTAGGGGGCCTATAGCATACTCCCAGTATTATTTTCCCTTTCGCTTCATCCCTTTGGAGCTCTACTCATAAGGATTCCACCTCCTCCCTAGCTCCCTCAGTGATGTCATCTCTCACATTCACTTATTATTCTTGATATACAGTGGGGCAAAAAAGTATTTAGTCAGCCACCAATTGTACAAGTTCTCCCACTTAAAAAGATGAGAGAGGCCTGTAATTGTCATCATAGGTATACCTCAACTATGAGAGATAAAATGTGGAAACAAATCCAGACAATCACATTGTCTGATTTTTGAAAGAATTTATTTGCAAATTATGGTGGAAAATAAGTATTTGCTCAATATCAAAAGTTCATCTCAATACTTTGTTATATATCCTTAGTTGGCAATGACGGAGGTCAAACGTTTTCTGTAAGTCTTCACAAGTTTGTCACACACTGTTGCTGGTATGTTGGCCCATTCCTCCAAGCAGATCTCCTCTAGAGCAGTGATGTTTTGGGGCTGTCGCTGGGCAACACGGACTTTCAACTCCCTCCAAAGGTTTTCTATGGGGTTGAGATCTGGAGACTGGCTAGGCCACTCCAGGACCTTGAAATGCTTCTTACGAAGCCACTCCTTCGTTGCCCGGGCGGTGTGTTTGGGATCATTGTCATGCTGAAAGACCCAGCCATGTTTCATCTTCAATGCCCTTGCTGATGGGAAGAGGTTTGCACTCAAAATCTCACGATACATGGCCCCATTCACTCTTTCATGTACACGGATCAGTCGTCCTGTTCCCTTTGCAGAGAAACAACCCCAAAGCATGGTGTTGCCACCCCCATGCTTCACAGTAGGTATGGTGTTCTTTGGTTGCAACTCAGCATTCTCTCTCCTCCAAACACGACGAGTTGTGTTTCTACCAAACAGTTCTACTTTGGATTCATCTGACCATATGACATTCTCCCAATCCTCTTCTGGATCATCCAAATGCTCTCAAGCAAACCTCAGACGGGCCCCGGACATGTACTGGCTTAAGCAGAGGGACACGTCTGGCACTGCAGGATCTGAGTTCCTGGCGGCGTAGTGGGTTACTGCTGGAAGCCTTTGTTACATTAGTCCCAGCTCTCTGCAGGTCATTCACTAGGTCCCCCCGTGTGGTTCTGGAATTTTTGCTTACCGTCCTTATGATCATTTTGACCCCAGGGGGGAGATCTTGCGTGGAGCCCCAGATCGAGGGAGATTATCAGTAGTCTTGTATGTCTTCCATTTTTTAATTTATTGCTCCCACAGTTGATTTCTTCACACCAAGCTGCTTGCCTATTGCAGATTCAGTCTTCCCAGCCTGGTGCAGATCTACGATTTTGTTTCTGGTGTCCTTCGACAGCTCTTTGGTCTTTACCATAGTGGGGTTTGGAGTGTGACTGTTTGAGGTTGTGGACAGGTGTCTTTTATACTGATAACAAGTTCAAACAGGTGCCATTAATACAGGTAATGAGTGGAGGACAGAGGAGCCTCTTAAAGAAGAAGATACAGGTCTGTGAGAGCCAGAAATCTTGCTTGTTTGTAGGTGACCAAATACTTATTTTCTACCATAATTTGAATTTTTTCAAAAATTAGACAATGTGATTGTCTGGATTTGTTTCCACATTTTGTCTCTCATAGTTGGTATACCTATGATGACAATTACAGGCCTCTCTCATCTTTTTAAGTGGGAGAACTTGCACAATTGGTGGCTGACTAAATACTTTTTTGCCCCACTGTATAGGCATACCCCTCCCCCTTTTTTACCCTCTCTATCCTTGCGATAAAGGGTATACCCTTGAATGTTTGCCAGCCAATCATGAGAGCTGTTGAACCAGGTCCCTGAAATTCCCACAAAATACAAATCCTCCTCGTACAACAGTATCTCTAGTTCACCCATCTTGTCCGCCGGGCTCCTGGCATTGGTGAACATGCCACGTAGTTTAGACCGGTCGCATAATATCCTCTTATTGGGTGTTCCGAGATTGCAACTAGGACTTGCTACTATACTTACCTTGTTGTGGTAGGGGGAGGGTCCTTATCCCTATAAAGGCTGCAGCCAGGCTAACTTGGAGCTTTCACTTGGGCTTGGCAGTACTGGTTTATTTTAAGACGCCGCACTGCTTTGTATGCTGATTTATAGCTTGATAATTGTATTGTTGGTGTTTATGCTGATGGCTGCAGATGTAATCTGTTTTCTCTGTTTCCTGCAACTGTACAGAATTTCGCATGAAGGACCTCAGTGCTACAGCTGCAACCATTTGCCATCACATCCATGAAACCAAAAAGGTAAAACTGACTGTTCAGAGAAGCTGTCCCTACCAATACTTATATTTTGCTCTTCTCCACTTATGGAATCTGCAGGCTGGCGAGTGTCATAAAAAGTCTCTCAACCAAAACTTTTTTTTTTTTTAATATTTCTATTCTACCAGATTTATAGAGCGCAAACTGTTTGTGCAGCACTTGGTGGAAGACAGTACAATTCAATATAAGAGTGTTTAGAGGGCCCTGACTGTTAGAGCTTACACTCTAAACAGAAATAGTATAATTTGTTAGAAACCCCTGTCAGAGGGAATCTCCACTTCACAGGTGTGCCCGTTACAAGATTTTTTCCATCACTTCCTGTTTGAGTGAAAGCTGTAACATGCTGGATTTCTTATGACTTTTTGTCCCAGTGACAATGCTCCCCAGGGAAAATAGAGAGGGTAACTCTCTCCAAGTGGGATAAAGCTAAAAAAAACTGGGTTGCAAATGTTAACTATGCTATCCGAAACCTAATAAAAATGTCTTGGCTAGAGCTACAATTTAATGCAGATCTCTCCTTACAAACATTATCAAGTTGCTAGAATGACTGATTTCTCAGGGAGCCATAATTTCCTATATGTAGCTTCCTGGGAATTCTGGCACACAGGGCACACAATTATGGCAACCTGAGCATCAGAATTTTTATCTTTTTAAATGATTGGATTTAAAAAATTAAACCTTGAGAGCTAAAAGCATAAGGCCCCTTTCACACATACGGACCTTTTTGTCCATTTTTATCCATCCGTTGACATATGAAAAAACAGACATCAATGCATCTCTTTGGAAAAACAGATGTAAATGGGTGATCATCCATTTACATCCGTCAACATCCGTTTTTTGATACTGATGAAGGCCCTATTTTTATTCTGTTAAAAAAAATGGAACAGACGAAAAACGGATGTAAATTGACAAATGGAACGTTTTGGCATTGGTAGTGGATGTAAAAAAAAAACGAATGTGCAACTGATGGGTAAACTGATGTAAACTTTATCCGTGTTTTTTCTTTGAAAAAATGTGACTGAACTGATGAAATGAGTGGTCTGCATGTGTGAAAGGGGCCTTAGAAGTATATGTGGCACTGAAAACAAGTCCAGAGTCCAAGCACAGATCATAAAGAATTGTAAGCATACAGGCTTAACCTATATATCTTTCTATTGATGCACACCAGAGTTATGTTTACACTCCCAACTACCTGGCCCCCCTGTTTGCTCATTTCACAATCATTTTAATATAAGCACCCCCAGATCTTTTTCCTCTGTAGTTATGGTCTGCACACCCAATATTGTACTCCTTTATCGGAGGCCTATTTTTCCTTAAGTGGTTGTAAAGCCTTAAAGTTTTAAAGTCATTGAAGCCTAGATGCCCAGGCTGAACTTGGCAGTGTCGGCATATGTCGGTTAAAAAAACCCTATTCTTTTTATTGTAGGCTGACAATTGAGCAAAATAGATTTTCTACATATTTTTCTTTTTTTAATTTATTTATTTCTTAGTACTGTAGTTGTATCTAGTAATAACAGTATTACACAGATGAACACTTACACCTTCAAACTGCAGTGGCACCGGCAATTACATCTACGAGTCGTTGGTTTTTTTTAATGAAGCCTCTAGCCTGCATGTGATCACTGATTCAAAGATGGAATAGTGATCACATGACTGGGAACCCCTCTGGCTTCCATTCATCAGTAAAGGGCTGGGATTGTCAATGACAGCTGAATTGTTTTACTCAATTGCTTCTTAATTGAGTAAAGATGGAGATGATTGGCACTGATTTGAGCAAGGTGGACAATAATAGTGACAGGTAACTGCTGCTTCAGAGCTGTACAGATGACTTGCCTTTTTGTTTAGAGGGCTGCCAGTACATGGGGAGGGGGGAATTCGACTGGTCCTTTTCACACTTGATGATTTCAGCATAAAAGTCTATAGTGAGAGGGTCCAGAAACCAGCGGCCTTTTATTCAGACTTTAGGCTAAACCAGTTACTAGAAAACTTTTTTAGATTGCTTTTGTATTTACATTTGTATCCATTTTATCCCCCCGCCCCCCCCCCCCCCCCCCAAGGCATTACCTGTTCAGTTGGAAAAGGCTGAAGGATTCTCAGAAGTTCTCAGTCTCCAACCTGTGTTGGAGGAATCGCACATCCGAAAAGACATTTTCTATAGTCGTGTTGTGATAGAGGACATTTCAAAGAGCATTCCGAAAATCCTGGAGACAACTCCCACTGAGAGCGAACCCCAAGACCTTGCCACACCGATGCGCAGCCTCCGAAAACGGAAAATCTCATTACCACAGAGACATTTATACCCCTTACAGTCGAAGAGGAAAATTAGCCTGGAATCCTAATTACACTTTGTGCTGTCTTTTAATTCTTGTTCACATCAAGCCTGGAGCTTCACTTATATCATTAACTTATGCATTCTTCTCAATACTGGATGACGATGAAAGAAAACCTGTCACCATCCATAAAAGATTGATATGTTATCTCAAAAAGTCTATATTTGGATCTGCTTTGTTTCTTTAGAAATGGCCGGCTTGTGGTGTCCATGTTGGGACACGTCGATCCGTACATCTGTGCAGTAAGGGAAAGGTCTGAGTTGGAAAAAAAGGCAGCTTCAAAATAGTACTTTTTTTTTTTTTTTTTTTTATGTATTAATTGCTGCCATACATATTCATGATTAAGATATTTCTAAAGTGACAGGTCCTCTTTTAAGCTGTTTCCTTGTGGGAATGCTAATGGGGAGTTCCACGGGTTTTGCACTTCCTTATTAAGTCCATGTTTTAGTTTTTAAAGCAGTAGCAACAGTACAACTCCCGTTTTTGCATTGAAGGAAAAAATCTGGTTGCTATGGCAAAAAGGTATTTTATGAGAAACAAACGCCCTTGTGTCCAAGTCTACCTGACCCACCTGTGGGTTGTGCCGGTAAAAACTTGTTGGAATGAAGTCAATGGATTACCTGGTGGGTTGGGTAAAGCCTTTTGTGATCACCATATTCCCTGGCTTTACAGTGCATGAGATCAAAATGTTATCCTTTTAAAGAGAACGAATTACTAATGGGTATTTGTAAGAATATGGATTCTCCACTCTTCATTCTTTGGAAATGTCTGTTATACACTTTTTATTCTCTCCCTGTCAAAACACAAATGTCAGGCTGTAAGGCCCCCCCATATAGGCTTGCCTATCTCATGGCAGAGCCCAGATCTAATAACTCAATGGAATGTCTTGAAAAGGGGAGAACTGCTGGTTAAAGGAGAGCTACCGATTTTTAATGGTTTGCCAAAACAATTACATTACAGGCATGTCTTGAGTGATAACTGTTAGTCACCTGTGAGTTTGTTAGTGCTCAGCCAAACTTTAAAGCCATCAAATGGTTGGTGATCACATGTGCAGCACCATGGCAACTGCAGATCAAACAGAAGGTAAAATGGCAGCTTCCTTGGCTGTAAAGGATGGAAGGGTTTAGTTCCGCTTTAATGAAGACTTTTTTTTTTTTTTTTTTTTTTTTTTTTATCTGTCATTAGAACTAAGCTCAGACAGGCAATAGAATAGCCTCTACAGGGCCCCTCCAGCCTGACACTTCTGCTCTGATGGGGAGAGAATAATTAGTAGATTAAAAAAAAAAAACAAATGTCATAAACACAATTTTAGGAATTCAAGAGTTCAGACTCAAATTTACAGATGCCCATTGGTGACTGTATTTATGTCTATATGAGCATTAACATACAATAGTTTGTTTCAGTACATGATTGTAGAACACATGACTAGGATCTATGGTATGACCTGGGTCACTGCAGCCTTCAGGAAACTCCTATGGATGTCAACATTGTTCTCTAGAAGTTTTACAACTCTCTATTGTCCACACCGTTTCTGGACAGGATGCCTTAAAGAATCACTCCAAAAGGGATACAGTGATCTTAAAGGTCTGTTTTTCTTTGTTTTTTATTGTCTGTCTAGTGATCTATCTTAAACATAATCGGGTTCATTTACAAAGGCAATGCACATTTCTGTAAACACATGCATAGCAGCCAATAAGAATTAAATCTCAACGCTGGACAAAACATGAACCCTCTCCCACCCCCTCTAAATGAAAACTGGCATGAAAAGGAAAAAAATAACTGCCTTTATACTTACTTAATGCCTCAGTCACCTGACACTCAAGTCCTGAGTCCTCTCTCTTTTGTTTTCACGAGGCGGGTGTGCACATTACGGCCTGTGTGATATGGACACTTCCTATTGGTGCTCCAGTGGTGGGGGTCATCTTATTATGAAGGAGTGTGAAGGAAGGTGTATAGGGGTTCATGCCTTGCCTGGAGTTGGGCTTTAAGTTTACTTTAGTTCTTGTAGGTGTGAGTAGCAGTAGTCTGCAGAATGTTAATCCTGCAAACATTTAAAGTCAAACTGAGTTTTCAGTTTAAATTGGATAAATAGATTGCAAGTGCAGCAATACAAAGGGTGTGCAGAGTTTTACAGTTTTTCTTTAGGAAGCAACCACTGCTTAAGAGAGAGGCCTGTGTCTTGCCAGCATGCTGCAGAGAAGCACCCTTATGTGGAAGCAGTTATCCCTCTGCAGAGGTCCAACACTCCCCCTGCGGAATCAGAGCCAGAGCTCTCCAATCAGAGGGGAACATGAACGTTGCTGATCTTGGTCTGACTCGGCATTAAGCATGTTGGACCTCTGCAGAGAAACCACTGCTTCCATACAGACTGCAAGGGTCCCAACTATAGCATGCTGGCAGGGGACTAGGCTGTGGCTGATTTCTAAAGAAAATTAACAATATGACATTAACTATCTATTGTTTTGATGCACCTGACAGAATGTATTTAGCTGATTTAAACTAAGTTTAATTGGGCTTTAATTCATTAGCAGCCAATGATAACTGCCTTTTTTTCCCTGCAATGTGGCTGCAAATAGGAACACCTCCAGGAGAACTAAATACAAAAAAGTAATGTATTCTTATGTTGAAATGGAGTCTGTTCTCACTTGCTATTTTGTAAATTATTTTTGTTAAATGTTACTACCGACACTTTATTGTACAGACGCTTGCTATTAACTTTAGACGTTACTTTAAGTATTAAATATATTTTATGTTATATAAAATTTAGTTAATTTAATTATGTCATTGGTCTGTTCTGAGTCTAACGCCTAGATGTATTGTGTGTATTGTATCTTCTGAAGGATGCAACCAAAGGGGGTTATTTACGAAAGGCAAATTCACTTTGCACTACAACTAAACTAAAAGTGCACTTTCAAGTGCAGTCGCTGTAGATCTGACGAGGACATGCAAGGAAAATAAAAAACAGCATTGCTTGCACATGATTGGATGATAAAATCAGCATAGCTTCACCTCAGATATACGGCGATCTACAGCGACTGCACTTACAAGTGCACTTGTAATGCAGAGTGGATTCCCCTTTAGTAAATCAACCCCAATGTGTATCCCTTGTCAATGATAGAACAATGTACCAAAAAAAAAAAAAAGATTTTTTTGTAAAACTCATCTTGGGGCACAGATCTCCTCCAACCCATTCATCAGCTATTTTTTTTGTTATCTTACTCTGTCATCTGTATACTGTGTCGGCGCCTGCTCTGACAAGTCATCTCTTCACAATGTCCTCTGCAGCCGAAGAGAACCCAATTGTTAGATAGCCAATAGGACATGTCCATGCCACCCATACAGTGATGTGGACTCTGGCAGAGGGACCCCTCCTCCTCTGCACTGAAGAAATTAGAAGTCTCTGGACCTAGGGCATTTGTGTCCATCGATTTAGGTAAGTTAAAGCGGTAGTAAAGGTAAGGCTTACCTGTAGGCAAAATGCCTACAAAAAAAAGTCCCTTTTAAAGCAGTTGTAAACCACAGCTGGTTAAAAAAAAACACACCTGTAAGGCAATGGCATAATGTGCTAGTATGCATCGCATACTAGCACGTTATGCCATTGCCTTACAGGTGTGGGTTTTTTTTTTTAACCAGCTGTGGTTTGCAACTGCTTTAAAGAGACTTTTAGATTAGGATAGGGGAGGGGTTAATGCCTGGAGTTAAGCTTTAAGGTAAAAGATTCCTAAAAGAGTTATGCAGGCTCCAATTTACTGGCTTCAATACTTTCTGGAATGTCCTCATCTCCACACTTGTTCTGGGATAATGACATGTCCTATTGAAGTTATAGGAGCATCATGATGATCACTCAACTCATTTTTTTCAGAATAAGAAGTCAGCAATGGCAGTCACCATGTTTCTTACAGGTTTGCTTTTAGGTGACCTGTGGCATTTCTTAAGCTGTTGTAAGATTCTGTTTTGCTCCCTCTCTCCTGTGTTGGTTTTCTAGCAATCCCTAGATAGCAGCTGTGAAAATCCACTTTACCTTATCTGCAATGCCTGTGTACAGAAAGTCTGTGCAGATACAGAGACATCATTTCCTAATTTGCTGGATTTTGTTTCTGTTGACTGACTGATTTCTACACAGAATTTGCATAGAGTTGTGACATGAAAGCGGGAACAATAAAAATCTTACAGCAGCCTCTGTGCAAAGGTATTGATAGATGTAATGCTAAGAGAAGTAGTATAGATCACTTTAAGTAGATTGGCTATCAGGCTGATTTCTCTGTGCCCTGCTTATCCCACTGTTATACTGCTAATGGACCTTACTGTCCTGCACTTCATCCTAGGCTTTGTAACAGACAGTCTGTATTAGTGGGTGTGCTTGTTGCAGGGCAATTGTTATTGGATATAAATGATCACACAACACTTCACTTTTTTGCATGGCCACTGCAATTCTCCTTTATTTTTTATTGAGTTTACACGAAGAAGCTTCAAACATAACTGTACTCCCCTAACGGCAATGGGGGTAAAAGAGCAGACACAGGCACCAACGTACAATAGGACCCATAGTAACTATACAAGTGGTATAGGGTCAATATTGTACAAAATTTCCGTCACGGAAAGGATCCTATTGGGGTACAACTATCTTCAAAGCAAGGGGACCAAAATACACTTAGAGAGGAATTTCACCCACCTCCCATTTATTTTGAATCCCTACTTACCTGAATGCTGGGTTGTTCAGATACCCACCTAGTGGATCCAGAATTGTCCTGCTGGGATCCACTTATCTTCTGCCACAGCACCTCCCACGCTGCCACGTTCTTGTGTGAAGTCATCAGGAGGCTGCTATTTGTTCCAGATTCAGGCTGATGCCTCCTAATGAGGTGCTGTTAGGCCCACCACCCCTCTACTTTTATGACCGAAAGACTGTGCCTCCTTGGGGTATGTGTTGTGCATATCCCAGGAGGCATTGGGAGCGCTGCATTTAGTTTGCCTAGTCAAGAAGGGGACGGGGCTAAAACCTGTACACATAAACAAAAAAAATTGTATGTAGTGAAGTTTTGGAGAGGGGAAAAGTTTTATTTTCAGAAGATCCACTTTCACCTCTTGCTGGCCACATAATGCATATATTCAGCAGCAAAATGGTTGGCTTTAATGCCCACATGCCACACATACAGTATGCCATGGTTTTTGTGATAACAGCAGGCTCATTGTGTGTTCCCAGCACAGTAACCAAGCTGTCATAGCTCTCGGGCTCTAGTCATGATCTGAAGCGGGCTGGATGGACTACTGTCACAGTGGTCGCTTAACTGGGAAGACCTGCCCCTCGATGTTAAGACTAGACATTTGCATTCGTTTTCGTTCGAATGCATTTTCGTCCGAATTTCAGGTATTTTGGTTATCGTTTTAACAAACGATAACGAAAGTGCAGAATCCGAAAAACGAAAGATCCGACAAACAAATGCTTTATTTTCGTTTTCGTTGCTACAACAGTTCGATATAGATAGAAGATTCGACATGATGATGACAATAACAATCTGTGTCCGTCAAACCTGTGGTCAAATGTGCCTAACCTTAACTCTCTTAGTCCAAGTTTATTTGACGTCGAGAGAAAAGATTCGACACGGTGGGAAAAGTAAAATAATAATGATGATGATGAATGTTATTGGCTGATACCCAAAGAGGAAGGGCAGTAAAATAGCTAGAACACACACAGCCAACTTACTTTCATTTATGATTATGGTGTCTGTTGAAAGTTCTAAGAAGGTTCGACGGAGCAGCTAAACTATACGGCATCATACAGTTTAGCTGCTCCGTCGAATCTTCTTGAACATTCGACAGACACCATAAGCCTTCAATGACAGATTCGACCTTAATTAATTTGGATTTTCGGACGAATGCAAGTTTTTAATGAAAAACTAAATAAAGAAAAACAAATTTCGTGAGTAACTAAATAAATTTATTTTTCAGACGAAAACGAAATTCCGAAACAAAATATTTCAGTGTGCACATGTCTAGTTAAGACCCACTTAAAAGAGGAGTGTTGGATTAGTTATTTTTTTTCTGAATCATACTTACCTAGGTGGATGCAGCATAGGTCCTGTGCCAGCTCTAACACTGAGAACCGAGCAATTAAACACTGCTGAGTCAGTCACCAGCTCTCTCTGCTCTGCCCTCCACACTCACTGGAGCTCTGAGCTGTGGAGGGGCGGTGAGCGGCTGGCTCAGGCTCTCAGCGGCTCGCTGAGAGCCTGAGCCAGGTGCCAGTCCAGGCATGTGGGCCGATCCAGACTTCATTGTCATGATCTTGCCTGAGCCTGGACCGGCTCTGTGACATCAGCTAACAGCCCGCTGTCTGCTGAAAACGGGTCACAGCAGTCCAGAACTTCTCCTTTAAAGGGACACTGCGGCTGAGGAAAGAAGGACCACAATCCCCACATTTTATCAAAAAGAGTTGGGTGGCCTCTGTTTGAGTATGTAACTTGTAGAGAGGGAGAAGTTAATCTAAAATATCCACATAGAGATCAGTGGAGGGTGAGGGGCTTTCCAATTAAGTAGGATCAGCTTTTTTAACACAAAAATAGACAATACGTAAAAATCTTTTACAATATGATACCGTAAGGAGATGTCCCCAAAATAGGCCCAGAAGACATGTTTATGATAACCATGCACACAATAAAAAATATTTAGCCCAAGGGACTTTTAAAGTGTCACACCTCAAACAAAATATATGAAAAATGTATTCACATACATTTAAAAACCACATACAATATAACAACTTGTTAATGAACATCAATGCATAAATAGTGTATCACATTAAAAAAACCTTTTTGATAGGACCTACAAATGCCATAAAGATACCATCATCATTCGAGCATCTCTGCAACTAATCTCAACGAGTTTCGTGAGACAACTCTCGCTGCTTCAGGAGTGGCACAGGGGAGTATGGTTAATTGCAAGATGCTTGCCAACTCACACCATGGTGGTCAGACTGCAAAGTATATGAAAAAACTCCTTTATAGCCGTGCATCTGGTACCCCAAAAGGGAAAAAGAAAAATCAATAGAGCCTGCCAAGAGTTCAACTATTCTTCCCCTGGGAATTGTGAAGAGGCTGGGAGATGAAAAAAAAGTGATGTGCTCACAAACGGGAGCCCTGATGATTGATGTTGGATCCAGCAAGGGAAGAAAAACGCCACACACCCTTGGAGGAGAGACAGACAAAAATGGCCAGAGATTAGTTCACATGGCAGCCATAGCCAACATCAATTTTTTGTCATATCCCGCCCCTTCACAGCTCCCGGGGGAAGAATAGTGAAACTCTTGGTAGGCTGTATTGATTTTTCTTTTTCCCTTTTGGGGTACCATATACACGGCTATATATGAGTTTTTTTCATATACTTTGCATCCTGACCACCGTAAGTTGGCAAGCATCTTGCAATTAACCATACTCCCCTGTGCCCCTCCTGAAGAAGCGTGAGTTGTCTCGCGAAATGCGTCGAGATTAGTTATACAGTTGCTCCAGATTGATGGTGGTATCTATGGCATTTGTAGGTCCTATCAAAAAGATTTTTTCATATGATACACTATTTATGCATTGATGTTTATTAACAAGTTGTTATATTGCATGTGGTTTTTAAATGTATATATACATTTTTTATATTTTGTTTGAGGTGTGACTTTTTAAAAGTCCTGTGGGCTAAATATTTTTTATGTGCATACTACTTTGGGACTGAGACACTACCTCTACCCATTTCATATCAGCTCTTTTTGTATGTCTATGTTTATGGTAACAGTTGGCCAAATGAGTTACAAATACATTAGGTAATCTTGATGTCAAAATGCAAAAATAGAGCTGCGTTCCCAGGTGGTGTGAAAAAGATTGGCTTCTTCCCTTGAAGCGGGATTGATGACCCCGTAAACCTAGGGAGTTCAGTTTTACTGATGAAAGAGTTTAACCACTTCACGACCGGCCACTGTATATATACGTCATTTTTTTAAAGATGGATATCTCGGTAACGGCAGCAGCTGCTGCCACAACCGAGGTATCCATCTTTAGGGCCAGCGTTTCTGTACACGATAATGGTGGTCTCTGCGGCAGGTTCGCCGCGAGATCACCGTTATCGGCGGCGGGAGAGGTGCCACCCCCCCTCCTGCCGCTCTCCCGCGCCCTCCGCCGCTTACCGGAGCCGTCGGTAGCGGCGGAGGAGATCGGGACCTGTCACCGCTGAGGTACTGAGACGAGTGAGGCCAAGATGGCCCCCACCCGTCTCTATACCATGTGACGGCCGGAGCGACGTCATTACGTCGGCTCCGCCTACTTCTCTTAAAGGCACAATTTTTTTTGTGTCATTTTTTTAACGACTTTTTTTTTTTTTTTTTTTTTTTGCATTTTAGTCTAAATATGAGATCTAAGGACTTTTTGACCCCAGATCTCATATTTAAGAGGACCTGTCATGCTTTTTTCTATTACAAGGGATGTTTACATTCCTTGTAATAGGAATAAAAGTGATCCAATTTTTTTTTTTTTTTAAAACAGTGAAAAAATAAATAAAATAAAGTAAAATAAATAATAAAAAAAAATTTAAAGCGCCCTGTCCCGACGAGCTCGCGCGCAGAAGCGAACGCATACGCGAGTAGCGCCCACATATGAAAACGGTGGTCAAACCACACATGTGAGGTATCTCCACGACCGGTAGAGCGAGAGCAATAATTCAAGCCCTAGACCTCCTCTGTAACACAAAACATGCAACCTGTAGAATTTTTTTAAACGTCGCCTATGGAGATTTTTAAGGGTAAAAGTTTGACGCTATTCCACGAGCGGGCGCAATTTTGAAGCGTGACATGTTGGGTATCAATTTACTTGGTGTAACATTATCTTTCACAATATAAAAGAAAATTGGGCTAACTTTACTGTTGTCTTATTTTTTTATTCAAAAAAGTGAATTTTTTCCAAAAAAAGTGCGCTTATAAGACCGCTGCGCAAATACGGTGCAAAAAAAAGCAATGACCGCCATTTTATTCTCTAGGGTGTTAGAAAAAAAACAATATATAATGTTTGGGGGTTCTAAGTAATTTTCTAGCAAAAAAAACTGTTTTAAACATGTAAACACCTAAAATCCAAAACGAGGCTGGTCTTTGACCTTGTCCTTAGCTGAGACTCCTCAAACTCTTGCCAACCGTCCTCTGTTAACTTCAGTATAAGGGGTACCCACTGCTCTTTAGAATGGTCAGATTTAGATGTTTATGCCCTGGTTCACATTGCAGCGATTTGGCATGCGATTTGACATGGGCATGCCAAATTGGTGGCTATTGTCGGCAGTGGTGTCGTGCGATAACCAAAAGGAGTTTCTGTACCACTTTTGGTGACTTCGGGGTGCGATTTCAATGGACATCTGTGTAAAAAAACCGACAGATGTCTCTGAAATTCTTCCTGAAGTCAGGATTGACATGCGGTAATGAAATCGTGTGAGTTCAGCTGAATTCACACGATTTCATTCCCGCTGTTAGTGTGAACCTAGGCTTAGTGCCCAATAGGACAAATTAAATGGAGGAGATGAATCTATCCGGCCCAGATGTTATTACTAGTTTTTTTTAGAGTGGCGTAAGCAAGAACAACATTTTACAGACATACCTGCACCTTAGTGGCATGTAGGAGTTGTATATAGTAAAGGATTCTATTGCATTTGGGATATATTGTTTAAACAGCTGAGTCATAGACAAAATAACCATCTTGAAATAGTTGATGCAGGTATCATGTGCATACCAATATTACCAATAGATAATTCGGTAGGGTGGGGTTAGCGCAGATTGGGTTATTTGGGATGATAGAATCATCTTGAGGGGAAAGTTAACAATATGAGAGAAGAGTTTGAAAAAAACTCTAATCCCCCCTCCTTGTGAATCAATAAACTACAAGTACTATCAGCCTTTGCGGCTGATGAGCGCTCTAGATAGTTTATTGAGCTTCCTGTCATTTAGTAACTGCCTGCCCATATCAGAGGTATGGACAAACAGCTACACAGTCTGCAGGAGCATGGCATTGCACCCACAAGCCTCTTTACCTTCAAAAAAATGTGCATTTATTATTTTTTTTTTGTAAAGGTGAACTTATCTAATGCTGGGAGGAGAAGCAAGGAAAGCTGAGCTGCTGAGAGCACACATTTATTAACATCAGTGTTTCTGTTGTGACCTTTGAGGATAAATTGCCCCATAGTGCCTGCAGCTGACTAGGTCAGTGAGAGCTTGTTTAGAAGCAGGGCCAGTGCTACCACTAGGCAGCCGCCTAGGGCGCACGGCCGCTGGTTTCCCTACTCTCCGTCTTCTGCCGGTCTCTGTGCTATGTAGGTTTTTGGTGCGGTGGTGACTGTATGCAGAGGATGCCTCTATCTGCTGTCTGCATCATGTAACTAACTCAGGCGGCAGCCGCCCCATCCATAAGTAAGTAGTGTCAGAGGTGCAGCGCAGCACTGGAGGACTGTGTCCCAACGGAACAGAAGCACACATCCCCTGCGCACCACAGCCTCTATGATCAGTGACCTGTCTGTCTCTCCCTCTCTGAGTCTCTGCCTCTGCCCATACGTGATTCCTATACCGAGTCATGTTACCCCCCTGACCCCGCCCTCCGCCGTGTCAACGCCACTCGTAGAGGCCGCTCTCCCTCCCGGCCTGTACAGCGACAGTGTGTGCTATAGCCTAATTGGATAGGAGTAGTGAGCGCTCCAGGGCTGGTGACAGCTGAAGCCTGGAGGCACCAAGGCAAGGTTTGTTCCTGGCACTGGCAGGGTTGTCGGATGCATGTACGGTCCCGGTGAGTGAAGAATACTGACATTGTATTAGGGGTCAGGTAGCTCAGTGTAATGGTCAGGTAGGTTAGTGTAGGGGTCAGGTAGGTCAGTATAAAGGTCAAGTAGGTCAGTGTAATGGTAAGGTAGGTTAGTGTAGGGGTCAGGTAGGCAAGTGTAATGGTCAGGTAGGTCAGTGTAGGGGTCAGGTAGGTCAGTATAAAGGTCAAGTAGGTCAGTGTAATGGTAAGGTAGGTTAGTGTAGGGGTCAGGTAGGCAAGTGTAATGGTCAGGTTATATGGGCAGAGCAAAGAGGATGGAGTCAGGGGCGGAGCCAAAGGGGCAGCAAAATGAGATTTTGCCTAGGGTGTCAAAAATCCTTGTACCAGCCCTGTGTAGAAGCTTTTACTGCTGCGTAAGAACATGTACAGTAAATAATTGAGTGTTTAATTTGACCCTGTTATGTTTTTAAAAAAATGAACACCCCATATAAAACAGGAAGCTGACAACTGGGTGGTAACTAAAATCTTCACTGTTTTGAAGAGCTCTTTTGAAAGATAATAGTTTGCTTAGTTTTTTTGCAATGTTTATATAGTGTTTTGCTCTAGTTCTGACATTAGATAGCACAAGACCATTCAAAAAGTGTGAGAAAGGAAACCATGTTTTTGTACTATCCTGTGCATCACCCTTTGATGTATGAGGAGTTAATGACACATCAGCCTGTGTGATGGTTACCACAGCTAGTGGTATTAGTGGCGAGAGTAGCGAGTTACTCCACCAGCTTACCCAAAGGATTAAAAATTTTCTTTTTGCTTATCTGTACTTAATATCCATTTACAAATTCAGAAATATATTTGTTTTAGTAATCTTTTATTGTTTGGTTCTGCAAGAGAAACAATGGCAACATGCTCAGAGTTTACTGTATTACATATTTAGAGTGCTGATTTGATACTCATCTATAATGTGAGAATCAACCTTTTTTTTGTTGTTTCTGGCAACTCTGAGAACAATCATACTGTATACAGGGGCTGTCATTGCATAAAGTGGTGTCTGACGTGCCACACCAACCAACTGTTCAAAGGCAAATGGAAGCAAACCAATGCTCAATAAAAAAAAAAATGTCCTTCAAAATTAATGGCAGCCGGACTGCAGACAATAAGAGCAGAAAAGGTCCTGATGTTAGTGTGAATAAACAATACCCCATCTTTGGTGTCAGTGGGAGGAATTGAGTCCCATCATTGGTGTCATTGACCTCCATTGCTGGTTTCATTGGGAGGAATTGTGCCCCATTGCTGGCAATATTGGGAGGAATTCTGCCCCTTCATTTCTGTCATTGGGCCCCATTGTTAGTGTCACTGGGAGGAATTGTGCCCTTCATTGGTGTCAGTGGGGAGGAATAATGCCCCATTGTTGATATCAGTGGATGAAAATAGTGCCCTGAGGGCCGGATAAAACCAAGCAGACTGCAGTATCTGGCCCCCGGGCCGCAGTTTGGAGACCACTGCTCTAGATGATTGAGTTATGTGTGTAAATTTGAGCATTAAGTTTGCCCACCCTCTACACATTGCTGTTGGTCAGCTCGTCATTGTGATGGCCTATAAGAAATGTTTGAAGCAGGGCTAAGTGACAATTGAAATACTAACTGCAATTGTCAGAACATTCATCAGAATGAATGAATGCCAGGAAATGTACCTAGTATGTGATCTGACTCTTCTGGATCTGGGGCGCATGTCCAATCACAGCGAGAGCCGATCAGCAGAACAGCGGTTTGCCAGGGGAAACAAGGCAGATCACCTTTCTTTGAGAAGGGAAGACAGAGATCCTGTGTTTCTGCTAAGCAGGAACAGGGATCTCTGTCTTCCCAGAGTAAACGCACCCCCACACAGTTAGAGAACACTCCTAGGGAACACAGTTAACCCTTTGATCGCCCCTGATGTTAACTACTCCTCTGCCAGTGTAGTGTCAGTGCATTTTTTTTGGCACTGATCACTTTATTAGTGTCACTGGTCCCCAAAAAGTGTCACTTAGTGTCAGATTTGTTCACCGCAATGTTGCAGTCCCGCAAAAAAATTGCGGATCGCCGCCATTACTAGTAAAAAAAAAAAATTCCATAAATCTGACCCATAGTGTAGACGCTATAACTTTTGCACAAACCAATCAATATATGCTTATTGTTTTTTTTTTTTTTTTTTTTTTACCAAAAACATGTAGCAGAATACATATTGGCCTAAATGTATGAAGAAATTAGATTTTTTACATTTTTTATTGGATATGTTTTATAGCAGAAAGTAAACAATATTGTTTTATTTTTTTCACAATTGTCTGTCTTTTTTTGTTTATAGCGCAAAAAATAAAAACCGCAGAGGTGCTTTAAGTGCGATTCAAGATTATTAAGAGAACTCTTCTCCTTCTTTTTACGTTATTCAATACACATGTCAGATTCTCTAAAGTGCCGTTAGTATTTTTTATCTCTTTGTTTTGGTGTTATTATTTTTTTGGTTGTTTGTTTTTTGTTTTTTTTTTGGGGGGGGGGGGGGGTTGGAACTTACGTAATAATATGCTGTCACAATAATCTTTGCATTGTAAACAATAAGAAATTGGAACGTAAAAACCGCAGAGCTGATCAAATACCACCAAAAGAAAGCTCTGTTTGTGGGAAAAAAGGATATCAATTTTATTTGGGTATAATGTCGCACAACTGCACAATTGTCAGTTAAGGTAACGCTGTACCTTATCACTAAAAAATGGCCTGGTCATGATGGGGGGGGGGGGGGGGGTTTAAACCGTTTTTAACCAGTCCTGCCAGTGGTAAATGGATTGTCTCATTCATGTAAAATGATACATTCTGCTGGAGAGTTTGTGCTTTTGAAAAACAACAGACTTGCTGGCTGGATCACCAGATAAAAATAGCAGATAGAAAGGCTAAAAAAAAAAAACTAATGCAGCCATCACATCTAAAAAGACAAGAGTAAAAAAGAGAGAGCGCATCGGCCCTAGTGTGACACTGTTTATTAAAAAAGATATAGACAAATTAATGTAGTACACTCACATTGTGTAGATGAAAGCAAGTGCATTTATAGAGGCTGGCCGGCAATCATCTGGGACCTGTGATGTGTCCCAGATTGCCGAGAGGGAGGGGGGAGAGGTGATCTCACTTCCGGTGCCGCGGTGGGCCGGGAGGAAGTGGAGGGTATCCGCAGGAAAAAAAAAAGACATACCAAATGTGGCATGTCAGGGGGTCACCTTCCCTTAAAGTGGTGTTCCGGCCGAAATTATACTTTTTAAATAAAAATACCCCTATAATACACAAGCTTAATGTATTCTAGTAAAGTTAGTCTGTAAACTAAGGTCTGTTTTGTTAGTTTATAGCAGAAGTTTGTTATTTTATAAACTTACAGCAGGCCGTGGGCATCTTAAGTGTGGGCATCTGAAGCCAGACTGTATTTCTTCTGGACCTCATCCTTGCAGATCTCGCACATGCTCAGTGCAGCACAAGCAGTGTAATAGGCTTCAGGTCAGGTTTCCATAGAAAAGTTGCCGCCCCTTCCCAGAAGGCATTGCAAACAGGAAATAATGCGATGGGCCAGGGAGCAGGAAGTGAAAAATGAATACAGCAGATATACAGTAGGTGCTGAGAAAAAAAAAAAAAAATCCAATTTGTTTACAGTGCACAGTTTAGTGAGGGATGCTGTAGAGTTGTAAAAGTGGGTGGAACTCCACTTTAAGGAATCATATCCTGCACAAGGTCCCTGGTGTCAAGCTAAACCACAGAATGAGGTCCTTAACATAAAATTGTTGTCCATCATTCTGCTAATGGTTATGGGGGGTGGCATTTTTGATAGCTGAATGAATCCAACACATCGGCCATTGGTTTAGTTATGTGATTAGCATTCTTGCTCTGTCTGCAGCCCTTGGGGTCCCAGTTTCTGTTTCCCTTACTGCTTATGGTTTGTGTGGGTTTTGTTATGTTTTTCACTTACAGTCAAAACCATACTAGTAGGTGACCCAGACTGAATGTTCTATATACTGTATGAGTGCGGTAAGGACCAGACAGTAATTGATGGCAGAGGGTCAGTGTTCCTTCTAAGGATGTGGGAAATGTTTCAGTGCTGTATAAATCAGTAAATAGCCAGTTACCCTGAATACAGGATGTCAAAAAAGTCGCAGCTGAGTATTCAGTCGTAGCTTGAACATGTACGGACATCTGATGACCTACTTTGTGGTCATTGCCTACCAAACTGCTGTGAAAACATTTGTACTTTGTTATTAATCTAAAACAAATGGTGTGACACCAAAGGCAGGCTCATGTAGAAGGACAATGTAGAAATGTTTTGTGTAAAGGACACCTTCACTCTTGGTGAAGTTGCCCTTTAAAGTGTCATTAACCACTTCAATACTGGGCACTTTTACCCCCCTCCTGCCCAGGCCAATTTTCAGCTTTCAGCACTGTCATACTTTAATAAACAATTGCGCAGTCATGCAACACTGTACCTAAATTACATTTTTAGCATTTTTTTCACGCAAATAGAGATTTCTTTTGGTGGTATTAAATCACCACTGGGTTTTTCATTATTTGCTAAATAAATTTAAAAAGACTGAAAATTTTCGGGGGAAAAAAGGGAATTTCTTAATTTCGGTTATAAAATTTTGCAAAGAAATAACTGTTCTTCATAAATTTAGCCCAAAATGTATTCTGCTACATTTATTTGGTCAAAAAAACCCAAATCAGTGTATATTATTTAGTCTGTGTGAAAGTGCACAAACTATGGTATAGACCTGAATATCTGAAAATTGATCAGTCCTGACTTCTGACGGACTATCTCATTTCTAAAGGCTCTAAAGTGCCACGACAGTAGATTTATCCTCCAAATGACCCCTTTTTGGAAAGTAGACATTCCAAGGTAATAAGTAAGAGCTATGGCAGGTTTTTTGAAGTTGTAATTCTTTTTGTCTTTTTTTTTTTTTTTTGGAAAATGAAGAAATTAAAAAAAAAAAAAAAGATGTTCACAATTGTTTTTATTTTTTAGGTACTGTCACCAGTGCAGTACAGTGTCATCATATAACTGGTGTGGCGGTGATCAGGGACACTGGCTGATGACAGTACAAAAACACAAAAGTTATACATTTTTTTTTTTTTTAAATTGACATTTTTTATTACTTTTTTTTTCTTCTTTATATCTTTCTTCTTTTTTTTTTTAACACACTGTGACCAGAGCAACATATTGTTACCATAGTAACATTATGTTTGCTCATAGCAGTGTATTACATTGCTATAAGCAAGCATTTTACTGAATGAAACTGAATCATTCAGCCTGTTTTGTTGTGATTAGCTGTGATTGGTCAAAGCTAATCACATGGTACAGATGGGCTGTGATTAGCCCTGTCTGTACCATGTGATCAAATCAACCAATCACAGCTAGCAACACATTTGTACACATTGGTAGGCTTGAAAGGAAGCCATCCATTGTGTACAACTGTCATGTGATCTGCTGTGATTTGTCCTGGCGGTCACATGGTACCAGCAGCGAGCCAATACTCTAATCCAGTGTTTCTCAACTCCAGTCCTCAAGGCGCCCCAACAGGTCATGTTTTCAGGCTGTCCATTGAAACTGATTTGATCAGTTTTACCGCCTTAGTAATTACCACAGCTGTTTCATCTGAGGGAAATCCTGAAAACGTGACCTGCTGGGGCTCCTTGGGGACTGGAGTTGAGAAACACTGCTCTAATCAGTCATTAGGTGTGTCCCATGGACACGGCCAGTGACAGATCGCCCTGCTGCGCAGCCCCGTGATCGGCGCATCCTGACAGGATGTCATATGATGTCCAGTCAGGATGGGAAAGCCACCGCCTGGCTACCATTTGTCTATAGGCTTGGTGTAAAGGGGTTAAACCCATTGTAGCAACTTCTTCGGGAACATCCAAAAATCTAAGATTAGAAGCAAGAATTTTTTTTCCCCAAATACCATTTTTTCACTGCCATATACTGCAGTCATGTGACATAAAGTAGGTATAGTCGCCCACTGGCTCCTTATGTCTCCTGTAGTATCATCGCCTTACAATAATTTCTTGCTCTGTTCCTGCCCTCAATGAGGTGCTCCCACTTACATCCAATGAATTGAAGTGAAGGCCAGTCAATTTCCTCCACCCCAAACTCGCTCATCCATGTCTTTATGGATCAGATGTCTATCCAAGTCGTACCTGCAATTGACAAAAGTATTGCAGGAACTACTTTTTCAAATCGATGCGGCACCACAAAGTCGGCTTTGCACTGATTTGAACAGTGCCATTGCCGACAATAGGATGTGACGCATTACTAGTCGTCCAGTGTGAACGTAGGCTAAAACTGTAACATAAGTGATGGGGTATTTATTTGCCTTGTTGACAAAGACTGACCTGCCAAAGTTAGGCAGATGACAGCTATGAACTAACCAATGGTCTAATGTTATGTGTACAGATTGAGAGCCATCATACGTCTTCCGAAAATCAATATATGCATGAACTAAGTTGACCTGATCTGTGACTTTTGCTGTAGTTTAATATAAATCAAGATCAGATAGTAACAGTCTTCCTGTTCTCCTTTTCATAACCCTGTGCAGAGGTGATACCAAGCTACACGAGAGCGGGAAAGTTTGACAGAATTTCCCACACTGCTCACACAGTTCTCACGATATCAAAGAAAAGTTGGAGGTTGTGACCTTAACACTCCTCCTATGTCATCTTCTCTTCCCACAAACCTAAAGTGTTTGTATAGTCAAAACTTTACCTTTTTTTTTTTTTAAAGATATTTTTTATTAAGTTTTATAAAATAACATACAAAAGAAAAACTTTGGTTATTCAAAGTAATGCATCTGAAAGTAATATACTTAAACATTTAATAAACAGATTTCAACCTACATGTCTCTTGTGATCGTTAACTGCAAGATTACAGGAAATGACCAACATGCAAGTCTCCAGTCATGAGGCAACCAGGGGGTTTAACGTGGTAAGGTGCGCTGCACGATTAGGAACAGTATACAGCAGTGTATCTACCCCGAAGCAAGGGATAGAGGGCTAGCCAACCATCTGCCCCATATTTTTTGGAAGGTTTTGGTTCTTTTTCGAACCTTAAACGTGAGTTTGTATAAAGGTAAAGAGTCAATAATCATTTTTAACCAAAGGTATTTTAGAGGTATCTGATCCTTTCCATGACAATAAAATGGCTTTCTTTGCGTAGAAGTGTAGGATGCGAAGAAGCCTCTTAGCATGGGATGAAATGTGGAGATCACCAAAAATGTCTAGGAGGCAGTTTTTGGGATGGAGAATGTTTGGGAGACCTACTGCCGATGAGATGAAAGACCCTATCTTCACCTAGAAGTCCTGGACTACTGGACAGGTCCAGAAACAGTGTAAAAAATCTGCCACTTGACCACATCCTCTAAAACAGTCTGCTATGGGAGCCAATTCCATTTTGTGTAACATAGCAGGAGTAAGGTGGGATAAGTGAAAGATGTTTATAATTAGGGATGAGCTTTCTGTTCGGGTCGAACGTAAGTTTGACTTGAACATTGGCTATTCGCCCGTTCGTCGAAAACCGAACATTATGGGCCGTTCACGCCAAATTCGAGCGGCGCGTAATGGCACATAATGCACTGTGAGAGTGCAGTGCATTGCTGTGTGATGATTGGCCAAAGCATGCACCATGACCTGCGTGCACCCCTAGTGCAGTTGCTACTACTTTTCTGGTGTGTACACAACACAGTACACCCATAGTTGTTATTACACTTCTGTTGGTGCACTGTACACAGTACTGTGCACCCCTAGTGCACTTGCTACTACTTTTCTGGTGGTGTACACAGTACACAATACAGTGTAGTTTCGTTTTGCTAAACAAAATTTACATCATGTCCGGAAGGCCACCAAGGAGAGGCAGACGCTCACAGGCCACTAAAAGAGGGCAAGCAGGCTCTGTGTCTACAGTCGACAGTGCTGGTTGTGAACACGGTGCATCCTCAGCACGTGGCCGTGGAGCTCGCTTGTCCTTTTTTTCTGCAGCTGGCCGTGTTATTGAGCCACAACATGCAAAAGAGTTGGTGGAATGGATAACAAAGCCCTCCTCATCCTCCTCATCATCTGTCACCCAGGCTCAGAGTAGTTTGCCTGCCAATGCAGCTACCAAAGCGGCCTATTCCATCAGCTCCATGTCAACAGTCACTCCTTCCCTAGCCCCACCATCATGCATGGAGGAGTCCCCCGAACTATTCGACCACAGTGTCGGGTGAGCCTAGAGAGAGGGAGTGCCCAAGAAGGTCAAGAAACTGGCAGTCATGTTCCCTGAGCTGCAGTATACTGCCAAGTTTGCTCCAGTGACGAGGAGGGAGGGGATGATGAGGTCACTGACTCTACTTGGGTGCCTGATAGAAGAGAGGAGGAGGAGGAGGCACATCTCCAACGAGGCAGGATGCCCTCCAGGGGGCAGCTTAAGGACAGCCACCCTATTGCATCACACCGCAGAGCTAAGCAGGTGCAGGGCGCTGCTGGCTCCCCACATATTTTGAAAAGTTCTTTGGTGTGGGCCTTTTTTGACACGTGTGCAGCAGATCGCACCGTTGCTGTTTGCAACATATGTCTGAAGCGTATCAAGCGTGGCCAAAACAGCAGCCGCTTGGGCACCACATGCTTGACCAAACATATGACGACTTCCCATGCAGTCCATTGGCAACAGCACTTAAAAGACCCACATCAAAGAACAAGGCGGACCTCTCCTTGCTCCTCATCATATGGGATCTCCAACCCCACTATACCTCCAGTCCTTTCAGAAACCTGCACCGAGAGGAATGATGGTATAGAAATAGGTGTCCGAAGTACTTACGGCCAATCTGCTAGCGGTACACCAACATCGGATTTTAGCAGGCAAATTTCCCTACCCCAGTTGCTAAACCATCGAAAGAAATTCGGTCCCAGCCATCCACATGCTCAGCATCTGAATGCTAGCTTGGCCAAATTGCTAGCACTGCAACTGCTGCCTTTTCAGCTGGTAGACTCTGCCCTCTTTCGTGAATTTGTGGAATGTGCGGTACCTCAGTGGCAGGTTCCCAAACACCGTTTCTTTTCACGGAAGGCCATTCTGGCTCTCTGCCAGAATGTGGAAGGCAATGTCTTGGCCTCGTTGGACAGGGCGGTCAGCAGTGAGGTGCATATTGGTCCAGCAGGCATTAGCAGGGGCGTTACCTTTCTTTCACGGAGCACTGGGTAACTCTGCTGGCAGCTGGGAAGGATGCAGGACAGGGTTCAGTATTGCTGGAGCTTGTTCCGCCACCACACCTCCAAAATGCTAGTTGTGATTTTGCCACAGCTCTCTCCTCCACCCCCTCTTCTTCTTCCTCTATGGCCTCTTCCGCTGCAGATTTCTCCTCTGAACCAGCGGTGCTCTGTAGGCGTTCAAGGGGCTACGCAAGCACTCAGGCAAAAAGATGCCATGCGGTGCTTGAGTTGGTCTGCTTAGGGACAGGAGCCACACTGGGGCAGAGATTCTGTCAGCTCTACAGGGGCAGGCTCAGAGGTGGTTAACGCCATGCCAGCTTTAGCCAGGAATGGTTGTATGCGACAATGGCACCAACCTCCTCTCCGCCGTCCGACAGGGACACTTGACCCATGTTCCCTGTTTGGCTCACGTCCTGAATTTGGTGGTGCAGCGGTTCTTGAGCAGGTACCCTGGCTTACAGGATCTCCTGAGGCAGGCCAGGAAAGTCTGTGGTCATTTCCACCAGTCATATAATGGCAGTGCTCGGCTGGCTGACATTCAAACATAATGCAACCTGCACATGCTTCGTGGAATAATGGACAGGGCACTTGAATCAGAACAGTGGGAGGAAGAGGAGGACTTCCTTCCCTCTCAAGGCCCCCTTTATCCAGATACTAGTATTCCTGCAGGCCCGCCGATCACACAGGAAGAAGAAGAGTAGGAGGAGGAGGATTGTGTCAGCATGGAGGTGGAGGATAACACTCAGCATCAGCAGCAGTCTTTCAAGGGATCGTTTGCAGTCCCCAGAAACCCATGGAGTTGTACGTGGCTGGGAGGAGGTGGTTGAGGATCATGTGATCCTTAGTGACCCAGAGGACTCAGGATCGAATGCCTCTGCAAACTTACGCTGCATGGCCTCCCTGATCCTGCAAAGCCTGCAAAAGGACCCTAGGATTCGTGGTATCAAGGAGAGGGATCATTAATGGCTGGCAACCCTTCTTGATCCACGTTACAAGGGTAAGGTTGCAGAACTTATCCAGCCTTCGCAGAGGGAGCAGAGGATGAAACATCTTCAGGAGGCCTTGCAGAAAGGTTTGTGCAATGCGTTTCCAGAGCCTGGGAGATTACAATTTCCTGGTGCTAGACAATGTGTTGCTAAGGCTTTGTTCAGTCACAGAAAGAGCGGTGGAGAAGGTGGCCGGCTGACTGATGCCTTCAGACAATTCTTCAGTCCTCAGCGCCCAGGTCTGATCGGTTCAAGCAACCATCGTCAGCGTCTGAATTACATGGTGCCGGAATATCTAGGGGCAAGATCAGACTTGGAGACCTTTCCACCAGATCATCCACTGGGTTACTGGGTCTTGAGGATGGACCACTGGCCAGAGCTTGCTCAATATGCAATTGAGCTACTGGCCTGTCCTGCATCCAGCATTCTTTCTGAATGCAAATTCAGTGCTGCTGGAGGCTTTGTAACTGATCACAGAGTGTGACTGTCCACAGACTCTGTTGATCGGCTCACATTCATAAAAAATGAATCAGTCTTGGATCACCAGCTACCAAGCACCTGATGCTGATGTAACTGATTGATTTTTCTATGGATGTAGGATCCCTTGAAGACTGCATATGCTGAGTGATTATCCTATTATGCTGAGTGACTATCCTATTCCTCCTCAATCTTCATGATGATAGCTTCTAGGAATATTTTCGGTTCAGGGCACCACCACTACTGCCTAAGGCCCAATTTTTCTGCCCCTGTTCAGGGGCGTGTAATTCCAATGTTTGATCTAATATTTCACAGCAGGGCCTGTTCCTGCGCTCAACAAAAGTATCTGTGAGGCTTTACAGTGTTGTGCCACCACCACCACCACCGCCTAAGGCCCAATTTTTATGCCCCTGTTTAACAGGGGCGCGTAATTACAATTGTTAATATAATATTTCACAGCAGGGCCCATTCCAGCGCCCACCAAGAGTAACTGTGAGGGCTTACAGTGTTCTGGTACCACCAACACCTAAGGCCCAATTTTCCACAGAGTGTATAGGGCAGGCCGTATAGTATATACAGGCGATCCCCTATTTTTAAACATCCGACTTACAAACAACTCCTGCTTAGAAACAGAGGGAGACAACAGGAAGTGAGAGGAAATCTACCCCCAGGAAGGGAAATTCTCTCCTGTAAGAGTTAATATGGGAAAAAGGTGTCTCCACTGATGCTTTATCACCAATCATTGTTTCCCTAATAACCCCAAATTTTCTAAATCCAATTGTTATTGGGACAGAAAGTGAGGTGAAATCTTCTGAACAGGGGCACAGACAGCAAAACAAATGTTACAGGGGTGATGATAACCCTTCCCTATGTTATCCAAAAAGCTTAAAAATAGATTTTTTGGCTGGAGCTACACTTACAAAATGTACCTGTTCCAAATTACAAACAGATTCAACTTAAGAACAAACCTACAGTCCCTATCTTGTTTGTAACCCGGGGACCGCCTGTATACTGCTGCTGTTCAGAGTATATAGGGCCTGGGGGCCCCGCGCCTTTTTTTTTTTTTTATTTGGGTGCGGGGTTCCTCCTAATATCCATACCAGACCCAAAGGGCCTGGTAATGGGCTGGGGGGGGGGGGGGGGGGGGAGACAACATTACATTACAGCCGCAAGTAGTTTTAAATGGCTTTTATTCCTTTAGAAATGTCATTTTGTGCAGGGACTGTCCTAAACATGGGAAAAATGTGCCACTTTACAGGCATGCTATAGTCACCCCCCAGGCACGATATTTAAAGGAATATTTCACTTTTATTGTTTCACTTTAAGCATTAATAAAATCACTGCTCCCGAAAAAACAGCCGTTTTTTAAAACTTTTTTTTGCATTGACACATGTCCCCTGGGGCAGGACCCGGGTCCCCAAACACTTTTTATGACAATAACTTGCATATTAGCCTTTAAAATTAGCACTTTAGATTTTTAACATTCGAGTCCCATAGACTTTAATGGTGTTCGCACAAATTTTTTGCCTGTTCGCATGTTCTGCGGCGAACCGAACCGGGGGGTGTTAGGCTCATCCCTATTTATAATACGACCCCTGGAAGATATTACTAAGATCTTGTATGTGTCACTGAATTCTGACCAGTCATCATCTGTAAATGTGATGTCCATAGAGGCCCATTTTGTCTGGGCCACTCAGAATCTAGGGTTATAGTCAGTCGTAAGGGCAGCATAGTATGTGGAAATAAGTTTAGTAGGGTCAGGGTGTCTTAGTATTTTTTCTAACGGCGGTATGTTGACAGGGTTTTCTAAAGAGCCAAACTGAGCACGAATAGCGTGACGGAGTTGGTAATAAAAGAACATATATGAGCATGGTAGGTCAAAATCAATGCGCATCTGTTGAAAGGATTTAAATCCCTGCGTGTCATATAGATGACACAAGTATTTAACTCCCTTGGAGTACCAACGTTGTGGGTCAGGTATAGAGCACAGTTCTTTCAAGTTTGGATTGAATTAAAGAGGGTTGTTTGGGGAGGCTGACCAAGACTCTGTAGAGATTTTTGAGACAATTATTTGAAACAGGGAAAGCAAGGTACTTAGCATAGATGTGCCTGGGCGAGCCGGGACTCGACCTCTATATATAATGTTATGGAGGGTCTCTAGAGAGAAGGCGATAGCTCCTTCAGTGGATGGACAGGCGTTCGCTGCAATCGGATGAAGCCAGTCATGAATGTGGACCAATTGGGAGGCCAAGTAGAAAGTAGTAAAAATAGAAGTTAGGGAATGCCAAGCCCGCCAGATGCATCGGTAACATCAACGTCTCCAGTGCCACCCTAGGGGGGCTACCATTCCATAAGAACGCCATACAGATTGTATCTATCCGCCTGAAGATGGACTTGGGGATTTTACATGGGGAGTTGGCTAAGACATATAGCAGCTTAGGTAAATAGATCATTTGAAGGGTATTAGCCCTTCCCATGAGGTCTAGAGGTAAGTCCATCCATTGCTTAGTTTGTAGTTGTAACTGGGTCAATAGGGAACACGGGTTATTTTCAATATAGGAGGACAGAGGTAACTGCACTATAACCCCCAGGTATCTAAAAGAGGACACTACCTGTAGTCCGGAGTCTGGGTGAACCTGCAGAATTGCATCAGGGTCCAAAGGAAAAAGATTAGATTTGTCCCAGTTCACCCAGAACCCAGAGTAGTCACCAAAAATGTCAATCTCAGATAGTAGTGTTTTTAGTGAGTCCTGGGTGTCAGCCAGGTAAACCAAGGTGTCATCCACATATAGCGAAATTTGTTCCTCTATGGTGGCAATAGTGAGGTCCTTAATCAGCTGGGAGCAGCGAATGCGCACAGCAAGAGGCTTCATAGCCAGGGCAAAAAGAAGGGGTGACAACGGACACCCCTGCCTAGTGCCCCTAGTAATGGGAAAAGTGTCCGTTATATGGGAATTAACTTGTATATGGCCAGTGGGGAGGTGTAGAGGAGTCTTATCCAAGTTATAATGCGGGGGCCAAAGCCATACCGCTGTAATACTTGAAAAAGATAAGGCCATTCCAAGGCCTTGCATGTATCCAAAGATACAATGGCCCGGGTAGGGGGGCAGTCATGGGGATATTGAAGATTGTGGAACAGTCTATGGATATTCATTCTCGTAGATCTGCCAAGTATGAAGCCTTCTTGATAGCTACTGACCAGTTTCACAACCACAGTATTCAGACAGTTGGCCAAGACTTTGACAAGATAATAAGAGAGATAGGGCGGTATGAGTCACATTTATAAGGATCCTTACGTGGCTTCAACAATAATAGGACAATCAGAGCTTCCCGCATAGAGGGAGGAGAATTCCAGTGTCTAAGGCCTTGTTATAAGTATGCAAAAGAAATGGGCATATTATGTGTTGAAACTGGGTATACCATACGGCAGGGAAGCCGTCTAAGCTTGGTGTCTTATGTGCTGGTAGCTGGGAAATGGCCATTGTGATTTCTTCAACAGAGAGAGGTGCCTCCCTTCAACCGAAAGGGAGGGGAGAAATATCTGGGCCAGGTATTCGTTTAGTTGGGAGTCAGTGTAATCTGCTCTGGAGGAGTAGAGGTCTTTGTAAAAGTCCAGATATGTCTCCATGATATCCCTTGGAGCGTCACTAATCTGGCCCTGTGTAGTCAAGTTCCGAGGGATAGAAATAGGGGAGTGTTCAGTTCTAGTCAAGTAAGCTAAGAGGCGTCCAGTCTTGTTACCATGCTCAAATGATTTTTGGGTAATATGTAGCATGCGTTTTTGCGTAAGGTCCAGCAGGCGGAGCTCATACCCCCTACGGCATTGCAACCAGGTATCCCTGTTAGCTGGAGTAGGGTCAGAGGCATAGGCAGATTCAGCAGAGGTCATGGCTTTCAACAATTCCACAGTATGTTGTTGGGTATTTTTACGTAAAATGCCAGTAATGGACATAAAAGTACTCCGCAACGTGGTCTTAAAGGCCTCCCATTCCGTAAGTGGGTCCACTGTACCCGAATTCTTATTCCAGTAATCAACAATACCCTTCCTACACTCCCCCTGTATCTCATCCTCCAACCAGTGCGAATTCAGGCGCCACACACTCGGGCCAGAACCTAGAAGAAGAAGGAGGTCCACAAACAGGGGGGCATGATCCGATACACGGGTAAGTAAGATACATCAGAAACCACTGGGAGAGTGTCTCGTGTACCAAATGCCAGGTCTATGCGAGACATGGTGTGGAAAGAATCCGAATGGCAAGAGTATTGACACATATCCGGATGTTTCCATAGCCAAATCTCAGTGAGCCCATGGACCTGGGCCCAATTATCTTCAGCGGTCGTGCCATAGCAAGTCAAACAGTACATAATTGACATCCCGGGAGCATAGATATAACATTGTATGTCATGCCACACAGTATATATAAGAGCATAGGCATATAATAACAAGTGTAAGGCAATATTCAAGTTGAAGGAAGCACAGATATACATGAAAAACCAAAGTACAATAAAAAAAACAACAAGAACAACCACAAAAAGAAAAAAGGAAAGAGTTTCGTGAAAAACCCTGTGCTTGGCCATCCCAAACATAGCGAGCCTTGGATCCCTGAACCGAAAAAAAAACTCATTCAAATGAGATGGGAACTGTCCTGTGGCCATGCTACCAACTGGTATTGGGGTGGTGTGGATTCCGGCTTGGCTCCCGAACAAACAAAAAAAGGGGAAACAAATATGTTTTCAGCATTAAAGGGTCCAGTTTCAAGATAGTAAACTGTAGCAGTCAGAAGGATGTGTAAAGGATAGTATGCCTTCCGCAATGTAGGGGACATGACCACGAGGATTATGAAGAGGTCCTGTCTGGGAAGGCTGGGTACATTAGGATACCACTTCCGTAAACATCAGGGGGAAAGGCAACAGTCATCCTGAGGAGCATAGACAACATTTAAAGGCAAAGTATGCAAATCCGTCACCTGTCTATAGAGGCAAGGCGTAGTGGAATGCATAAGGGATGCTTGTAGGGAGCACTAGCCATATTCAATCAATCAGCCCTGCGCATCGGTAGAACTCCATAACGATTGTTTAGCCACGCCAAGACTACTTTAGGGTTGTTGTAGAAGTGAGCTTTACCATCATGGATAGCGCGCAGCTTAGCAGGGAAAAGCATAGCATATGAGAGACCCTCGGTGCACAGGTGGGCTTTCACCGCTGCAAAGGATATGGGTTGTCGTTGGACGTCAGCTGAGAAGTCAGGATAGACTGAGATGGTATTGCCGTTGTACTTTAGAGGCCCTTTCTCTCTGGCAAGGCATACAATGGAAACTTTATCCTGGAAATTTAGGAACCGTGCAATCATGGATCGTGGGGGGCTGCTGCAGGAGGGAGATATTAGGGGTATGGTGCGCATGCTCGATAACATAGGAGAAAGAGGGTGCGTCTGTAGCAAAAATGTCCCGTAGCCAGGAGTATATGAATTTTTCTGGGTGAGAGCCCTCTGCATGTTCAGGAAACCCCACAAAACAGAGATTGTTCCTGCGCGATTTTCCAGGTCATCAATTTTAGCGTGGAGAGCCGCCATTTCACCTGTGTGATCCCGCACATTGGCAGAAAAGGTGTGCACAACATCCTCCAGGGAACTTGTACGTTCTTCAGTGGCCCCTGTTCTATCTCTCAAGTTTTGCACATCTTGTTTCAATAGGGAGAAGTCCATGCGGATAGATGCTATCTGGGTAGAAAAGGAGGCCTTGCAGTCCTGGATAGCCAGCATGATAGTAGCCAGTGTAGGCTCAGCAGGGGAGGAATATAGGGCCTGGCAGTCCTCATTATCCAGGGGGGGTGCTGGGGCTGCAGGGAGTCTGGCTGGGTAGCAAACAGAGCAGGGGTAGAGTCACTCACCAGAGCTGAAGGCTGTCTGAGAGAGGAGGAGGACGGCTGCAGTGTGTCAGGTGGCTCTGCCTGTGTCTCGACAGCCGGGTACATTCTTCCATATGTTTTGGGAGTGTCGTAAGATTACAGTTTTTTGGTTTGAGGTATTTGAGTTTATCAATTCGTGACTCCAGGTAGAAATTCCTGTGTCTCCAGAGTTGGCATTGTTGGGCATTCCTGATGATGCTTAGAGATCTCATCACAGCAAACTGTTGATATCCTACCTGCTTTTCTATGTCAAAAAAATGATTCTCTGTAAATGGTCCTCTCCCATACCTCCTACATTGTTGTCGTGGGAAGCCATGATTGATGCTGCGCTACCTCTTTACAAACTTATGTATATTAGTCGTGGCTGTCCTTGGAAATACGATAAGCTATGGCAACCATGGACTTCCGGTCGAATGCACCCTAACGGATAGACTGTAGTGTCCTGCTAGTTTCTCCTGCCTTTAGCTGTTCCTTTCCCTTTTGTTCCCCCTTTTCACCACCCCTCCCCCACCCTCACACTGCCCTTCATTTCCCCTTTGGTTTACATTAATCCAGGGCTTTTTTTCAGCAGGAACGTGGGGGAACGCAGTTCCGGCACCTCCTGCACTGAATGTATGTAATGGCAAAGGGTGCTGGGGTGTGCTGGAGGCTGGGAGATCTATTGTTGATGGGAAGAGTCTATTGTTGTTGGCTACTGGAGGGTCCATTGATGTTGGCTGATGGGAGATCTATCATTGCTGGGGGCCAGTTATTGCTGGGAGGGATCTACTCATGAGAGAGGGGTTTATTGTTGCTGGAGGGTCTATTGATGCTGGCTTCTGGGAGATCTGTTGTTGCTGACAGGGGTCTATTGTTGCTGGGGTGGATATGTTGTTGCTAGGGTGGATCTTTTGTTACTGGAGGGTCATTTTGTTGCGGGGGGGGGGGGGTCTATTGTTGAAAGAAGGGTGTATATCTTAATGCTTATTAATAAAATCTATATAAATTACTTAGCACCACAAAATGATACTTGGTTCTGTATTCTCTAAAAAGGTCCATACTAGAAGGTGGGTAGAGGATGGAACCAAGGGGCGGTGCTCAGAGGTGGATAGGGGGCGAAGACAAGGGGTGACTTGAAAAGGGGAGTTCCTGAACCTATTCTCTGAGAAAAAAACCTCTGCATTAATTTTTTTTCAAGTTGCAGTAATTGCGGTAGGATTTTCCTATAGCTATGCTGCTTACACCTCTCTCTCTGGACTGATTTGACTGTTGTTGTTTTACTATATGACTTAAAGCGGAGGTCAGCCCACCCCACAAAAAAATAAAAGTCAGCAGCTACAAATACTGTAGCTGCTGACTTTTAATATATATATATGACACTTAAGTGTCCAGGGAGCCCACGATGTTCGCATTGCAGCCGATCCTCTGATCGGCTGTCGGGTGCAGTTGCCGCCATTGCCGGTAAGGGAACTGGGCATGAAGCTGAAGGGTCCCCTACTGCGCATGCGCGAAGCGCGGTGCGCATTCCCATTGGTCCGGCGGCGGAGAAAGGAGGAAGTGCCCGGACATCTGACGTACCTCGCCACGGCAGGGTACAGGGTACCTGTACCTCGCCTGTGGGGACAGGGTACCTGTCAAAAATAGGTCCCCCCTCCCCCCTGAAAGGTGCCAAATGTGGCACCTGAGGAGGGGAGGATACGAATAAGCGGAAGTGCCACTTTTGGGTGGAACTCCGCATTAATATATATTTTCTTCATTACTATGATACCATGTCACCTGGTTATTGTTTATTTTGTATTCCGCTGCCTATGATTTCAATAAAGCAATTCTAATTGTTAATTGAGAGATTTACTCTCACCACCTGATGCAGCTCCATGACAGAAAGTGAGATCAAATCTCCCCAACAGGGCACAGACAGAAAAAAATGAATTTACAGGGGTTTTAACTCTTCCCTACAAGTGACTGCTGGTGCTCCATTGGTCAAACCTGAGACATCCCCCCAGGTGCTCCAGCCCACCACCCCACACCAACCCCCCCTCCCCCCGGTCGCTGGCTCGCTCGGCACTTACCCTATCCAGCAGTGGCAGCTGCGGCTTCCCCCCTCCGTCTTCTCCATCCAGGTTGCGGCTGTGGCTTCCCCTCTCCGTCTCTCTCCTCCATCCAGGTCACGCTGTGGCTTCCCCTCTCCATATTTGTCCTCCATCCAGGTCGCGGCTGTGGCTTCCCCTCTCCGTCTCTCTCCTCCATCCAGGTCACGCTGTGGCTTCCCCTCTCCATATTTGTCCTCCATCCAGGTCGCGGCTGTGGCTTCCCCCATCTGTCTCTCTCCTCCATCCAGGTCGCGGCTGTGGCTTCCCCTCTCCGTCTCTCTCCTCCAACCAGGTCGCTTCCCCTCTCTGTCTCTCTCCTCCATCCAGGTCGTGGCTGTGACTTCCCCTCTCCGTCTCTCTCCTCCATCCAGGTTGTGGCCTCCCCCCTTCATCTCTCTCCTCCATCCAGGTCGCAGCTGTGGCTTCTCCCATCCGTCTCTCTCCTCCATCCAGGTCGCGGCTGTGGTTTCCCCTCTCCGTCTCTCTCCTCCATCCAGGTTGCTTCCCCTCTCTGTCTCTCTCCTCCATCCAGGTCGTGGCTGTGGCTTCTCCCATCCATCTCTCTCCTCCATCCAGGTCGTGGCTGTGGCTTCTCCCATCCGTCTCTCTCCTCCATCCAGGTTGTGGCTGTGGCTTCTCCCATCCGTCTCTCTCCTCCATCCAGGTCGCGGCTGTGGTCTTCCCCCATCCGTCTCTCTCCTCCATCCAGGCCACGGCTGCAGCTTCCCTCCTCCGTCTCTCTCCTCCAATCAGGTCACAGCTGTTGCTTCCCCCCTCGGTCTCTCTCCTCCATCCAGGTCGTGGCTGCGGCTTCACCCCTCCGTCTCCTCTGTGTCCCGGTGGTTGCTGCTTCTCCTCCTGGCCAATCGGGTCTTCGGACTCCCGGCCAAAGGGGTCTTAGGACCTGCTTTCTAATTGGCCGGGAGGAGAAACAGGAAGACATTAGCGAATATTATTTTGTTAATGTCACACAAGTGGGTGGGCTCAGGGTGTAGTGCTCTGCGCCCCGAGCCCACCCTTTTTTGAAGCCAATTAGAGCCTCAGGCTCTAATCGCGTGCTTCCTAAAAAAAAAAACAAAAAAAAAAAAAAACCTATAGAAATCCATGTGTCTGGTGCCCCGCATGGAGATTAGGGGCCCAGGCACATGGATTAGGAGGACGGCGCCTCTGCGCCCTGCATTATGGGCTGCCACTGTTTCCTACTGTATGAAAAACTAAAAGAAATAATTTGGGCTGCACGTTCTCTTAACCATTTGCCAACAGCAATACGTATATATATGTTACGATTTGCAAGAGTTTTACCTGGGTTATGTCTGAAGCTATCAGCCATAATGCTGGTATATATTTTTTTCAGTCGGTGGCAGGCTTTTGTCATGAAAGCGATCTGAGCGGCTCATGAGCCACTGGAATGCTTTCAGAAGAGGTCAAAGCCCCCTCCAGCCGCTCGGTGATGTTTCTCGAGCTTACCATTTTTACCGCGGTGCCTGAGAAACGATCCAACAGTGTAGGCTGGCTGGTCACAGAGATGATAAAAGACTAGATTGCCTTTGATTGCCTCTATGGCCTTGGAGGACCAAAGTGACGTCATGATGTCACTTCTGGTCCAGGGTGAAAATAATTTTTTTTTTAAAAGCAGAAGATCAAAAAAAAGTTTTTTTTTTACTCCAGATCTCTCCATAAAGAAGACCTGTCATCCTTATTTCTATTACAAAGGCTGTTTACATTCCTTGTAATAGGAATAAAAGTGATTAAAGAAAAAAAATTAAAGGGACAGTGTAAAAATAGATCATAAAAAAATAAATAAATAAATAATAAAAAAAAAGTAGAAACACCCGCATCCCTCTGTGCTTGCGCGCAGAAGCAAACGCATACATAGGTCACGAACACATATGTAAACAGTGTTCGCACCACACATGTGAGGTATCGCCGCAAACATTAGAGTGAGGGCAAAAATTCTAGCACTAGACTGCTGTAATTCTAAACGGGTAACCTTTAAAAATTAAATACAGTAGTTTGTCGATATCTCACAAGCGTGCGCAATATTAAAGCGTGACATGTTAGGTATCTATTTACTTGGCATAATATCATCTTTTAATTCACTAAAATGTATTTTCTTCAAAAATAATTGCTTTTGAAAAACCGCTGCACAAATACCGTGTGACATAAAAAATTGCAACAATCGCCATTTTATTCCCTAGGGTGTCTGCTAAAAAAAACTTAATGTTTGGGAGTTCTAAGTAATTTTCTAGCAAAAAAAAAAGATTTCAAACAAAAAGTGCCTGAAAAGGCCTGGTCTTCAAATTTAATTATCATGCTGCAGCTCTGGGAGTAATACTTCTTGGTAATAATATCTTGGTGTGTGTTCCATATTTGCCACTAGAGGGCACACCACACAAAGTGAGACAGTCTATTACAGCAATTTTAAATCTTTTTAACATGGGGGAACCCTTGAAATAATTTTCTAGTCTCTGGGAACTCCTGCTAATTATTATTGTATATACAGCTAATGGCACATTAACGCATAGCTCCCAACTGTCCCTGATTTCGAGGGACTGTCCCTGATTTGGAACAAAGTCCCTCTGTCCCTCTTTCCTCCTCATTTGTCCCTCATTTTGGTCTGATTTATATAGTTGTATATAAAATGCACTTTTTATCTTTCAAAAAACTTTTTACCCAAGAGGGCGTGGAAGGGGTGTGTTCTATGCCTATATACTTTCTCTAATAGGTGTCCCTCATTCCAATTTCAAAATGTTGGGAGGTATGTTAACATGATGATCACTAGAAAGGATGCTCCTTACAACTAGAGCGGGAAGAATCCCCCTTTACAGATGGCTAAAAGGGCATTGTTTTTAATGGTTAATTATCTAAGAAGCAGAAATTGTTCTTTGCTCAAGGAACCCCTAGGAACCTCCGGAGAAACCCCAGGGTTCCTGCGGAACCCTGTTGAGAAAGAATGGCTTATTACAAAGAATGTCAGATCTTTCCTGTTGTTGCATCAGAGGACTAAGATGGGGGCAGGTGGGCATTTTTCTCCTGGGCCAGTAATAAGATGGTCTCATCTGGTGCTCCTCAGTGGAGATACCAGTACTTCAATATTCAGAGCAGGATCTGGAGTCAAATGGCACATGCAGGGAATTCCACATTTACCTGATTCCCACTGTGATCACAGCAACTGGCAGAAGGAAGTCTTTCAATACTGAGTTCCTTTGTGACTTTGGGATGGCATGTGACCAAATGCTGAGAACCACAGAGAAATGTACTGCAGGAAGATAATGATAAACCATGGTCTTTAGCAGTGGTCTCCAAACTGCAGCCTTTGGGAACTTTTCCTCCCATGGACACCAACAGTAAGGCACTGTTCCTTCTGCTGACACCAACAGATATTTTATATAATATGTCTCCTATACCCCCCGGATGACGTCCCATTGGATGAAACATGTTGGGAAGAGCTACAGCAGTGACAGAATCGTACCTGCTAGGGTGATGACTGTGCTGATTTATCTACTTGCCTGATTTTATCTGCTAGTGTGAGTAGTATTCTTTTTTTAACCACTTGTCTATTGGGCACATTTACCTCCTTCATGCCCAGGCCAATTTTCAGCTTTCTGCACTGTTACATTTTGAATGACAATTGCGCGGCCATGCAACACTGTAGAGCTTTCTTTTGGTAGTATTTGATCACCACTTGGTTTTTATTTTTTTTGCTAAACAAGCGAAAAAAGACTGAAAAGTTGTAAAAACTTTTTTTTTTCATAGTTTGTTATAAAATTTTCCAAACAGGTAATTTTTCTCCTTTACTGATGGGCACTGATGAGGCTGCACTGATGGGTACTGATTAGGGTGCACTGATGGGCACTGATGAGGCTGCGCTGATGGGCACTGATGAGGCTGCACTGATGGGCACTGATAGGCTGCACTGATAGGCTCTGATAGGTGGCATTGATGGGCTCTGATAGGCGGCACTGAGGGGCACTGATAGGCAGCACTTATAGGTGGCAATGATAGGCGGCACTGATAGGTGACACTAATGAGGAGGTACTGATGGGCAATGATTGGCAGCACTGAAGGGGACTGATTGGCAGCACTGGTGGGAACTAATTGGCAGCACTGGTGAGACACTGGACTGCACTGATAATCAGGACAGTGATACTCGATGCCCTGATTATCAGGGCCGACGTCCCTTTAGCACAAGCTGGTTATTGGCTCTCTTCTTTTCTCCTCACGCTGACAGCTTGTGTTGACATCCGTGATCAGCTGTCATTAGACACTGCTGATCACGTGGTAAAGGGACGCTGTGATTGCCCCTTTACCCCGATCTGTGAACAGCCCTTTGGAATCTGTGATCACAGAGCGCTCTGCAGGGGGCGCGCGTGAAGGGTGACTACAGGAGGATGTCAATAGACACCCTCCTGGCAAAGGAATCTCGTGCTGTAGCTGTCATTCGGCTATAGCGCAGGTGGCAACTGGTTAATAAACTGATGAAGTTTTATACTACTACACTATGAGTTTTTTCCTTATCTCTATATTGCCCTGAGCTTCTTCTGCGGAGTGTTCTGGGAGCCCTTATTCTGTGTCCTGAAGTGTGCCATCCATCCATCCCAGCAGGGATCTCTCCTAAAAAAGTGCAACCAGATCTGAGGTCTTACCTGTCGGTAAGCAGTTTGTGAGTTGGGTGCGCACCCAGGTGTGGAGCGGCATATAGTTACAGAAGAAAATCGGGCGATATACACATTTACTTTGATTTTGCATCGTGCTCTTTATTGAATTATCAGCTTTGGACACTTTTTAATGAATTGATTTTCACATGATGATTTTTATGCAATATCCCTATGCTAATGGCTTGTATTATTAGGCCTCATGTACACTTCTGCTGGTAAACTGACGTTCAGAGGCAGTTGGATGCTTTTTTCAACTGCCCCTGAACTCATCCAATGTTATCTTATGTGTACATGTACACAGGTTCGTTTAATGTCATTTTTATGCAGTTGCGTTTATAGGCTTTTCTTTGAAGGCAATAAAATGAGTTCAGACGCCGAAGTTTCCGGCGTTTCAGACGCCAAACGCGGCTTAACGCGGTATAGCCGTTTAGCCGCGTTTTCGTTTAGAGGCGTTTTTAATTTTTGGCTATTTTGAAAAAAAAAAATATTTTTTTTTTTCAAACGCTGCTAAATGCAAACGCGGCTAAACGTGACAAAATGGACATTTAAAACGTGGGTTACTATCTGTCAAGTTAAATCGTTCAGGAGAGGTTGTAAAAACATCCCGTGTACATTAAGCCTTAATGTATTAGCACTTTGACAACACATATGGGCTAATGTAAAGGCTTGGTACATATAAATAAACAGCACAGATTATATAAAGAATCTGCATTTTTTTTTAATTAGAAAAAAAAAAATCAGCGCATGATAAGAAAAAAGCAACAAAAGCATTTGGAAAATATGTAGTAATATAAATAAAATAAAATTTGCCATAAAATATATTTAACATTACTTAAATAAACATTAAATGAAAAAAAAAATTTATTAGTTACTTAAATATGCCATAACCTCATTATTATACTATATATAAATCTATAGATATACAGTATTTCTATAGATATATATATATCTACACTACCGTTCAAAAGTTTGGGGTCACATTGAAATGTCCTTATTTTTGAAGGAAAAGCACTGTACTTTTAAATGAAGCTAACTTTAAACTAGTCCTAACTTTAAACAAATATACTCTATACATTGCTAATGTGGTAAATGACTATTCTAACTGCAAATGTCTAGTTTTTGGTGCAATATCTACATAGGTGTATAGAGGCCCATTTCCAGCAACTATCACTCCAGTGTTCTAATGGTACAATGTGTTTGCTCATTGGCTCAGAAGGCTAATTGATGATTAGCAAACCCTTGTGCAATCATGTTCACACATCTAAAAACAGTCTAGCTCCTTCCAGAAGCTACAAAACTGACCTTCCTGTGAGCAGATTGAGTTTCTGGAGCATCACATTTGTGGGGTCAATTAAACGCTCAAAATGGCCAGAAAAAGAAAACTTTCATCTGAAACTCGACAGTCTATTCTTGTTCTTAGAAATGAAGGCTATTCCATGCGAGAAATTGCAAAGAAATTGAAGATTTCCTACAACGGTGTGTACTACTCCCTTCAGAGGACAGCACAAACAGGCTCTAACCAGAGTAGAAAAAGAAGTGGGAGGCCGCGTTGCACAACTAAGCAAGAAGATAAGCACATTAGAGTCTCTAGTTTGAGAAACAGACGCCTCACAGGTCCCCAACTGGCATCTTCATTAAATAGTACCCGCAAAACACCAGTGTCAACATCTACAGTGAAGAGGCAGCTGCGGGATTTTGGGCTTCAGGGCAGAGTGGCAAAGAAAAAGCCATATCTGAGACTGGCCAATAAAAGAAAAAGATTAAGATGGGCAAAAGAACACAGACATTGGACAGAGAAAGACTGGAAAAAAGTGTTGTGGACGGATGCCAAAGGTGTGCAATGCTGTAATTGCTGCAAAAGGAGGATTCTTTGATGAAAGCAAAGTTTGATGTAAAAACAATGTTATTTCAAATACAAATCATTATTTCTAACCTTGTCAATGTCTTGACTCTATTTTCTATTCATTTCACAACGTATGGTGGTGAATAAGTGTGACTTTTCATGGAAAACACAAAATTGTTTGGGTGACCCCAAACTTTTGAACGGTAGTGTATATATAATTTTTCAGCCCTGGGAAAGGGGGAAGGCGGGGTTACCATCTTTCGACAGCTTCCTAGATTCCCTGCATTCTTTGCAGCCTCTCCTCTGCTGTTTACGTTCCAGTTCTAAAGACTACATATCCCATGGTACCTTGCTGCTCACAAGCAGTGATTCCTGTACTGACTCTGCCTCCTGAAACTCCTCCTCTTAGCACCTCTGTAGTTCAGAAGGCAGGCTCTGTGAAATGTGTGACACAGCAGTGCCTACTGACAGGGCATAGTGACTACAGGTCACAGAATTCAAGGAAGGAAATGTGTGGGATCTTCACAAAGTAAGTTTACAAACTTCAATAATAATTGAAATACAATGTGTGGAAATGAATATATGATTATATATTTTTGCATTCTTTATTTATAAGCTTTTTTAAAAAAATTAAGTAACAGGAAAAGGGAAACAAATAGAATTGCTTCACATGGGTTAAACTACAATGGCAGTCTGGGCTACAATCCAGACTGGAAGTGGGCAAAATATGATTTTATATTTTGACTATATACAGGTGCATCTCATAAAATTAGAATATCATCAAAAAATTAATTTCAGTAATTCAATTCAAAAAGTGACTCATATACAGTATCTCACAAAAGTGAGTACACCCCTAACATTTTTGTAAATATTTTATTCTATCTTTTCATGTGACAGCACTGAAGAAATTACACTTTGCTACAATGTAAAGTAGTGAGTGTACAGCTTGTATAACAGTGTAAATTTGCTGTCTCATCAAAATAACTCAACACACAGCCATTAATGTCTAAACCACTGGCAACAAAAGTGAGTACACCCCTAAGTGAAAATATCCAAATTGGTCCCAATTAGCCATTTTCCCTCCCCGGTGACATGTGACTCGTTAGTCTTACAAGATCTCTGGTGTTATGCATTGTTTTCCAGCACTGCCTTAACCCTCTTGGGTATGGAGTTCACCAGAGCTTCACAGGTTGCCACTGGTGTCCTCTTCCACTCCTCCATGACAACATCACAGAGCTGGTGGATGTTAGAGACCTTGCGCTCCTCTACCTTCTGTTTAAGGATGCCCCACAGATGCTTGGCCAGTCCATCACCTTTACCCTCAGCTTCTTTAGCAAGGCAGTGGTCATCTTGGAGGTGTGTTTGGGGTTGTTATCATGTTGGAATACTGCCCTGCGGCCCAGTCTCCGAAGGAAGGAGATCGTGCTTTGCTTCAGTATGTCACAGTACATGTTGGCATTCATGGTTCCCTCAATGAACTGTAGCTCTCCAGTGCCGGCAGCACTCATGCAGCCCCAGACCATGAAACTCCCACCACCATGTTTGACTGTAGGCAAGACACACTTGTCTTTGTACTCCTCACCTGATTGCCGCCACACACGCTTGACACCATCTGAACCAAATAAGTTTATCTTGGTCTCATCAGACCACAGAACATGGTTCTAGTAATCCATGTCCTTAGTCTGCTTGTCTTCAGCAAACTGTTTGTGGGCTTTCTTGTGCATCATCTTTAGAAGAGGCTTCCTTCTGGGAAGAGAACAAGAGGACAAACAGGAAGAGAGAACAAAGTAGCTCTCTATGCAGATGATGCTCTTATTTTCCTGGGGGATACCTCAAAGTCATTAACGGAACTTATGAGTCTTATCTCCATATTTGGGCGAATCTCAGGGTACCAAATTAATTGGGATAAGTCTGAACTACTACCATTAATTAAAAGTCTCTTTACTAAATCACGTCTCTAATTCAAATTAAGCATGTAGTGAGATACCTGGGGATTGAGATTTCAAAAAAATGCAAAAGATTATATTAAACTGAGTCTTAAACCTTTATTGGAAAAATTTAAGGATAAATGCCGAAGTTGGTGTAAATTACCACTCACAGTGATAAGCAGGGGAAACCTTGTTAAAATGATTTGGTTCCCACAATTGCTTTATGTGTTTAATAATTCTCCCGTATGGATTACAACATTTTGGTTTAGAAAAATAGAATTGCTCTTTAGAGAGCTTATTTGGAAGAAAAACCACCACAACAACATTAATGTTAAATAAAAGAGCAGGTGGATTGGCGATTCCCCATCCAAAAAGCTATTTTTTAGCTTAACAAAAACAGTTTTTTGGATGGACAGTACTGGCAAATTCTGATTCTATACAGAGCCTGCTATTATCATTATATCCCGATTACCCATTGATCTCTTTATTGGAGACGAGAAACGTCTATCAAAGGCTTTATAACGGGAGAATTGTTTGACAAGGTATGGCAGGAAATTAAAAATATCACGGAAATAAAAGGTTATACAGCATATACCGCTATATGGAATAATAGTAGCTATGCATAACAATTCTCCCGTTATAAAGCCTTTGATAGACGTTTCTCGTCTCCAATAAAGGGATCAATGGGTAATCGGGATATACTGATAATACTGATGGAACTGATAAAACTGGAAGGGTTTGAGATATGGAGGCTCAAGGGACTAAGATATTTGACACAGGTTTTCCAGGACGAAGTGATAAAAACCTTTATTGAACCAAGAAATGAATATTATATCTCAAATAAAAGATTTTTTAAATACCTACAGTTTAGGCATGCATTACAAGCACAGGCCCGACTGACGTAACTGAAATTTAATAATTCAGAGGTAATAGCCTTGTTGGAAAAGACAAAAAAAAAAAACTGATTTCACAAATCTATAATATACTATATGATAAGTTTAAAGGAACAGTAGATATACTAGCAAGAGCAGCGTGGTCATACAGGGCCATCGGCATTGTCTGTAACATCCCTGTCATCTCTATCCCCAACACAAAATTTAACACAAATATTCATATTACACAGGGCTCATTATACACCAGAGAAATTATTTAAATGGAAACTTAGACATACAGCCCAATGCTCTAGATGTAAAGGGAGTCTGGCGAACTTAATCCATGTGTTATGGAGATGCCCCAAGCTCCATCGCTATTGGCATGAAGTGATATCAATTATTAATAGTGCTTTTGGGACCAGGATGTCTCCTGAACCGGGAGGCTGCCTCTTGGGTATCCTAGACGAATGGGATATCCCGGGGGAATACAGGATATCATTAACTAGGATCTTATTTCAGGCGCGTAAGCTCATAGCGTAAAAGTGGATATCATCAAGCCCACCTACAATAGCGGAATGGAAGATACAAATAAGGGAAACATTAGTTAAGGAACAGTATATATTTTTACATAGAGACTGCCCAGGGAACTTTGAAAAGATATGGAGAAGATGGGCGGACATTTTGGATATATAATGTGGCGGGAGGGGGGGGGGGGCACTTTTATGAGAGATTTGGTGGGGTTTTTTTTGTTTTTTCCCACTACATCTTATTTCGTGCCAGGGTTGTATGTTAGGTGTATGTTGTATGTGATGTTTTTGTATATTGTATGAAAAAGTGATAATTAAGAATGATCTGATTAAAAAAAAAAGAGCACTTCATGATTCCGTCTGCTGGCCAGCTTAAAGGAGATGCTCATTTTATTTTCCAGCAGGACTTGGCACCTGCCCAAACTGCCAAAAGTACCGTACCCGGTTTAGTGATCATGGTATCACTGTGCTTGATTGGCCAGCAAACTCGCCTGACCTAAACCCTATAGAGAATCTGTGGGATATTGTCAAAAGAAAGATGAGAGACACCATACCCAAGAAAGCAGACGAGCTGAAGGCCGCTATCAAAGCAACCTGGCCTTCCATAACACCTCAGCAGTGCCACAGGCTGATCGCCTCCATGCCACGCCACATTGATGCAGTAGTTCATGCAAAAGGAGCTCCGACCAAGTATTGAGTGCATCCTATACTGTACATGGTCATACTTTTCAGTAAGTCAACATTTCTGTATTAAAAATACTTTTTTTTATTGGTGTTATGTAAAATTCAAATTTTCTGAGATACTGAATTTTGGGTTTTCACTAGCTGTAAGCCATAATCATCAAAATTACAAGAAGGAAATGCTTGAATTATATCACTCTGTGTGTAACGCAGCTATATAAAATATATGAATTTCACTGTTTGAAATTGAAATATTGAAATAAATTGAAGAAATTTATGAGATGCACCTGTAAACCAAGAATACAAAACCAGAATGGTAAATGGGTGGTAAAAATCTGTTAAATGGAATAAAGGATATTACTGCCAACACCTATAGTGTCACCACATACACAGTACTATATTAAACCAATGGTAGTGTAGCGCTATATCCTACTAAATCTAGAATGTGACGCCATGATGTTCAACATAAAAAGCAACAAATGTGCATCAATAATAAAGGTAAGAAATATAAACTCATAAACTATGTTTCAATATTGCTAGAATATGTGAATCTATAATGACCATTGAACATATATAAAGAAAAAAAGAAAAGAATCTAATCGTAATAATCAGTCCATATCAGCCCTGTTGGGCAGTGTCTCCAAAATCCATTGCTGCAAGGACCACTATAAAGTAAATATAAATTCTTTCCAATATAAAGGGTAGTGCTGTATTAATTCTCCAAATAAAGTAACACTCTTAATCCGTGCAATCAATATTTTATCCATGTGCTCCACCGTTGTGCGCAATGGCCGATCACCTTAGTATTCAATGTAACTGGCTTCCATTGAGTCAGTAATCTCCATTAAAAATGTAGCTCTCGGTCGTTAAAAGATAGATACACTGCAATGGCCAACACATGGAAGGAAAGTTAAAATCCACATAGTGTAATAGTGTAGTAGTACTAAAATTGGTTTATTAAAAAATGTAGTAACTCACCATTAAAATTACACTCAGCAGCGAGTGTCTGGGACCGCGGGGGTCACACAAGCATAAAACGAACTTCTGATCTCGCCCGCTACCAAAAGTGAAGTCACCCGGCTCCTCCCGACATGTTGCATCACAGACACATGACTTTCTCAAGGATTCCCTTGAGAAGGAACCCTTGAGAAAGTATGGGATTCATTTTTATTTTGGAATCATACTTACCGAGGTGGATGCAGCATCGGTCCGATGCTGCATCTGTCCCCCGCCGGCTCTAACACTCAGAACTGTGAGAAGTGATCAAACACTGCCAATCGCTTGGTTCTCAGAGCTCCCTGAGCAGAGAGCTAGTGACTGTCAGTCACCGGCTCTCTGCTCTGCCCCTCCAGGCAAACTTGAGTGCTGGGCTGTGGTGGGGGCGGGAACGCAGCTTGCTGAGGGGCTGAGCCGAGTGCCGGTCCAGGCTCCTGGGTGGATCCTGACCATATGGTCGCGATCTTTAACAAGCCTGGACTGGCTCTGTGATGTCAGCCAACAGTGGGCTTTAGGCCGCTGTCTGCTGAAATTGGTTTACAGGACTGCAGAACGAACTGCACTCCTGTGATCCACAGGAGAAGTACAGCCAACCGAGATTTGGCTGTACGTCTTCTTTATGTACAATATGACTTGTGTAGCAATTGTATACGATATATATATATATATATATATATATATATATATATATATATATTATACAGGATTTATATAGCGCCGACAGTTTAGCAGCGCTTTACAACATTAGGGCAGACAATACAAGTACAATACAATTCAATACAGGAGGAATCAGAGGGCCCGGCTCGTTAGAGCTTACAATCTAGAAGGGAGGGTCAAGTTATACAAAAGGGTAGTTAGATGGAGGCAGGATAGGCTTCTCTGAAGAGGAAAGGTTTCAGGGATCGCCTAAAGGTGGATAAATTTGGAGACAGTCTGACAGATTGGGGTAGCGAATTCCAGAGGATGGGCGAGGCTCGGGAGAAGTCCTGGAGGCGAATATGGGAGGAGGTGATGAGGGAGCTATAGAGCAGAAGGTCTTGGGAGGAACGGAGATGGCGATTAGGTTGGTATTTTGAGACTAGGCTAGTGATGTAGCTGGGGGCAGAGTTGTGGATGGCTTTGTAACTTATTGTTTGTATTTTGAATTTAATTAGTTGGGTGAGTGGTAGCCAGTGGAGGGATTGGCAGAGAGGGGTAGCAGACGCTGAGCAGTTTGTAAGTTGGATGAGTCTGGCAGCAGCATTCATGATGGACTGAAGGGGGGATAGTCTATTTAAAGGTAAAGAAAATGAAAAATTACCGCGCTTCCCTACACCCCCAAGCTGCAGTTCTAATTCTTAGGCAGAAGAATCAAATAGGTACAGTTTATAAAGAACCGCGCTAAAAATTAAGCATTCAGTGAATTCAAATATTTCAATTGATGTGATGTGGTCAGTATAATATATTAAGTTCTAAACTCAAATATCAACACAATGTGCTATAAAACTAAATACAAATAAATATGAAGAGTGACAAAAATTAATAAATAAAGTCCGTGACATTAAGAGTGACTTCTGATATCAATAGTCCTTATTGTAATTAGTTCCACTATTGATGATTGAAAACTTTAGTGAGTAAAAACATCTTGTGAGAAGAATCCACCACCTATGTAAATATATGTTTACCAGAGGTAAGCTGTAATGAAGCTTATGCCAGAATTCCACTCAGTGGGGACACCACCATCTGTCTCAGCATAGAGGGAAGATCACCCGAGACTCACCGACAACAAGGCCAAATACCTCAGCAATGGGAACCCAGGGGAATAAAAGACACATCCTCCATAGTGTGAATCCGCTTAACAGTTTATTGAAAACAGTAAAAGTAGCGCACTTACCAAAAAGAACGAATAAAACAGCATATAATAAAAATCAGCCGGCCGGCCTGCATACACCCGCTCACAATGGAATAGAAACGATGACGTCAGCGCGTCTGCCTTCCGACGTACGTTTCGTCCTATTGGACGTTGTCATAGGAACTATTTAAAGGTAAGCCAATGAGGAGGGAGTTGCAGTAGTCGAGGCAAGAGATAACCAGGGAGTGAATCAGGAGCTTTGTGGTTTCATTGGTTAGAAAGGGACGTAGTTTAGAGATGTTGTGGAGGTTGAGGCGGCAAGCTTTGGAAAGTGATTGGATGTGGGGCCGAAAGGAGAGTTCAGAGTCCAGGATAACACCTAGCACCCTGACATGTGGGGACGGGTGGATGGTTTTGCCATTGCTCTTGACAGAGAAGTCAGGGGAAGAGGCACGTGGGGGAGAAAATATTATAAGCTCGGTTTTGGACAAGTTGAATTTGAGGAAGTGGTGTGACATCCATACAGATATGTTGGTTAGTAAGTTAGTGATGCGTGAGGAGACTGATGGAGTGAGTTGAGGGGTGGAGAGATAGATTTGTGTGTCGTCAGCATAGAAATGATATTGAAAGCCGTGAGAGGCTATCAGCTGACCCAGGGAAGAGGTGTAGATTGAAAATAAAAGAGGTCCAAGAACAGAACCTTGGGGGACCCCAACAGAGAAGGGAAGAGGAGTGGAGGAAGTAGAATTGTAAGTGACACTGAATGTGCGTTTGGATAGGTAGGATGAGAGCCACTGAAGAGCACAGTCATGGAGACCGAGGGAGTAAAGTTTTTTGAGCAGGAGGGGGTGGCCAACCATGTCAAAGGCAGCTGAAAGATCCAGAAGTAGGAGTACAGAATAGTGTCCGTTGGTTTTTGCAGTTAGTAGGTCATTTGTGAGTTTTAAAAGAGCAGTTTCTGTGGAGTGTTGAGGGCGAAGTCCAGATTGAAGGGGATCAAGAAGGTTGTTTTTAATGAGGTGGTCACTCAGGAAAAGGGGAGCAAGGAGATAGGGCGTAGGTTGTTAAGATTGGTAGGGTCCAAGGACAGCTTTTTAAGTATGGGAGTGACCAGTGCATGTTTTGGAGCATTGGGGAAGATGCCAGAGGTGAGGGAGAGATTGAAGATGTGAGTTAGAGAGTGTAGGATGGGGTCAGAGGGCGACCGTAGCATCTGAGAGGGAATAGGGTCCAGGGGACAGGTGGTTAGGTGGGCGATAGCAAAACGTTTAGCAACTTCGTCTGTAGTAGCAGATTTGAATAGGGGGAGTGTCATGGGGTCTTGGCTAGGGGAGATACCTGTAGAGTGAAGATTTCATCACGGATTGTATCAATCTTGTTTTTGAAGTGATTAGTGATCTCCTGGGCAGTGAGTAAGTCAGTGGGTGGAGGCGGTGGAGGACAAAGTAGAGAGTTGAAGGTAGAGAAGAGTTTACGGGGACTGGATGAAAAGGTGTTGATAAGAGTTGTAAAATAGGTTTGCTTGGCAGTGTGGAGGAAAGAATAGTATTTTTGGAGGGCAGATTTGTATTGGTTGAAGTCTTTGAGAGACTTAGTCTTGTGCCACAGACGCTCAAGAGCACGACTACGTTTTTTGAGAATTTTAGTGTCATCTGTTTGCCAGGGTTGTAGGGGTCGAGGCCTGATTCTGCATGTAGTGAGGGAAGCGAGCTTGTCCAGGGTGGAGGACAGGGATTTGTTGTAGATGGACGTGGCTTGGTTGGGGCAGGACAGGGGAGAGATTTTGTCATAGAGGTGGTCAGTAGCAGAATAGAGGAGAGAGGAGTTGAAGTTGCGAAAGTTTCTACGGGTGATGGTTAGGCGATTGGAGGGAAAGGTGGTGGAAGACAGGGGGAGAGGGAAACTAATAAGGTGATGGTCAGAGAGAGGAAAAGGATTGTTTGAGAAGTTGCATGGAGTGCATAGGTAGAAGAATACAAGGTCAAGGGTGTTGCCATCAGAGTGAGTAGAAGCCTGTACCCATTGCTTCAGGTCAAATGAAGAGGTTAGACTAAGAAGTTTATAAGTAGCAGGAGTGTTTGTATTAGCAGGGATGTTGAAATCGCCGAGAAGGATTGTGGGAATTTCCAAAGAGAGAAAGTAGGGTAGCCAGGCAGAGAACTCATCAAGGAAAGTCGATAATGGTCCATGGGGGCGGTAGATCCAAGCAATTCTTAGGGAAGTAGGAGAGAACAGACGTATACAGTGGGCTTCGAATGAAGAGAGGGAAAAAGAGGGAGGAGAGTGAATAACCTGGAAGGTGCTCTGGGGGAATAGGAGGAATCCCACTCCACCTCCTTTGCGTCCATTAGGCCTAGGGGAGTGAGTCCAGTGAAGGCCACCCTGGGAGAGCGAAGCAGGAGAAGGGGTGTCATGTTCGTGGAGCCAGGTTTTGATGAGAGCAAGGAGACTAAATTGTGTAGATTGCGACTACTGTCAGATGGTGTAGGGTGATGGGTGTATTGGTTAAATAAGTAAACAGTTAAATAAGGGAGGCCCAGCGTTTGGGGAAATATCTCCAGCGATTAGGAGAAGCAGAAGAGTAAGGGAGGTAGTATGAGAATGTGATTTGTATGAGGGGACATGCTTCAGTGTCCTGGGGGGGTTGTTAGCAAGTGGGCTTAGAGTTAGAAAGAGGTGATGAGTGCAGTAATAGGGGGAGGGGAGAAGTGAGGGTGATATGTGCAGATTGTGGGGTGAAGCAGGGGGGTGAAGAAAAGAGAGTTTGAGGAGAGAGGCAGCAATTGTGAAAAGGAGGATGGGTAAAGAGTGCATGTTTCAGAGAGGAAGGAGAGATAATTTGAAACTAGGGTCACCTGCAGTCTTTTGTAGTTTGCTTTGTGCAAATCGCTGAAGTGCAAGAGCAGAAGTGCCACTTATTTAAAGAACCCCACTTCTTTGGAAGAACCCCTGTATATTTTTTTTTTTTGGAGACTTTAGACTCCCAAAGCCACCAGAGCAGAATGCACATTTATAAACCACAATGCTGTGCTTTATAAATGCATTAAAAAAAAAAAAAAAAAAAAAAGCTCCTCTAGTACTTTAGTCAGACCCTACAGCTGCTTTATGATCCGGGGGGCCATAAATGTCCATGAGAAGATATGAGACCCTGAATATCGTCTTTGTGTCTGGATAGCCATTGTTGATAATGAGTAGATATTTCAGGATGACGACTTACTTTTTGCACCATAACACAAAGGAATTTACCTCTATCCCTGTGGTGACATTGTTACCCATAAGATTTCACCCTTTTGCTCTTCTGACTAATCTGAATTATTATCAACATGACTCCTCTCACTGCTAAAGTAAGTAAGCACACTATGGGAAGTATTGGAACACACCAGCAGAATGTGTAATTTCCCCTGACATAATCATTTACCAAAGGCAGCGTGCTCATTGGACCTGCTCCGCTCCTTGTAGATCTGGACTTTCTGTGCATGTTTTCTCTTACAGCCATACGGCGGGGAAACTCATAAATTCACAAGTTAAAGTGACAGTGGCAGCCGACGGCAGCGATCTCTCAGTTCCTTGTCACTCTAGAGCTGTGGTTTCCTCTGAGTTTCAAAGGACCTTCACGTGACTTACTTGAAATGAGCTAAAGGCCCATTCCAAGAAGAAGTAGAGGCAGTCGCTCTGATAAAGGACGGGGGCTCGCAAAGAGCTGCTCACTTCTCTTCACCTGCTTGTCAGGCCCACCGACAGTCATGTAAGATTGACTTTCGGCTTCCTCCTTGTGTTTGGCCCTGGTGCTTCCGGCTACCAAAGCTGCATTCATCTCAAACCTTCTTTGACAGCACCAAGATCCTGTTGAATGGACTTAACCTTGGGTCTTTTTTTTGTTGGTGGGCTTCCTGGACTGCAAGCGATGTTCTGCCATTGTGCTCTAGCTGGATAAAGACCTTGTTTTTTTAAACGTTTCCTGAATCTCAGCAACCTCGGAGTCTGCGTCCCATCAACCGACTGCAGGTACCACCTCTGTCTCCTCCCACCCCCTGACTGGTCCCTACAGTCATCTAATGTATGCACTATCAACTCCCAGCTGCTTAATCTAGACAGAATGTCACAGAGATCACCACCGTCCATCAGCTCCCTCTCCAGGAGTGCACCCGACACATCCGGGTCAGAGGCTGACACTCTATCACAGGTACGACGTTTACTTATACTTCCAGTGGGCTTTTCTAGTGCTCTTGTTGGTGCTGATTTTTATTCATTCTGGTATAGAACCCCGTCGCTTATTTATTATGTCGTTTTCTGTTAGTTGTTATTGATGGTTATTATTATTAATATGTTATTTGTTTATCATATTTTATTTTTACAAGCAGTTTTATTATTAGGTTATCATCTGATAATTCCAAGTTTCTGAAATAAATACGAGCAGGTTCTATTAGCTCGTGTTTTAAAGTCGCGGCATCATATTTTGGTTACCAACATTGTAAAATGACTGGAGAGTGCAAAATCTGATGCAGATCTGCATAGAAACCGATCAGCTTCCAGATTTTATTGTCAAAGCTTAATTGAAGAAGCTGAAGTTAGCAGCTGATTGGCTACCAAAGTGGCTGGAGTAGAGCTGTAGATTTGATAGAAAAAACTAAGCAGATACTACAGATAGAACTAATGATATATTTGTCTGAGCTGAGCTGTAGTACTGTTGAAAGATATCTATTTATCAGACTTTAAAGAGTTTATAGGCATCTGTCAGGTTATCTATCGTATTGACAGTTAGGGTATTAAAGTATCCTCCTGCAGATAGACAGTTTGCCACAAAGCCAGCAGATCAAATAGCTTTACTATACAGCCAGAGAGATCCTGTTCAGACTAGAAGCAGGGAAGATATTTGCAGTATTAAAGACCTCAGGTCAGATTGGGACCACCGTGGTAATCGCTCATCTTTCATTTTTTGAGGTGACCCCTTTAAGTAAAAACTTGATACATTCTTTCACACACTTTTGCAATATTTTATTTGTGAGTTAGTAAAAGTTAGGTTTTAAGACCATTTGGCTTATGTGCAGTGGGATACGCACCCTCGTGTTGTAGCTAAAATATGATTGGCTACCATGCAGAGTTGCACCAGGTTCCGAGTGCACCAGTTTTAGTAAATCAAGTGTCTTCCAGGTCAGACAACATTCGTTGTGATTATGGACACCAGCAGATACCGAACGATGGACTTTTTTTTTTGATGCAAGCCAATGTTGCTTATCTTTGGCTGGTGGTCACTATTGTTTCAATGACAAATCCAGCTGATTACTCTTCCTTCTCTCATCTTAACAGCTGTTAAACATGCATGTTTGGAAAATGCTTATGTCTATGGCCAGCTTGTGTCCTGCCTTGTTCCTGCTGCCTCTGATTTTGCAGAATTTTTGAAAAACCTTCTAATGACACATTTTTGAACTGTCTGTTTGCTTTCCTATTACACAACAATGATTGACTTTGAATAGAAATATAATACTCAAAATATGTGACTTATATGTAAACACAAACTTTAAGGGCTCATTCACGCCACGAGGTGCATGCGTGTTTTTTGTGCATTCCCACACATACCCGCGCATTCCCAAATGGCACATTTTAGGGCAGCCAAATGAATTTAATTTCATAATTTAATATGCCCTATGCACGTTAAATTAGCAAAATAGGTGCAGTTGCGATTTTTCAAACCCAAAACGTACAGTAATGCAAGACCATGTGTTTTGGCAGGTACAAACATGTGCGTTTCGTCAGTGGACTGTCCTACTGCGTCCTCATGTCCAATGCAGCTATGGGCTTTGCATCGGTCTTGATGATATCAAAGGTCCTTAGACCACTGGAGAATCCCCCATACTCAAGGAGTTTACATCCTCCACTCCTACTGGTTCCTCCGTGCTGCTAGAGCATCCCCTGCAGCTTCTTCTCCCCCAGAAGTAACACACCTCCTGTATTAGAGTGCCCCCACTCTGGATGAAGCACCACAGGAGCAGATTTAGATACATTAAAGAAACTCCAGATAATATTTTATTATCACTTAGAGCAAACTGTTTTTTTTTTTCCTTTTGGGATACAAGTTTTACATAAATAAAAAAAAGCTGATAATTGTGAGCACCCCTGTCAGTGGTAAATGGTTTGTCTCATCCATGTAACTGCTACCTCTGCAAGATAGCTTGTTGTGTTGAAACACAACAGACTTACTGGCCAGATCTCCAGGTGAAAATAGAAGAAAGAGACTAATGCAGCCATCACATCTAAGAATTGGTAAGCTGCAAAATAATAAATGTTTGCTTTTGGGTTTAATACTGCTTTAAATCGAAGCATACAGTGAAATGACACTGAATCGAATGCCATTCTGTATCCAAAACAGTAGAGCTGACAATCTAAAGGAGTAACTGCTCACTTTGAAAAGGATATATTAACTTTGAAAATGTAATTTTTGTAAATAATGTGAAACTGTCTTCACTTCAATTACCCAATCCTGTGCTAGGAAAAATGTTTTTATCATTTTACTTGCACATCAAGTGAATGTAGTTTCACCCTATTTACTAACATTTACTTTAAAAAGTGAACATACACTTAGCTAAGTGGACAGCCTCTACTTCCTAACTAAACCATCCAGTATGAGTCAAATATATTATATTTACTTGCTCTAAATTTTTTATTTTTTTTTTACATTTCTTCAGTTGCTTCCTGGTTTTTGGCCTAGGCCAAGAGGATGTCTTATTGGGCTTTTTTTCCCCTTTCATCTATTCTAGAGGAAGTGAGGAGGGGCTTTTATAAAGCGGTGTTCCAACCACATATAGGATTTTTTTTTTAAATCATTCTCTTTCTATCTTATATTGTTAAATTAACAATCATTATTTTCATAAATAGCGCCGCTTTCTTTACTATTTTAGAATAAAAGTTAGCTTATATTATATGTGCTTGGGCATTCCCATCTTAGGTGTGGGCAGGTGAAGACCACAAGCATACACTTACTTGGTTACGGTGCTGCTGTATTACCAGCATGCACCGCCGTTCCCGCGCATGCGCCGTACGTACAGCGCAGCGCCGTACACTTCTGACGTTGCCATCACAACGGGCGGCGTCGGCGGAAGTGCTCGCCCCCGTTGTGATGGCAACGAAGCCCTCAGCGCTGCCCAGTTACTCCTGGGAAATGATGACAGACATCTCCCTGGAGCACTAGCGAGCACGGGCGCCGAGGGAAATGACGTCAGGCGCCTTGGAGAGGAAGAGGCAGATTACGAGGGACCCCCTAGCAACAGACCTGAAAAGGTGAGTAAAAAAAAATATTTTTTTCCAAAGGTTGTTATTTGTATTGAATGCAGCTGAATAATGTTAAATTTCTTTTCTGACTGGAACTCCGCTTTAAGCTAAACACATACTCCTGCCTGCATGCCTGAGCTAAGGGCAAATTGATATCAGGAAGTAAATGCTACATGAATCAACTGCCCTTACTCAACATGGCCACAGCTAGAAATGTTAGGGGAGTGTTTTTCAGGCTCCATGCACACTAGCTTAAAAAAAATCCTAGCAGCAACATTTAGCTTTTTTTGTTTCTGCTTCTAGAAACAAATAATGTTATCCTCTGTGTCCACACACTCTTTGTAGTCAGTTTTTAAGTTCAGTTTAGAGCAGAAAAAAAACCTCTCTGGTTTGTGTTTTTGAGAGCGATTTTCCGGCAGAAAAAACACTGAAAGCTTATACAGGCTCCTAAGCGCTACTAAGTAGCATGTCCTTAACAACCAATGACTTATCAGCTGTCAGAGGGATTCCCGGCTGACAGCTGAATGTAAACAAAAGAATGTTTTAAAAAATAAAATCTGCGTGGGGTCCCAACCTAATCCATACTAGGCCCTTCGGGTCTGGTAGAAACAGCATGGGGTCCCCCCAAATTCTTTAGGTCTGGTATGGATTTTGAGGGGAACACTAAGCCAAAATTGAAAAGAAAATGGCGTGCGGTCCCCTCCCTAGACCCTTATCTGAGCATGCAGCCCGGCAGGCCAGGAAAGGGGAGCGATGAGCAATCGCCCCCTCCTGAACCATACCAAGCCACATGCTCAACATGGGGGGGTTGCTTTGGGGCAGTGAGCCCCCCCCTCCAAAGCACCTTGTCCCCATGTTGACAAGGACAAGGGCCTCCTACCCACAACCCTGGGTGATTGTGGGGGTCTGCAGGTGGGGGGCTTATCGGAAACTGGAAACCTCTTTAATAAGGGTGTCCCCAGACCCCCCCCCTCCATGTGAATGAGTAAAAGGTAACCAGGACCTCCTTCCTCTTGCTGGTGATCCTTCTAGTAATATCTATTCTCCTGCTGACGATTCCTGTAGTGATAACTAAAGATCTATGCAGGACAATCAGGGCCTCCTTTCTGCTGCTGGTGATCCCTCTAGTAATAACTAAAGATCTATGTAGAGGAATCAGGACCTTCTTCCTTTTTCTGTTGATCCCTCTTGTGATATCTTAAGATCCATATAGGGGAACCTTCTCCTCCTGCTGGGGATCGCTCTATTGTTGCACCCCGGAACTCTATTGTCTTTCCTCACAGCCTGGTCACATGGCTTGCTCATTTTGCAGAAATGTATCTGAGCTGCATGCATCTTACTGTCAAATGAGATCCCACAACCACAAAGTAAAAAGCGAGCAGCTATTTTTAAACCAAGGAACGAAAGAAAGTGAGAGTAAATATTAAGGAACACCTTTACAGACGCAGCAAACAAAGAAGTATTTAACATTGCATTGCTCTAGTTGTTGGCATGAGTTGTTGTACGATAACAGCACTGCCAGTATATCAACATAACAATACAAGACAGGGAGGAGGAAGCCTATTTATTTCAATGAGCTGTCTTAAAGCGATTGTATGCCCAAACAAAAAACAAAACAACAACAAAAAAACCTGCAAGACAAAGGCATAATGAGCTAGTGTGCATCGCATACTAGCTCATTATGAAATACTTACCTTAGAACCAAGCCCCTGCAGCATCGCCCGGTCACCGCCGAAGGGGCCGAAATTGTTCTCCCTGGGTTACGTCCGGGTTTGCGGGATGACGTCACTCCAGCACATGCGCAGGAGCCTACGGTTCCGGCAAGCAGCTATGAAGTTCTGGTGCGATACGCCAGACCTTCAGAGTGCATGCGCCACTGACGTCAGCGGCTGCATGCAGGGTAAATTTCTCCTAAATGGTGTATGTTTAGGAGATATTAATTTTACCTAGAGGTAAGCCTTATTATAGGCTTACCCTGTGGTGGCCCATCCATTAGGGTCGCCCGTGATGACCCGTAGAGAGCAGGAGAATGGGAGGCCACCGCCACCGAGCAGGGGAAGCAGCCGGTGAACAGGGTAAGTGCTACTGACCGCCCGAGTGTGTGTGTGTGTGTGTGTGTGTGTGTGTGTGTGTGTGTGTGTGTGGGGGGGGGGGGGGGGGGGGGGGGGTTGGCATACTGTTTGCCGCCCCCAAAAAAAAATTCCACCAGCCGCCACTGGGCTTACCTGTAGGTAGAAATCACAAAGCGGGGTTTACAACCGCTTTAACACAGTGTATGCTAAAGTGATATTACACTCACACTGTTTCATTTACACTATCCTTCTTTTTGTGTATATGGATGATGGCACTGTAATTATTTTAAATAAAAAAATCAAAGTACTTTTTTTCCGAATCAATATACAGCTGTCACATGACCCAGCTCTTTCCCAGCCTGTCTGTAGGGAAACAGTGGCAGGAGGAGCTTCTAGTCCTCTGCTGCTGATCACAAGTTTAAAAAAAACAAACAGCTACAAAGTACAGTAAAAATAAATAAATAATATCAATAAACTTTTAAATTGTCATACAAATATTTATATATATTTTGGCAATAACATGGTGTGGGCGGATTTCTGCCCGTCACGGGCTGTGTCGCGCCCCACCAGCCTGTGTCTTAGAATAAGAGGGAGGTGAAGGCTTCATCAATCTACATGTAATATCCTGCCCCCATTTTGTTTAGATGGTTGGTGGGCATGGAGGAAGGGGGAAGGGGGGTGAGCTGTCATTTACCACTGTGTATACACCCACAGGTGTGACTCTAGAGTCACATGGGCTGCTCAGGTGTGTTAGGGCGGAAATGCTCAGGGTAGAAATACACTGAAAACTGAGCATGTGCAGAGCTGCCAACACTGCTCTGCAAAATCTGCAACTGCAATGGTGACATGGACAGGAGGGGAAGATAGAAAGCAGCAGAATCAACCCGGCTTTAAGCAGAAACAGAAAACAAATCTCATAGTGACTGTGTGAGTATGAACAGCATGTAATACACTATTTATTGATAGTTTTTTATGTTGTGGGTTTAATGACACTTTACCGCACAACATAACTTGCATAAATGCACCACAAAGTAGTAAAGGGGCCTTAAATAAGTGGCAGCATCTTGTTTATTGACATAAAGCCTATTCAATGTTGCAAATTTTGCTTGTAGAAAATTTTTACAACATTTACCACCTGTAGTACGGTATTGCAGATTTTGCCATACATGAAATATATGAATGGTTTGACAGATAGACATATATGTGACAGCAACTATACAATCCTAAATTTGAACCTCTACTAGGGGAATTTTCCAAAAAACAGGGAAAGTTAACTGAGTAAAATAATGATGTTATCTTCATATCTGAGCAGTCTGAACTGAAACACAAATTACATTTTCTAAGAGGAATTGCTCCATCTCGGCCTGGTCTGGAGGACTTTTTTTAAAAAGGAAAAGCTAAAAGACAGCCTAGAGCACACAAGGTCACAAACAATAACTGCAATAAACTGCAAAAACAAACACCTGATTGGCTCAGAGTGCTGACCTTCCCAGCCTGAGCACTGCTGTACAGGTTGTAAGGTACTGGTTGGGGGGATTATGAATGATGTATATGTATTATCTAGGTTTCTCTTACACACGGTGAGAAGCTTGATAAGTTTTGGACTGAAACCTGGAGCCCGGAGACTTTGTGGAGCTTTGGGTGGGATAAAGCCTCCATCCCTAGGTCCATGTTTTACCTGATAGCCAGATGTCACTAAATAGCCATTAACCCACAGGCCTTTATATATGTGAGATGACTGATGCTAGATGCTCTCTCTCTCTCTTCTAGCTGCTGTATGAGCCTGCTGCTGGGTGAAAAGGCTGAATGCTGACAGAACACTAAAAAGGTCAATGAGCTTCCTGTTTGTTTGCCCCATTAAGGGGCACCCTGTTAGTTAGGAACTGACATAAGTTTAAATATTGGCTCGGACAAACAGATGAGCAAAGGATGGATCCCTTGAAGCCGCACATTATTGCAGACCCACTTGTATTGGAATGAATGGTAGTGTCAGCCTGAGCTCCCACCAGGCCATGCCTCCAATGCGTTTCACTCCACCCCTCTGAGTTTAATCATCATTATCTAAAAGTAGCAGCTCAAAAGCCAGTTTTTTGTATTGCATGGTATTTATATTTTCATTGGGCCAATAAGGAAACAAGGAGAGAAAAATTGCAGTTAACAGAGCTAAAATACCAGAATCCTGAGATTTGAAAATTACAGTCACATGGGTGAAATAAAGATCTGTATCTTTGTATAGGGCTTTATTAGTTGAGCTTAAAATGTTTTAAAGTCAGGGTGTTGGGTTCCACATATGCATGGGGCCTCTAGTTGTACCATCGCTCCTCTTGTTGCTATATACTGCACATAAATCCAACCTGGTTAATACAAAAATAGCTATCATTAAAATTTACTGGAATATATGCAACTGTTAATGGATCTAATAAACTATCCAGTCATCCCAACTAATGATTATAATCCCGCAAAATGATACTGCACTCAACCTCTCCCCAGCCTGAAACATCTGACTACATATAGATAGTTCTAAATTATAGAGAACATTTTTACGGACGTGACTATATTTGTGTTTCCTTCTTCACTCAGGTGGAGGGTGTGGGCCCTTGGGCCTACCCTGAAGTCTAGAGGGAGGATGTGTGGCCATCAGGTTCCTTCCTCCCCTGCCTCTCTTCGGGGGAGCCCCTTGACCTCGTACTTGTTGGCTGACCAAGAGGAGTGGGGTTTGCGTTGGTGGACTTGGGTGTGCCTTACCCCTGTCACAAGCCTTGCATCTTGGGGGGTCTGTAAAGAGTGGGGAGTGGACTAAACCCCACTTTTTTCCCACCCCATTCTGCCCCACTTTACATGCATACATTAAATTTTTTCTCAGCCAAACAATGCTGCTGCATTGACTCCCAAGAGCCTATTCACACAGTGGGGGAGATTTACTAAGACGGATGTACTCAAAATCTGGTGCAGCTGTGCATGGTATCCAATCAACTTCTAACTCCAGCTTGTTCAATTAAGCTTTGGCAGTAAAACCTGGAAGCTATTTGGTTTATTTACAGAGCTGCACTAGATTTGCACTCTCCAGTTTTTGTAAATAATCCCCAGTGTGTATAGGGAAATGGCTCTGCAGAGATGAAATTCAGGTGGACATGCCTACATCAGTAAGAGCTGAGCTTCCAGCAGCTGTTCCTGCTAGAAATCCATTGAGCTTCTAACTTTATGTTTGGGCTGACCATGTTGTGTCATTGCTTCATTGAAATCCCAACCAGGATTCAGCCCTGCCTGCTGAACTACAGAACATCACCCATCCCCGACCCCTCTCTGTCCTACTCTACATGCATACGTTAATTTATTTCCCAGCAAAACAAGGCTGCTTCATTGGTTCTCAAAAGCCTATCCACACATTGCGCGTAGGAAATGGCTTTGTGGAGATGTAGTTCTGGTGGATGTGTGTACAAACCAAGCTTCCATTAGCGATGCCTCTGCAAGAATTTAACCACTTGCTGACCCCCACTGTACATTTCCTGCGGCAGGGTAGCCGCTCTGTGCCAAACTTCCGGGTTGGGGGCGAGTGCACACGCTGCCCACAACCTGCTCCCACTGTGATCACAGGGGCCCAATGGCGGGTACCATGGTCTTGATGTCAGACGACACCCGCTGATTAGACAGTACACAGGCAGAACAGCGATCTACCTATGTAAACAAGGCAAATTGCCATTCATTCAGAAGGGAAGGCATTGATCCTGAGTTCCTGGGAAATAAAGGGCAACATTTTTATTCAGGTACAGCATCGCACGACCACGCAATTGTCAGGTAAATATAGTGCCGTATTGGAAAAAATGGCCTGGTCATTAAGGGGGCGACTTCTGGAAGTCAAGCGGTTAACAAGTCTGGTGATAAGGAGTAATAAAGCTTTTTCTTGCTACAGGAACAACATAGAACATACTGTATGTCTTAAAGGGGTTGAAAACCTTCTGTAGTGCAGCAGCCCCCCCAGAGCCCCCCTTTTACTTACCTGAACCCCATCGTTCCAGCGACAGGAGTAAGCACAGTAGCTCCAGCCACTATCTTGTTCCTCATTGGATAGATTGATTGATAGATTGATAGTAGCAGGAGCCTTTGGCTCCTGCTGCTGTCAATGAATTCTAGTGAAGCGGGAGGCAGGGCCGAGTCCAGCTGTCTGTGTCAATGGACGCAGCAGCAGAACTCAGGGGCGCGCCCGCACGAGTGTCCCCCATGGAAAGCAGCTTTCCGTGGGGGCACTCGAGAAAAGGAGGAACCAGGAGCGCCACTGGGGGACCCCAGAAGAGGAGGATCAGGGCCGCTGTGTGCAAAACCCTTGCACAGAGGAGGTAAGGATAACAGGTTTGTTATTTAAAAAAAAAAAAAAGAAAAACCTTTACAACCCATTTAATGGACCTGTAGATCATTTTGATGCCTTATTTTTATGAACTTTTTGTGTATATCAGTGTATTTATAATATGTTTCATTTAATTATCTTATGTGATGGAACCTGATTAGCAGACAATCATTTCATAGAATCTTGAAGGCCTCTGCATAACTCATCATTTGCCAAACGCCGTGCTTATCTCGTCCATGAATCTCTTGATCTTCCTCCTGTGACACAAGTTCTGTGAATTATCTGACGTTAAGATATGTCTGGCCGATATTAGGGACAGTCCCCCCCCGCACAGACAGTGAGAAACATCTGCCTCCTAAGAAAACAGTTATTATCTCCAGGTAAACGGCAGTTTTCTTCAGAAAAGTCCGGCTATCGAGTCATTTTATGAGAGTGTTGAATTTCAGTTGAAACCACGCGCGATCGAATGATGGTATAGATCTATAACTGAAAATTTGTCTGAATTAAACTTTCCATTTATGTTGTTTATTTTAATCTTCTCTTGTGTATTTCTGCAGTTTTGTATTTTTCCTGAGATCCCATACTGTACCCTTTTTGGGGTTCTTAAATGGACAGTAAGGTTTTAGTTCGTTCTTTGGTTATAAATATTTGAGATTTTTGTTCTCTTTGCCACCTCTTCAAACCTTGCTCTGAATTTGGCCATAAGGATTCATTGTAATCAGAACATATTTTGGTGCTGGTACTTGGCAGTGAGATTTATTTTAAACATTTATTGTTGCAACTGAGAGTTGTGTTGTTGATTAATATTATTGCATGGTTTGAATGTTCTGCAGAAAATGTTCAGAACAAAGGTAATACCACTTTAACCACTTGACCTCCGGAAGATTTACCCCCCTTCATGACCAGGCCATTTTTTTGCGATACGGCACTGCGTTACTTTAACTGACAATTGTGCGGTCGTGGGACACGACACTTATGCCCTTTTTTCCCGCAAATAGGGCTTTCTCTTGGTGGTATTTGATCACCTCTGCGTTTTTTATTTTTTGCACTAGAAACAAAAAAAAAAAAAAACAATTTTGAAAAAAAACGAAATATTTTACTTTCTGATATAAAACATATCCAATAAAAAAAAAACGAAAAAAAATCTAATTTAGGGCAGTATGTACTCTGCTACATATTTTTTGGTTAAAAAAAATCTAATAAGTGTATATTAATTGGTTTATGCAAAAGCTATTATTTATTTACTAATACGGGCAGCGATCAGTGACTTATAGCGGGACTGCGATATTGCGTCTGACATTCTGACACTAACTGACACTTTTGACACTTTTTGGGAACCAGTGACACTAATACAGTAATCAGTGCTAAAAAAATATGTCACTGTACTAATGGCACTGCCTGGGAAGGGGTTAACATCAGGGGCAATCAAAGGGTTAACTGCGTGTGCCTGACCTGTGTTTTTTCTAAACTGTGGGATGTTTTTTTTATTAGGGGAAGATAGGGATCCTTGTCCCACACAGGATCCATGCCTTCCAACCCCCCCCCCCCCCCCCCCCCGTCAGAGTGTTTACATAGGCAGATTGAAGTTCTACTTCTATGGCTAATGATCGGCGGGTGCCAGCAGACATCCAGTCCACGGTACCCACTGATCGGCTTCCGCTGTGTGTTTTCATTCAAGAAGTGCAGGATCACACATATATATATATATATATATATATATATATATATATATATATATATATATATGGCCCCCTTTCACACTGGGGTGGGGGCAGCGGTAAAGCGCTGATATTTTTAGCGGCACTTTACCGTCGTTTTAGCAGCGATATTCGACCGCTAGCAGGGCGGTTTTACCCCCCGCTAGCGGCCGAGAAAGGGTTAAAATCGTGTGTACACAATTCCGACGCACAAAAGTCCATGCATGCTCGGAATCAAGCAGAAGAACCGCACTGGCTATTGAACTTCCTTTTTCTCGGCTCGTCGTACGTCTTGTACGTCACCGCGTTCTTGACGTTTGAAATTTCCGACAAGATTTGTGCGACCGTGTGTATGCAAGACAAGTTTGAGCCAACATCCGTCGGAAAAAAATTCACGGTTTTGTTGTCGGGTTGTCCGACCGTCTGTACGGGGCATTAGAGTTCAGGGTCACAGTAAGAATTCTGGAAGGAGTGAAGGTGATGGGTAAGGGTTAGGTTAAATATTACATTGAGGGTTAAATGTTTGCTTGTGGGTTACAGTAAGAAATTAAGAGGTATTAACCCCAAATATAAACATTTATTATATTGCGGCTTACCAATTCTTAGATGTGATGGCTGCATTTGTTTTCTTTTTTGGGATTTCTCTCCTTTATTTTCATCTGGGGATCTGGCCAGTAAGTCTGTTGTTTTTCAACAGAACAACAGAACATGCTCTCTTCCAGATGTAGCAGTTTACAGGATCCAGACCATTGGTGTGTATATCAGCACACTGGACTCAGTAGAGCAGAGATTGGTGTAAGGAGTTTTTATTTTTATTATTTTTTAAATATTTTTTACAATTTGATTTTTAAATTATTTTTTACAAGATTTTTTTTTATTATTCGTTTTACAATTTTTTTAGGAGCCCTATCGGGGGGCTTTGGTGAAATATCAAGGGTCTAAACACTTTTGAGACAGAGAAAGGAACGGAGGACAGAGCTTCCTGTACATTCACAAACTGAAGCATAGTAAACATAGTTTACTATGCTTCAGTTAAGAATGAACACAGGAGCAATCGGTACAGATCACTCACTGTATTCATTCAGAAAAGGAAGGGGCCAATAAATGAAATATTTATTGTCCTCTTCCCCTGCTCTCCATTCGGAAACATCCCCCGCAGCAGGAGAGGAGGGAACCTGCCAGCACTGCAGGGGGGAGACAGGGGGTGCCAGGAGATAGGGGTAATCGGCACAGCACAGGGTGATTAGGGTGTGCCCAGGCACACTGGTGGGGGGCTTACAATGATCATGTACAACATTTATTCCAGAGGAAAAACAAACTGTTTGCTGTAACTGCTTGTGTAACTGCGGTGTTAGTTGGGGGTTGGCTTTCGTTTGTTAGTGTATCTAAATCTGCTAGTACAGCTAACACTCCCCTCCTCCCAGACTGACAATACTGCTGTTAAAAGGTCCCCCTTGTGCTCATTCATTCAGAGTGGAGGCACTTTAATACAGGAGTTGTGTTACTGGCCAGATCACCAGGTGAAAACAGAGGGGGCAAAGCCTAAAAAAAAATGCATCCATCACATCTAATGATTGGCAAGCTGCAATATATTCCATTTTTGGTTTAATATCGCTTTAAATGGAGGCTAACAGTGAAGGTTAAAGTAGAGTATTTAAACCCAAGATCAAAATTGTTATACAGTATCTCACAAAAGTGAGTACACCCCTCACATTTTTGTAAATATTTTATTCTATCTTTTCATGTGACAACACTGAAGAAATGACACTTTGCTACAATGTAAAGTAGTGAGTGTACAGCTTGTATAAAGCCTCGTACACACAATCCGATCGGATTGTTGGCCAACAAAGCGTCAGACTTTTGTCCGTAGGGCGTGTGCCGGGAACTTGTCTTGCATACAAACGGTACATAATTTTCGGCCAACAAACACGAACGTAGTGACATACTACATGGAATTTCAGCTCTTGAGCGCCACCCTTTGGTCACCTTCTGCTAATGTTATGTTTATGTGATGGACTTGTGTACACATGATACGAAAATCTGATAACAGACCGTCGTCTGCCGAAAATTTACTAGCCTGCCATCCAACATTTGTTGACGGAAAGTTGGACAACAGTTGTGTGAAGGAGTGTACTAACGGTCGGATTTTAGGCAAACTCATCACACAATTCCCTGACGAATATCCGATCGTGTGTACGAGGCTTTACAGTGTAAATTTTCTGTCCCCTCAAAATAGCGCAACACACAGCCATTAATGTCTAAACCACTGGCAACAAAAGTGAGTACACCCCTAAGTGAAATAGTCCAAATAAGTGTCAATATTTTGTGTGGCCACCATTTTTTTCCAGCACTGCCTTAACCCTCTTGGGCATGGAGTTCACCAGAGCTTCACAGGTTGCCACTGGAGTTCTCTTCCCCTCCTCCATGACGACATCACAGAGCTGGTGGATGTTGGAGACCTTGCACTCCTCCACCTTCCGTTTGAGGATGCCCCACAGATGTTCAATAGGGTTTAGGTCTGGAGACATGCTTGGCCAGTCCATCACCTTTACCCTCAGCTTCATTAGCAAGGCTTGGAAGTGTGTTTGGGGTTGTTATCATGTTGGAATACTGCCCTGTGGTCCAGTCTCCGAAGGGAGGGGATCATGCTCTGCTTCAGTATGTCACAGTACATGTTGGCATTCATGGTTCCCTCAATGAACTGTAGCTCCCCAGTGCCGGCAGCACTCATGCAGCCCCAGACCATGACACTCCCACCACCATGCTTGACTGTAGGCAAGACACGCTTGTCTTTGTACTCCTCACCTGGTTGCCGCCACACACGCTTGACACCATCTGAACCAAATAAGTTTATCTTGGTCTCATCAGACCACAGGACATGGTTCCTGTAAGCCATGTCCTTAGTCTGCTTGTCTTCAGCAAACTGTTTGCAGGCTTTCTTGTGCATCATCTTTAGAAGAGGCTTCCTTCTGGGATGACAGCCATGCAGACCAATTTGATGCAGTGTGCAGTATGGCCTGAGCATTAAAAGGCTGACCCCCCACCCCTTCAACCCCTGCACGTGCACTCAGCTTCTTTGGACGACCATGGCGAGGCCTGTTCTTAATGGAACCTGTCCTGTTAAACCGCTGTATGGTCTTGGCCACCGTGCTGCAGCTCAGTTTCAGGGTCTTGGCAATCTTTTTATAGCCTAGGCCATCTTTATGTAGAGCAGCAATTCTTTTTTCAGATCCTCAGAGAGTTCTTTGCCATGAGGTGCCATGTTGAACTTCCAGTGACCAGTATGAGAGAGTGAGAGCGATAACACCAAATTTAACACACCTGCTCCCCATTCATGCCTGAGACCTTGTAACACTAATGAGTCACAAGACACCGGGGGAGGGAAAATGGCTAATTGATCCCAATTTGGACATTTTCACTTAGGGGTGTACTCATTTTTGTTGCCAGTGGTTTAGACATTAATGGCTGTGTGTTGAGTTATTTTGAGGGGACAGCAAATTTACACTGTTATACAAGCTGTACACTCACTACTTTACATTGTAGCAAAGTGTCATTTCTTCAGTGTTGTCACATGAAAAGATATAATAAAATATTTACAAAAATGTGAGGGGTGTACTCACTTTTGTGAGATACTGTATATTGCAGGTTACCAGTTCTTAAAATGTTACTAAACCCACAACAGTAAAATCAGTCTGTATATACAATAAATCATGCTTGTTATACTCACTGTGGAACCTAAGGGGTTAATCCTCTGCATTGTGTAAAAAGGCTGTTTGATCCTGTCTTCTCTGATCCTCCTCTTCTTCCACTGACTCCAGAACAAGTCCAGTGATGATCAGTGTATGATTTTTTTTTTTTTTTTTTATTGGTTGAACTAGATGGACTTGTGTCTTTTTTCAACCTGACTAACCATGTAACTATGAGAGTTTATCATTGATCATAATCCAATTTCGTTTTTGTTTAACATAATCGAATGCCACTGACCATACCTCCCAACTTTTTGAGATGGGAACAAGGGGACACCTATTAGCAAAAGTATCAGTGGCGTAGCGTGGGGGGTGCGGAGGGGGCCGTGGCCCCGGGCGCAACATTTAGGGGGGTGAAATTTCGCGCCAGTGTGTGACTACTGGCTGCTTCCTCCGAAATTCCCTGCCCTGTGTCCCCACGCTCTGGCCGCCATGTTCAGTCTCCGGCGCCCTGTGATTGGCCGTATGGGGTCATGTGCGGCGGCGGGGCTGGATTGTCCACGATCGTGGTACATCCTGGAGTCCCGCCTCTGCACATGTTCAGTCTCCGGCACCCTGTGATTGGGTGAATGGGGTCATGTGCGGAGGCGGGACTCCAGGATCAAGCGCGAGCGTTAACAGGCCAGCCCCGCCGCCGCACATGACCCCATACGCCCAATCACAAGGCGCCGGAGACTGAACATGGCGGAGCGCGGGGGGGGGCACAAAAATTTGAGATTGTGAGCCGCCGCTGTCTCCTCCTTCTGCTCCCCTCCGGACCGATGGAAAACAAAGAAGAAAAGGTGAGACTCCCTCGTGATGAGAGTCGCGTTGCTGGCCCCGGGGGGGGGGACACGGTCTGGGAAGAGGGAGCAGCCAGCCAGAGAGAGAGAGTGAGTAGAAGAGCAGCTAGAGTCATGCAGTGTAGTGGTCAATATAGGAATACTGTAGGTAGGATAGTGTAGTGGACAGTAAAGTGGTCAGTGCAGTATAGTGGACAGTATAGTATAGTGGTCAGTATAGTGGACAGTATAGTGTAGTGGACAGTATAGAGGTCAGTATAGTGGTCAGTATAGTGTAGTGGTCAGTATAGTATAGTGGTCAGTGTAGTGGACAGTAAAGTGGTCAGTATAGTGTAGTGGTCAGTATAGTGTAGTGGACAGTATAGTATAGTGTAGTGGTAAGTATAGTATAGTGTAGTGGTCAGTATAGTGTAGTGGTCAGTATAGTATAGTGGTCAGTGTAGTGGTCAGTATAGTGGTCAGTATAGTGTAGTGGAAAGTATAGTGGTCAGTGTGGTGGACAGTATAGTGTAGTGGTCAGTATAGCGGTCAGTATAGTGTAGTGGACAGTATAGTGGTCAGTGCAGTATAGTGGAGAGTATAGTGTAGTGGTCAGTATAGTGTAGTGGACAGTATAGTGTAGTGGACAGTATAGTGGACAGTATAGTGTAGTGGACAGTATAGAGGTCAGTATAGTGGACAGTATAGTGTAGTGGACAGTATAGTGGTCAGTATAGTGTAGTGGACAGTATAGTGTAGTGTACAGTGTAGTGGTAAATATAGCGGACAGTATAGTATAGTTGACAGTATAGTATAGTGGACAATATAGTGGTCAGTGTAGTGGACAGTATAGTGTAGTGGGCAGTATAGTGGTCAGTATAGGAATCAGGTGGGTTAGTACTATTGTAGGAAGGGAAGGGACAGGACTCGGGGAGTGCTAAAAGTCCGCAGGTTTGGGGGCGCAAATTACTTGCCTTGCCACACTACGCCACTGAAAAGTATGTAGGCTTAGGACACAACCCCTTAAAGGAGAATTAAATAATTAAAAAAAAGTTTAATTAAACTTGCAAGTGCTTTTTTTTTTTTACCACAAATATTTCATTATATTGGCTTTTGAAATCTACAAATGCAGCCATTTAGAAATTGGATGAAAGGTTTAGCACTTCAAGACACTTTTTGAAAGTTAAATAATGCATTCTATATACAATTATATAGATCAGACCGAAATGAGGTACAGAAGGACTTTATTCTAAATCAGGGACAGTCCCTAAAAAAGTCAGGGACAGTTGGGAGCTATGCCCCCGACGACTGATTCCAACATTTTGCATTTGTAAGTCAAGCTACTAAGATTATGTAAGAAATTTCAACCTTTTTTAGGGATTTCATTATCCAGTTTCTAAAAGAGTGATTTCAGCTGATCTTAGGGACGTTTACTCCTGTTACTGACCAAATTAAATTGAAAAGTCTGATCCTGATTCTGGTTACCTTGGGACATTGCTACCATATATGGGCGGGAGCAGCGGCTCAGGCTCTCAGCAGCTCGCTGAGAGGCTGAGTCAGGTGCCGGTCCAGGCATGTGGGTGGATCCTGACTTTATTGTTGCAATCTTGCCCGAGCCTGGACTGGCTCTGTGATGTCAGCCAGAAGCAGTCTTCAACCCGCTGTCTGCTGAAAACAGGTCACAGGAGTGCAGAACGATCTGCATTCCTGTGATCCATAGGAGAAGTACAGCCAAATGAGCTTTGGCTGTACTTCTCCTTTAAGGCTTCACAAACTTTTTTTCTGGCAACTGTTCACGGCTCACAATTGATAACATAGATTGAAATGTGACTTTTTATATAATTACATAATATAAATTGATAACAATTTGAAGTTGCACTGATCACGAGGCTTCTATAAGAAGGTTTCTGTTCCTTCAACAAAGTTTCAGAAGTTAGGAAATGTATGTTAGAAATATGTGAGTTCCCCAAAGATGATCAACAAACAACCAAAAACAACAACAAATAAACTGATTGTGGCAGTGTGTTGTACCCTACTTTCATATATGGCAATGGCAGAAATGTAAACCACAGGAATCATTTTATAAAGTCAGAAGTTACCTACTGGTCTCATTTACACCGGTGTTTAAAATGCTGCATTTAGATGCATACAATGTATAGTCAGGGCCGTCTTTATTATTGATTGGACCCTGGGCAAAACTTTTCTTGGGGCCCCCCCATGCAGTTTCGCTCTCCACCTGCTCTGAGACATACAATAAATTGCAGCTAGACTCAAAATCAGTTTACTGAATCAGATCAGGCAGCTATTGCGATTTGTTGCCAAAGGTTACAGTGTATCATTACCGCTCACTGACTGGTTGCTAGAGGTTACAGCACACATTACGGGTCACTGATTAGTTGCTAGAGGTTACAGCACATGATTTCTGCTTGTTGATTGGCTGCTAGAGATTACTATGGATATGACCTCAGGGGGGCAAGATATACATATCAATGCTGCCGGCCACCGCTATTTACATATGAATGCCACCGCTATTTACATATGAATGCCGGTAATTTACATGTAAACACAGGGTCTGCAGGTGAGTCATCTGTACACAACAAAAGGGCAGAGCTGGGCAGCATTAGTAGCAGCACTTCACACTGAGATATTGGGACACAGCACAGGACTAAAACCTCAAGGGACGAGGGAATTTAAACCAGGATAGTTGGCAAGTATGAGGCAGCTGCTTTGGGCCCCACAACAATGACAGGGCCCAGGGCAGCTGCCCCTTTTGCCCTGAGTTAAAAACGGCCCTGTGTATAGTTTTGTATGCATCTAAATGCAGCACTATAGGAAGATACTGCACTATAGGAATCAATGGGGCCATACACACAGCTGCGTCTAGAAAGGAGAGTGTGCATTGCATTTATCGGCATACAAATAAAGTAGGACACAGCTGCATGCGGGGTCTTACATTCCTGCAGATTTTATGCCTGTACAGCAGAGCTCGGAGAACACAAGGGAGAAGAAGCACACACAGCCAATCAGTGGTGTTGCAGTGCAAAAGAAGCCCTGCTGATAAGAGGAGAGAGCAGAGTGAATACGAGATGAGCTTACCAGTCTGCTGCTTCTCTGTCCATTGACAAGTTACATGGTGGGGGTGAAGAAGAGACCTGTAAAATCAGGTCCCCTCCTCTTCTAGACAGGGCTGTGCTGTGCAGCAGAGCTGTGTAAATCTAAGGGCTTGATGGACAGAAACACAAATCCATTGCCAGCTAAAACAGCTCTTGTATATGGGCTTAACCTGTGGACCTGAGATGTTTGCGTAGAGTTCGGCTTTAAATTCAGACTTTTGTTTAACACTGTCTCCATCTCATCCAGAGCCCTGACGTAAGCAACAGAAAAGTACGAAGAAGGGAAAAAAACAGAGTGGCCGCCCAAAGAAGTCGCCGGAAACAGACTCAAAAGGCGGACAAGTTACATGAGGTAAATCTGAATTCAACGATCCATAAAAAAGAAAATAATAATAATAAACTTACATAATATCAGGTTATGTGAACATGGTAGATCTTCTTCTGACAATGACCCTCAGCAGTACCTGCACTGAAGTTAAAAATCAGTTATCTGCAGCAGAAAGACAGTTTCTAGGCAAATCGTTTTGTGAATGGTGGAGTGGATGGAATCACACTGTGTGTAATGGCTAGATTGTTTCTGGGGGAAGCTGTTTGCCTGCCGCTTGGAACACAGAAAAATGCCATTTATATTGTTGTCTTTTCTACAAACAATTAATGTCCCTCAAGCTCAAAACAACCCTTTATATCTTTAATCAAGTTTTTTTTAATAAAAAGAGAAAGGGTTAGAACCTCTGCCAGGATTTTATTGCTTTATCATAAATCCATCCAGCACTGCACCCTTCGGTTTTCTTAGTCGGGATCGCATGGCTGACAGTGACCCCGCCAATAACCATTTGAAGAGAAAGTCAGCATTCAACCAGTGGACTTCAAGACTTTATTGGGGTCATATTGCAAAAACAATGTGCAGGTATGCAGAGTAAACCATAACACAGATGTTTCGGAGCCACGGTGGACCCCTTTCTCTAGAGGACCTTCTTGTTGACTCCCAAAACATTGGTGTGTTATGGTTTACTCTGTATATTTGCACACGCTTCTTGCAATATGACCCCAATAAAATCTTGAGGTCCACTGGTTGGGTGATGGCCTTCTCCTCAAAGGGGTTTATTCTGTGTCCCCTTCTCGAAGATTTACTATCATTCCCAGTCTTGCAGACACAACAGGAAGTGAGAGGGAATCTCTTGAATGTGAAGACCCATCTTTTCACTGTTGTCCTCTCTGGGAGATTTCACCATCACCTCCTGCTCAGATGAAAGCTGCAGAATGTTCAGATTCCCTTTACTTTTTGTACTGGTGACAGTGGTCACTGAGACAGGGAGTAGATTCCCCAAACTGGGACACAAAGGACAAAAAGAAACAGAGAACCCAACCTTCTCCGCTCTACCTAAGGCCTCATTCACACGGGGCATACTACAGTGTACGCCCGTGCAAGGGCCCTGTTTGCCTGTATGGGGATGCACAGATGTTCCATGAATCCCTATGCAGGTAGTCACATTCATTTCAAATAGGGTGCAGCAGCTGCACGGACAAAGCCACTGCCCCCGACTGAGAACCATGCAGGTGCACAGCCCTGAACACAGACAGTGGGGGGGGGGGGGGGGAGATTTACTAAAACTGATCTACTCAGAATCCGGTGCAGCTGTGCATGGTAGCCAATCAGCTTCTAACTTCAGCTTGTTCAATTAAGCTTTGCCAATAAAACTTGGAAGCTGATTGGTGTCTATGCAGAGGTGCACCAGATTCTGTTTGCTCCAATTTTAGTAAATCAACCCCAGTGTGCATTCAGGCCGTGCACCCACACTTGCTTGGATGTCAGATTTGGAGCAGTGGTTTTGTTCATGTGGCATCCGTATATGCAGGGGTCGCCATTTTGACCCAGCCCCATGCTCCAGGGGGCCCATGTGGTCCCCCTGTGCAACTGCATGTAGAGGAAACCATCCCTCCATGTAGACCAGGCATTTAGTGACTGCAGGAGGGAAATGGAGGGCATCGATTCCTTTACATGCTACTCCTGCTGCCTAACTATCGCTGTATTGCTGCCACGGGGCCCCTGTGTGTTTCTCTGGTCCTCCTCAGCGCTCCCGGGAATACCCCTCCCACCTCCTGCCAGCTGCTGCAGTGAATCTGCCAGATTTGAGAGTAGGGAAGGGGCCAGTAAATGTGTTATTTTCCAGGTCCTTCTTTATCTTAATGATTAGAGTCAGTGATTGGTACCGATCACTGACTCTGTTTTTTGTTTTTTATTGATTCATAGCTGCGGCATAGTAAGCTGTGTTTACTATGCTTCTGTTTATGAACGAACGGGAAGCTCTGTACAGAGCTATTCCTGTTCATTCATTCCGTGCAGCTGAGGCTGCTGAGAAAGGGACTGATGAAGCTGGCCTCGGTCCCTTTCTCTGTCTCAAAAGTGACATCAGAAGTCTGTTTAGACCCCTGATATTTCACCAAATCCCCCCAAAGGGGTCCTAAAAAATATGTAAAAATAATAAAAAATAAAATTGTAAAAAAATAAAATAAATGCTAAAAAAATAATAAAAAAATAAAGCAACAAAAATATAAAACTACTGACACCAGTGGCGGAACTACCAGGGTCACAAAGGTCGCACTTGCGACTGCTTTCTGGCGTTCTGCCACCGTGGGGGGATGGCAGAAAGGTGACCCGCTGCAGGACCCTAATTAAGGGTCCCACAATGGGAGTAAAGGGTCCCAGTGGGAAAGGACTCGGTCAGGGGCTAGGGTGGCCTTCATGGTTTCTTGCACAAGGCCCTGAAGGTTCTAGTTACGCTTCTAAGGCCTCTTTCACACGAGGGATCCGTATGTCCGTTTTTCATCCTTCCGTTTTCGGATGAAAAACGGACATACATTCATCCCTATGGAGCGTCGGATGTCAGCGGTGACACGTCCGCTGACATCCGACCCCGCTCCGATCCGAAAAGTGTAACGAAGGAAAAACCTACTTTTCCATCCGTTTTCGGATCGGATCGGGTGACGACGGACACTACGGTCCGTCATCATCCGATCCCCCCATAGGGGAGAGCGGCGCTCTGACAGGTCCGTCGCTGCACAGCGTGCAGCGATGGACCTGTCATCTTCTTGCTCAGCGGGGATCGGCGGAGCGATCCCCGCTGAGCAAGCGGATATTCACGGGGCGGATCATCACTGATCCGCCCCGTGAGAAAGAGCCCTAAGGCATCCTAATTGACATGAATGGGACTGTCTGCATGGGGGTGCACGGAACATCTGTGGGGGTAAACATGGCGCTTGCATGGGTGTACGCTGTAGTACGATCCGTGTCAACGAGGCCTAAAGCTAAAAAAACAACGCACACTATGTACCTTGTAGTGCGCTGTAGATGTTGGAGGGTGACAGTCCCTTGTATCCCTCTGAGACTCTATCCGTTAGATAGAAATTGTTGCTTTTTGTACTTTAATAAATAAATCTATACTTCCTTTAATAGGGAACAGTCTGTATAACTTATTTTATGGGGTGGGGGGTTCATTTTCTTTTTGCAGAAGTCTATGCAGGCACACGTGCGGTATCTGCTCTGCAAATCACCCAATCACTGTTGGCAGTTTGCCCCAGTCAGTTGGGAAGTGAAGATGAAAGTAAAACTGAAAAATAAAACCATCTATGTCCCAACAATAGGTTGGGTTCTGAGCTGAAGCTCCAGTATTTCCCAATATGCCTGGGACTTCCAATAGCTTCCTCAATAGCTGTAGTGGTGCAATAGCGGTGCAAGCATACTCAGATCTGCAATTCTAGGAAGAATTAAAGTAAATCTGACCACCTTCAGAGCTAAAAGGCCAACTCCAGCAAAAACTTCTTTTTTTTTTTTTTTTTTTTTTTGGATAGAGTGGTGAAGGTTTAGAGCCCTTGTTAGATTTTTTTATTTGTTTTTTTTGTTTTTTGTTTTTGTTTTTTGCTGTTTGCATACAATAGCTTGCAGCTGTCCCTTATTTGTAGGGACTGTCCCTCTTTTTAAGAAAATCCTCCTATGTTGTCCCTAAATTTGGTCTGATGCAATAATGATTAATCATTGTTATAAGAATAGTAGAGCTATACCAAGAATAGGTTACAACCAATCATCGAAGGAACAGTAAGGGCAAATAGTAACAATCGCTATATATATTGCTGCCTTTCTCAACCCCTCCTGGAGAAACCCTTGGAATAATATTTAAAGTAGAAAGAAAATCCTAACCATAACTATTCTTAAAATCCCCCCCCCCCTCCTACCTATCCTGCCTAAGATATAAAAAAGACATGTGTACTTACCGTACCTATTTTAAATCCGCTTCATTCCTGTCAAGTGTAAGGGAGCACTCGGGATCACGTGACCAGACACAAGTGAAACACACATTCAGCATATAGCAACATTTTAAATGTTGCTATTAGAGATGGATCGAACACCCCCCCCCCCCCCCCCCCCCCGTTTGGTTTGCAGCAGAACTCCCGAACAGGGAAAAAGTTCAAACCTGAACGGCAAACCCCATTGAAGTCCATGGAAGTCAAGCAGGAAAAAATCAAAAGTGCCCATTTTGAAGGCATATATGCAGGTAATTGGCCATAAAAGGGGTATGGGGGTACAGGTATTGCCCTGGAGGACATGTATTAATGCAAATGCAACAATAAAAATGAAAAATTCCCTTAAATATACTGCCTGGGGGGGTCTCCTTAGTATGCCTGTAAAGTGGCACATCTGTAGCATGTATAGAAAATGCTGCAGCAAAAATGACATTTGTAAAGAAATAAAATGAGTCAAATTACATGTAAAATTGACTTGTAGTTTCAATTGCTGGCACCAGTCAAAAAAAAAAAAAAAAAAATGGCATGGGCCCCTTCCCCCCAGTCCATACCAGACCCAAGTGTGGTATGGATTTTAAGGTGAACCCTATGCCAATTTTTTTTTTAAAAATGGTGTGGAGTCCCCCTAAAATCCATACCAAACTCTTATCCAAGCATGCAGCCTCTACAGGTCAGAAAAGTTGGGGGGGATGAGCGAGCACCCCCCCGAACCATACCAGGTCACATGCCCTCAACATGGGGGGGTGGGTGCTTTGGGGCTGGGGGCCCTGCTCTGGGGACAGCCCCGCAACCATGGCCGGTGGTTGTGGGGGTATGCGGGGCAGGGGGCTTTTCAGAATCTGGAAGCTCCCTTTAACAAGGGTGCCCCAAGGTCCCGCCCCCCACCATATGAATGAGTATCGGGTACATAATACCCCTACCTATTCACCAAAAAAGTAATAAAAACACAGAGACAGTTTTTGACAATTCCTTTATTAAAAAATAAAAAAACATTGTCCCCCGATGTAATTCCATTATCAATCACACCACCCGCTGCACCTGAAAAAGAAAAGGAAAAAAAACGCTCCAACTGTCCATAAATGCTGGCTGCCTACTGCAGGCTCAGCCATTTGATAGTTCTTATATAGATAAGGGCGTGGCCACCTGGCGACGTCACCTGGTGCGTGCTGGATCGGTGGCATCACAAGAGGGTGGTGCCACCAAGTCGCAGGGAAACCCATTGACAGTTGATGACTCATCGGTTGTTAACTGGTTCCCAACCGGCTCATGCAGATATATCTTGCGGCTTAATGGCTCCCCTGGGCGAAATCCCGTACGGGTATGTCCTTCCCTTTTTTGGCCACCAAAAAACACACAAATCCCTGTGCTGTCAGGGAAGAATAACCATATTGTTAATAGGAACAAACGATATATCTCCCCTTGTAGTAAATCCTATCCCCATACAGTTAGAACACACTGAGGGAACACACAATTAACCCCATGATCGCCCCCTAGTGTTAACCCCTTCCCTGCCAGTGACATTTACACAGTAATCAGTGCATTGTTATAGCACTGATCGCTGTATAATTGCCAGTGGTCCCAAAAAAGTGTCAAAAGTCTCCCATCTATCCGTCGCAATGTCACAGTACCGCTAAAAATCGCAGATCACCGTCATTACTAGTAAAAAAAAATAATAATAAAAATGCCGTAAACCTTTTCCATAGTTTGTAGACACTATAACTTTTGTGCAAACCAATCAATATACCCTTATTGCGATTTTTCTTTACCAAAAATATGTAGAAGAATATATATTGGCCTAAACTGATGAAAAAATTTTTTTTTTTTTTTTAAATTGGGGAATATTTATTATATCAAAAAGTAAAAAATATTGTTTTTTTTTTTCAAAATTGTCACCACAGAGGTTATCAAATACCACCAAAAGAAAGCTCTATTTGTGGGGAAATAAGGGACGCAAATTTTGTTTGGGTACAGCGTTGAACGACCGCGTAATTGTCAGTTAAAGCGACGCAGTGCCAAATTGTAAAAAGTGCTCTGGTCAGGAAGGGGGTAAAATCTTCCGGGGCTGAAGTGATTAAGGATGCTGCGGCCGGCTTCCCAGCCTCACTCCATAACAACCAGCTTTTATTGTGCCCTGATTGGGCAAAGCTTGGGCAGAGGTGGAACACTGAAATGAAAGCAGTTTTGTGAGGCTAGGAGTGTCTAGCTAACTACTGTACTAAATACGGCTAAACAGAAGGGGGGGGGACAGGGGAAAAGACCAAATACACAAAACATTTAAAATAATAACTAAAGTTTTACTATCTGTGTTGCGTAACCTTTAACACTCTTAAATCCAGTCTAAAAGAAGCTTATTTGTATCAGAAAGCGGTTACTCTTCTTTGGTATTACTAGAAAGGAAATCAGCTGTGTGTAGGAAATGATCTTCCCTCCCAGCAAGGTCTTCATCTTTATGTTTTCCTTCTGCAGGAATATGAATGCCTGGAACAGGAGAATTCCAATCTTAAGAGGGAGATTGGAAAACTCACAGAGGACCTGAAAAACTTGAGTCAAGCTTTGAAGGACCATGAACAGATATGTCCATACTTACGCTGCCCGGTGAACTTTGTGACTGTGCCCAGAGTGGCAGATGCCCTGTCCGGCTGCTTGCCGCGGTGACCATTACTGTTTGGAAATAAACCAAGATTTTACCAGCCCAACTAATGGAATCCAACAGATCTTCTTTCTTTCCAGAGTATCTTGAAGCCCAACTCCAGACAGATATAAAAGACACCAATTAATGCACTCCATATTTATTAATATGTCTTTAAATGTAATTTGTTTTCAATACAAGTGGTGTAACTACCTGGTATCAGCCTTCTGCAGTCCCTTCACAGCACAGCTTGGACTGAGGGAAGGAGAAGCAGCCTAAGGTGCCAGTGCGTTGCAATGGAAGGGACATTGGAGGAGAGGATAGAGTGTCAGAGATACAACTTTAACAGTGCTGCTTTTTTTTTTTTTACCGTCCAGTCACACAGTGGGGGTGTAAGTGAAAGCAAAACTGCAGCAGAAAAAGATCAGGTCTCCTCCTCTACCAGGCTGTGTACATATCAGGACTAGATGGACAGAAATACAAATCACTTGGTCAGAGAAGATAGCTCCTATATGTATAGTACCGTCTATGGAATTGTTTGCCTGGTGTCCAACTTTAAAGTCAATTGAACAACCCAATGGGGTTTACTAAGTGGCAGCTATCACCTGCACATGAGATTAGAAGAATCAGGATGGTACCTGAAGATTCTGTATTACCCCCCGACATCTCTGGACATTCTTTACTACTACTGCCCACTGTATGTCTGGTGTTTACAAATCGTAATCCACCCTACCTGAAAATATGAATTATGATTACTGTTACATTATTTTATGTTTTTTGTTATTAATAAATATTTTTTTCTAAAAACCTTAGAGACGAGTCTTCCGTTTCCGTTTTCAATTATTTTCAACTTTTAGGCAAAAAAATGGAATTACAATTAAAACCCAAAATTAAACAAGTTTTGTTTTTTTTAAATGCAGGGAAGGCTTGAATCTGTTGTCTGTGTCTCTATTGCGGAGATTTGTCCCTACTTCCTGTCAACAGGGACACGGATATTTTTAGTAGTGCACAGAAGAGTTCATACCTATGCGTTTTTTTGGTGCTTTTTGCAGAAATGCACTACAATCCATTTAACATGGTTTCTTATAGGACACATTCACATCTATGCTTTTTTCAGCTGTGTTTCTGGAAAGGGTCATGGACTTTTTTAAATGCAAACCGGTGCTTTTTTTTTTTATTTTTTGCTTAAATAGACTTCAGTAGAGAAGCTGCAGAAAAACATGTAGTGCGTTTCTGCCGCGATTTTACCATGATCTGCATTTTGCGTTCTTTAATCTGATCAACAACAAATTGGCCAAAAAAAGTATAAAAAATGCAAAGCGCAAGTCGTGGCAAAAAGGCAAAGGCGGATCAAAAGCAAACTGCATAGATGTGACTTGAGCCTTAGAACATCTGACAAGGCTTTCCTTGCTGTCTGCGCCTTTCTGTCTGTGCTGGAAGTGATGGAAAATCTACCTAGGAGGAAATGTAAGTCATCAAACTTTATCCAGAAGTAAAAACAAAGCACAGACGAGGAGAAAGAGAAGCAGTACTTAGAGCCAATCAGGAGTCCTGTGGGCTAAAAAAAGAACATAATGATGGGAGGAGAGGAAAAAAATGACCTCAATGGTCTGTTGCTGACCCTTCACTGTCCAATTACAAGCTTTCACACATTTTACAGCTGTCAACAAAACAGGAAGTGAGGGGAAATCTTTCAATGGGTAAATTCTGAGAGATTTCCCCTCACTTCCTGTTGTGTTTCCAGGACTTAAAATGAATTGAAATTTCTGTAATGGTTAACAACTGGGTAGTGGAAGTATAAAGGAAAGAATACACCCCAGCTATTCCTTTTTAGTAGTTGTTATCCCAACAGTCATAAAGTACTGTAACCCTAAGGTTTTTCGATTCCACTTCTAAACAGTAAGATAAATTTGACAGCAACACAAGTTCAGTTTACAAGTCTTCAGTTCACTTCCCAAAGGGTACCCAGCTCCTAGACTTCTCAGAATCTCTTGGGCTTCCACTCAATCCCAACTTTTTATGTGCATCCATTCCAGAGCCTGCCTGAACCTACCAAACAGGTTCCTGTACCTATATATACATCCCACTCTGGGGCCCCCTGATGACGAACATTGCTTTGTTTATACACATCCTTGTCCAAAAATAGCTGCCAAATCTAGACATAGGCTCTCCCAAGATGGCGTCTGTATTCCAGGGCAGAGGAAACATTAGCTCTATGATGGGCTCCTTCTAGTGGCAGAAGTGAGCAGTGGTCTTGTAACACTGTGTACTACTGAAAGACAAGGGGAAGTGATGTACTTCACTTCCAGGTTCCCAGCACAGCTAACCCGACAAAACAACATATTCACTACGTGTGTATAGCAGAAGCCGCACCCCTACACTTTTGCCTACGTCCTCCCATTGGTACACAGACACACAAAACAAGCCTTATGGGGTCTTAACCACTCCCTAGTCTAATATTAACAAATTCTAAAGAATATGGCTTTAGCTATACACTATACAGCCAAACATTAGTGGAAACTGGACCTTCACACTTATATAAGCTTGATGGACACCCCATTCCAAAAGCATTCCAAAGCCATGGATATTCATATGAAGTTGCCCCCCCACACACACACACACACGCACACACACACACTTTTGTGGATTTAAGAGCCTCCATTCTTTTGGGAAGACTTTCCACAAGATTTTGGAGTGTGTGGGAATTTGTGCCTAAAAAGCAAAAGGAGCAATTGCAGGTTGGAAGAGAAGACCTGACTCATTCCAATTAATCCCATTTAGTGTTGAGTATGGTTGAAGTCAGAGCTCTTTGCGGGCCATACAAGTTCCTCCACACCACAAAGTCATCAAACCATGTCTTTATAGAGCTGGCTTTGTGTACAGAGGCACAGTCATGCTGGGAACAGAAAAGGGTCTTCCCCAAATTGTTACCACAAGTTTGGAAGTGTATCATTATCTACAATGTCTTTGTATACTGTAGCATTAGCCGTGGCCCTTCACCGGAAACACCTGAACTCAATAATTTGAAGGGTTGTCCACATCATTTTGGCCATATAAATATACTTTAAGAAGCATTTCCAATACTGAACTTTTTGCAGTTTGGTCATATAGAAGCAGTGCAGTGGAAGGAATGGATGTGATGGTTCACTGGAAAGCTTGAACCATAGTATTGAAGCCCAACAGCAAGAGAGCTTCCTTGATCTGTAGAGTCAGGAGAAAACAAAGATCAACCACAGTGATGACATTTCAGGAACTTCCCTGTTTGTAATGTAAATGACCTGTTTATTTCAGATCGATGATAGTTTTACCCAAGCTTCACAGCAGTAGGGAGGGGACATAAAGAGCCCCATCTATGCATGCACCCAATAGCAGCATGGTCTCAGGCCACAGAATAGAACCACAACCAAGCACAAGCTTACAATAATAACCATGTACATCATTCAAGTATTGCTATTCTTGTACAGAAAACCACAGACAGGAAGCACCACCACTACCCTGGTAATTAGTTAAGGTTTAACTCCAGACATACCCTCAGTCTTGTGCAATTGTACAGGCTCCTCTCTTGCACTGAAATTGCTTACTTTTATTGCACTGCACACTGTGAGTGCCTCGCAGCATGCATTAGAAGTTGCAGTAAGTCATTATCTGGCTGGAGGCTATCCAGCATTTTCTTGTCCTGCCTGACTGTCCCTGGCCCACCCCTTTCATTTATTGAATTTCAGTTCTTTTAACATCACACGTGAACATTACCTAGGGTGATCTGCATGCAAATACAACCTGCTAGGAATGCCCACTCCTCCAGACTGACATCTACCCATCAAGGCATGTTAATATTTGCACCTCCCAAGAGTTGGTCCACTGCTTGCATCAGGACTGAGGGCTCTTGAGAGGAGTACCGAGGCAGGAAGCTGAGATGTCTTCAGAAAGCTATGTACAACACCCTATTGGCCTCTCCCATCAGTCATGATCTGCTTGCATTGCAAGCAGAAGCAAAGAGTCCCAATGATGATGTCATGAATCTAAAATAAGATTTGAAATTAAAACAAAAAGATCTTATTTTAAAAAGTCATTAGTATGTTGATGATGGGGAAAGAAGGAACCAAAAAAGGCAAAATATAATTTACTTTAAAAATTAAATGTTTATACTATATATTACTCCACAAATTAACATGTTGTGCTCAGTTCAGATGAATGTAATGATTGTAGAATAATAAGCACCTGAGCACACATGGTGGTACATACCCTGAGCAAACATGGTGGTTTTATTCCTGTTTATTCAGCTAATATAGTTGTATTTACATACTTGCTAATCCATCTGCCACTTTCATTGAGGTTGAATATTGCACCAAAAGCTGTTTTTGCCAATAAAAAGATCAGCTGTTTTTGCTCAACTTAAAAAGCAAAGAGCTGATGTGGTGGTACTGGTGGAGACCCACGCAGAAGGCTCGGTACAGAGGACACTTAAACGTCCATGGATGGGATGGGCGTACCACTCAGTGCATACCACACACTCTAGAGGAGTATCGATACTAGTCACTAAAACCACACACTTTGAGCTCCAGGGTTCGGAGACAGACCCAGAGGGTAGATATATTTTTCTCAAAGCTAAAATACATGGTGACCCCATACTATTACTGGCGTATTATGTACCACCTCCATTTCAGTTCTCCACCCTGACTAGGGGATTTGATTTCATGGCTATGTATCCCAATACACCAGCTATATGGCTCGGTGATTTTAATAATGTGTTAGACCCAACATTAGACAGACTAGCTGGACCCCCCACTACAACTACACCCCAACATCCAACAAGATTTGCAAGGCTCCTTGACGACTTTAATCTAGTCGACACATGGAGATATAAACACCCCACACTAAGGGCCTACTCATGCTTCTCCACTTCACACAACTCTATGTCCCGCATAGATCTTATTCTTATATCCAAAATACTACTCCCTAGGTTGTTGGAAGCGGGATTTCACCCTAGATCACTTTCTGATCACTGCCCATATTGGGTCACACTCTCCTTACCACACACAAGACCTCCAAATTCATGGAGACTGAACCCCTTCTGGCTGACTCTGTTTCCAGAAGATGATGATCTCGCTATTGAATGGGACCAATTTTTTGCGATTAATGGCGAATCCGCATCACCGCAAATAGTTTGGGAAACATTCAAAAAACATGCACGCATGATACTTATCATGCGTATCAATAAGCTGAAACGCGCTTCTGCAATAACTACTGACATCGCAACTAAACACTTACAAGCGGCAGAGAAGGCCTTTTTAATCGACCCCACCACAGACAAAGCCAATAGTCTCAAAATATGTTCCAGATCATTAGATCAGATACACTATGAAAAATCCAAACGCAAACTCTTCTTCCATAAACAAAAATCATTTGAATATGGAGAAAGGGCCGGGAAGCTACTTGCATATATGGTGCACTGTGAGGAGAGACCCCCGGTGGTGATCTCCCTTTGTTCACAAGATGGAGTTTTGGTAACAGATCCTACAGAAGTAGCATCCTTATTTAAAGAATTTTTTGCTGCTCTATACACTACTACAACTCCAGATGATGTCACATTAATGGAATCTTTTTTAGCTGAAATATCAATCCCTAAACTAACAGAGGAGCAAATGAAAGACCTAGAAGCCCCTTTAACAGGAGATGAAATAACTAGGGCGATCGCTGCATTCCCCAGGTCTAAGGCCCCGGGCTCAGATGGCTTGCCTGTGGAATTCTATTCCACATACTCAGACCAACTGATCCCTAGACTACTCACATTATACAATTCAATTTTTGAAAATTCAGACCTCCCAGCCTCTATGAGGGAAGCTACTATAATACTAATTTCCAAACCAGGAAAAGACCCACATCTTCCGGAGTCTTATCGCCCCATTTCCCTGCTTCAGGTGGATATTAAGATTCTTGCTAAAATTCTTGCCATTCGCCTTAATACAGTTATCTTGTCGCTGGTTCATGAGGATCAGGCTGGATTCATGCCAGGGAGAAACACATCTTTCAACCTCCGGAGGCTGTTTATCAATCTCCAAACAAAACATGATAATGTTGGGTCCAGAATGGTCGTTGCCTTGGACACAGCCAAGGCATTCGACTCAGTCAAATGGAGGTACTTGTGGACCTGCCTGGGTAAGTTTGGGCTAGGTCCCAGATTTATAAAATGGATCTAGCTCTTGTACCAGGATCCGGTAGCGAGAGTTCTGGCGAATGGATGGCCCTCTGAACAACTCCCTCTATCCAAGGGTACGAGACAGGGATGCCCGCTGTCGCCGTTGCTATATGCACTGGCGGCAGAACCCCTTGCAATAGCTATACGGGAACATCCAGGAATAGTGGACCTACGGAGGGGGGAGATAGTGGAAAAAATAAGCACATATGCTGATGATACCCTGCTGTATCTTGATGACTCTGAAGATTCCCTACCACTAGCACTGGCCCTTATAGAGCGATTCGGCGCATTCTCTGGACTCAGGATTAACTGGAACAAATCCCAGATACTTCCCCTAGACAGCTTTCCACCATCTAAAAATAGGGCTCTACTTCCCCTACAGAGAGTAGATACCATAAAATACCTGGGAATACGAACCACCCGCATCCCATCAGACTACATCCCACTTAATATTACGCCACTGCAGGAAATGCTCAGACAAAAGACACAGGCATGGGCCCGCCTCCCACTGGGAGTGATGGGACGAATAAATTTAATAAAAATGGTCCTTTTACCAAAGGTTTTATATATGCTTTGGCACTCACATGTGTATTTGGTACTTAAGCATTTCAAAATACTTGAGACTCTCATCAAACCGTTTGTCTGGGGCAACAACAGGCACAAACTCCCTTGGCATAAATTAAAACATCCAACGGATCTTGCCGGAATGGCATTACCTGATTTTAATACATACTATGTAGCGGCCCAACTTTCGCAGATTTTCCATATAGATAAAGTAGACAGGGATAGATTTTTACACTCTCTTTGTCCAAAATGGACTAGGCAGACTCTGGACTCCCTGGTAGCAATAACAGGTGAAGGAAGAGACAAGGGCCAAAAGAAGGACCGAAAATCACTTTGATACCAATACAGGAGGGTGTGGGAGATGGCCTCTGATAGAATTAATGTTATGTCTCCCCATAGCTGCACTCATCTTTGGCATAACACGTCCCTACCAGAGTTTAACCTACATGACAATAGAGTATGGAGTTCAAGGGGAATAGTTTATCTGGCTCAAATCACTCATAATGGAAAATTGAAGTCTTTCAATAGTTTAAAGACAGAATTTGCACTGCCAGAACAAATGTTCTACAGATATATACAATTGAGACATGCATTTCGTGCGCAATTTCCCCTAGATGATCTAAACTTGAATGATAATTCCTTACTGGCAGCAGTAAAATGTCCTGACCCAAAGAAATTAATTTCACAATTCTACAGCATGCTAACACTCCCCCAGGCAACTTCATCTGCATACGCACTAAAGACCAGATGGGAGGGGGAGTTGGGCCCCCTAGAAGACTCTGAGTGGAGTGATGCACTTGATACATGCAAACTAGTGTCTCCTAAATTATCGGACCGCTTAACCCAAATTTTCATAACACATAGAGCGTATCTCACACCTCTTATGCCCCGTACACACGGTCGGACTTTGTTCGGACATTCCGACAACAAAATCCTAGGATTTTTTCCGACGGATGTTGGCTCAAACTTGTCTTGCATACACACGGTCACACAAAGTTGTCGGAAAATCCGATCGTTCTAAACGCGGTGACGTAAAACACGTACGTTGGGACTATAAACGGGGCAGTGGCCAATAGCTTTCATCTCTTTATTTATTATGAGCATGCGTGGCACTTTGTCCATCGGATTTGTGTACACACGATCGGAATTTCCGACAACGGATTTTGTTATCGGAAAATTTTATCTCCTGCTCTCCAACTTTGTGTGTCGGAAAATCCGATGGAAAATGTCCGATGGAGCCCACACATGGTCGGAATTTCCGACAACACGCTCCGATCGGACATTTTCTATCGGAAAATCCGACCGTGTGTACGGGGCATTAGAGTTTCTAAATACAAAAGTAACCAATCTGCTAATTGCCAAATGTGTAGTCAGGCAGTGGGTACTTATTTTCACTTATTGTGGCAATGCCCTAAGATCCAAGCCTTCTGGATGCAGGTGGTGCAGTTCCTACATGATAAAATGGGCTCCCCCATCACACTACAGCCAAAGCCATGCCTTCTGGGAATTTTTCCAGACCCAGATTTTGATAAGTTCACAAAAATATTTTTGCATGAAACGCTTTTCTCTGCTCGCAAAATCATAGCCAGATTTTGGATGAGAACCACTCCGCCGGAATTTGTGCAATGGCTAATAGAAATAAATACAGTTCTGCCATACAAGAAACTAATGTACTCTAATAGAGGGTGTCCATCCAAATATGTCAAGATCTGGGATAGGTGGCTGAAAACCCCCGAAACATGTGTATAATCAAAAATCCGAACATGACAGATTAATCTGACCCCCCCCCCCCCCCGTTGACTCAACTAAATATGGTGGCTCACAGATCACTACTGTTTACTTCCATCCCCTAAAATTTGACCACACAATGGATATAATGAGTGTTAATAAAGCCGACTTTACCTTACCTCGAATGTTATATAGAGTCGAATGGCTGTATACGACACAAATAATATTGTACTAGGCCAATATTCATAGAAGTAAAGAAAGCAAAGGTACGCCTATAATTGATAATCTTGTTTATTATCTTAGATGACTGTCAAGATGATCGATTGTATGTAATCCTCTCTTTTTGTTCAATAAAAAGATTTTGCCGGAAAAAAAAAAAAGCTGTTTTTGCTGTTTTATGTTTTATTGCGCTATTCATTTTTATCTTGCTATTTTTTACATGAGTCTAGCTTTAAATATAGCTCCCAAATGCCCCCGAATTTGGAGGGACTGTGCCTCATTTGACAAATTCCTCTGCCCCTGTGTCCTCCTAAGTTGTCCTCTTTGGTCTCAACAATATTGTATGGATGTACAAAAAAGAACTCAAATAACCACTCATTGCAACCAAGGAATGCAGAATACCATCTCTGAACACACAACGTATCGAACCTTGAAGCCGATGGGCTACAGCAGCAGAAGACCGGGTAAGAACAGGAAACTGAGGCTACAATTCGCACAGGCAGACAAGGTGGGAGAACTAGAGCTGCTAATGTATAAGGAGGATTTTGATTTTGTGGGAATTTTGGAGACTTGGTTCAATAGCTCTCATGATTGGCTGGCAACCATTCAAGGGTATTCCCTATATCGCAGAAATAGGGAGGGTAAAAAAGGGGAGGGGTATGCCTGTATATTACGAATGATGTGCAAAAGAATGTGAGGGACACCATCACTAATGGAGCAAGGGAGGAGGTGAAATCCTTATGGGTAGAACTAAAAAGGGAGGAAACCAAGGGGAGGGTTATACTGGGAGTATGCTATAGCCCCTCAACCAGAGGGAGGAGGGTGAGGCGGACCTCCTATCACAGTTTAGAATGGCGGCAAGGATGGGAAGTGTCATTATAATGGGGGATTTTAATTATTCAGACATAGACTGGGCTGAAGAAACAGCGCAGTCATCTAAGGCTCATCATTTCCTAAATGTCTTACAGGACAATTTCATGGGTCAGATGGTAGATGCACCAACAAGAAACAATGCATTACTAGACCTACTGATAACCAACAATTCAGACCTGATCACAGGTGTGGAAATACAGGGGAAACTTGGAAAAAGCGACCACAGGTCAATTAGTTTCAGTATAAATCACACAAACAGGAAACATAAGGGGAATACAAAGACACTGAATTTCAAAAGAGCCACCTTCAATAAACTACGCCTCTTGTTAGAAGATATTAAATGGGATAAAATCCTAGGAATATAGAACACGGAGAAAACATGTGTGTGCTTTAAGAGCATATTAAATAAGAGTACTGGCCAGTGCATCCCAATGGGTAATAAATTTAAAAGAGCTAATAAAAATACTGGGTGGCTTAACTCCAATCTAAAAATGCATATAAAAGCAAAGGAGAAGGCCTTCAAAAAATACAAGGCTAAGGGGTCATCATCAGCATTCCAAGTGTACAAAGACTGCAAAAAGAAATGTAAGGGTGCAATCAGGGTGGCTAAGATAGAACATGAAAGGCACATAGCGGAGGAGAGTAAAAAAAATCCCAAGAAATTCTTTAAGTACATCAATAGTAAAAGAGGGAGGACAGATCATATTGGCCCCATAAAGAATTTTGAATTGAATCTGGATACAAAGGATGGAGAAATGGTGAAGGTACTGAATTTATTCTTCTCCTGATTCTTCACAATGGAAACGGGAGGCTTCAGTAACCAAAACGACAAGGTTTATCCTCGTCACAGGAAGCACCCTCATGGCTAACAGAGGATAGAATTAGAAATAGACTTGAAAAACTTAACATAAATAAGTCACAGGGATCAGATGACTTGCACCTGAGGGTCCTAAAGGAACTCAGTCAGGTAATTGCCAGACCATTGTTCTTAATTTTTACGAACAGTCTACTGACTGGTATGGTGCCAGCTGATTGGAGAAAAGCCAACATAGTGCCAATATGTTAAAAAGAACCAAGATATATCCCTGGGAACTACAGACCAGTTAACCTAACATCAATAGTATGTAAGATCTTGGAGGGGATGATAAGGGACTATATACAAGATTTTAGCTATGAAAACGGTATCATTAGGTAATCAGCATGGATTCATGAAATATCGTTCTTGCCAAACCAATTTAAAAACCTTCTATGAGGAGGTAAGCTGCCATCTAAGTAAAGGAAGGCACGTAGACGTGGTGCATCTGGATTTTGCCAAGGCATTCGATACAGTTCCCCATAAACACTTACTGTACAAAATAAGTCTGTCGGCATGGACCAAAGGGTGAGCACTTGGATTGAAAACTGGCTACAGGGATGGGTTCAGAAGGTAGTAAAAAAATGGGAGTACTTGGACTGGTCTGGTGTGGAAAGTGGGGTCCCCCAGGGTTCTGTGCTGGGACCAATCCTATTTAATTTTTTCATAAATGATCTGGAGGATGGGATAAACAGCTAAATCTCAGTATTTGCGGACGGTACTAAATTAAGCAGGGCAATAGCTTCTCTGCAGGATGTGGAAACCTTGCAAGAGGATCTAAACAAATTAATGGGGTGGGCAACTACATGGCAAATGAGGTTTAAAGTAGAAAATTTTAAATAATGCACTTAGGTGGCAAAAACATTAATGCAATCTACTCACTAGGGGAGGAACCTCTGGGGTAAACTAGGATGGAAAAGGACCTGGGGTTCCTAGTAGATGACAGGCTCAGCAATGGAATGCAATACCAAGTTTCTGCAAGCAAAGCCAATAGAATATTGGCATTCATTAAAAAGGGGATTAACTCCAGAGATAAAACAATAATCCCACTCTACAAGACTCTGGTCCGGCCGCACCTGGTATATGCCATCCAGTTCTGGGCACCAGTCCTCAGGAAGGATGTGCTGGAACTGGATAGAGTCTAGAGAAGGGCAACAGAGTTAATAAAGGGACTGGAGGTCCTTAGTTATGAGGAAAGATTACAAGCACTAAACTTGTTCTCTCTGGAGAGGTGATGCTTGAGAGGGGATATGATTTCAATGTACAAATACCGTACTGGTGACCCCAGAATAGGGATAAAACTTTTCCGCAAAGGGGAATTTTAAAAAACATGCGGCCATTCACTAAAACTAGAAGAAAAGCTGTTTGACCTTAAACTGCGTAGAGTTTTCTTTACTGTAAGAGCGGTAAGGATGTGGAATTCTCTTCCACAAGCAGTGGTTTTAGCAGGGAGCATAGGTATTTTCAAAAAACTATTAGACAGGCACCTGAATGACCACAACATACAGGGATATACAATGTAGTATTGACATAAAAGCGCACACACACACAGGTTGGACTTGATGGACTTGTGTCTTTGTTGAACCTTACCAACTATGTAACTATGTAACCAAGATTGGACAACAGAAGATTGGAAAAATGTTGCCAGGTTTGATGAGTCTCGATTTCAGCTGTGACATTCAGATGGTCGTGTCAGAATTTGGCGTAAACAACATGAAAGCATGGATCCATCCTGCCTTGTATCAGCGCCGCGGTTTAGGCTGGTGGTGGTGGTGTAATGGTGTGGGAGGTATTTTCTTGGCACACTTTGGACCCCTTAGTACCAATTGAACATCGTTTAAATTCCACGGCCTACCTGAGTATTGTTGTTCATCCCTTTATGACTCCAGTGTACCCATCTTCTGATGGCTCCTTCCAGCAGGATAATGCACCATGTCACAAAGCTCAAATCATCTCACCACTGGTTTTTTGAACATGACAATGAGGTCACTGTATTTCAATGGCCTCCACAGTCAGCAGATCTCATTCAATAGAGCACCTTTGGGATGCGTTGGAAAGGGAGATTCGCATCATAGAGGTGCAGCCGACAAATCTGCGGCAACTGCGTGATGCTATCATGTCAATATGGATCCAAATCTCTGAGGAATGTTTCCAACACCTTGTTGAATCTATGCCACGAAGAATTAAGGCGGTTCTGAAGGCAAAAGGGGGTCCAATCCGGTACTAGCAAGGTGTACCTAATAAAGTGACCGGTGAGGGTATGTCAGAATTCATGTGCAGTAGCCCTGTTCTCCAAATTAGAGACACTGCAGAGGATTATGGAAGAACTGGCTTATTTATGGTCTATCCAATAAATATTTGAGACTAAACATCTCCTTGTTGTTAAATAGATGAGAGCAAGAAATACCGTTATAGATTCTTTCTCCAACTGGTCACTTGTCTTGAATTTCAAAGACAATTTCAGCCACTGGGCTGACACGTGAAAAGCCTTCTTCTCTTTATTTTGTGGTTCTTTTGGGTCTCAGGTACTATTTGACAATCAAAAGTGGTATACTACTGTACTGGTAGATTTTCAATCTACTGCTGATAGGTAAATTTAGTGGGTTATCTGTTTCATACATAGTCAGATTTGCTTCTGTTCCAGCTTGGCTGAGTTGCATGTAGTTTCGCACTGTGCCTGTGAGTGTCGTTGTCACCATGGGTCGGTGTTGGAAAGGCAACACGTTGAAGTGTATGGGTGCTCCTCTGTCCCGGAGATAACTCGGTGGAGGTGGTCCTCCGAGTTGCATTCTGGGAGAGGGTATTTATGGGGAAGACGCCATGTTTTAGGGTTTGTTTCATTCCACCTGCTGGCCCTCCTGGCCGACAGGTATGTGCTAGGAGTACTACCTTGTGGTCCTTTGACCGGGAGGCCCACGTTGCTGCAGCGTGTGGGTGGGCCCAGAAGCCTGTCTGGGGCCTACAACAGCGGCAAAGGAATGGTCCTGGGCTGTCTGTCCTATGTGAAGGAGCTGGACAACTGAGAAGATCCCAGAGGAGGACCCGTCATGGAAGGATCATGCAGAGTGCTGGTCTGGAGAGGGGCCTGGTGACTCAGTTGGAGGACGCATCCTAAAGTAATCCTACCGCATAATACTGCCGGGTCGGCTTAAAGGTTCTAGTGCTGTGTGTGCTATCCATCGTAAACCATTGCATCCTGTGGCAGAGGATTGTACAGGTTTCTATTCCATTCAAGTCTGTGGCAGAGACTTTTGTTCGTACTGCGTACCGGCTGCTAGGTTAGTGAGAGAAACCTGTCCAGGTGGGCAAAGATTCAACTCTAGAGAGAGAGTATATTCATCTACAAGATTCCAATTCCTAATAATACTCTAAGAAAAGGTATTTGAACTTCCCTGCAACTCTTCTTCTACCTCAGTGGTTCTCAACTCCGGTCCTCAGGACCCACTAACAGGCCAGAATTTAAGTATTACCTTGGGGAGATGCAGACTAGAATACTGCAATCACTGAGCAGCAAATGATATCACCTGTGATGTATTTCAGTTATCTTGCAAACCTGGCCTGTTAGTGGGTCCTGAGGACAGGAGTTGAGAACCACTGTTCTACCTCTTTCCTGCTACTTCCTTCAATTAAATTTATTAAAGCATTGGAAAAGATACTCAAGTGTCCGGTGCCTACATTGTCTGGTATTAAACTCAATAGGACCCTAGACCCGGTTCTGGTGAAATTAAGGTAACGAAGGTGAAGGTAACAGTCCGCTTTAAACCAGCAGCTCCACCGAGAGTTATTGCTACACTACAATAAACCTTTTGAAAACCTAGTATATAGGAGAAGTAGTGGTAAAAATGCCACCCTTTAAAGTGGAAGTAAACTTCTATCTCTTGCTTGTACCTATAGATAAGCCTATAATAAGGCTTACCTATAGGCATTGTGAATATCTCCTAAATATGCACCGTTAAGGAGATATTTACTGTACAAGCAGCCAGTGACATCATCGGTGCATGTGCTCTGAAGAAACGGCCACCCGTGCACTTTAAAATAAAATGTCAAGCTATGGAAAGCTGTTAATGCCTGCAGACATACAGCAGGAGGTGGTTGAAGACTGTGGACTCGTGGTCGTGAGTGAGCACCTAGATAAGATAAAATAAGGATACCTAGTAGATGGCAGAATAAATGGCAAAGGACCGTATGTGGCCCTTAAGCGGGCTCTAAGGACTTTGGGGAGAATCCCCAGTGAAGTCTGCAATGGCAGCAATATTTCTGTCTTGACAGATTTACTTTATTTTTTTTTTCTACTAAATTTTCTTCTTAAAGAGCAGTTTTAAAGATTCAGTCTGGTTCTGTCAAACTGAAAAGATCAATCTTTACCACTGAAGCATGAGTAAAAGCTGAACTGTGATATAGAATCTTTGTCACATTACTTTTTTACAAGAAACAACAGCTTTAAAATGTCCCCTCTCTTTCCCCGTGTATGAAATGCCATGGCAAGAACTAATACACCAAGTTCTATTTGATGCCAATCTTTTCCCCTTTGGTAGACTCTTCACCATCTGCCAGGGTCTCACTAGTGACACTGTCCTGCAAGAAAAAGATTGGAGTTACAGGTACCAGGTATAGTGAAAAAAGGTGCCAACCTAGATTAGCTCTGTGTGTTTATAACCGCTGCCCCTTTAAGTGTGAATCACACAAAAAAAATAATAATTGTGAAATGGTAAAGTCAGGTGCTGTAACTTAGCGAAATAGACATAAACCTTACTATGTGCTCGATAATTAACCCCTCTTCCACTCAATGCTCAAAATAAACTCAATGTCATGTCATCAAAAGAACTTGCCGTACGGAGGGGGACCCAATGCGCGTGGCCGGCAGGCGCGATTCCCGACGGCCACCCGTGATCGCGGGCACGAGAGACAGCACGGGGATTTATGTATGTAAACACACAAATCCCTGTTCTGTTAGGGGAGGGGAGATATATTGTTTGTTCCTACTAAGTAGGAATAACGATATGTCTCCTCCCCCAGTCAGTCCTATCCCCATACAGTTAGAACACATCCAGGGAACACACAGTTAACCCCTTGATTGCCCCCTGGTGTTAACCCCTTCCCTACCAGTGACATTTACACAGTAATCAGTGCATTTTTATAGCTCTGATCGCTGTATAAATGTCAATGGTCCCAAAAATGTGCCAAAAATGTGTCAAAAGTGTCTGATCTGTCCGCCGCAATGTCGCAGTATTGCTAAAAATCACAGATCACCGCCATTACTAGTAAAAAAAAAAAAATAATATATAAAAATAAAAATAAATAAAAAAATAAAATAAAAATGCCATACATTTTTCCCATAGTTTGTAGACGCTATAACTTTTGCGCAAACCCATCAATATACGCTTATTGTGGGTTTTTTTACCAAAAATATGTAGAATATATATATTGGCTTAAACTGATGAAGAAATTTGTTTTGGGGATATTTATTATAGTAAAAAGTTAAAAATATATTTTTTTTTTCAAAATTGTTGCTCTTTTTTTGTTTATAGCGCAAAAAATAAAAACTGCAGAGGTGATCAAATACCACCAAAGGACAGCTCTATTTGTGGGGTAAAAAGGACGCAATTTCATTTGGGTACAGCATTGCATGACCACGCAATTGTCATTTAAAGCGACACAGTGCCAAATTGTAAAAAGTGCTCTGGTCAGGAAGGGGGTAAAATCTTCCGGGGCTGAAGTGGTTAAAGATGGAAACAAAACATAACCATGCAGTAGATAAATACTAATCTTATCTAAGCAAAAGTTTACCTTTATATTTAAATGTTATGTATGATCGCTTGTATAACTGGAATACATTAAATAGGAAAAAATTATGATTGTAGGGGAAGGATCTCAACATTCTATTCCCAATTGCTCAATAAATCAGATATGTGTATATAAAAAATACTGCGCTAACCACACAAAAAATGACAAAATAGCTGCAACTAACCAGTGTTATACGACACAGATCAAAATGAAAAACAATAAAGTCGCGCTGACATATATGTGATGAAAACTACAAAATTGAGTGTTTAAAAAATAAAAATAAATTACATTATTGACTCAATAGTAAGTGCAAAAATTATTATACACCTTGAATATAAAACGTGCAAACATAAGTTAAATGTCCATACAGTGCACAACGGAGAAATAAGGAAAAAGACCTAAATAAAAAAGTCCATAAAGTGAAAAAACGAATTCCAAAGTGATGAGTGATGTGAATTTTCATAAAGTGCCAAGTGCATGGATGGGACCTCCACCTCAGACAAACATTGCCGCTTACCGAAGAGCAATGGTCCCTTATTACAGGGGACCACACTGAGCAGATGGCTGCAATCCCAGCCCGGGATCTCACAAGCAAACACCAGGATATTTCTCGTCCCTGGGGATCCTCACCGTCACTCACAGCAGGGTGATGAGATTACCAAGGAATGAAACACATAGAAATGCTCCACATAGTGTAAATCCTTACGATTTATTGAAAGGTTAAAAGTCAAATGCACACTTACATTTATATGGTATAAAAACAGCAGAACTAGTAAGAAAGCCGGCCGGCTTCAGATCAGCCCGTATCCTCCGGGACTGGACGCACAGCGGTGACGTCAGGACGTGGCTCCTCCTCCCTACGTCGTTTCGTCACTAGGGGACGTGGTCACGGGATGAACCTTTCAATAAATCGTAAGGATTTACGCTATGTGGGGCATTTCTATGTGTTTCATTCCTTGGTAATCTCATCACCCTGCTGTGAGTGACGGTGAGGATCCCCAGGGACGAGAAATATCCTGGTGTTTGCTTGTGAGATCCCGGGCTGGGGTTGCAGCCATCTGCTCAGCGTGGTCCCCTGTAATAAGGGACCATTGCTCTCCGGTAAGCGGCAGTGTTTGTCTGAGGTGGAGGTCCCATCCATGCACTTGGCACTTTATGAAAATTCACATCACTCATCACTTTGGAATTTGTTTTTTCACTTTATGGACTTTTTTATTTAAGTCTTTTTCCTTATTTCTCCGTTGTGCACTGTATGGACATTTAACTTATGTTTGCACGTTTTATATTCAAGGTGTATAATAATTTTTGCACTTACTATTGAGTCAATAATGTAATTTATTTTTATTTTTTAAACACTCAATTTTGTAGTTTTCATCACATATATGTCAGCGCGACTTTATTGTTTTTCAATAAATCAGATGCATTCCCACCCTCATATGTGGCCAAGTGGGAGAATGATTTGGGTCGTACTATTGATACAGTAGAATGGTCCGAAATATGGTCAATCACAAAATCTTCTTCATCGAATGTAACAGCAGTAGAGACCGTATATAAAGTACTGACATGTTGGTACTTAGTCCCCGCTAGAATTTCTAAATATGTTCCGGAATATCTGGCTTCTTGTTTCCGTGGCTGTTCAGAGCTGAGAACACATTTTTATATTTGGTGGAAATGCCCAGTGGTTCAAGAATTTAGGAATCCATTTCCAAAAAACATAGCGTCAGCTATGTTCGAAAGCACTATTTCTCCAGACCCAGCTTTGGCCCTTTTAAACCTAAGGCCGGAGTTTATATAAAGGAAAAAGTTTAAATAATTAATACAGCTCTTAACAGTCGCTATAAAAACTATAGCTAAAGCTTGGAAAATACCTACCCTGAATATGGCCGAAACCAAACATAGGATGAACCAATCTCTGTTAGACGTAAAGATGGAAGCTTTAGATAAAAACTGTTTAACTAAGTTTAATAGTCTATGGAAACTATGGTTTAAACACTGTTTACCACCAGACTTCGAAGATCAAGCACTTTTACCATGGTAGTTGACGTTATAATGTGTAGATATAGAATTACCCTCTGGGAGTAACCTACCTTTGGGGACCCCCATCTCCTTTTCCTCCTACCTGTTTTCTCTCTCCTTATTATTGTGATCCCTCCCTCCTTCTCCATACTATATTTTTAATTTCAGGTAAAATCCACTAAAGTAGGTTGACATACCATAATAACATGCTGATAATGAACCCCACATCAGCGGTAGATTAAAAATATATTTCCAAGTGCATATACTTTTTGTGAGTAAGTACCATACAAGATGCAAAAACTGAAAACTGAAAAAGTAAAAAAAAAACACAAAACCAATATAGTCCACAATAATGTTCTATCAGTCTTTATAGCCCATCCACCACACTGTGTGAAAAAAGAATCCTAAGGACTTGTATTGAGCTTTTCTCCAAATCAGAACAAGTGCTTCACCATGTGCGACAATATAAATGCACTCACCAGAGCCTCAAGGTCACTCGGACCAATTAAGCCTTTTATCAATATATAAGATGTATTCATCTAAATTTCTTCAATGGTAATTCAAAAGCTTTTCCAATGATGTTGTTCTCTTATCAGACAAGTGGCCCCAATTGGCAGGAAATTAACAAATAACAAGGTGATCGTGCAACACCGTTTAATAAAAAATGAGCATAAAAACAACCAACATAAAATCTGCTTACATTAAAATGTGCCCAGACCAGCACCAGCTCGATCAGCCTGCACAATGCCGCTGGCAATCTAAACCTTGCTCCAGAGGATCCCTCGCCCCGCCAGAAAACCGGATATGATGTAAATGGTTATCCACAGCAACAGACAGCAACCCGATCTCTATGCATTTCTCCTATAGAGGCATCATCAGGAAATTTTGGTGGAACGCACCCTGTGTCCCACAAGGTAACAGCGGGGCGGGCGGTCCTCTGGAGCGAGGTTTAGATTGCCAGTGGCATTGTGCAGGCTGATCAAGCTGGTGCCGGTCTGGGCACATTTTAATGTATGCAGATTTTATGTTGGTTGTTTTTATGGTCATTTTTTATTTAACAGTGTTGCACGATCACCTTGTGGCATGCAGCACCTGTGCCTCCCGTGTCGGTAAAAGCAGGGCTCTACAAGCTTTCTAAACAAAGAGCCAATTTACTGTCCTTTAGACCTGGGGGGGGGGGGCAAACTGTGGCTAGAGGGAGTATAAAATGCCCCAGTGTCGGTGGAAGTAAACAATGCCTCAGGCTTAGTGGTTAGTTGGAGTAAAAAAAAAATACATAGTACCTATGGTCAGCGGGAGGATGAATAGTGTCCTATAATTGTCATTAGTGGGATGACTAGTGCCCCATTGTTGGTGTCAGTGAAGAGAATAGAGCCTCATCTTTGGTGTCAGTATGAGGAATAGTGTTCCATTGCTTATACCGTGTTTCCCCGAAAATAAGACCTACCCTGAAAATAAGACCTAGCGCTATTTTCCAGGAGGGCTGCAATATAAGCCCTACCCCGAAAATAAGCCCTAGTTTGAGATGATTGTGTGCTTTTCGAGGAAACGTGGTATAATCCTGTTACGGCACTGTGCCTCGGGAGCGTGCGGGGCCGTGCGGGTGCATGTAACATAATGTGGTATAAACTGCACATGCGCCCTGTAGAGATAATGCTCAGCTGTTGATTTTTGGCTATTTTCGGGGTGTCCTATGTACTTCATTGCGCAGTAGAGGGCGGACACTATCCGATGCCAGGCGCTGCGCTTGCGCAATAGAGGGCGGACACTATCCGATGGGGGACTATTTTCGATAGAACACCGGTGCAGAGCCTCTGCAATCAACATGTCATACTGTGTGCAGTATGCAGCTGGATACTCCTGTCTCCACACGGTATTTACAGATTTTTTTTCTTCACATGCTGGCCGAAAATAAGCCCTACTGGGTCTTTGGTTGCCAAAATTAATATAGGACTCAGGCTTATTTTCGAGGAAACACGGTAGCAGTAGGAATTATGAGTGTAGCACCCTCTACCTTAGGTAAGTAGGTGCTAGAGTAGTGAGTTTGTTTTGTACTGTCAGCACAGGTAAATTTAGGCAGGCCTATGCTGTGAGCTAGGATTGTTTGTTTTTGATCCGGGGGCAGGGGAATGGTTTAGTTTTACAGCAGGGGACTGACATATACTTCAGCTCTTGGGCGCCTCCTTTGGTTTTCAGAAGGTTCTGGAAAAGGGGCAGGGCAGAGAGCTGGAGTGACATGGGGTATATGTGGGAGCCCTGACCAATCCCCAACTACAATTGGCTGGGGGCAGGCCTCCTTTATATACCCATGGTCAACCTGCTGTGGGTGGAGTTGTCGGGTTGAAGAACTGAATGATGGAGTGTTAGACTGTTGTGGCCCTTGAGGGAACCCCTTTTCTGGGGGGGGGGTGAACTCATGCCTGGAGCTCAGGAGCTTGGAGGGAGCCTCTCTCTAAACAGTTATTGAGAGGTGTTGTGTGACCAGAGGAGCCAATGGGAGGAGTTGTCTAAGGTACGTGCTGAGTGAGGGACCGCGTGGTCTGACTAAACGCGGAGAAGGAAGGACCTGCAGAGCTATCGCCATGTTCCGAATGCCAGGAATGCAGTCTGCTATGGGGCCTAGAATGTTCTCTGGAAGTACCACTGCGAGTATCAGACTGCCTGGGGCGCTGCTGTTGGACACAGGGATTCGCCTGAAACCGCATGGGCGTTTCATCCTGTATACAACGGGAGACTCAGAGGCTTTGGGCATGCTGTGTAACGGATGCGAGGGACTGGTCGCAAGTCCTTGACCGTTTGTCCGATGCTTACACTGCGGGGAGTATTTGTCCACTGTGGAGCAACCCACCGTGTCGCCCCGGGCCTACCGGATAATTTGGGCCACAGGCATCGCCACTGAAGAGACTGTTGTATTCAATCCTGTAGTCAGGCCTACGCTCTCAAAGTCTACTACGCTGAGTGTTCCCGAGATAGGTGGTGCTGTGACTGCCATTGAGGAGCCGACAGTGAATAATGCTACTGCCATCACTTCTACCATTACCGACCTTGCTGTTCCTACTCAAAAGAAAGTCGGGTACGTGAAAGCCTCCCGCAGCCTACAGCAGTTTACCTCAGAGATTGCCTGAGCCGGATCCACCAAAGGAGTCCACGTCAGAAACGGGTGAGATCTCAGGGGATATTGTGCATGGGGGGACTGTTTGCCGATATGCGCCTGCAGAAGAGTTGCGGGACTCGGAGATAGATTCTCTCTCTGATCTTTCAGGAGATGATGATCTTTTTGAATCTTTGCCCCAGGAGATGCTGTGGGCGAATAGTAGTGATGTTGCTGCTATGTTTAATGTGTCTGACTGGGCAGCCATGAACTCAGGGAACACATCACCTCGGGTGGAAACCCCTACAATTATTAGTGGGACTTTGTCTAAAAATACTGGTCAGTCCGGAACAAACAAATCATCTCTCTTTGCTATGGTACACAAATCGCTGGTTTCATGTGTGCCATCTGGTTTGGGAAGTTTCCGTTCTTTGCCAAGGCTCGCTCGATCTTAACGGCTGTTAAATAAGCGAGTGGCCACAGAATATGGACTTGAATTCCCATACGTTCCTAGAGATATCATGCAAGACATTGAGGATAACAGAGAGAGCTGGTATAGTGAAGACGTTTGGGACTATTTGAAAGTGCCAAAGCCCTTTAGGACGCCGGGATGTTCTTCTGTGATGAATGATCGGTTTGCCGGATGCCTGTTACATTGGAGCTATGAAAGGCACATATATGCGGATAAAGTTGTTATCTGTCGGCCGGGAAAGGATAACATTGTATACGTCATCACCACAGTAGATGCACAAGGGAAAGCTGTGACTTTGCCTGATCCCCGGTTTTATTGGTGATCGAGTATGGTAACTGTTTCTGTTGCTGACAGCCTAAGAAGAAAACTTCTATTTTCTTTTCCTTTCTTCAATGCAAGGACTATGGGGAATAGTTAGTTAGCGTCAGTTGTTTGAGAAACTGCGTGTCAAGGTTTTTTTTCTTGCAACTCTTTCAACACTTGCCTAAAAGAAAAAAAAAAAGAAGATTTGTATTGCAATGACTTCTGCCACTAGGTGGTAGCAGTTTTTTCCCGACAAGGCCGAACTTTTCGCAAAAGGAAAAAAAAATTATATATAACAATAAATATAGTTAATAGCGAGAAAGAAAATGTCATTTTTCAGGAAATGGAGTTTTGCTTCTTGCAAGTAAGGTACCGAGTTTTATAGTATTGTTTTGTTTTGTGTGTTTTATTTCAGATTCATCTGGATCTTCTAGCAAACCATTGGAGAGTGGGTGGTACAGATAGCTAGATAGGTCATGGAAAAATTTGCTGTACTTTCTAATTCATGTGTGATATTGTTAATCATTTAATGTCTTGTTGTTTTACTCTCCCTCTTCTTTCAACTTAAATATGGGATTCAGGTATTTGACTCTCAGGATTGAGAGTCACATTTTTTTTTTTTTGACGATGAGGACATCGTCCCTTGTGGTGGGGGGAGTGTGTAGCGCCCTGCTCCTGAAGAGCAGACGCTATTTCTTTTGAAATTTAAATTAGTTGAAGCTACAGTTTGGCTCAACTTATTATTGTCTAAATGTTATGGTTTCTGTATCAGTTTGGCTGGACTGTGTAGATTTCCATCCAACCATGGGTGGTGCTGTCATCATTGGTGGATGTGGGAAATACAGTCTGGTCAAACATATTGACTACTCTTTGCTCAGAAGCTATTCGGTGGGAGTGGTTCACACGCCGGACATTCTGGGTAGGGGTATTTAAGGAACAGATGCCATCTTTCTGGGTCGGTGCTTCCTGACCTCCGAGCCTGGGGGGGGTTCGCGCTCACTGACCTCATGGCGCTCCTGGCCTGGGGGACTGCGGTTCCTTAAAGTTCTGCCTTGAGGTTGGCGGACCTAAGGCCTAGCTACTAAAGGAAGGAACAGAGTTCTAGTGGCCTATTGGTTCGAAGGATGGTCTTTTTGCTGTCTGGCCTGCGGGAAGAAGCAAGGAATTGCAGTGACCAAGGGAGGACTCTTCGGGAGAGGACTGAGTATAAGGCTGGTATCTTGAGAAGAGCCTGGGAACTCAGTCAGAGACGCATCTTGGATCAAACACAGCAGTCAGTTCATACAAGACTGCTAGGTCTGTGGCAGGGACTGTGTTAATCACAACAGTTGGTTCGTTCAAGATTGTAAGGTCTGTGGCAGAGACCGTGTCCGAGCATCGCATCGGCTGCTAGGCTGGTGAGAGAGGCCTATCCAGTGGTTGCTGAATCCAGCTGTGGAAGTGCTATTCGCTGGATATAGAAGTTACCTCAAACCGTAAGATACAAAGTACCTGAATCCCTTTTCACCCTCTACCTCTCTATTGCGTATGTTGTTACTTAATAAAACTTGGAAAAAAGGACTAAGTGTTGGAGCCAGTGTTTCAATTGAGAGAGAGATAAGTACCCCTAGGATGAACACTATGAAGATGGTAACTGTAAACCGCAAAAAAAATTATTAGCAGCTCCTAATTTACGGGAGTAAAAGTGCTTTATGCTACATATATATAAAATATCATTACATAGTGCGGATCCCCCTTACATCAGGGTCCCCAGAGAGCCTCCCCTAACATCAGGATCCTCAGTGAGCCTCCCTACTTACATTAGGATCCCCAGAGAGTCCCCCCTCTTACATCAGGGTCCCCAGAGAGCCCCCCCGTACACCAGGGTCCTCAGAGAGCCCCTCCTTACATCAGGGTCCCCAGAGAGCTCCCCCTTACATCAGGGTCCCCAGAGAGCCTGCCTTTGCATCAAGGTCCCCAGAGAGCCCCCCCCTTACATCAGGGTCCTCAGAGAGCCCCTTCCTTACATCAGGGTCCCCAGAGGGCCCCCCTACTTCAGGGTCCCCAGAGAGCCCCTTCTTACATTAGGGTCCCCCAGAGAGCCCCTTCCTTACATCAGGGTCCCCAGAAAGCCCCCCCTTGCTTCAGGGTCCCAGAGAGCCCCTCCTTACATCAGGGTCCCCAGAGAGCTCCCCTTACATCAGGGTCCCCAGAGAGCCCCCTTAGATCAGGGTTCCCAGAGGGCCCCCCTACTATAGGGCCCCCTTATTTTAGGGTCCCCAGAGAGCCCCCCCTTACAGCAGGGTCCTCAGAGGCCCCCCTTACTTTAGGGTCCCCAGAGAGCCCCCCCCTTACATCAGGGTCCCCAGACAGTCAACCGCCCCTTCCAGAGATTCCCCTGTACTTGGCTGGTCTTCACTGTGCACCTTGGACTCCCAGCACATCTCTGTACCCCCCACCTGGGGGGAGGTGGGAGGCAGCGATCGCCAGCTCTACGGTGTGCATGGGATCTCCCTGGGGCTTGTAGTTCTCTCTCCGACTGTATCCACTGGAGAGGGGAGGGGCCTCTGACCTGGGCAAGTATCATCAAGAGTGTAGAAGCAGAGCGACTCACTGAAGAGTGAAGCCGATATCTGCCTGGGTCAGAGGCCCCACCCCTCTCCAGTGGATACAGTCCAAGAGAGAACTACAAGCCCCAGGGCGATCCTGCTGTCCGTGGACACCAAAGAGCTGATGATCGCTGCCCCCACCTCCCCCTCGCATGTTAAACGGACAGCCAGGGGTGCAGTGGGAGATGCCGGGTCTTGGGGCCCCCCCACAGCAGCAGAACGACAGGGCCCAGTCGCAAGTGCGACTGCAGTGACCCCTATAGCTCTGCCACTGACTGGGCTGTACATAACCTGTGCAGTGAGCAGAGCTGTGGGAGGGACGCAGCAGGCTCCACCCACTACAGGCTGCCTTAAAAAAAACTACAGGAGGGGCGGAGACAAGACCAGTCACTCTGCACAAGGAGAGAGAGCAGCAGTGACCGGTCTTTATTACAGGAAGCTCCTGCATAAAGGGAAAGTTGCACACTGGATTACTGCACAGATCTTGAAGAAATAGAAAGCACACCAAGATTCAAATAGAAATATGTATGGCTCTTCTTTTTAGACAATGTTTCATTATCCTGAAGCTTAGTTTTAATTATAGTATCAATAAGTATTGCACCTTTTTATTTGTATGGCTTGTATTATACTGTATATATGCACACTTTAAACCCGTTCTTTCTTATAGTTTCACATACAGATTCCTGGTCCTGCACAATGAACACGCTTCTTATTTCTCTCAATTCATTTTTATCAGTTGAAACAAAACCCACACACTCCCCATGTGGCTAGCTGACCTTACCTCATCATCTTTGGATTCGGATCCTATTATCTGTGGATGCCCTTTGCTGTTCCTCTTATTTTAGAGACTAATTGAAAACAAAAGGCTGGAACAGGATCAGGCACCCACAATGCCTTTGGTTTCCAGACACCATGTGATCTTGTATACCTAGGCTTAGGTTGGATGAGGACATGAGAAAGCCTGTGAACAGGATTTATATTTTTATGTGGTAAGCATGAGTTACGTTTTTACTCAATGGTGTCATTTGGTAATGACCATCCCATTAGAAATCTGCTTGGACTTACAATTATAGAAAGAAGAGTCACATTATACCTTCCCAGAAGATGACACGTCACACTACGTGTCTCCTTAAAGATAAGGAATTTTGCAATGCAAGAAAATTAAACCATTTATAATAAAAGAAAACAGGAGAGCAGAAGAAGAAGTGGTCAGTAGTATCTCTTGGTCAGCAATACAATGACTGATGAGTCATAAATGATTGCAATATTAGAGGGACATAAACATGTGCTTTGTGGCAATCGAAATAAAAAAAATGCATATTGGTATATGCTGGGAAAAAATATAAACATTCTAAATTAAATCGCCTGTAATCCTTCCCTATGTTAAGGTGACCATACAGTCCGATTGTACAATCTCCATTAGATCTACCATTAACAATGTAGTGTAAAGCCCGTACACACAGGCAGAATGCCAGGAGACATTTGTCGGTTAAAAAAAAAAAAAAAAGAGGTCGACATTCGGCCCGTGTGTACGTCGGTCTGTCCGACAGAAGCCAGCCGAATTCTGGAAAGGCAGCAGCCGACCGACTCCCGCCAATGGCAGAGAGATGGGAGTGTCCTGGCGGGGGGCCATCCCCCTGTCAGAACACAACAGCTCAGTGGGGGACAGGGCTGGACTGGGACAAAAATTTGGCTCTGGACTTCATCCAGACCAGCCCACTTTAATTTTGCAAACACAACTCACCTCTTTTATTATTTCACTTATTCTCCTCTGTATTTTTCTCCTCCGCTCCTTCTCACATCATGAAGTGGGAGGGCTAACGTCATAGCTATTATTTTAGCTATTATTCTTTACAATTTTGTTGTTTATTACTTTTTTTAAAAAAATTTAAAATATTTTTTTTCCACAGTGCTTCTGGAGAAGGGGTGGGTATAGGGCAGTGAATGGTGTCAGTAGTTTTTTTGTTTTTATGTATTAATATTTTTTTACAATTAAATTTGTTCATTTTAACAATTTAATTTACATTTTTTTCACAATGCTTTTTGGGGGGAGGGGGTTGGGTCAGTGGACAGTGTCGGTAGGGCGGGGGGGGGGGGTTGACAGTAGTTTATTTTATTTTTTTATTTTACAATTTTACTTTTTATAATTTTTACACAATGTTTTAATATTGATTGCAATTATTTTTTTCTATCAGCCCTGTGGGGGGCTTTGGCGAGATATCAGAGGTCTAAACAGACCCCTGACATCTCCCCTTTGAGACAGTGAAAGGGACTGAGGACACAGATTCCCCAGTCCCTTTCTCTGCGGTCTCAGCATTGAAAATGAATGAACAGGAGACAGCAGCTCCTGTTCATTCATAAACTGATGCAGAGTTTACTCTGCTCAGTTATCAAAAGACACAGGAGCGATCGGTCACTGATCGCTCAATGAGCGGCCGAACCACACAGCCATGGATGTTCGGCATGGCAGAAGCCGCAAAGCCATTATTTTGACAGGATCAGACTGTCCCTGAAACTGGCCCACTGAGCCAACGGCCCACCGGGAAACTGCTGGTAGTCGATGGCCAGTACATGCCTGGTGGGGGAGATAGCTGAACTAACTTTGTATGGTTAGTACAGCGGCTTTGACCGGAGCTGACAGTTTTTTTTTTCGTGCGACCCACTGGATTGCACCAAAAAAACTGTAGTGTGTACCCAGCTTAAGACCCTGCATGATTTGATATCAATTGAGTCAATTGTTTAGATGTGTCCAAATATTACACAATTTTGATTTTGAAGTCTGAAAGAGATTGTACTAAGATTATACAACTGTATTGTATAGTTTATCGCCAGCTTTAAAAAAAAACCATCACTTTGTACATGCAGAGCAAAATGACAGCGTCTGGAGAATTTGGAGACCATGTCAACACCTCAAACTCGTTGTGTTCCTCATAACCATTCTTGAATTCTTCAGACCAGGCCACCTTCTTCCATTGCTCTGTTTTCCAGTTCTGAGGCTCACCTGCCCATTGTAGACACTTTTGACTGTGGAAAAATAATGGGTAATGTGGGTAATAAATTTAAAAGAGCGAACAAAAGTCTTGGATGGCTTAACTCCAATGTAAAAATGCATATAAACGCAAAGGAGAAGGCCTTCAAAAAATACAAGGTTGAAGGATCATCATCAGCATTCAGACTGTATAAAGAATGCAACAAGAAATGTAAGGGTGCAATAAGGATGGCTAAGATAGAACATGAAAGACACATAGCGGAGGAGAGCAAAAAAAATCCCAAGAAATTCTTTAAGTATGTAAACAGTAAAAAAGGGAGGACAGACCATATTGGCCCCATAAAGAATGAGGAAGGACATCTGGTTACAAAGGATGGGGAGATGGTGAAGGTATTTAATTTATTCTTCTCCTCAGTCTTCACGAGGGAATCGGGGGGCTTCAGTAACCAAAACTGCAGTGTTTATCCTCATGACACAACACAGGAAGCACCTCCATGGTTAACAGAGAACAGAATAAAAATTAGATATGGGAAACTTAACATTAATAAATCACCAGGACCAGATGGCTTGCACCCGAGGGTACTTAGGGAACTCAAGTAATTGCCAGACCATTGTTCCTAATTTTTACTGACAGTCTACTGACTGGAATGGTACCAACTAATTAGAGAAAAGCCAATGTAGCACCAATATTTAAAAAGGGCCCAAAATACATCCCTGGGAATTACAGACCAGTTAGCCTAACATCAATAGTATATAAACTCTTGGAGGGGGTGATAAGGGACTATATACAAGATTTTAGTAATGAGAACGGTATCATTAGCAGTAATCAGCATGGATTCATGAAGAATCGTTCTTTCCAAACCAATCTATTAACCTTCTATGAGGAGGTGAGTTGCCATCTAGATAAAGGAAGGCCTGTAGACGTGGTGTATCTGGATTTTACAAAAGCATTTGACACAGTTCCCCATAAACGTTTACTGTACAAAATAAGGTCCATTGGCATGGACCATAGGGTGAGTACATGGATTGAAAACTGGCTACAAGGGCGAGTTCAGAGGGTGGTGATAAATGGGGAGTACTTGAAATGGTCAGGGGTGGGTAGTGGGGTCCCCCAGGGTTCTCTGCTGGGACCAATCCTGTTTAATTTGTTCATAAACGACCTGGAGGATGGGGTAAACAGTTCAATCTCTGTATTTGCGGACAATACTAAGCTAAACAGGGCAATAACTTCTTTGCAGGATGTGGAAACCTTGCAAAAAGATCTGAACAAATTAATGGGTGGGCAACTACATGGCAAATGAGGTTCAATGTAGAAAAATGTAAAATAATGCATTTGGGTAGCAAAAATATGAATGCAATTTATACACTGGGGGGAGAACCTCTGGGGGAATCTAGGATGGAAAAGGACCTGGGGGTCCTAGTAGATGACAGGCTCAGCAATAGTATGCAATGCCAAGCTGCTGTTAACAAAGCAAACAGAATATTGGCATGCATTTAAAAGGGGATTAACTCAAGAGATAAAACGATAATTCTCTATATTAAAGACTCTGGTCCGGCTGCACCTGAAGTATGCTGTCCAGTTCTGGGCACCAGTCCTCGGGAAGGATGTACTAGAAATGGAGCGAGTACAAAGAAAGGCAACAAAGCTAATAAAGGGTCTGGAGGATATTAGTTATGAGGAAAGGTTGCGAGCACTGAACTTATTCTCTCTGGAGAAGAGACGTTTGAAAGGGGATATGATTTCAATATACAAATACCATACTGGTGACCCCACAATAGGGATAAAACTTTTTCGTAGAAGGGAGTTTAACAAGACTCGTGGCCACTCATTAAAATTAGAAGAAAAGAGGTTTAACCTTAAACTACGTAGAGGGTTCTTTACTGTAAGAGTGGCAAGGATGTGGAATTCCCTTCCACAGGCGGTGGTCTCAGCAGGGGGGCATCGATAGTTTCAAGAAACTATTAGATAAGCACCTGAACGACCGCAACATACAGGGATATACAATGTAATACTGACATATAATCACACACATAGGTTGGACTAGATGGACTTGTGTCTTTTTTCATCCTCACCTACTATGTAACTATGTAACACAGGTCAGCATGTACTGTGTGTTCTGATACCTTTTTATTGGAACCACCATGAACTTTTTCAGAAATTTGAGCTACAGTAGTTGTTCTATTGGATCACACTACACAGGCCAGCCTTTGCTTCCCATGTGCATCAATGAGCCTTGCCTGCCTAAGACCCTGTCACTGATTTGCCCGTTTTCCTTCCTTGGAAAACTTTTAGTCTGAACACTGACAGGCTGACCCCCCCCACCCCTTCAACCTCTGCACCAATGCTGCCAGCACTCATACGTCTGTATCCCAAAGACAACCTCTGGATATGACGCTGAGCACGTGCACTCAACTTCTTTGGTGGACTATGGCGAGGCCTGTTCTGAGTGGAACCTGCCCTGTTAAATCGCTGTATGGTCTTGGCCACTGTACTGCAGCTCAGTTTCAGGGTCTTGGGAAATCTTCTTAAAGGCTAGGGACCATCTTTATGTAGAGCAACAATTCTTTTTTTCCGATCCTCGGAGAGTTCTTTGCCATGAGGTGCCATGTTAAACTTCCAGTAACCAGTATGAGAGAGTGAGAGCGATAACACAAATTTAACACACCTGCTCCCCATTCACAACTGAGATCTTGTAACACTAACGAGTCACATCACACCAGGGAGGGAAAATGGCTAATTGGGCCCAATTTGGAAATTTTCACTTACGGGTGTACGCACTTTTGTTGCCAGAGGTTTAGACATTAATGGCTGTGTGTTGAGTTATTTTGAGGGAACAGCAAATTTACACTGTTATACAAGCTGTAGGCCTCATTCTCACGAGGCGGATCCACTTCCATTGATCTCCGCTGAGCCGGCGGATGACAGGTCCCTCTCTGCTCACTGAGCGGGGAGGGGCTTGTCGAGCGCCGTTAGTTACTATGGAGAGATCGGACGTAAATGGACAGCATGTCCGTTTTCATCAGATCTCACCCGATCCGATCCGCCAGCGACGGATCTGAACGTAGAGGCATCCGTCTGCTTTTAGCGGATTGGACGGGGTCGGATGTCAGCGGACATGTCACCGCTGACATCCGTCGCTCCATAGACTAGCATGGAACGCCCGTTCAGGTCCGCCGTCAAAACTGACAGGCAGACCTGAACGGTCAAACCGTGTGAAAGGGGCCGTACACTCACTACTTTACATTGTAGCAAAGTGTCATTTCTTCAGTGTTGTCACATGAAAAGATATAATAAAATATTTACAAAAATGTGAGGGGTGTACTATACTGCATATATATATATATCTATATATATATATATATCTATATATATATATATATAGATATATATATATATATATATATATCTATATATATATATATATATACATATATATACATATATACAGTATATATATCTATATATATAGATATATAAATCTATATAGCTATATATATCATTATCTATATATATCATATATATCTATATCTATATAGATATATATTTATTCTATAATCTATATCTATATATATATCTATATATAGATGTAGATCTATATATAGAGGAGTCTCCCTTTAACCACCTTTTTCAGCAGTGGGCTCCTTTTCCCACAATCCCCTATGCTTTGTCATGGACATGCCTTATACACACGAGCGGACTTTTCGACCGGACTGGTCCGACGGTCTATCCGACCGACATTGGGTGGACTTCCGACAGACTTTCCCAATGAACGGATTAGCCTACACGCGATCACACCAAAGTCCGATGGATTCGTACGTGATGGCGTATGACCGGACTAAAATAAGGAAGTTGATACTAGCCAGTAGCCAATAGCTGCTCTAGCGTCGGTTTTCATCCGTCGGACTAGCATACAGACGAGTGGACTTTTCGATAGGAACTGGGTCCAGTTGAGTTCTGACGTAAAGATTTGAAACATGTTCCAAATCTAAAGTCCGTCAGATTCTCGACCAAAAAAGTCCGCTGCAGGTCCAATGAAGCACACACACGGTCGAATTGTCCGCCGGACTCTGTCCATCGGACCAGTCCGGTCAAAAAGTCCGCTCGTGTGTACGCAGCATTAGTCAGATCTCCTTGATGTTATTCCTGTACACCTGGGAGTTTTAGACATTCCTGCCCACATTTGTGTATTCCAGCTTCTCCTATTACATTATACATAATATAAAACAAATTAAAATCTCCAGCATAGATATTAGGAACCTCTCATAATTGCCACAATAGGTCTGTACCTGGGAACTCAGCACAGATCCAATAAATAGAAGACACTGTCATGAGGATTTAAAATGATTGTAAATGATCACCTTGTAAAACAACCCATTTAATTATAAAATAGAAATGAAAGGCAAAACATTTGTGTATACCATAGATATATAAAAAATAATTCCTCTGTTCTCAGCTGCATAGGAGCTAGGGCAGGAGAAACAGCAGCACACTGAGGATCCTAGTAAAAGACTGTGCAGGAGGGGCATGTCAGGGCAAGACTAATCATTGGAGGAGAGCAGGCTGAGTTCCCAGCATAATTAAAGAACTGACCATCGTATGTTCTCTTGCGTAGTGTGGTCAGTTTTTAATAGGAAAGCAGAGGAACTGGCAGGAACACCAGGGATTTCACACAAAGGAACCAATACAAAGAGAACAGGATACTTTTTCATACAAGTACATGGTACAGCAGGCACATATCAGGAATATAAAATGTTGGTGTAACATATTCTTTAACGCTCCAACATCCCCCACTTTGGTGGAAAGACCCTTTAAATCCAACAGGACAGGGACCTGTTAACCAATTGCTGACCACCTCACGACGATATATGTCGGCAGAATGGCACGGGCAGGCAGAATCACGTACCCGTACATGATCTGCCTCCCGCGGGCGGGGGGTCCGATCGGACCCGCCCCCCTGGTGCCCGAGGCGGTCTGCATTTGCTCCCCAGTGATCAGAGGTGAGGGGGAGGCCATCCATTCGTGGCCCCCCCTCTGATCGCTCCCGGCCAATAGAATCATTCCTCTGCTGCTGTATAGTACACAGCAGCAGAGGAAGTGATGTCATCTCTCCTCGACTCGGTATTTCCGTTCTGGCGCCGAGGAGAGAAGACATCCGAGTGAGTGCACAACACACACACAGTAGAACATGCCAGGCACACATTACACCCCCCTTTACCCCCCGATCACACCCCGATTACCCCCTAATCACCCCCCCTGTCACACTGACACCAAGCAGTTTTTTTTTTTTTTCTGATTACTGCATTGGTGTCAGTTTGTGACAGTTAGTGTGATAGGGCAGTAAGTGTTAGCCCCCTTTAGGTCTAGGAAACCCCCCCTAACCCCCCCTAATAAAGTTTTAACCCCTTGATCACCCCCCGTCGCCAATGTCACTAAGCGATTATTTTTCTGATCACTGTATTAGTGTCACTGGTGACGCTAGTTAGGGAGGTAAATATTTAGGTTATCCGTCAGCGTTTTATAGCGTCGGGGACCCCCATATACTACCTAATAAAGGTTTTAGCTCCTTGATTGCCCCCTAGTTAACCCTTTCACCAGTGATCACCGTATAACTGTTACAGGTGACGCTGGTTAGTTAGTTTATTTTTTATAGTGTCAGGGCACCCGCCGTTTATTACCGAATAAAGGTTTAGCCCCTGATCGCCCGGCAGTGATATGCATCGCCCCAGGCAGCGTCAGGTTAGCGCCCGTACCGCTAACACCCACGCACGCAGCATACGCCTCCCTTAGTGGTATAGTGTCTGAACGGATCAATATCTGATCCGATCAGATCTATACTAGCGTCCCCAGCAGTTTAGGGTTCCCAAAAATGCAGTGTTAGCAGGATCAGCCCAGATACCTGCTAGCACCTGCGTTTTGCCCCTCCGCCCGGCCCAGCCCAGCCCACCCAAGTGCAGTATCGATCGTTCACTGTCACTTACAAAACACTAAACGCATAACTGCAGCGTTCGCAGAGTCAGGCCTGATCCCTGCGATCGCTAACAATTTTTTTGGTAGCGTTTTGGGGAACTGGCAAGCACCAGCGGCCTAGTACACCACGGTCATAGTCAAACCAGCGCTGCAGTAACACTTGGTGACGTGGCGAGTCCCATAAGTGCAGTTCGAGCTGGTGAGGTAGCAAGCACAAGTAGTGTCCTGCTGCCACCAAGAAGAAGATAAACAGGCCCGTCTTGCCCATAATGCCCTTCCTGCTGCATTCGCCAATCCTAATAATTGGGAACCCACCACTTCTGCAGCACCCGTACTTCCCCCATTCACATCCCCAAACAAATGCAGTCGGCTGCATGGGAGGCATTTTCTTTATGTCCTCCCGAGTACCCCTACCCAACGAACCCCCCCAAAAAAGATGTCGTGTCTGCAGCAAGCGCGGATATAGGCGTGACACCCGCTATTATTGTCCCTCCTGTCCTGACAATCCTGGTCTTTGCATTGGTGAATGTTTTGAACGCTACCATACACTAGTTGAGTATTAGCGTAGGGTACAGCATTGCACAGACTAGGCACACTTTCACAGGGTCTCCCAAGATGCCATCGCATTTTGAGAGACCCGAACCTGGAACCGGTTACAGTTATAAAAGTTAGTTACAAAAAAAAGTGTAAAAAAAAAAAAAAAACACAAAAAAATATATATAAAAAAAAAAAATAGTTGTCATTTTATTCTTCTCTCTCTCTATTGTTCTGCTCTTTTTTATTCTATTCTATTCTGCAATGTTTTATTGTTATTATGTTTTACCATGTTTGCTTTTCAGGTATGCAATTTTTTATACTTTACCGTTTACTGTGTTTTATTGTTAACCATTTTTTTGTCTTCAGGTACGCCATTCACGACTTTGAGTGGTTATACCAGAATGATGCCTGCAGGTTTAGGTATCATCTTGGTATCATTCTTTTCAGCCATCTTTTAGCCTCTAGACTGCTTTTACAAGCCGTGGGAGGGAATGCACCCCCCCCCACCGTCTTCCGTGTTTTTCTCTGGCTCTCCTGTCTCAACAGGGAACCTGAGAATGCAGCTGGTGATTCATCCAGCTGACCATAGAGCTGATCAGAGACCAGAGTGGCTCCAAACATCTCTATGGCCTAAGAAACCATAAGCTACGAGCATTTCATGACTTAGATTTCGCCGGATGTAAACAGCGCCGTTGGGAAATTGGGAAAGCATTTTATCACACCGATCTTGGTGTGGTCAGATGCTTTGAGGGCAAAGGAGAGATCTAGAGTCTAATAGACCCCAATTTTTTTTAAAAAGAGTACCTGTCACTACCTATTGCTATCATAGAGGATATTTACATTCCCTGAGATAACAATAAAAATGATTAAAAAAAAATAAATGAAAGGAACAGTTTAAAAATAAGATAAAAAAGCAAAAAAATAATAAAGAAAAAAAAAAAAAAAAAAGCACCCCTGTCCCCCCCTGCTCTCACGCTAAGGCGAACGCAAGCGTCGGTCTGGCGTCAAATGTAAACAGCAATTGCACCATGCATGTAAGGTATCACCGCGAAGGTCAGATCGAGGGCAGTAATTTTAGCAGTAGACATCCTCTGTAAATCTAAAGTGGTAACCTGTAAAGGCTTTTAAAGGCTTTTAAAAATGTATTTCGTTTGTCGCCACTGCATGTTTGTGCGCAATTTTAAAGCATGTCATGTTTGGTATCCATGTACTCGGCCTAAGATCATCTTTTTTTATTTCATCAAACATTTGGGCAATATAGTGTGTTTTAGTGCATTAAAATTTTAAAAAGTGTGTTTTTTCCCAAAAAAAGCGTTTGAAAAATCGCTGCGCAAATACTGTGTGAAAAAAAAATGCAACACCCACCATTTTAATCTGTAGGGCATTTGCTTTAAAAAAATATATAATGTTTGGGGGTTCAAAGTAATTTTCTTGCACAAAAAAATTTTTTTTTCATGTAAACAAAAAGTGTCAGAAAGGGCTTTGTCTTCAAGTGGTTAGAAGAGTGGGTGATGTGTGACATAAGCTTCTAAATGTTGTGCATAAAATGCCAGGACAGTTCAAAACCCCCCCAAATGACCCCATTTTGGAAAGTAGACACCCCAAGCTATTTGCTGAGAGGCATGTCGAGTCCATGGAATATTTTATATTGTGACACAAGTTGCAGGAAAAAGACACTTTTTTTTTTTTTTTTTTTTGCACAAAGTTGTCACTAAATGATATATTGCTCAAACATGCCATGGAAATATGTGAAATTACACCCCAAAATACATTCTGTTGCTTCTCCTGAGTACGGGGATACCACATGTGTGAGACTTTTTGGGAGCCTAGCCGCGTACGGGACCCCGAAAACCAAGCACCGCCTTCAGGCTTTCTAAGGGCGTAAATTTTTGATTTCACTCTTCACTGCCTATCACAGTTTCGGAGGCCATGGAATGCCTAGATGGCACAAACCCCCCCAAATGACCCCATTTTGGAAAGTAGACACCCCAAGCTATTTGCTGAGAGGTATAGTGAGTATTTTGCAGACCTCACTTTTTGTCACAAAGCTTTGAAAATTGAAAAAAGAAAAAAAACATTTTTTTTCTTGTCTTTCTTCATTTTCAAAGACAAATGAGAGCTGCAAAATACTCACCATGCCTCTCAGCAAATCCTGAAGGCGGTGCTTGGTTTTCGGGGCCCCGTACATGGTTGGCTCCTAAAAAGTCCCACACATGTGGTATCCTCATACTCAGGAGAAGCAGCTAAATGTATTTTGGGGTGCAATTCCACATATGCCCATGGCTTGTGTGAGCAATATATCATTTAGTGACAACTTTGTGCCAAAAAAAAAAATGTGTCACTTTCCCGCAACTTGTGTCAAAATATAAAATATTCCATGGACTCAACATGCCTCTCAGCAAATAGCTTGGGGTGTCTACTTTCCAAAATGGGGTCATTTGGGGGGGGTTTGTGCCATCTGGGCATTTTATGGCCTTCAAAACTGTGATAGGTAGTGAGGAGTGAAATCAAAAATTTACGCCCTTAGAAATCCTGAAGGCGGTGATTGGTTTTCGGGGCCTTACGCGGCTAGGCTCCAAAAAAGTCCCACACATGTGGTATCCCCGTACTCAGGAGAAGCAGCTGAATGTATTTTGGGGTGCGATTCCACATATGCCCATGGCCTGTGTGAGCAATATATCATTTAGTGACAACTTTTTGTAATTTTTTTTATTTATTTTTTTTTTTTGTCATTATTCAATCACTTGGGACAAAAAAAATAATATTCAATGGGCTCAACATGCCTCTCAGCAATTTCCTTTGGGTGTCTACTTTCCAAAATGGGGTCATTTGGGGGGGTTTTGTACTGCCCTGCCATTTTAGCACCTCAAGAAATGACATAGGCAGTCATAAACTAAAAGCTGTGTAAATTCCGGAAAATGTACCCTAGTTTGTAGACACTATAACTTTTGCGCATACCAATAAATATACGCTTATTGACATTTTGTTTACCAAAGACATGTGGCCGAATACATTTTGGCCTAAATGTATGACTAAAATTGAGTTTATTGGATTTTTCTTATAACACAAAGTAGAAAATATCATTTTTTTTCAAAATTTTCGGTCTTTTTCCATTTATAGCGCAAAAAATAAAAACCGCAGAGGTGATCAAATACCATAAAAAGAAAGCTCTATTTGTGGGAAGAAAAGGACGCAAATTTCGTTTGGGTATAGCATTGCATGACCGCGCAATTAGCAGTTAAAATGACGCAGTGCCAAATTGTAAAAAGTGCTCTGGTCGGGAAGGCGGTAAATCCTTCCGGGGCTAAAGTGGTTAAAGAAGGACCTCAATAAATGGCAACATTGGGCATAAGAGGAAATGTGTTAGGAAAGAAATACATAAGCTCCAACTACTAAACCCCAATAAAAATCTTCAAACTAAAAATATTGCCATATGAAAAAAATGCGCCGCGCCTAGGGGTGTAACTGAATAACTGTAAATCTAAGTACAAATCATAGATAATAAAGCGTGCAAATCAAATAGAGCCTAAGAGCCCATTCACACAGGGGCAACACGACTTCCAGCGCGACTTTGGGAGGCAACTTGGACACGACTTGAGTATGAATCACAGCACGACTTGGAGCAACTTACAACACAACTTGAAGTCGCCTCCAGGACAGGGAACTTTACAAGTGGCCAATCAGAGCTTATCAGCTGTGTGTGTGAAGGAGGGGGCTGGCTGTTTAGTGGAGTAAATTACTTTCTGTTTCCTTTCTGCTTCCTGTAAAGTTGCCTTAGTATGAACAGTGATCAGACTTGGAGGCAACTTCCATTGAAATCAATGGGTACAAGTTGCCTTCAAGTCGGATTGAAGTAGTACAGGAACCTTTTCTGAAGTCGGAGCGACTGCAGTAGTGTGCATTAAGACAGATCCATTCATTTACATTGATTTTTTCATGTAGCGCGACTTGAGGCGATTAGGGGCGACTTGGGGCAACTTGAAGTCGGATCCAAAGTTGCCCCTGTGTGAATGGGCTCTAAAGCTCTGATCACTTACTAAGATCACCTGCTGTGTGAATCCTAAAGCTCTGATCACTTACTAAGATCACCTGCTGTGTGAATCCTATGACCAAACACACTAAAAAATATCTAGTGCAATAAATCACAAAGTGCAATGTGCATAGAAAAACGTAATAAGATAAATATACAATCCACAGTGATTAAAATATAATCATTCCTAATAAGGTGTATATGCTAAAAAATGTTACACATATGTAGATCCACTGTGATTAAAATGAAAAAGAAAAAAAATTAAATAAAACAATATATATATTCGTAAAACACAAACAGAGTAAATCAATCACATGCGTGGGCAAATTGAAACTATAATCGCCCTAATAAAGGTGTTCAAATCACATCCGTGAAAAAATCTTCCAATCCAGTAACATAAAGTGACCAAGTTCAAATAAAAGTCAGTGTAATGGTGATGGTTCAAAGAAAAAGTTCCAGTTTTGAATCAAACGTGCCCAAAGAAAAACATGCTGTGAAGTGCCTTGGTGACCCCCAATGTGATTGTGCTCACCTTGGAGCGTGTGACACAGGTTTTAATTGTGTCAATACACGCTTTTGGAGCCACCCCTGGGCTCAGTATTAGGTACAGCTGATTCCCACACTGGATTCTTTATGGCTCCACTCACATCAGACCATATAAAAGAAAAAGGCTAATATAGTATAATACCGTAGGATACTTTTATTAAAATCACATCCAATCCCCACATGGGGTACTCACATTTATAAGGTGCTCATGTGCACCAAACATAATGATTGGACGGGCGGTCTGCTGAGCGGTGTGAGTTTCCAATCCCTTCCTAGCTCCGTCCTGGGTATTTTTATTACAGGATATTTTTATTACAGGATATAGTTATATTTGGAGTTCGTATAGATGCATTATTTTTGTGCTGTGAGTATTCAAAGCGGAGCCCATTGTATATATGTCTGCGGTCCCACGCAAAATGGCCGCTGTTAATGGCTTTAAATTCACAAGGAGGAGTGGAGCCCAGCATATTAATGTCCGCGGTCTTACGCAAAATGGCCGCCGTTAGGGTATTTAAACTGTAGAGCGCCCGTCCAATCATATCCCCCTGATGAAGACACGTGACTCCCTGTGTCGAAGACGCGTAGGGGAGGGGCCAGGACGGAGCGATCAGCACAGAGCTGGGTTGTGGAGCTCTCACACCCTGCAGCACGCCGCACAGCCGTTTTTTCCTATGTTATGTTTGGTGCACATGAGCACCTTATAAATGTGAGTACCCCATGTGGGGATTGGATGTGATTTTAATAAAAGTATCCTACGGTATTATACTATATTAGCCTTTTTCTTTTATATAGTCTGATGTGAGTGGAGCCATAAAGAATCCAGTGTGGGAATCAGCTGTACCTAATACTGAGCCCAGGGGTGGCTCCAAAAGCGTGTATTGACACAATTAAAACCTGTGTCACACGCTCCAAGGTGAGCGCAATCACATTGGGGGTCACCAAGGCACTTCACAGCATGTTTTTCTTTGGGCACGTTTGATTCAAAACTGGAACTTTTTCTTTGAACCATCACCATTACACTGACTTTTATTTGAACTTGGTCACTTTATGTTACTGGATTGGAAGATTTTTTCACGGATGTGATTTGAACACCTTTATTAGGGCGATTATAGTTTCAATTCGCCCACGCATGTGATTGATTTACTCTGTTTGTGTTTTACGAATATATATATTGTTTTATTTAATTTTTTTTCTTTTTCATTTTAATCACAGTGGATCTACATATGTGTAACATTTTTTAGCATATACACCTTATTAGGAATGATTATATTTTAATCACTGTGGATTGTATATTTATCTTATTACGTTTTTCTATGCACATTGCACTTTGTGACTTATTGCACTAGATATTTTTTAGTGTGTTTGGTCATAGGATTCACACAGCAGGTGATCTTCAGTTACACCCCTAGGCGCGGCGCATTTTTTTCATATATCATTTATCGCACGGTCATGAATACGTGATCTGCGCCTGCAGCCGGGTAGCTGTTTGGTTGAATTTCCATTAAGGCACTGGATAATTGTGGCTCGCAAGATTTTTTTCCATAAAAATATTGCCAGTCATACTCTTGAGGGAGGGAGTTGCTTCCAATTTGCTTCAAGCTGCTTCTGAGTTGATGCTCCTGACTTGCTTTTACATTCACATTGACTTGTATGGAGAAGAAAAGAAGCTTAGATGCAAAGAAATGATGGTGTACACAGACTGCAGTGGTTTCCGTAGTATAGTCAATAAGGAATAGTATGGTTTTTTTTCTGAACAACTGTCTTTGTGGAGTCAAGCGGGATTTTTTCAAGGGGAGACAAATTTGGCCACAATAGCTGAAGGGATTTTCCTTTACCTTCCCCTAGAGGCTGAACCTGACAGATGTCTGTGTTTTTTTACTTGCTCTTTAACACCTGCTGAATGCATACCTCCCAACATTTTGAGATGGGAACGAGGGACACTTACTACCAAACGTATGTAGGCATAGGATACGCCTCATGCCACACCCCCTTAAAGGAGAATTAACTACAAAAAAAGGTTAATTAAATCCAAGGGCTTTTTGTTACCACTACTATTCCTTTATATTGGCTTTTAAAATGTAGAAATGCACCAATTTAGAATTTGGATGAAAGGTTTAGCACTGGGAAACACCTTCTCAAAGATAAATAATGCATTTTGTATACAACTATATAGATCAGACCAAAATGAGGGACAAATGAGGAGGAATGAGGGACAGAGGGACATTGCTCCAAATCAGGGACAGTCCCTTGAAATTAGGGACAGTTGGGAGCTATGTGAATGGGTGATGCATTGTGGTGCCGTTCATTGTGAATGGCAACTAAAATCATTGAACAATAGAGCCCTATGAACATTACACTGCAGCCCACCACAACATGTATACTATGCATTGAGGTGCACTATATCTTTAAAAAAGGGTCATGCAAAGCAAAGCTGGCTTCAGCTATCAGCCGTGCAATGAGAACCGGAACCAGCTGTCAATCAACCAGCTGAGTGAATCTTTACAATATGGTTGAGATCTTTCCAGAGCCTGGAGTGGCACTGCCACGTCAGCTGACCACGGGCTTTGCATAGGCCTTGAAATTATACTGTATCTAAACCCAAAAATGTTTTTTTAGGTTTTGATAGAGCATGAATGGATTAACATATCTGTGTCCATTTTTATTCCATCTGTGTTCAATTAGGAGAATTTTCCTTTACTTCATGGGATATGTATTTTAAATAAGTTCTTTGATGGTTGTCACTGCAACAAGTGTGCCCAATGAAGGATATTTCCTTTATTCCTGTTCCTGAAAATTCCATCACTTCAAGTCTCAGGGATAAAGGTCACCAAGATAAACATAGAGGATGAATTTCCTTAGTGGGAGCAGAGACAGCAATAAAAGCCCAACCAAGATCCTAACCCCTCACCACTCATCTAAAACTTAAAAAAATATAGAAATTGGGGTCTGAATACACTTTACCCAGTTCAATACTGGGCACTTTCATCCCCTTCCTGCCCAGGGTAAATGTTCAGCTTCCAGTACTGTCACACTTTGAATGACAATTGCACGGTCATACAATGCTGTACCCAAATTTAATTTTTATATATTTTTTTGAGACAGACAGAGCTTTCTTTTATTTTTTGCTAAACAAGCGAAACAAGCGAAAAAAATGTTTTTCTTAGTTTCTATTAAAATTTTGCAAATAGCTAATTTTTCTTCTTCCCTGATGTGCACTGATAGGCTGCTCTGATGGGCACTTATGGGGCTACACTGATAATCAGGGGTCTGGGCTATATATATATATATATATATATATATATATATATATATATATATATATATATATATATATATATATATATATATATATATATATATATATATATATATATATATATATATATATATATATATATATATATATATATATATATATATATATATATATATATATATATATATATATATATAGCCCAGACCCCTGATTATCAGTGTAGCCCCATAAGTGCCCATCAGTGCAGCTCTTATAAATAAATGTAAAAATAATTTAAAAATTTATTAAAACATGGACAGTGTTAGTAGGGCAGTGGATGGTATCCGTAGAGCAGTGGACGTGTCAATAGGGCAGATGTTGGTGTTAGTAGCACCATAGATGGTGTCAGTAGTTTTTTATTTATTTTATTTTATTTTTTTAAAAATATGTTTTACAATTTTTTTAAGAGCTCGTTGGGGGGGGGGCTTTGGTGGAATATCAGGGGAAATCCGGCACACTCCCTGTGCACGCCTATGCAATAGTATAATTGATCTTAAGACTCAGGGTTAATGATACAGTACTGAGTCTGTTTACTTTACATGCACACTGATTTTCTGTGTTTGTTGCCTCAACAACCTCCCCTCCCACGCCTGGCCCCATAGTAGCTGTATGTACTGCAATGGCTATAGTTTCACCAATGCCTTGCTGTCTGTCACATCTAGAAAGCCAACTTTTCTCAAAGCCAACAGTCAGATGTAAAGCTATACCAAGGTTTAAAGTGTATGTATAGCCAAAATGTTTCTATTAGTTTTGGGTGGAGTAAGGAATGGTTAAACCACTGCCAAGTTATTTATTGGCTGTTTGTGTACCATTTGAGAAATGTTCATTATTTGCTGGCCCAGAGACATAACAGATCATTAGAGGAAATTTACCAAAGTGAGAATTCCCTTCCTAGACATTTGTCCCTGGACAAGGTGTCCGCGTTGGAAGAGTTCCCCTTACCTTTTGCTCTGTAAACAACTCTTAATTTTTTAAATTTCCCCTTAATGTCTTTTTCAATGACAGTGGTCACCAGTACATATAGAGAGAGTGAATCTGACCAGTGGGGACACAGACAACAATAAAAAAACATTCCCTACTCTATTCAAAAGCTAAAATAAAAGGTTTGGCATAGAGATTCACTGTAATAGCTCATTTATTCTGGGGGTGTTCAGAGTAGAGGAATACTTACCTCATAGGTGTGCACAGCCTATTGCATTTGGGTGTTTGGGTGTGCACTTCAGAGCTCAAACACACATGAGTGTGCATGTGTGTGTGTGTATATATATAAATATAAATATAAGTATATATATATATATATATATATATATATATATATATATATATATATATATATATATATATATATATATATATATATATATATATATATACACTCATGGCAGAGATCAGTGGGAGATCTTTCCAATCTCCCTGCCGACACACACAGAGTTCTAATGCTAATTTGCAAGGAACAATGTGCATTAGGGTGTGCCCAGGCACACCCAGCACACCCCCTGCGCACGCCTATGACCTACCTTATTTCTCAGCCCCTCATCACCTGCCACTCCTCCCCATTCCACTCTGGATGGACCTTTGAAAACCTAAACTACAAAGGAGGACCACTGGTCCTGCATTGTACGTGAGGACTACGTAATGGCCGCGGCTGTTTAAGCAGAGAAGAGGAGTGGCTTCATAGGACCGGATGTTCAGCTGGGAGAAAGCCTGTAGAAGCAAGGAATAAGGTAAGTATGTATCTACTCTAAAAGCCCCCTGACTAAACTAAACTAAACCTTGCTATCGGGATGGGAACCACACTAACATTTTAATGCTGACTGGGGTTCACATGTTTGATTTTGACTGATGACACAACAAGCAGAGAAGTTACACCAGATTATCTTCAAGAGGCAGACACAGCCTATATTCTACACTGCAGGTGGCGCTTGACTGCAGCAGCAATGCAAATGGGGAGGAAGTCGAGAGGAACTTAGTTGCTCTATGATTTCCTTGGTCACAGTGAGGCAGCTATTCGATCGGATGCTGGTGCCCCATGTAACTTCAGCGGCCATCTTTGGTGAGGGCAGTGCCTATTTTAGGCTCTAACTTGCTGCTTTGGCACACATTTCTGCCATTGGCAGGGTAGGGACAGGATATCCTTCTGTCAGGGACAATGATTAGCATAAGGGAAAGAGTTCAGAGGAGTAGGGAAAGTGCAGGGACATTCCATCCTTCCTGGGAGGCTCCCATTTGGGTACCAACCGGCCAGACCACATTCCGCTCCTCGAGATAGACCCCATTGACACCTCTGAGTCTGAGTCCCCATGACTAAGCTCCGGGGGGAGGAGCGAAACACATTGGGGGTGTGGCCTGGCGGGAGCTTGTCTCACTCTTTACTACCATAGGACTCAGTGGATATGCAGTACCAGGGATTTTTCCTCTCTTCCTTTCAGAGTCTTTAATCTATTGTCTTATCGCTGTTACAACTTTTGAGTACTCCTGGTCAGGTTGCCTTCTCACTGGGTCTGTTGTGTATTGCTGGACTTCTGTTACAATATATTCCCGTTAAAAAAAATTTGGGGTTATAGCGCGCTAGAGTTTCAAATATATATAGCTGCAACAAAAACTATCAAATATCTCTATAGTGCATAAAAAATGTGTTGCGCTTATAACGTGAGTAATCCTGTGTAGACCAATGAAAAAAACACAGAAAAAAGTGCACTGTTGCAATAAAACAAATTCTGAGTAAACAAACAGTGAATAAAAATCTGTGATTAAAAGTCTATATGAAAAACTCTTCATCAACAATAATAAAAATAATGATTGAGTCCATAAATAAAATGTGAAAAATAATAATCCCAAAAGAGTGATAAAGTCCAAAATCCTTCCACCTTCACCAACGGAGGAAGAAGAAGGGAGGAGACAAGGAAAGGGGGGGAAAATCCTCAAGTCAAAGAAACAAACCTCACTTGGTGCGTTGGGACCCTTACCAGAACTGGTGAACCCCCTAAAGAGCAAGGTCTTTTGCGCACCGCTGCGCGCTGACGTCATTACGCCCCACGTGACCCTGGATGTACGGGTGTCGTTTGTTTTTTAAGCTTGCCGGCTGTTTTTATGTCCTATGCGGCTGTGGCTGCGGCCGCTTTTTTTTAGCAATAAAGTCTACTTTTTTTTAATAAAAAAAGTAAATAAAGTAAAAAAAAAAAAAAAATAAAGTAAATAAAGACTACTATTTTTTAATATTACTACACTATTGGAGTGTGTTCTGTTCCTTCGCACTGGTGACATTTGTCATAGTGCACTCCACAGACCGGACTCTGCATTCCTAATCAGGATACCATGGAGGACTCCTTGCTACGTCCAGAGTATCCTAGGAAGATGGAGGCTCGTTTTAGACCCCACAGAGGGCTAAGTCTGCTTGCGCAAAAGACCTTGCTTTTTAGGGGGTCCACCAGTTCTGGTAAGGGCCCCCCCACACCGAGTGGGGTTTGTTTCTTCAACTTGAGGATCTTCCTCCCCCTTTCCTTGTCTCCTCCCTTCTTTTTCCTCCGTTAGTGAAGGTGGAAGGATTTTAGACTTTATCACTCTTATTATTATTATTATTTTTCACATTTTATTTATGGACTCAATCTTTATTTTTATTATCGTTGATGAAGAGTTTTTCATATAGACTTTTACACCCCTATTTTTATTCACTGTTTGTTTACTCAGAATTTGTTTTATTGCAACAGTGCACTTTTTTCTGTGTTTTTTTTCATTAAACTACATGGGATTACTCACATTATAAGCGCAACTTATTTGTACTCATACAATATATTCTTGTTATTGCACTTGGACTCCTTGTGTTTTCTGCCCGGTGCATCAAGCTGCACCTGCCAACCAACCCACACCCCATATTTAATCGCTTCCCGACCAGCGCACGCCCATATACGTCGGCGGAATGGCACTGGTGGGCAAAAGGGCATACAGGTACGTCCCCTTTAAGAAGCGGCGCCCGCCGCATTCTCCGTGACCGCGGGTCCCACGGACTCGATGTCCACTGGGTGCCTGCGATCGTGTCACAGAGAGGTAGAACGGGGAGATGCTTTTGTAAACAAAGCATTTCCCCGCTCTGCCTAGTGACAGGACAGAGATCACAGCTCCCTGTCTTTGGGAGCAGTGATCGCTGTCATGTGTATTGTAGCCCCCACAGTTAGAATTACACGCTAGGACACACTTAACCCCTCCATCGCTCCCTAGTGTTTAACCCCTTCGCTGCCATTTACACAGTAATCAATGCATTTTTATAGCACTGATCGCTGTATAAATGACAATGGTCCTAAAATAGCATAAAAAATGTCCGATGTGTCTGCCATAATGTCACAGTCCCACTAAAAATCGCAGATCGCCGCCATTACTAATAAAAGAAAATTAATAATAAAAATGCCATAAAACTATTCCCTATTTTGTAGACGCTATAAGTTTTGCGCAAAACAATCAATATACGCTTATTGCGTTTTTTTTAACCAAAAATATGTAGAAGAATACATATCGGCCTAAACTGAGAAAAAATAGTTTTTTTTATATATTTTTGGGGGATATTTATTATAGCAAAAAGTAAAAAATAATGCATTTTTTTCAAAATTGTCGCTCTTTTCTTGTTTATAGCACAAATAATAAAAACCGCACAGGTGATCAAATACCACCAAAAGAAAGCTCTATTTGTGGGAAAAAAAGGACGTCAATTTTGTTTGCGTACAACGTTGCACGACCGCGCAATTGTCAGTTAAAGCGACGCAGTGCCGAATCGCAAAAAGTGCTCTGGTCAGGAAGGGGGTAAATCCTTCCGGGGCTGAAGTGGTTAAAGAGTTGTGTGAAATCTGGCTTACACAGAACTCAGCTTAGGTTATAGAATTTTCTGACTTCAGCGCAGTTGCAATGTTTGCTGGATAGCATTCATTTGCTAATAAATCGTATTGCATGAAATAACTTCTAGAGAAAGCTAGAGGTGTTTTTAAAAAAAAATTTAGGTAGCGTAGATTTAACTGGTTTAGGATGTATCAGATGAAAATAGTTAAAGAATTTCCCTGACAGAGCTTCAGGTTTTTCATGAGAAATGCTGCTAAGAAAGAAGTCAGTTGAAAAGCATGACCTAGTTGTGTTTTACCCCGACTGCAAAGTGGGCCACACAGGCCACCCGGGAATTGCAGTGATCAGTCACAGGAGCTGCTGACACCTCTTTATATACATATCTTTATATACATATCTTTATATACACGGTGATGTTCTCCAAAATGTTGAAATGAAAGGAAACCCTTCATAAGAGAATTACGTAGGCTGATCCTTCTGATCTGCCTTTAAAAATAAAAAGTTGTATACATTACTATCCTACAAAACTAAACTAAATACATAATATATAAACTATATTTATCCAACTAATAGCATGACATGTGGGATATAGGTGTAGTGCTATAAAAAGAACATATTCAAAAAGTCCATAAACCAAAAAGATTCCAAGTTTTGGGCAATCAAAATCAGTTCATAGTGAATATCTGTAGATGTAAAAGGAGAGAGAGCCCATCACCATCACCCAAACACACTGACCCTTACCGTTAGCAAGTGGATTATATAGCATAACGTTATTAGATGGTAACCACGAAAGAGTACTTCTCATTGCCCAGAGCTCCTCATTCCAATAATAGACTTAAAGAGGCTGATAGCCAAGATGGTTAAATCAAAAGATACACTTCAGAATTGCAGCAAGATATTTGGATATACCTTTTCCACCAACTCTCTGGATAAACGTCTCCCAACAAGCTACTCTCTTAACATGAATTCTGCTCCGTCCCCGGGTACCGCAGTGAGCAGAGCGGTCAGGACTCTGTGCAGGCCAGTCAAGTTCCTCCACCCCAAACTCACTCATCCACACTATATTGCCAAAAGTATTGGGCTTGGGATGGTCCTTTTCTGTTCCAACGTGTCTGCGCATCAGTGTGCACAAAGCAAGGTCCATAAAGACATGGATGAGTGAGTTTGGGGTGGAGAAAATTGACAGTCCTGACCTCAACCCGATAGAACACATTTGGGATGAATTAGAGCAGAGACTGCGAGTCAGACCTTCTCGTATACATCAGTGCCTGACCTCACAAATGTGCTTCTAGAAAGATGATCAAACATTCCCATAGACACACTCCTAAACCTTGTGGAAAGCCTTCCCAGAAGAGTTGAAGTTGTTATGGCTGCAAAGGGTGGGCCTACGGACTAAGACTAAAGTTCACGTGTGTGTAAAGGCAGGTGTCCCAATACTTTTGGCATTATAGTGTATGTTCTAGGTGCACCAAAAAAAAAAAGGTGTACAAACAATACTTTTTTTGTATTTTTGTCCTTATGATAAATTGTCCAGTGTCAGGTGTGATTCTCATCAAAGCTACTACAAGTAGCTACTATTCGCTGGCCACACCCATTTTCCCCTTTAGAAATTGCCCCTCTTTGTCAGTTTCAAAAGTAGAGAGATATGTTTCTTCAGAAGTCAAATTTTCTTGCATATTCAAAGGCACATTGCAAGTAATAAAAAATTGACGAAAAGGAAAAATACTAAAATAACCGTTTATAATAGTTGACTTTCTTGTGTTTTTACCTGGAATTGTTTTAAGTTGATGACAGGGTCTCTTTAAGATTCTATAGCCTGGGAACTAATGGGGACCTGATACATCTCCTTTGGCGGTGTCCAAAGCTGCACCACTTTTGGACTGGTATAGTAAACACCATCAACGATACTTTTCCAGTAACCGAATCTCTTGACTCTAAACCGTGCTTATTGGGTATACTGGATGAGGATATAAGGGACATATATATCAGAGAGGCGGTGTCCAGGGCACTGGTCCAAGCTTGTAAGCTGATCTTGCAACATTGGATCTCTCAAACCTCTCCAACTTTAGAGATGTGGTTGGGCAACATGAGATTAACTTTGAGATATGAGCGCTTAATATATCGGCATAGAGGCAGCCCGACCCGGTTCAATAAGATCTGGGGATGCTGGCTAGCTACCCCTGGCTTGGCTCCATTAGACCTAATACTTGATAGGCTATAAAGTGGTTGTAAAGGTTAGTTTTATTTTTTTTTTAATAGCAAACATGTCATACTGTTATACATACCTCCACTGACTTACCTCCGCTGAGTGACCCGATCCTCCTCTTCTGGGGTCCCTCAGCAGCGCTCCTGGCTCCTCCTCTTCTTGAGTGTCCCCACGGAGAGCCGCATTCCATGGGGGCACTCATACAGGCGTGCTTGTGAGTCCTGCTGCTGCGTCTATTGAAACAGACAGCAAGACTGGGACTTGGCCCAGCCCCCCGTGTCACTGGATTTGATTGACAGTAGCGGGAGCCAATGGCCCCTGCCAGGGGCGGACTGACAACTCATGGGGCCCCCGGGCAATAGGAGATTATGGGGCCCCCAGGCAATCAGAGATTATGGGGCCACATAGTATACACACACACAGTATACAATCACACAGTATACACATACATGCACACACAGTATACACAGTGTCCCTGGTCCATACTGTCTATTGGCTGTCCCTGGTCCATACTGTCCCTGGTTTTACTGAGGCTGGCAACCCTGATGGGGCCCCCTAGTGGCCCAGGGCCCTCGGGCAGTGCCCGAGTGGCTCAATGGTCAGTCCGCCCCTGCTGCTATCAATCTATCCAATAAGGAGCCGAGACAGTGGCAGGAGCTGCTGTGCTCATCCCCTACGATGGAAAGATCGGGTTCAGGTAAGTAAAAGAGGGGCTCTGGGGGGGAGCTGCACCAAATGCATTAAGGTGAAAAACCTTGGGGGTTTACAACCCTTTTAACATGGGAATTCAACCGCTCAGTGTGTCCTCACCCTTGGAGTGAGTTTAATTTAAAGTGCTGGGGAAGAGATATGATGAGAATGTTCTCCTAAACCATATCTAGGGATGCATACACTATGAGATATAACAACTAATGACATCTCAGGTTCAATTTGTTTTATAAACCTGCTTTGGCTATGTACAAGAACATTATTCTACTTTTTTTTATACTGTGAAGGTATTGTATAAATGTAATACTTCGGAATGTACATTGTTTGTTGTACTGTTAAAAGTTGTTAATTATATGGCAACCCTGGTTGGATTCCCCGGGATTGGCACCCCCACAACTAATTATGAACAGGATATTTCAAGTCTAGGAGAGTACTGCTTGTTAGACACGGGTAATATTTGGTGTATACATATTTTATTTCCATGTGATTGTACCTATTTGTGCAGACCAGGAACAAGGTTTCTGGTTAGATGACCAGTTGGTCGTCTGGTAGCTGTGTTGGGTGGGAGAGTTTTTGCTCTCTTACACAACACGGTTTGTTGTCATATAGATGTAAAATCTAGTTGATGCCACTGCTGTAATAAGCTTTATTTACCTAAAATTCACATAGCCGAGAGGGCATTTAATGTTCTGAGATTATAATCTATACGATGTCATCTTTAATGCTCGGATGTCTGTTATGTAATTTATCTCTTGAGGCTCAATAAAAGAATTTTCTGATTTAAAAAAAAAAAGTTGTTAATAAACTTTATTCTGATTTAAAAAAAAAAAAGTTTCTATAGTCTCTCAATGCTGTCAGATGCAGCAGTTTGCCCAATGCAGTTTCAGTCTTGCAGCATTTAGAAAACTCTCACGTTACGAAGGGAATCCATAACTGATTTATACAAATTGTGGTCCTGTGGTTTCTGGTTCACTACAAACCTGTTGACTTGACTATTACACAGATTTCTATCTGTCGTATGATACCAAAGTCACCTGAACTGTCACAGCTACTTTTAAAAGCCTTCGGATTTTTACTAAAGTAAAGTTTTACCCAGATTATTATTAAAAGGTTTAAAGTACAGTAAAACCTTGGTTTGAGAGCGTTTTACAAGACAAGCAAAATGTTTTCATGCATTTTGACTTGATATATAAGCGATGTTTTGATATACAAGTAGCTTCATGTCACAACTGAGTATAAAAGAGAGTAGAGGCGCCTCTAATGCCCCGTACACACGGTCGGACATTGATCGGACATTCTGACAACAAAATCCTAGGATTTTTTTCGATGGATGTTGGCTCAAACTTGTCTTGCATACACACGGTCACACAAAGTTGTCGGAAAATCCGATCATTCTGAACGCGGTGACGTATACACGTACGTCGGGACTATAAACAGGGCAGTAGCCAATAGCTTTAATCTCTTTATTTATTCTGAGCATGCGTGGCACTTTGTGCGTCGGATTTGTGTACACACGATCGGAAATTCCGACAATGGATTTTGCTCTCGGAAAATTTTATAGCAAGCTCTCAAACTTTGTGTGTCGGAAAATCCGATGGAAAATGTGTGATGGAGCCCACACACGGTCGGAATTTCGGACAACAAGGTCCTATCACACATTTTCTGTCGGACAAATCTGACCGTGTGTACAGGGCATAAGTGTAGCACTATGGTTACAGTTAATGAAGGTACAACATTTAGCAACTCACATGGTTGATGATTAAAACAGGCACATCTAAGTATGCAGGCATCTGGGGTAAAACTGTCCACATAGACCGTCCTTCACACCGCCATCAACGTCATCCCTTCCATGCTGCACTACACAAGCTCTTCAAGACTCGCTTTAAGATCGCTCTACTGCAGGGTAGTCTTCCCGGTCACAATTGCAGACTGACAGCGGTGAGAGCCGGCGGTGCGGAGGACGGTCTATGTGGACAGCTTTACCCCGGTTGCCTGCATACTTAGATGGGCCTCTTTTATTCATCAACCATGTGAGTTGCTAAATGTTGTACCTTCATTAAATGTAACCATATTGCTACACTTAGAGGCGCCTCTCTTCTCTTTTATACTCTGTAGCTCCTGCTGGATTTTGCTTGTAATCCCCTTGTGGAGGCTTCCATTTGTGGATAGACATTTTATGGTTACACAATCACATCACTTTAATATTTTTATATGGACTATAAACTGAAGGACCTATGAATAAATGGTTGTGGAATGAATCATTTTAGCTTCCATTGTTTCTTATGGGGAAATTATCTTTGATATAACAAGTGCTTTGGATTACAAGCATGTTTTCAGAACCAATTATGCTCGCAATCCAAGGTTTTACTGTACATGTATACTATAACTGGGTGACCTATCATTTGCTAAAGTGCAGTTTATCATAAACTGTTTCCATTTTATCTATTTTTTTAAAAAAACTGTTTTAATATTTTTTTCCATCTTTTTTTTGCATCTAAGTATTGCTTATCTCCTCCAGCCTCTTTTAACCATTTTATGTCTACTACTAATCTCACATCCTTGCTCTAGACCAGCTTTCCAATGGGGACAAAGGTGAAAAATGCTTGCATATTGAGCAGGAAGTGCATGTGAGAGCAAAGTTACAGGAAAGTTGTCACCCTATAATATGGAGTGCACAAACTAGGAACTCTGTGGCATGTGTAATTGTTTGGCAGCCCATAGTGAATGGGCAACACATGTTGCTGTGTTTGCTGCATGTTGCACTGCACTGTTGTGCACTTCAGAAGGTTCCTTGGGGTGCCTTGCTGGAAGCTCTAGTTTTTCACCTGCTGTTTATCATCTGAATTTCTTTTTCTAACAAGCTCAAGCCTTATGTAGTGCACCCCATGTAGGAGCCACTGGTGAATAGGGATCCCACAACCTGCATAGCCAGGCACACCGAGTCTTCACAGGCTCCCAGAGTCAGAAAACAGTCCAGTGCTTGTTTTTGTGTTTTTATTGAGGGGATAAAACTTGGATAAGGAATATGGATATTATGGGATGCCCACTTGACTTTAAAGAACTCTTCAGGGACAACTGACAAAAGAGGCAATGGTCAGATTTTGAAGTAAAAAACCCTTTACAGGCAGGGACCCTGGCCCCTTGGGTTGTGTAGCAAATATAGTGTCCAGCTTGCTTCCCTGTGGCTACTGATCCCAGCACCACCTCTTCAGGCGCTGGCAGCCCGCCTGACTGCAGCGGCCCCTTTCACTAGTGCTCCTGGCTACTTCTCCACAGTCCTCCCATAATGTCACACTCACCAGCCACCCGGCTGTCTTACCCCTGGAGATCTGCTGAACATGCTGACTCTATCCCGCTGTCCTCCCACTTGCTCCCGTGCATCCAGGACCCTTCGATGTGTTGTAAGAGGATCCCTCCAGCACCCGAGCCCCAGGCCCAAGATCACCCTCCAGACTAGGGGGTACCTTCAAGGGCCACTGACAGCCTCCTCAGCACTCCATCTCCAGCTTCCACCCGACTACCTTCTGCTGGCTTGACCCTGGGAGGTGCCCTCCCCATGCCAATCCATTTGCTGGGGATTGGCTAGGACCCTCCTCAATACTACAGGAAGCTCCTCCTAACCTCCCTCCCATTCTTCTGGAAGCTTCTCCAAAGTTCCAGCAAGTATGGGGAGGTACCAGAAGTGCTGCCTGATGAATCATCCAGTCTCCCTGAGTCACTTACCCTGACCCAGATTCAACCCAGCCTGGCTCTTTGCCAGGCTACATTTTCCTACACTACTGTGTTTCCCCGAAAATAAGACCTACCCTGAAAATAAGCCCTATTGTGATTTTTGGGGAGGGCTGCAATATAAGCCTTACATCGAAAATAAACCCTACTTAAATGTGGTGTAAAATGCTAGAATGCTCTGTATTATAGTATTATATAATGTACACTGTGTATGTTTCTGCAATCCATTTTCTTATAGCACCCCTCAGTGCTCAGCTGAGCTCCTGCTGCTCTCCTCCTCTTCTTCCAGCTGTCAGTGGGGGATATCATCCCCCATCCCTGCAGTGCTCAGAGTGGGGAAGAGAGGTCTGGCGGGTCATGGAAGCACCAAGCGGCACTACAAGAAGGTATTTATCACAAATAGATTACAGAAACATACACAGTTTACATTATATAATACTGTAATACATTGCATTCTAGGATTTTACAAGCACCTTTACTCAGTTCCACTGGCCACTGGTGATTCCTGACAGGCAGGGAGGGAGAGAAGGCAGCACATGACAAGCCCTACCCTGAAAAATAAGCCCTACTGGGTCTTTTGTGGCCAAAATTAATATAAGACCTGGGCTTATTTTTGGGGAAACACGGTACAAACTAAATATGTACAATCTAGTACTCTACACTAGAGGGTGCTACACTTATGATTGCCTGCATCGGTGCAACTAGGTTCCTAGAGAGCACTGGGGAAGAATGTGCCACAGACATGTTATTTACATAATTCCCATCCTTCCTAGAAATATGGTGAGGGGAATATTCAGTGAACAAAAAGGTATCTACTTTGTGCTACATTCTGCAGGAACATATACTGTATGAAGCTCATTTGCTTGCAGGACATGGGGAGGGGGAAACAGGACAATTAGCAAAATGGAGGGACTGTCTTACAAAAAAGAGGGACACTATGCAACTTACATAGGTGTGCGCAGCTTATTGCATTAGGGTGTGGACTCTTAAGCTCAAACACACATGCGTGTGCGGGTGTCTACATATATATGACCCCCGAACATTGATCTCCGTGCCGGCACAGTGAAAGAGAAGAGCATAAACACTTCTCTTATGGCAGAGCCGGTAAAAGGGAGATCTTTCCCCTGTTTCTGCTGCTACACAGAGCCATAACACTAATGTGCACAGGGTGATTAGGGTGTGCCTGGGCACATCCGGCACACCCTGTGCGCACGCCTACGGCAACGTATTATTTTGGTGCCTCGTTTAATCTCCTGGTCATCCGAACTATCGTCCAAGTCTTCCAGTGCCTGAGGGGGGCCAGAATTGTTAATGGCACATTGGAGGCTATTTTACTCACATGGACACTGCCTGTGACAATTGTAGCGCTATCCCCATAAGTGCTGCTGGATTTTTTGGCCTTCCCTTATGCATACAGCCAGGCAACAGGGGTTTTGCAACTCTAGCACAGGCTCAATTTTGTTTTGTTTACAGTATTTAGCGGATGAACTTGGATAGGGAATGGAAAGGCATGGGATGGCCAAAACTTAAAACTTGAATGAAATCTAGATATTAACATCAACAATGCAGTTCTCCAGTAGGGTTAATGGCACAGCTGAACTGATAGAAAAAGGTTCCAACTGATAAATGCAGGTGCTACTCCTTAGAGAACTGCTGATGCACATGGCTGCTTTGAACCCAAGTTAGAGGTGTAGGATGGCCTTGATGGCTACTAACTAGCATTCAGTGGCCCATTGGTTATGGGCATGCAAAATATTGCCCCATGCTGTCCCCGTCTATCCAGGCTTAGGGGATGATGAAAAGAAGTTACTCACTCAGTCCCTCTTTGGTGAACATAAAGGAAAACAAATACTCCTGCGCTTGAGAGGTTACTGTGCGGCTATTTGAAAACATGTGCCTCCAGTGGTTCAGCCACCACAACGGCTGTGCTGCCACTCACAACAGGTCAGGGACACCCAAATTGAACTCTAAAACGAAAAAGAACAGAGGGCACATCAGACTAGCGCATTACCTTTGCAACAATTTATTATTTTAAAAAATGTATACATTATACTCACCAATGGAAATAATGTGTCAAGCAAAATATGAAATCCACCAGATGCTCCAATCAGCATGATCTGCTGACCAGTATCAGTTGCCGGAATGAAAAGTCTAAACAAAGCTGATGCATTTCGGAGGGGTGTCCCCTCTTCTTGAGGGCAGCACAGTGGTGTAGTGGGTAGCACTCTCGCCTTGCAGTAAAAAGAGGTCGCTGGTTCAAATCCCAACCACTAAGCTACCTGCCTGGAGTTTGCATGTTCTCCCTGGGTCTGCATGGGTTTCCTCTGGGTACTCCGGTTTCCTCCCACACTCCAAAGACATGCTGGTAAGTTAATTGGCTTTTGTCCAAAAAAAAATGGCCCTAGTATATGAATGTGAGTTAGGGACCTTGGATTGTGGGCTCCTTGAGGGTAGGGACCGATGTGAATGTGTCATATATGTGTGGAGCGCTGTGTAAATTGACAGCGCTATATGGGTACCTTAAAGTGGGGTTCCACCCAAAAAAAAAAAAACTACATGAAAAATCTTTAAAAAAAATAAAAAAAAACATTTGGATATTTTTTTTTTTTTACTTACCTCTAAATGCCTGTTGCTAGGGGGTCCCTCGTAGTCTGCCTCTTCCAGTGCCTGGGCTGGTGACATCACTTCCCCCTCGGCACAGGAAGGGCTCAGCTCTGCTCCTTCCCTCCTGTCAATCATCTGGGACCCATTACAGGTCCCAGGTGACTGAGCGGCCAATAACAGCGCGCGGCGTCGCTCGCGCATGCGCAGTGGGTGCCAGGCTGTGAAGCCACAGCCCGGCGCCCACAGTTGCAATGCCGGCACCGCTGAACGGAGGGGGAGATGAGCGGGGCTTCGATCCCCCGCATCGCTGGACCCTGGGACAGGTAAGTGTCCAATTAAAAGTCAGCAGCTGCAGTATTTGTAGCTGCTGACTTTTAATTTTTTTTTTTTTGACTGGACCTCGGGTGGAACTCCTCTTTAAATAAATAGGGATAATTGTAGACACTCACTCAGGTTGAACTGGATGGACTGGTGTCTTTTTTCAACCTTACTAACTATGTAACTATGTAAGAAGAGGGGACACCCCTCGAAACACAAAACCTCCTTCTAAACAGATACTATGTACACTATCGCTCTATAATTCACATACAGTATAACATCAAGTGCTTATATAATAAATCCATGTGTACAAATAACACACACACAAAATAAAAGATATACTGTATATACAATATTGTCAACTTCTTATCTCACATTTAAATCACAACAATCCCAATATCAGTGTTCATAAGTGAATGATTGCCCTAGAATTATTGTTCTCATTTGGCATGCACAGCGATATGTGATCTGGGTGGCTTTAAAAATACATTTTTGGTAATTATTGATTTTATTAAACTTTATATTTTTTTTTAACTTTTTCTCTTTTTTTTTAACCTAACTTTATTGATAACACAAGGGGGCTGTTACTGTGGATGTGAATGTGATCGGGCAACTTTACAACCACCCGAAGCATTTTCACTAGACATGTGCAGTTTGTTCCGAATTAAAATTCGGACAAATTTTTGTTTTTCAGAAATTTGGATGTATCCAAAATTCTGATTTACAATAGTACCGTATTTAAAGGAATCTGTAATAACGAAAAAAATTCAGACAAAATTCAAATTCAAACTTTTTTCGAATAGTTTTCAAATACTTTTCGACCTCAAATAGTATTCGAATTCGAAAAGTTTTCAAATTCGAATTTAGATTAGAAAAGAATATAGCAGAAAATAAAAGAATAGAATAGAGTAAAACAGAACAAAATAGAAGAGAAAATAAAAGAACAGAATAGACTAGAATATAATAGAAACAAATAGAATAGAATAACATAGAAAGAATATAACCATCTTCTGAAATTCTAATTTCAAATAGAATAAATTTGAATTTTGAATACATAAGAAAAGAATAGAATAGAAAAGAATATAATTAAAAAAACAAAAGAATAGAATAGAAAAGAACAGAATTTAAAAAACAAAAGTATAGAATAGAAAAAATATAACCATTTCCCAAAATTCTTTTAGAATAAAGTAGTGAATAGAATAGAAAAGAATAGATTAGAATAGAATAGAAAATAACAGAATAGCGTAGAAAAAAACAAGAGAATAGAATAGAAAGAATATAACCTTCTTCCAAATTTCAAATTTTTGAATAGGAATAGGAAAGAATAGAATAGAAAATAAAATAGAAAAAAAGAGTATAATTAAAAAAAACAATAGAATAGGGTAGAATAACAAGAATATAACCATTTCTCAAAATTTAAATAGAATCAATTTGAATTTGAATAGAATAGAAAAGAACAGATTAGAATAGGAAGATGGCTATATTCATTCTATTCTATTTTTTTCTATTCTATTCTACTCTATTCTTTTCTATTCTATTCAAAATCAAATTGATTCTACTTGAATTTTGGAAAATGGTTATATTATTTCTTTTCTATGCTATCGTTTTTTTAATTCTATTCTTTTCTATTCGAATTTCAGAAGATGGTTATAATCTATTTTATTCTTTTTTTTATTCTATTCTATTCCATTCTGTTATTTTATTTTCTATCCTAATTTGTTCTGTTTTACTCTATATTATATTATATTTTTTATTTTCTGTTATATTCTTTTCTATTCTATTCTTTTTCTATTCTATTCCTTTATTTACTATTCTATTTTATCCTCTTTGGCAATTGGAAAGCGTTTCGAATTTGAAAAATGTTCGAATTCAAAAAATTTTCAAATTGGAAAACTATTTGAAAACTATTCGTATTCGAAAACTATTTTAAATTGATTCGAAAACTTTTGAAAAATTCGAATGGATTTAAAAACGAATTCCGAAAACAAATTCACCTAATTAAACTAATTTAACTAAACAAATGTTTTCATTCTGCACCACTGGGAAGTCTAGTGGCGACTGTGAGAATGTAAAATAACTCCTAACTGCTATAGTGGCTGAAAGTCTATTTAGAGGTCGGGGCTGTTGCAACATATGCCTTATGCTGTTGGCAGCAAAAGGATTAAATCAGTTTTGCCTGAAGTATAATCAAAGACGTCAGCACTCCTATATCGCACCCCCTCAGCGCTTTTGATTGGGTGGGGTTGGCTCAGTCACACCCTCTAAGGTCCCACAAAAAGTTACTTTAATTGGCAACTGACAGCTCTCATCTTCATCAAAACTATACACAAATGATGGGAGCCATTCCTGAGGGCCAGTGACTCTCATACACCAGACTGAACTACCCTGATGTGAATTTTTTTTTTAGTTTTTTATTCTACTGTAAATCTAAACATGTTTTTGTAAAGATAACAAACAAGTTGTATTCACCTGCTCTGTGCAGTAGTTTTGCACAGGTCGGCCCCCGATCTTCCTCTTCTTGTGTCCCCTGCTGGTGCTCCTGGCTCCTCCTCCCTGCCGAGCTCCTCCTCCCTCCCCATAGCAAGTCGCTCCCCACTCTCTGCCCACTGGCGGCGATTGACAGCAGCAGGAGCCAGTGGCTCCCGCTGTTGCCTCTTTGTCTGGAAGTCTATTTACAGGTTGGTGCTGCCGCAACATAACCTTCCTATGTCATTGACAGCAAAAGAATGAAATGCTCTCGGGCACAGTGCTGGATAGACATTGAGCACAGGTATGTATAAGAGGGGGCTTGGGGGGAGCTGCGGGATTACTTGATATGCCCGATTACCATTCCTACAACTGGCCACCAGTGTTAATTTTGGCAGCAAATTTCGATTTAGTTTTAGTCTTATGGCCCGTGCACACGGTCGGATTTTCCGATGGAAAATGTCCGATCGGAGCGTGTTGTCGGAAATTCTGACCGTGTGTGGGCTCCATCGGACATTTTCCATCAGATTTTCTGACACACAAAGTTGGAGAGCAGGAGATAAAATTTTCTGACAACAAAATCCGTTGTGTGACCGTGTGTATGCAAGACAAGTTTGAGCCAACATCAGTCGGAAAAAATCCATGGATTTTGTTGTCGGAATGTCCGAACAAAGTCCGACCGTGTGTATGCCCTATTAGGACTAAAATGGCATTTTAGTTTTAGTCCCATTTTAGTCTTCTGCAATTGTTTTAGTTTTAGTTGTAATTAGTCGACTAAATCTCCAGGACATTTTAGTCGACTAAAACTCATTTTAGTTGTCTAAAATCTAATGGGTGTAATTCAATTGTAATGCATTAGTTAACAATTCTCTAACAATTTGCAAACTCATTATATACTGCTGGAGTGAAAAATCTCATATGTTATTTATTATTACATTGAGGTATGAACATGCACTACAGACCAGTGTTCATTTTGACGTCAAATTTCAATTTAGTTTTAGTCTTATGCCCTGTATGTGCGATCAGAGCTTGTTGTCGGAAATTCCGACCGTGTGTGGGCTCCATCGGACTTTTTCCATCGGAATTTCCGACACACAAAGTTTGAGAGCAGGCTATAAAATTTTCCGACAGCAAAATCCGATCCTTTAAATTCCGATCGTGTGTACACAAATCCGATGGACAAAGTGCCACGCATGCTCAGAATAAATAAAGAGATGAAAGCTATTGGCTACTGCCCCGTTTATAGTCCCGACGTACGTGTTTTACGTCACCGCGTTCAGAACGATCGGATTTTCTGACAACTTTGTGTGACCATGTGTATGCAAGACAAGTTTGAGCCAACATCCGTCGGAAAATATCCTTGGATTTTGTTGTTGGAATGTCCGATCAATGTCCGATCGTGTGTACAGGGCATTAGTCTTTTGACTAAAATGGCATTATAGTTTTAGTCGTATTTTAGTCGTTTCAGTTGTTTTAGCTTTAGTCGTATTTTAGTCTACTAAAATAATATTCATTTAGTCGACTAAAATGTTTTAGTCGTTCTAGTCAACGAAATTAACACTGCTGGCCACCCAGGAAACAATACTCACTCAATTAGAACCAAAAAGGCAACTATTGGATGAGTGGTAAAAGATGGCTTCACAGGAGAATCATGACCTGGGCTGGGCCAATGGTACTGAACATGGGATACCTACAGGAGAGAACCCAATGAGGAGGGAGGAGGCAATGAGGATGAGGTTTGGAGATGAGGAGAGGGAGACGATGAGGAGGGGGAAGGTGATGACGAGGAGTAGTTATGGAGATGAGGAGGGGAAGGCTATGAGGAGGAGAGGTATTGAAAATGAGGAGAGGGGAGAAGAGTGGGAGAGGTCTGTGTTTTTTGTAAACGATCAGAAAGGACGTAGGCAGGGCTGACACCATGTGGATTTGGAATTCGCTAGAAAACAGTGGGGTTGATTTACTAAAACTGGAGAACTGAAAAGCTTGTGCAGCTGTGCATGGTAGCCAATCAGCTTCTAACTTCAGGTTGTTCAATTAGACTGGCCATACACTATACAATTTTCTTGTTCAATTTTCTTTCGATTTACCTTTAACTCTGTAGTGCAAGGGCATGCCTAAGTGCATACACATTGAAAGTGTGTAGGTTTGACCTCATATTATATGGTTTTGGTAAATCTAAAGGAAAATTGAGTAAGAGAATTGAATAACCCCCTTCCCGCCGAGCGTATGCAGATGTGCGTAATCGCCTTTCGGGGGTTATACCGGGATGATGCCTGCGGGCGCAGGCATCATCCAGGTACTGTTTTGTAGAGAGGGCGATTGGCTTTCCAAGTATAACAACCGATGCCGCTAAAAGCCGCTCGGCTGTTATACCGGAGGAGCGGGAGGGGACGTCCCCCCCCGCCGCCTCCCGCCGCTGTTACCGGGCCTCCCGATCCACCGGGAGGTTCTGATCACCAATCCGCGGCCTCTGGCGGTTACAGACAGTCTGGAACGAAGCCTCCTAATTCTAAACACGGAAGCGTCGTCATGACGTCACTTCCCATTTACTCAGCTGCCAATGGCGCCGGTTTTTAAAAAATATACAGTATTCAGAATCACCAAAAATGGCAATCTGAATACCGTGAAGTGCAAAAAAGGGATCGAGGGTCTTTTAGACCCCCGATCCCTCCATAAAGAGTATCTGTCACTACCTATTACTGTCACAAGGGATGTTTACATCCCTTGTGACAGCAATAAAAGTGATCAAATTTTTTTTTTTTTAAAACACAATTTATAAATATAAAAATAAATAAAATAAATAAGAAAAAAATTTATTTTTTAAAGCGCCCCCGTCCCTGCAAGCTCGCGCAGTAAAGAAAACGCATACGGAAGTCGCGCCCGCATATGTGAACGGTGTTCAAATCACACATGTGAGGTATCGCCGCGATCGTCAGAGCGAGAGCAATAATTCTAGCACTAGACCTCCTCTGTAACTCTAACCTGGTAACCGTAAAAATTTTTTAAAGCATCGCCTATGGAGATTTTTAGGTACCGTAGTTTGTCGCCATTCCATGAGTGTGTGCAATTAAAAAGTGTGACATGTTTGGTATCTATTTACTCGGCGTAACATCATCTTTCACATTATACAAAAAAATTGGGCTAACTTTACTGTTTGTTTCTTTTTTAAATTCATGAAAGTGTCCCTTTTCCCAAAAAGTCGCGTTTAAAACACCGCTGCACAAATACCGTGTGATATAAAATATTGCAACAATCGCCATTTTATTCTCTAGATTCTCTGCTAAAAAAAAATATATATATATATCTATATATATATATATATATATATATAATGTTTGGGGGCTCTATGTAATTTTCTAGCAAAAAATACGGATTTTAACTTGTAAACCCCAAATGTCAAAAACAGGCTTAGTCATGAAAGGGTTAATGTATGGCCAGCCCTTACCCTTTTTTACAAAAAGCCTGGAAGCTGATTGGCTACCATGCACAGCTGCACCGGGTTTTGCACTCTCCAGGTTTAGTAAATCAGCCCTGCTGCGTTGTCATGTCATAAAGGGAAGGTCGGAGCCCACTATACTTCTGGCACATGAACAGTTATTATTTTTTTGTACTTGCACTGTGTTTTTAAGGGCTAAAACATAAGGAAGTGTGATGGTATCGCAGATATATGTTAAATGTCTTTTTATTTATTTATTTTTTTTTTTTTACTTTGACATCCGCTTTAACTTAAACAGCTGAATCAAATTGATCCAAAACCATAATAAATTAGAATATTGTATAGGAAAGGGTGACTTTATAGAATGGAGTGAATTGAGTCTGTGTTGACTTTAAAGCTCCTATTGCATGCAGAGGAATTAAAAAACGAAATTTATTGGAAGTGTGATTGGACTTTAGGTATACACGGGTTCACTCGACTTATCTCTACTCCATGTGTTTCCTGTCCTGTTTCAGTTCCATTATACACTGTGCTGCATCACGTCACCTCCGAGACCCTCATAACATGATTCAAAGTGAAAAGAACTCTGCAGCATCTTCGTGACTCATTTGTTTTCGTGTAAAAAATAAAAGGTTTTGGTAATCTGCTTAGGAGTTTCCAGAGAAATAAAGAGGAGTTTCAGGTGTACGCATTCACCACTGAAGTGACACTTCTAAACAACGCGCACATTGTATATTTTATTTGAAATGAACGTGTTAGATCATTCATATGGTTTCTTAAAAGGAAATCTTCATAGAAGCTGGCATTGCTAGTTGCCTGTCTGTCATGCTGAATCTCTGGCTTCAATACTTTGAGTTATGCCCTGTACACACGATCGGACATTGATCGGACATTCCCACAACAAAATCTATCAGATTTTTTTTCGACGGATGTTGGCTCAAACTTGTCTTGCATACACACGGTTGCACAAAGTTGTCGGAAAATCCGATCGTTCTGAACGCGGTGACGTAAAACACGGACTATAAACGGGGCAATAGCCAATAGCTTTCATCTCTTAATTTCTTCTGAGCATGCGTGGCACTTTGTGCGTCGGAATTGTCCACACACGGTCGGAATTTACGCAAACGGATTTTGTTGTCGGGAAATTTTATAGCCTGCTCTCAAACTTTGTGTGTTGGAAATTCCGATGGAAAAAGTCCAATGGAGCCCAAACACGGTCGGAATTTCCGACAACAAGCTCCGATCGCACATTTCACGTCGGAAAGTCCGACCGTGTGTACGGGGCATTATAGATAAAGGGCTTCTAAATACATTCTCAACATTTTCACTTCTATACCTTTGCCCCTCTGTTGGAAAAAAAAAGGCTTTTATTTACATAACTCAATAGCTCAAGCTGACATTTCCGCACGCATCTGAATAAGTTAGAGAATTGACTCATTTCTTATGGGTTTTCAGTTAGACAAAGTGAGCCTTAAAGTGGTTGTAAACCACTTTTTACTACAGGTAAGCTTATAATAAGCATAGCTCCCAACCGTCCCTGATTTGGAGGGACTGTCCCTGATTTGGAGCAATGTCCCTCTGTCCCTCATTCCTCCTCATTAGTCCCTCATTTTGGTCTGATCTATATAGATGTATATAAAATGCACTTTTTATCTATCAAAAAGTGTTTTCCAAAAGCCAATATAAAGGAATAGTAGTGGTAATAAAGCACTTGTGGGTTTAACCAATCTTGTTTTTTTTTGTACAATTCTCCTTTAAGGGGGTGTGGCAAGGGGTGTGTCCTATGCCTGCATACTTTTGCTGATAGGTGTCCCTCATTCCCATCTCAAAAAGTTGGGAGGTATGTAATAAGACTTACCTGTAGCTACCCTAAACCTTTAGGAGCTATCCCCTGTATCTGCATGTGCCAACGTCATTGGCACATGCTCACTGAAGCAATGGCACGTTCGCGCAGTTACTTTAGTTAGTATGCTGTTAACGGCAGTGGGAGTGACGTCATCGCGGATCCGGCCAATCACATCACCAGAGCCTGCGATTTCCGTAAGTAGCTCCGGAAGCGATGTCGCCAGTATGCTATGCATACTAGCTCATTATGCCTTTGTCTTGCAGGTTTTATTTATTTTATTTTATTGTTAGTGGGTTTACAACCACTGTAAAGCAGGCAGTGGTTGTTGGGCCGTCTTTCTGAGCTTGTGGTGCTCTTGGAATTCTGTTCCATGTATTAAATGTTTATTTGTAAAACATACACTCACCGGCCACTTTATTAGGTACACCTGTTCAATTGCTTGGTAACACAAATTGCTAATCAGCCAATCACACGGCAGCAACTCAATGCTATTAGGCATCTAGAGGTGGAGAAGACAACTTGCTGAAGTTCAAACCGAGCATCAGAATGGGGAAGAAAGGGGATTTGAGTGACTTTGAACGTGGCATGGTTATTGGTGCCAGACGGGCTGGTCTGAGTATTTCAAAAACTGCTGATCTACTGGGATTTTCACGCACAACCATCTCTCGGGTTTACAGAGAATTGGTCCGAAAAAGGGAAAATATCCAGTGAGCGGCAGTTGTGTGTATGAAAATGTTTTGTTGATGTCAGAGGGCAGATTGGTTCGAGATGATAGAAAGGCAACAGTAGCTAAAATAACCACTCGTTACAACCAAGATATGCAGAATACCATCTCTGAATGCACAACACATCAAACCTTGAAGCAGATGGGCTACAGCAGCAAAAGGCCGCACCGGGTGCCACTCCTGTCAGCTAAGGACAGGAAACTGAGGCTACAATTCACACAGATCACCAAAATTGGACAACAGAAGATTGGAAAAACATTGCCTGGTCTGATGAGTCTATTTTTCAGCTGCGACATTCAGATGGTGGGGTCAGAACTTGGCGCAAACAACATGAAACCAGTGTACAAACCAAGGTGTATAAAGACATGGATGAGTGAGTTTGGGGTGGAGGAACTTGATTGGCCTGCACAGAGTCCTGGCCTCAACCTGATAGAACACCTTTGGGATGAATTAGAGCAGAGACTGCGAGCCAGGCCTTCTCATCCAACATCAGTGCTTGTCCTCACAAATACGCTTCTGGAAGAATGGTCAAATATTATTATTATTATTCATGATTTATATAGCGCCAACAGTTTACTCAGCGCTTTACAATGTAGGGGGGGGGGGGGCAGCACAATTACAGTACAGTTCAATACAGAAGGGACAGGAGGGCCCTGCTCGTAGAGCTTACATTCTAAAGGGAGGGGGTGGTGGTACAAAAGGTAATAGATGCGGGGAATAATTTGATGGGGGGTGGCTCGGTCACAGTTCTTCCCTGAATAAGTGAGTTTGCAGGGATCTCCTAGAGGTGGACAGGGTAGGGGCTGATCGGATATACTGGGCAGGGAGTTCCAGAGGATGGGAGAGGCTCTGGAGAAGTCCTGAAGGCGAGCATGAGAGGAGATAACATTCCCATAGACACACTCCTAATCCTTGTGGACAGACTTCCCAGAAGAGTTGAAGCTGTTATAGCTGCAAAACTCAATATTGAACCCTACAGACAAAGACTGGGATGCAATTAAAGTTCATGTGTATGGAAAGGCAGGCATCCCAATACTTTTGACAATACAAGTTGTATCTGTGTATCTGCAGTCTTCTCTTCTCTACATCCATTCAAAGTGCTGCATTTATAAGCTTGTCTGAGAATTTAGAAAAAAGGGGGCAGAGAGCTGAAGTTATGCCCTGCAAAGCTCAATGAAGAGAGCTCCGAGTGCTGATTGGAGGGAAGAGACGGGTGTCTCACAGCACACAGGAACAGAGCGGCTAGGCTGTCAATCAGCTGGAGGTCCCTCCTCTGTCACCATTTTTCTCTTGGTGTCAGGAAAACTTGTCAGAAGTGACTCATGCTGATAGCAGAGGAATGAGACAGCAGACAGAAATGACACTTAGTGCTCTGAATTGAGAAGTACACACTATAGTGGGATATGCTTTGTTCATGTTTTATGTCTGAGGTTTACAACCACTTTAATGGGTAATATTACAGAAACTTGTGCAGGATGAAAACCTGACATTTACTGCATTTTGTTTAACCACTTGCCGACCAGCCGCAGCAGTCTTACTGCGACAGAATGGCACGGCTGGGCGAAACGACATTATGTTACGTCACTTCGTCCTGTTGCCACTAGGGGCGCACACGCTCCTGCTGCTCACCCCTGGAGCTGATACGAGTGCCCGGTGGTCACGATCATCGCCGGGCTCCCGCGATCGCTGGTGACACACCGAGAACCGGGATCTGTGTGTGTAAACACAGTTTCTGGTTCTCTGATGGGAGAGGTGACTGATCGTCTGTTCATACAGCGATCTGTCATCTCCCCTGCACAGTCCCCTCCACCCTTCAGTTAGAACACACACTAAGGAACACAATTAACCCCTTGATCGCCCCCTAGTATTAACCCCTTCCCTGCCAGTGACATTTTTACAGTAATCAGTGCATTTTTATAGCACTTATCGCTGTATAAATGCCAATGGTCCCAAAAATGTGTCAAAATTGTCCGACGTGTCCGCCATAATGTCGCAGTCCAGTTAAAAATCGCAGATCGCCGCCATTACTAGTAAAAAAAAATTAATAATAAAAATGCCAAAAAAAAATCCCCTATTTTGTATGTAGATGCTACAACTGTTGCGCAAACCAATCAATATAGGCTTATTGCAATTTTTTTTTTTACCAAAAATATGTAGAAGAATACATATCGGCCTAAACTGAGGAAAAAAATAGTTTTTTTATATATTTTTGGGGATATTTATTATAGCAAAAAGTAAAAAAAAGTTTGTTTTTTTTAAATTGTCGCTCGTTTTTTTTTTTTTATAGCGCAAAAAATAAAAACCGCAGAGGTGATCAAATACCACCAAAAGAAAGCTCTATTTGCGAGAAAAAAAGGACATGAATTTTGTTTGAGTGCAACTTCTCACGACCGCACAATTGTCAGTTAAAGCAACGCAGTGCCGAATCGCAAAAAGTGCTCTGGTCAGGAAGGGGGTAAAATCTTCCGGGGCTGAAGCGGTTAACATACATAACTTTTCTAACTATTTGTGTGACATAACTGTAAAAACCACGCAGCATTGTATTTGCTGTATAAAAAAAGACGTATTTTAGAAATACAGGCAGCCTGGAAAGCAATATTTCAAGCATGGACGCTGAGCAGCCTAGACAGGTTGTATAAATAACATTTCTCATCTCCAGTAATAAATAACACAAAATATTCTAATTATACAAACAGAAGAAAAAAAAACTCTTTGGTTGTCTTACTGGTATCTCAGCCCTCAGTTAAATTTCTGCCTCTTCAGAATTTTTTATGGTTTTTACAGACATCAGTTTAGGTGAAAAATAGTAAAAAAAAAAAAAAAACACTAAGGGAATTTTTCTGCAAAAAGTTATTGAAACATGATAGGAGAAGTGAGAGGAGTGTTGATACTAATTCAGTTCCATTGAAGCCGCTATGTCAACTCTCCAGGGACACCGAGCCGCCCCGCTCTGATCTAATGCAGTCATTGAATGGGAAATATCAATTCACTCATTGTGCAATACAATCATCACATACTTCTTATTATCGAGTACAATGGGGAATCGCCTGACTGTTGGTGCTGCCGAGTTTTAGGCTCTTAGTTCATTCCTCTATTTTGTTCACAATCTTATTTGGACTTTTTCATTATGACATCACCAGTTTGTTTTAGCTGTAATTCAGAGTTTTTTTTTTTTTGTGTGACTTGCCAAAATTTTAAACGCCCATTCAGCTAAATGGAGTGTAAAAATTTTTCAAGGATTTTTTGTTTTTGGGGATAATATAGCACCAAAAAGCCCCTTTAAAACAGAAGGTATTCCCATGTCTAATTCCATGACATATCCCAAAAATAGGAGGATAATTACCTATTTCAGGGCTGTGGGCGGAGCCATGAAACCAAACGTACATCCAGAACTATTGGGGTATAGTGCACATTTATCATTTCTATATACCTCAACCACTTTTCTTTTTTTTTTTCTTTCTTTTCATTTTTCCCACGGATAGAGCTTTCCTTTGGTGGTATTTGATCACCTCTGTTTTTTTTTTTTTTTTTTTTTTTTTTTTTTTGCGCTATCAACAAAAAAAGACCAACAATTAACCACTTGACATCCCGCCCATAGTCAAATGACATCTGCAGGAGGGATCTCCCATCCTGGGCGGGCGTCATATGACGTCCTGGGCTTCCCGGCCGCCTAGGGGGCGCACGTGCCCGCTGCGTCACTTGGGAGCCGCGATGTCCGCCAGGCACCCACGTTTGCCCGATAACAGAGCAGGACCGTGGATCTGTGTGTATAAACGCACAGATCCACGTCCTGTCAGGTGAGAGGAGACCGATCGTGTGTTCCCAGTACAGAGGAACACCGATTGGTCTCCTCCCCCATCAGTCCCTTTCCCCCACAGTTAGAATCACTCCCTAGGTAACACATTTAACCCCTTGATCGCCCCCTAGTGTTAACCCCTTCCCTGCCAGTGACATTTATACAGTAATCAATGCATTTTTATAGCACTGATCGCTGTATAAAGGTGAACGGTCCCAAAATAGTGTCAAAAGTGTCCGATGTGTCCGCCGCAATGTCGCAGTCACAATAAAAATCGCAGATCATGAGGCAAAAAAGGAAGTTCTGGACAGCCGCACTCCGGAATATAGCCTTTGTTTGTAAAAAGTCCACCAGATACAAGCCACAGCAAAAAATGGGACAAACGCGTTGACGCGTTTCACACAAGAGAAGCTCTATGAAATCCAAAAGCAAGCATTTATTTTATTGCAGTTTATCAATTATTGGATGTGATGGCTGCATTCATTTTTGTTTTTAAGGCTTTTTTTCTTTATTTTTCACCTGGTGATCCAGACAGTAAATCTGATGTTTTTGTTTTCAATGGAACAAGCTCACCTGCAAATGTAGCAGTTATAGTGTTCAGACAAACCATTTACAACTGACAGGGGTGCCTACAATAATCAGCTTGTATTTATTTATCCCAAAATTAAAAAAAAACAACTATTTACTGTAACTGCAGTGTGAGCTGGAGTGTAGCTTCAATATGTTAGTGTATCTAAATCTGCTAGTCCAGCTAACACTCCCCACCCCCCAGACTGACAATACTGCTGTCCAAAGGTGTCTCTGTTGCTCCTTCATCCAGAGTGGAGGCACCCTAATACAGGAGGTGTGTTACTGGCCGGATCACCAGGTGAAAACAGAGGGAAAAGAGCATAAAAAAAGAAAACGAATGCAGCCACCACATCTAATGATCGGTAAGCTGAAATATATTAAACAAAATGTGGGTTTAATATTGCTCTAATGTTGATTGAGAGAGTTTAGCTCCACTTTAACCCCTTGCTGACCGTATAACCTATATATACGGTGGCAAAGCCGCTTGGCTGCGCCTGATCACGAACCTAGTACGTGATCTGACACTGGAGACCCGGCCGTGCTGTCATGCTGTCCCCGAGTGCCGGCCAATGGATTATCACCGCCACCCAACGATCATCATTAATGTACACAGGACAGGGCTCTGTCTATGTAAACAAGGCAGAGCCCTGTCCTGTCAGCGAGGAAGTCATAAATTTTTGATTAAAAAAATCGCAGATCGCTGCCATTACCAGTAAAGACAATAAAAAAAAAAATAAAAGTCCCTAAATCGATCCCGTAGTTCATAGACGCGATAACTTTTGCGCAAACCAATCAATATACACTTATTGCAAATTTTTTTTTTACCAAAATTATGTAGAAGAATATATATCGGCCTAAATTGATTGAATTTTTTTTTTAGATATTTTTTTTGGATATGTATTATAGCAGAAAGTAAAAAAAAAATGTTTTTGTTTTTTTTTAATTGTCGCTCTTTTTTTGTTTATAGCGCAAAAAATAAAAACCGCAGAGGTGATCAAATACCACCAAAAGAAAGCTCTATTTGTGGGAAAAAAAGGATGTCAATTTTTTGGGTACAACGTCGCACGACCGCACAATTGTTAGTTAAAGCGATGCAGTGCCGTATCGCAAAAAATGCTCTGGTCATTAAGGGGGTAAAACCTTCCGGTACACTGCTCCTTTCCAACAGTTCTTCACATCAGGTGCATAGAAAAGTATTAAATATTAATTATATATTTGTATACAAATCATCTTTTAACCTCTTGCTTACCGGGCACTTAAACACCCCTCCTGCGCAGACCAATTTTCAGCTTTCAGCGCTGTCACACTTTGAATGACAATTGCGCGGTCATACAACACTGTACCCAAATGAAATTTTTATCATTTTTTTTCACACAAATGGAGCTTTCTTTTGGTGCTATTTAATCACTACTTGGGTTTTTATTTTTTGCTAAACAAACAAAAAAAGACAGAAATTTTTGAAAAAAAAAAAAACATATTTCATAGTTTGTTATAAAATTTTGCAAACGGGTAATTTTTCTCCTTCATAGATATTCGCTGATGAGGCTGTATTGATGGGCACTGATACGGCAACACAGATAAGGTGACACTGATAGGCACTGATAAGACGGCACTGATGGGTCCTGATGGGTGGCACTGATGATTGGCACTGATAGATGTCACTTATGGGCACTGATAGGTGGCACTGATGGGCACTGATAGGTGGTATTGACAGGAAGCACTGGTGATGAGGCACTGATTGGTGACATTTATAGGTGGCACTGATAGGTGACACTGTGGGCACTGATGGGTGGTACTGTGGGCACTGGTAGGCAACTGGTAGGTGGCACAGGTGGGCACAGAAGCCTCTGCAGAGCCTCTCCACTATCGGGACCGATGACCCTCTCACAGCCACTGGTGATCGTCTTTTTTGGTAGCGTAAGGAGAAAAAATAGCCGATTACCGGCTCTGTTTACATCACACGATCAGCTGTCATTGGCTGACAGCTGTTCACATGGTAAGGGGTCACGATTGACCCTTTACTCCGATCTGTGATCAGCCGAGTCTCATAGGCGGGGGCGCGCAGGCCACTCGAGCACGGAAGGACATCTATGGACGCCGTCCCGGCAAATTAGGTCCGCGCTGTTGCCGTCTTTCGGCTATAGCGCGGACAGGAGGTGGTTAAGCTTACTGTAGCTACAGTTTAAAGCTAGTTTTTGATAGCATAAGGAAGAGTAAGGATATCAGATCAGGTTTTTAGCACTAAACGATTTTGCCGTCCAGCCGCCGCAGTTATCCTGCGGCAAGGTGGCTCGGCTGCGCAAATCGCCGTAGCTGTATGTCGGGCTCTTACACGGCCCTGTGTGGGCCCGCGCGCCAATTAGGCAGCGGGGAGAGCCAATCAGTGGGTCTGGCCCGTTCCTCGCAGAGACAGAATGGAGATGTGAATGGAGATGTGTCAAAGTAAGCAAGGCAGATCTCCGTTCTGACAGGGGATTACACTGAGATCCTGTCTTTCTGTTCTGCAAGAAGAGGGATCTGTGTGTTATCCCAGGCAGCCCATCCCCCATACAGTTAGTAAACACACTCAGGGAACACACAGTTAACCCCTTGATCGCCCCTGATGTTAACCCCTTCCCTGCCAGTGTCATTAGTACAATAACAGTGCATATTTTTAGCACTGATCACTGTAATAATGTCACTGGTTCCCAAAAAAGTTTAAAAAATGTCAGTTAGGTGTCCGATCTGTCTGCCGCAATGTCGCAGTCCCGCTAAAAATCACCACCATTACTAGTAAAAAAAAATGCCCTAAATCTATCCCCTATTTTGTAGACGCTATAACTTTTGCGTAAACCAATCAATACGCTTATATGGGTTTTTTTTTTTACCAAAAACATGTAGCAGAACACATATTGGCCTAAATTGATGAAGAAATTAGATTTTTAAAACATTTTTATTGGATATGTTTTATAGCAGAAAATAAAAAATATTGTTTTATTGATGCTTTTTTTTTGGTTATAGCGCAAAAAATAAAAACCACAGGAGGTGATTAAACCACCAAAAGAAAGCTCTGTTTGTGGGGAAAAAAGGACGTAGTTTTTATTTGGGTACAGCGTCGCACGCCCGAGAAATTGTCAGCTAAAATAACGCAGTGCCGTATCGTAAAAAATGGCCTGATCATTAAGGTGGTAAAACCTTCCAGTCCTTAAGTGGTTAAAGGTTGTCTAAACCCAAAAGCAGAAATGTAATATATTACAGATTACCAATCCCTAAAGTGGAATTAAACCCTCCTATTCTTTACAGTCAAGGAAGCTGCCATCTTAGTCTCTGTTTGATGTGCAGTTTCCATGGTGCTGCACATGTCATCAGTTATGACATCAGACGTTTGATGGCTTAACAGACCGGTTGAAAGTACAGCCCATATCCCCACCTGCAGGACCTAACTCATAAATTTGACTCCATCCACCATTTGACTCCAACTTGTGGCCATCCACATGTTACTACGAACCCTTAAATAGGCTTTTTGCATGGATGTTATGGCTGGCATTGGGATTGATGCCCCGCTAAATGCACGGCTGTTCCCAGAGGTGACACCATGGCTGCAATTATCTGGTATGTAAGGTCCCTTTCACACTGGGGCGGTGGGTGCGTCGGCGGTAAAGCGCCGCTATTTTTAGCGGCGCTTTACCGTCAATTTTGTGGCGCTATTCGGACGCTAGTGGGGCGCTTTTACCCCTGCTAGCGGCTGAGAAAGGGTTAAAAAAACAGCCGCAAAAGGGTTAAAACCACTGCAAAGCGCTGCTGCAGCAGTGCTATGCCGGCGGTATAGCTGCTCTCCTCCATTGATTTCAATGGGCAGGAGCAGTGAAGGAGCAGTGTATACACCGCTCCTTCACCGCTCCAAAGATGCTGCTAGCAGGACTTCTTTTGGCGTCCTGCCAGCGCACCGCTCCAATGTGAAAGCCCTCGGGGCTTTCACATTGGAGAGACAGCAGCGGCTCTTTCAGGGCGCTTTGCAGGCACTATTTTTAGCGCTGTAGCGTCTGCAAAGTGCCCCAGTGTGAAAGGGGTCTAACTCTGCCTGATTTTATTGCCTTTTTGTCTCTGTGATGTATGCTGAATCTTCCTTCATTCAGTGATGTTTCTCTAGATTGAATGGATCCCCATATGGTAGCTGGGATGCTTTTTGAGCTCCAAAGCATCCTGGGGTTGTATTAGGCACCTGCTTTTGGGCTATTGAGGTGTACTCCACTTTTGTTAAAAGGTGCAATGGTGATATTTACTATTCCCTTGGGTGATCTGTGTATACTGCAGAATATTATCATAATCTGTTACAGAGTCCTACCTTTTTTGTTTCTGTCCTGAACAAATTTTTTTTCATTGTCCTGCTTCTGGCATGACTAGGTTTTGATCTCTGGTCTGGTAAGCTGCAGTATTAGCCTTCCTTAGCAGTAGTTAACCCCTTAGAGGGTTATTTCCAAGCACACTCAAAAGAAAAATCTCTTTTGGCCCTTAGCGGGACTCAGTGGACCTCTTCAATTCTTAAGGTCATAGTAAAGCTAAGGCCTCCCAGGGCCCCCATGTTTTTGCACGAGACCTCACATTAGTACTCAACTACCTGTCTGCTCCAAAATCCATGACGGAATTGTCGCTATGGGAATTGTCATTAAAGACCGCTTTCCTGGTAGCCAAATCCTCAGCTGGGAGGGTTTCTGGGTTGGCAGCTCTAGGGTATAAAGAACCCTACATACTAAGTCCTTCCTGGCGGACAGGGTTATCCTGCTCTCGATGCTGGATTCTATTCCAAAAGTGGCCTCAACATTCCAGCCAAGTCAAGAAATCGTGTGCCTACTTTTCATCTGGAAGATGGACACAAAGTCCTTAGGATATTGTAAAGACACTGTATATCCATGCTAACTTTCAGGGCATCAGATTGCTTGTTTGTGTATCCCAGAGGTTCACGCAAGGGGGCCAGAGCTTTGAGCAGAGTGATCGCTTCTTGGATTGTGAAAGTGATTTCCCTCTCGTATAAGGATAGGGGGTTGCCCCTTTCGGAAAAAATAACAGGTGCTCCACAAGAAGCGTCGCAACCTAATAGGCAGCCAGCCGCCTGTAGAGACTCAATAAAGTCCATATGCAAGGCGGCAATGTGGTCACCCATACAAACTTTTATTTCTCATTTTCACATAAATCCGTCATTATTGACAACTGTTAATTTTGGCAAAGCGGTTATCTCGTTAGCTGGAGGCCAGAATTAACTATTTTGTTTCCACATCATCCCACCCTGGGTATCTAGTTAGTTCTCAGTAGTAGGCTGACATGGAGCTGTGAATAAAACTAAAAATTGAATATCAAATACTTACCGCAATTTTCTGACGAGTTCCATGTTAGCGCAGACTCCCACCCAAGTGGGGAAATCGAGTTATGGAACGCCGGCCTGAGGGCAGTAGTTTATGAGTTAGGTCCTGCAGCCGGGGGTATGTGTGGAGCATACCCAGTAGTAGGCTGACATGGAGTTCGTCAGGAATGGAAAATTGCGGTAAGTATTTGATATTCAATTTTCCGTTATTTTGCAGCTAGCTTTATCAGACCAAGCTGTCCAACAAAAGTGGCAGTTACGGGGTTGAAACAATCCATTTACCACTGACAGGGGTGGGTGCAATGATTAGATTTAATGTATTTATGTAAAACCTTTATCCCAAAAGTAAAAAACTGTTGCTGCTTAAAAATTGTCTGGATTTGGGCTTCAAACTACTCTCACAGGATGACAATGCTGATGTCCATGGGTGGCTTTGTTGCCTCTTCATAGAGTGGGGCCACCATTAGACACTAGGTATGTTACAGGCCAGATCACTGGGTGTCAGGTGAAAATAAAGGAAAAACCCCTAAAAAAAAAAAAAGAAAATTAATGCAGATACCACAGTCTGCAATATATTACATTTTTTATTTTTTGGGATTAGATACACTTTAAGTAGAAGCATCTATTTTAATAATTGTGATCAATGATTTCTGATGGTTTGTTAAGCTGTCTTGTTTGAGATATGTACCCATAAATTGGCTGGATATTACAGTTTACCAAGATACTGAAGAACTATCTCTGTGATTGTGACAAACTACTGTAAGAGATATATTTTCTATTGAATTATTATACTGAAAATTTATATACTCTATACACCTGGGATGAATTCATTACAGAATTTTTTTTTTTATTAAATTAAATTCATTTATTTATTTAAATTCATTTTAGTTGGTGTAGTGTAATGCAAATGGTTTTCTATGATCTGAGCTTGAAAGACTGATGGATACACATAAAGATGATGTGTATAATTGCCATAACATGGACAGGCTGGTGCAGTATTTTATAAATGCTCTCCTTTAGGGAGGACTCTGATCTCAGATTCAATATGGTGCCTAACTGGTGGTATTAATTTTGTTAATCAATAAAGAGTATATTTTACTTAATTTTATCTGGTGTGACTCTATAAGCTGTTTTTAAATGTGTTTCAGTTGTAGGTTTTTAGTACTCTGTGTCTCCAGTGGGAACATTTTCTCTCACTTCCTGGCCTCCTGACCCCCAAATGAACAGGAAATAAGAGGGAAATCTTCCTAATAGAACTTTGTTACTAAATATTGATCAGAATATCAGTACTCAGAGGAGTCAATATTGTTTAGGTTTGATTTAAAGCGTAACTCCACTTTTGTTGAGAAAAATATTCCCCTCAGGGTAATCTATGTACATTACAAGGATTTTAACAAACTTTGTTGCAGATTCCTACCTTTTGTTATTCTGAAGTAATGCCTGTGTGTTTGTCTGTGCCCATGGGCTAAGTGAGTCTAATGGGAGTGGTTTTATAAATGTCAACCAGCTGCTGCACTTGCAGGTCTCTAATGAGAAGATTGCAGGGCCCACTTCCTTTTAGACATGATTTCCTAGTGGAAGTATCTCACCAAAAATGACATTTTTGTTGCAGGGGATGCCCAAAATCTGACTTATCTGACTGATCTTAGTGCAGACTTCTGTGAAAATCAGTGAGCCAATCACACAGGCAGGAAATGACATATCGGGGGGGGGGGGGGGGGGCTTCTCTACACATTCTGTGTACAGAACACCTCCAGATTGCCATATTGCAATGCATTTTACAGAACATTACAGAGCTGCAGATTGAAAAGGAAAGGTCGTTTTTAATAACATTCAATTACAATATGACTTGTGTTGCAGTTGTATATTTTATATTATTATTTTTTTATTTACTATTTTTTTTCCCCAAGAAAGTGGAGTTAGCCTTTTTATCATAACATTTTTGTATTACCTTGCTACATTTTGTAAATAATAATATATTAACAAATCTTCCTAGTAGGACCAGAAAGTGATAAAAAACAGAGGCAAATAACCTCGGTTGGACTTTATTTTAAGTTTGTCATTTTTTACCTTAGGCCCCTTTCACACGATCGGACCGTTCAGATCCGCCTGTCAGTTTTGACGGCGGACCTGAACGGGCGATCCATGTCGGGCGATCCATGGGCGATCTATGGAGCGTCGGATGTCAGCGGAGACATGTCCGCTGACATCCGACCCGGTCCGATCCGCTGAAAAGCAGACGGATGGCTCTACGTCCAGGTCCGTCGCTATCGGATCGGGGGAGATCTGACGAAAACGGACATGCTGTCCGTTTTTGTCCGATCCCTCCATAGGCGGCAGCGGCGCCTGACAAGCCCCTCCCCGCTCAGTGAGCAGAGAGGGACCTGTCATCCGCCGGCTCAGCGGAGATCAACGGACTGATCTCCCGCTGAGCCGGCGGACCGAGGCAGGCTCCATAGAAACGGAGTCCGCCTCATATGAAAGGGGCCTTAGTCTTTATCAATTCCCTATTTATAAGAATTACAAAGAAGGACAAAAATAACAATCTTTCTTCTTTTTCTTCTTTCTTTCTTCCTTTTTCTTTCTTTGAAACAGTTCACATCATTGTTACCCATTATACAATCAGTATCAGTTTATTTGGGTTGTTAAATACGCTATTATGTGTTAAAACTGAACAAGTATCAGCAAGTCACATTTAGTTTTAACAAAATTATGTAAAAAATGAATTATTAAAAAATTGCCATCTTTATAAAAAAATTTATGATTTGTTGGCAACTTTGTTCTGCCATTTAAAATGTATTTATGTGCTTTAGGAACTATATATTTAGTTATAATATAAATGTATTATTCACTTTAATTTGACTTTTGAATTATAAATGCATATCTTTACTGACACTCTCAATTATATTCTGCACTCTCTAAGCATGCATGTGCAGTAGGATACACCCAGCCAGGCATGAAAGGACAGCCATAGAGAAGCTATTTCCCTTAACTTTCTGTCCCAGAGTGAGAACAGGAAGTGGGGGGAAATCCCTTCAAAGTAAGGAAAATCCCTGGAAGATTAAAAGACTTCCCCTCTTTTCCTGTTCCGGTGATCACACAAAATTTGGGATTTTTCTTTTACTTTTGGTGACAACGGTCACCAGGGAAAACAGGTAGGGTGGATCTCCCTAACGGGGACACAGACAGGAATAAAAACCTGTTTTTTATTACCTCTAAGCTATATCCAAAACTAAAAAGTTTTGCCTTTAGTTATACTTTAATTTAATCCCAATAACTCTATCTCCTATAACATTTAAGTGGTATTTTACTGAAAATCTTAAAAAGATTAAACTTTGAAACGACATTAATATTTGAAGATCCTTCCATAAGGGTCCAATAATACCTCCTTTATTTGCATTCTCCTTCAACTCGAAAGCATTTGCTGAAATCAATTGCAGATTTTCATTGAAATATCCACATTTTCACACAAAAAATGTATGGAAATGTATGATTTCTAAAGAATACAGACTGTACAATTTTGACAAAGGGGGAGATTTATTAAAACTGGAGCACACATAATCTGGTGCAGCTGTGCATAGTAACCAATCAGTTTCTAACTTCAGCTTGTTCAATTAAGCTTTGCCAATAAAACCTGGAAGCTGATTGGTTCCTATGCAGAGCTGCACAAGATTCTGTGTGCACCAGTGTTAGTAAATCTTTCCCTTTTTGTTATCATGCACCTGTAATGTATTTAGCTGATTTACATGTCAGCTGTCAGTTGCACCTCAACAACACATTGACAACATAGATCCTACTGCTTTTTTTCAGACCTACTCAGTGGGGTTGTTTTACTAAGAGCCCTTTCACACTGGGGCGGGGGGCGGTGTCGGCGGTAAAACGCCGCTATTATTAGCGGCCTTTTACCGTCGGTATGCGGCCGCTAGCAGGGCGGTTTTACCCTCGCTAGCGGCCGAGAAAGGGTTAAATACCACCGCAAAGCGCCTCTGCAGAGGCGCTTTGCCGGTGGTATAGCCGCGCCGTCCCATTGATTTCAATGGGCAGGAGCGGTAAAGGAGCGGTATACACACCGCTCCTTCACCGCTCCGAAGATGCTGCTGGCAGGACTTTTTTTACCATCCTGCCAGCGCATCGCTCCAGTGTGAAAGCCCTCGGGGCTTTCACACTGAAATGCAAGCAGCGGCACTTTCGGGTCGGTTTGCAGGCGCTATTATTAGCGCAATAGTGCCTGCAAACCGCCCCAGTGCGAAAGGGCTCTAAACCTGGAGAGTTCAAAATCTGGTGTAGCTCTGCATAGAAACCAATCAGCTTCCAGGTGTTTTGTCAAAGCTTAATTGAACAAGATGAAGCTAGAAGCTGATTGGCTACCATGCACAGCTACATCAGATTTTGCATTCTCCTCTTTTAGTAAATCAACCCCAGTGGGTTAGATTTATAAAAACTGGAGCTTCAGAATATGGTGCAGTTGTGCATGATAGCCAATCAGCTTCTAACTTCAGCTTGTTAAATAAGGCTTGTTCACACTGGGGCAACCTATTAGGCGACTTAGCCGCCTGACAAGTCATGCTCCATTCAGTGCAATGGAATTGTTCTAATTGAAGCGACTCAAGTCGCTCCGTCTTAAAAAATGGTTTCTGTACTACTTGGGGGCCACTTCGGAGCAGCTTGCATTGACTCCTATTGAAGAAGTTGTTTGCAAGTCGCGCTGTGAGGGGCAGCTTCAGGGTTTGAAGCCGCCCCAGTGTGAACCGAGACTTGAAGTGAAGTTGTAAAGTCTCAATGCATTAAGGCAAAAAACCTTCTGTGCTGCAGCTCCCCCCCATACCCCCCCTTCCCTTTTTCTTACCTGAGTCCGATCCAGCGATGTGCACGAGCGCAGAGGCTCCAGCCTCTCCTAAATGGACAGACTAATAGCAGCAGGAGCCATAGGTCCTGCTGCTGCCAATCAAAAGCTGTGACATGGTAGCGGGGGGCGGGGCTGAGTCCCTCTGTCTGTGTCAACGGACACAGCAGCAAGACTCGGGAGCGTGCCCGCACAGGTGCCCCCAGGGAAAGGTGCTTTCCGTGGGAGAATCTGATGAAAAGGCTTGGAGCGCTGAAAAAGAGGATTGGGGCTGCTCTGTGCAAAATGATTGCACAGAGCAAGTAATTATAGGCACACTTGTTGTTTTTATTTTTTAAAAATCAAGGGTTTACAAATACTTTAAGCTTTGACAAAAAAAATGGAAGCTGATTGGTTTCTATGCAGATCTGCACCAGATTTTGCACTCACCAGTTTTAGTAAATCCCACCCACTGTTCCTTGTGGTGTGCTGTAGCAAAGCTACTTTGGGGTGCCATTAAAGTATAACTATAGGCAAAACTTTTTTTTTTTGTTGTGGACAGGGTAGAGAGGGATTAGAACCCCTATCAGGCTTTTATTACTGTCTGAGCCCCTGTTAGGGAGATTCACCCTCTCTATTTGTCCTGTTTTATCATTATCATTGAAAGTAAAAAAATCCCATATTTTGGGTAGTCACCAGAACAGATGGGAAATCAAATCTTCCAATGTGGACACTAGCTAGTGACACACTGGGATCCCCTCACTTTAAAGGGACTTCCACCCTCCTCTAGTATTGGTTATTGGACAGGAAGTGGAGGGAAATTCCCCAATGGGACACAGAAGGCAAAAAAAAAATTGACAGAGGTTATAACACTCCCTTACTCTATCCAAAATGGAAAAAAAAAAGCTTTTGCCTTTTAGTTCTACTTTAAAAATGAATTTCACATGACAAAGCAATGCAGCAACATGAACAGGGGCCCTAAGGTTGGTGAGTGGAGTAGGAGAAGAGAAGTATAGACAATAGGGCTAGGGGGAAAGAAGCATGATGGTAAGCCATAATAACCAGAGTTACCTTAACCACTTGCTGACCTGCCGCAGTACATATACTGCGACGGGGCGGCTCCTACAGGCACCGCAATGTACCTGTACGCCACTATCTGTTTCTGGGTTCTGTTTTGGGCACATGGGTGTGCCCCCACCCACCTACTTCCCTGTGATTTGACACAGTGGAAGTCTGTCAGCAAGTCTCGACCAATGATTCATGGCCGGAACCCGCCGGTTGGATGTGTCGAGTCACAGCCCAGAGCCCTGCATTGACAATCAACACAGGCCTCTAATCTGATGCAATAATCACTTTGTTTCTTTATCCTGCAGAGCAGGGAAAATAAACAGTTAAATCTGTAGTAAAAATCAGCACACATTACATATTGTTAGGCGCACCATTAACCCCTTTATTGCCCCCGTATGATAACCGCTTCCCAGCCAGTGTCATTAGTACAGTGACAGTGTATGTTATTAGCACTGATCACTGTGTCATTGCAGATGTCAGTTCCCACAAAGTGTCAATTAGTGCCAGATTGCTTGCTGCACTATCCCAGTGCCACTATAAGTCACTGATCACCACCATTACTAGTATAAAAAAAAAAAAAATGTAGCGCTGTGCTGGTAAGTTAAAAATGGCCTGGTCATGATGGGGGTAAAATCGCCTGGAGCTCAAGTGGTTTATGAATGAATGAATGAATGAAGAATTTGTATAGCGCTACAAATGCGAACTGAATCGCTTCAAGGCGCTTGATCCGTCCTGAGTTGTCCTGCTTCTTAGAAGAGGTGAGTCTTGAGTTTTTTTCTGAAGGCCCGATGGTTTTCTTCCATGCGGATGTTAGTGGGTAGAGTGTTCCATAGCCGTGGTCCTTGGACTGCGAATCTTCGTTCTCCCTTTGATTTGTACCTGGACTTGGGAATGAGGAGGAGGTTTTGGTTTGTTGATCATAGACTGCGATTAGGTGTGTAGTGTTTTATTTTCTCGCATAGGTATTGCGGATCGTTTCCTTGTATGCATTTGTGCGTGAGGCAGAGGGTCTTGAATGTGATCTGATTCTTTACAGTTAGCCAGTGTAGGGTCCTCAGGGATGCGGAGATGGATTCCCAGGGTTTTTTTCCGGTTATTAGTCTTGCTGCCGTGTTTTGGATGACTTGTAAGCGAGCAATCTGGTATTTAGGTAGTCCTATGTAGAGGGCGTTTGCGTAGTCGAGTCGGGAATTGATGATTGTTCCGACTACTGCTGCTTTGTCCTCTTCTGGAATGAAGGGGATGAGTCTACGTAGTTGGCGGAGAAGATGGTGAGAGCCACTGACTAGGCCCCTTTCACACTTGGGACTGCAAAGACGCATGACAAGTCGTACCTCATATCTGTGCGACTTCAAGTCACAGCGACTTCAAAGTAGTCCCTGCACTACTTTGGTAAGACTTTGGTGTGACTTGAGGTCCATAGACCTCAAGATTACACATGCAAAAATCATGGCAAAATCGCGTTTCAGGTAGGGGCATCATGTTACATGTTTCGGTGTTATTTGTTCGGAATGGCACCCCAGCGTATCTTTGTAGATGGACGTGCATGCAGTGCAGTGTGACATGCGTCAATCCAGTAACGCGCAGTGCGCTGCCAGAAATGCGGCTTGCATGGTTTTTGGTCCATGTTGGTATGCTAGGTACCCCCTCAAATGAAGAAGCTTCCTCATTGCAACATATATTACTATATAACACAATGTGCAGGAATGCACTGCAGCGGACCAGGCTGGTGTTAAGGGGTTCTAACTTAGTCCAGGTCAGTGCTACCCTGTTTCCCCGAAAATAAGACCTAGCGTGATTGTCGGTGATGGCTGCAATATAAGCCCTACCCCCCAAATAAGCCCTAGTTAAAGTCCTTGTAGGTCTTATTTTCAGGGTAGGGCTTATTTTCGGGGAAACAGGGTAGGGCTTATTTGGGGGGTAGGGCTTATATTGCAGCCATCACCAACAATCACGCTAGGTCTTATTTTCAGGGAAACAGGGTAGATGAATTGCAATTGGTTGCTAGGGTAAACCTGACCACATACTGTAAGACTTTGTAGAGCTGAACAAAAAAAAAATCACTCAATTTCCCCATCCATGCTAAACTGCATGAATAGATAAATCGCTGGCTGTCAGAATACCCAAACAGTGCATCTGACTGGATGCAGCCGCAGTTCGGCCAACAATTTTGGTTGGGCAGGTTGAGGGATGTCAGGTAGGAAGATGTTGACAGGGCCATCCACGGCTCAAATTTCAGCCGGTTCATCGGGAATTTGATTACATTTGCTCTATGTATGGCCAGCTTAATTTGGCAATCTGCTGCTTGCTCTGTTTTATTGAATAAGCCCCCAGCGATCTCTTCGGACCTGTATCTCCCCCACCCGGGGTTCCCAGAACAAAAGTAGAGCTGACAGTCGGGAAACCTTCTTGAGAATTACCACAAAAATTTACTGTGACAACATTGACAGCAAAGAGCCCTGCCATTCACAGGAACTGTCTGACGACAGATGAACGCCTACAGATTAGAAAGTCACTAAACCAGCACATATGTTACAGTAAGAGGCGCAGCGCTTCCTGACAGAACAGGCGTGTCAGTCTGGTAAATGCCCTTCTCTAGGATTTCCATTCACAAAAACACAACAGAAACGTTGGATGCTGGGCTACGGGGTCCGCCTCGGATCGACCCGCTCTCCCCACAATACGCCGGACGCCATCGCCAAGGAAAACCGATGAATAACCTGCTAATGCTTTCGAGAAAACACCACAACCCTTCTAGAGTGAAAATTCCAAATCGATTTACTTTAAAGAGACCCTGTCATGACACCATGAAGGTGTATTTATGTTTTTGTTTTTTTAGTTGCAGACAGTATAGAGAAGGATTAGAATTCCTGTCAGATTTTACTGCTGTCCAGGGCTCAGTTAGGACTCAATTACACTTGTGGTTGGGGGGGAGGGGGTTTACCACTTTACCGGACCCCCCCCCCCCCCCCCCCCCCCCCCGGGGCGATACCCCTCCAAACTGCAAAGACAGCAGACGGGGGTGTACATATTAAAGTATTAAACCCCCTGTCACTTTCTAACACCCAGAGAATGAGACCCATTCAAGTGAATGAGGCAACGTCACAACCACCACCAAACAGTGTGCAATGTACTCAGATGTGGAGGGGTGGCACAATCTTTTAAGGGGTTAAAATAGGTGGTGGGGGGCGACATAAAGCCTCCTCATCGCGTGTCAAAAGCTCTCTGAAAAGCCGTCCACTGCAGATCGCTTTTCAGAGTGCTAACAGGTAGTGTAAGTACTTGGAGACATTTCCCCTCACTTTCTGTCCCCATGACAACCTTTCCGCCAAACAGAAAGTGAAAGAAACAACAACACATATAAAAATGCTAGTTAAAGCCCCACTCTAGAAGGCTTAAAGTGGATGTAAACCCGAAATTTTTTATTTTTTTTTATATCATACTGTAGAGTATAAGATTTCCTATCATTTGAGCCCAGTCTTGCCACACAGAGTTAATCCATCTCTGAGCAATCCTCTTTTATTGTTCAGATAAAACTTGACAAACAGAGAAAAACTTTGTCAAATCCTCCCCCTTGCTGTGAGTGACAGGTGATTTACATATCTCATGCACTAGCCTAAGACATGCATTATTTTTTAATTCCCTCCCCCACTCCTTTCTTCAGCAGCTCTGCAAGGATTGGCTGTTCCACACCTCAGCATGATTTGGCATGCTGAAGTCATGTGGTTACTTTCCTGTCTTTTCACTGGATGTTAGTGATCATAGCAGAAGTTCAGTGTAAGAAATACACAGGAGAAAATACATATTGACAAGGGGAGTGTAGAGGTGGGCGGGGAGTCTACTGACATCATGACTCCACCCACCGAGCTCCAGACAACAGACCCACCCACAGAATCTGCAGTTTTTCGGGTCTCATAACAGACAGAGGGGGGACATTTGACAGGTAAAGATACATGCAGGAGGCATGTATATCCTTATAGATAACCCCTATGGCAGTAGTTTAGAAAGGATGATATTGGGTTTACATCCACTTAGTAGAACTATAGGTAAAACTTTTTTTTTTTCATTTTGGATAAAGAGGGGGTTTATAACCCGTAAAATTTTGTTTTTGCCATCTGTGTCTCGTTTTGGAGATTTCCCTTTACTTCCTGTCCCATAGGGAATTCCTTGGGGACCCCCAGGCCATTAGAACTAGTGTCCCCATGGGAAGATTCCCCTTTATTACTTTAAAACAAAAATAAACCCTCTGGTGGACTTTAAAGGGCAATGACTCCAAAAAGCGTAAACAAAATAAATAAAATATAATTTTAATATTACAAGTATAAAATGGAACACAGCATTGACTGTGTCAGACACAATACAAAATATATAAAACATGTGTAACAAGTGTTCATTATGAGATCATAACCACTAATTTAAATCACTCTTGTATTACTAGACAGAGTGATATCCAACGCGTTTCAAGGTCATGCGTTATTCCTCTTCATTAGGAGCAAGTGGTAGAGGTATCTATGGTATCATGCAGCAGGTATTTTGTTATGTCACATCAAGAATTTAAAACAAGGAGATATGGCTGCGCTGGCCCTGCAGCGTCCCGGAGGAATGGAGACGAAAGTGGACACCCCAAATGAACACCAAAAGGGGAGAGGGTGGAAAAAGGAAAACCCGACCCAGCAGGTGAACCAACACCAAAGAGTAGAATGACAAAGATCTCAAACAATGGGCACACAGCATGAATAAAAGGGTGATATCAAGAAAGAGGATCCAAAGGCCAAAATGGGAATCTTTGTATTGATACTACGCGCTGACCTGTGGGTCCTGCCAGCCGCGGAGCTGACCTGTGGGTCCTGCCGGCCGCTGACCTGTGGCACCTGCTGGGAGCTGGCCGTGGCCTGGGGCCACAGGACCCACAGTGTTAAGGCCTTTTTTGAGGTACTGGGTGGGCACTGGGGCAGGGTAAATGGAATGTGGGGTCAGCTGGCCCTGGGGGTATCAGGGTCTCTCACCTCATGACAGCTGCCAGTGCCAGCTCAGCAGGTCCTTGCACGCCCTCCTCCAGTCCTCGGGGGTGATGCTCCTGTCCTGGGGGCTGGGGTCAAGTAAAGTTGCAGCCCGAGCCAGTCGTGTGGGTCCTAATTCCCGACACCCTGGCGTGCTCTGCTCTGCGCCCGACCAATTTTTTAAAATAATTTTTTTAATATTTTTTTCACAGTGCTCCTGGGGAAGGGGGTGGGGGGTATGTGGCAGTAGAGGTTGTCAGTAGATTTTTATTTTTATGTATTGATTTTTTTTACAATTTTTTAAATTTGTTTTTTGGAGGGAGGGGGTTGGGGCAGTGGACAGTGTTGGTAGGGCTGGGGGGAGTGGTGTTAGTAGTCCTGTTGGGGGGCTTCGGTAAGTTATCCCTGACATCTCCCCTTTGAGCCAGAGAAATGGACTGAGGACACATTCCCCAGTCCCTTTCTCAGCATTGAAGATGAATGGACAGGAGACAGCGGCTCCTGTCCATTCATAAACTGAAACAGAGAAACACAGTGAGTGCAATCGCTCACTGTGTCCAATTTGGAAAAGGAAGGGGCCGATAAATGACATATTTACCGTCCCCTTCCTCCGCTCTCCATCCTGACACATCCCCCCGCAGCCGGAGGGAGAGGAGAGGAGGTGAGCCGGCTGGGGGGCACAAGGAGGCCAGAAGAGAACAGGGGAGGCCAGAGGAGAACGGGGGGGGCGTAGGAGAACGGGGGAGCGCAGGAGAACAGGGGGGGTGGAGAAGGACATGGAGGGGGGGCCGGAAAAGGACAGGGGACCAGAGGAGCAGCCGGAGGAGGAGCACACAGGGAGCAGCCGGGAATGATCGGTGCGGTGGGAGGAACAGATGTGAACACTGATCTCCCTGTATAGCTTTTCAGCCAACAGCCGCGGGAGGAAGAGAAGCAGAAGCGGCTGTCAGCTAAAAAGCTATACAGGAAGATCGGTGTTCACAGCTGTCCCTCCCGCCGCACCGATCATTCTTGGGATGTCTGCAGCATGCGTCAGCTAGCCGCGGCCGTGGCCCCGTCCCCCAGCCCTACTTCCTCCAAGAAAAAAAAAATCGGCAGCGGCCGTTTTGCATCTAAGTTAGGCCGGCCTGGGGGGGAAATACCACCCTGCCCCCTGGCCCAGCCCGCCCCTGGTAAAAAAACATACCACCAAAAAGCACTAACTGTCTCGAAAAAAATTATATTAAATGGAGAATGGAATGGAGAGCACCAGGGCTTTATGATACCAAAGAGAAAGGTAACACATGAAATCGCATAAAAACAAATATTTTATTTGAAAATATTAAAATATCCCCTGTACGTACTATTATGCGGGGAAGTGGCTATACGCATTATAAACACAGTACATACAGGAAAAAGGAATGATACACCATAGAGCAATATGTCTGATTGTACAATTCCAAGACGAACCGACGTGTTTCAACCTAGATGGTCTTCCTCAGGAGATTCCTCTTGGGTGACAAATCAGGACATTTTCTGAAGTAAAAATATATGAGTATATATACATAAGGATACAAACATACTCCTAAAAAAGAAAGGGAAAAACATAAGAGGTCAGGTCAGGTAATGAGGTGAGGTATAACACACAAAGCAGGTTATGTGATGTTGAAGGCCACCAAAGATGGAGAGACTAGAGAAACAAGGAAACAGGATGAGGGATGGGTGACAAAACCCAGCATGTGTGCCCCAAGCACAAGGGATACCAGCCAGTCTGGAGATGAAAGGTTTCCTGGCAAACAGGTAAAGTGGATGTAATCTGAGTGTAAATAAAAGAAGTTTCCTGATTTGTCACCCAAGGGTGACCCCCTGAAGAAGACCGTCTAGGTCGAAACAAGTTGGGGCTTCTTGGAATTGTACAATCAGACATATTGCTCTATGGTGTATCATTCCTTTTCCTTTATTATGGATGTACTGGGTTTATAATGCATATAGCCACTTCCCTGCATAATAGTATGTACAGGGGATATTTTCAAACAAAATATTTGTTTTTATGCTATTTCATGTGTTACCTTTCTCTTTGGTATCCCAAAGCCCCGGGGCTCTCCATTTCCCACTTCCCTTGTGGATCTTATGATTAAAGCCCAACTCCTGGCAAAACTTTTTTTTTTTTTAAACATTTTGGATAGAGTGGGAAGGGTTAGAACTTTGGTTGGGATTTTATTTCTGTCTGTGACCTCATTGGGGAGATTTCCCTGTACTTTTTAGGCCTCTTGCACATAGACAAAATATTTACAGGATCTTGCTGGCAGAGGCTAGCAGAAAGATACTGAGTAAAAAATGCAAATTATGTTCAGTAAAGACCTTGCATGCATTCAGGTGCATAACAACTTGCCGACCAGCAGCATACCCGTATGTCGCTCGACTTCAAGTGGTTATACCGGGATGATGCCTGCAGCTGCAGGCACTATCCTGGTACTGTTTTTAGAGCCAGCGGTTGGCTCTCTTGTAAAAGCAATCCTAATGGCTAACTAGCTGCTGGATTCCTTTTACAAGCAGCAGGAGGGGACGCCCTCTCCAGCTGCCTTTCATGGCTTTCTCTGGCTCTCCCGTCCCACCGGGAGACCCGAGCGATCACAAGGATGTTTAAACATGCAAACAGCGAACATCCGACACATGTGAGGTATCACCGTAAACATCAGGTCATGGACAGTAATTCTAGCATAAGACCCCTCCTGTAAACCTAAAGTGGTAACCTGTAAAGGCTTTTAAAGTGTTGTCTATGGATAGTAAAATTTAAGTGGTTTGTCGCCGTGTTTCAAGGGCATTCACAATTTTAAAACGTGACATGTTTGGCATCTATTTACTTGGCGTAACATCATCTTGTATATTTTACAAGAAAATTGGGTTATGCATTGCGATTTTTTGCGTTAAAAAAAAAACACTGCACAAATACCGTGTGACATAAAAAATGCAAAACCCACCAATTTATTCTCTAGGGCCTCTGCTTTGAAAAAAATATATAATGTTTGGGAGTTCTAAGTAATTTTCTAGCAAAAAATATTGATTATTACATGTAAACAAAGTGCCAGAAAAGGCCCGGTCTGGAAGTATTAACATGCAAATGCATATATACGAGTAAAATTCTTTATTTATGTGTATATAATCATATGTACCCTTCTCTTATTTTTTCTGCTACAGATTGTCTCTACGACAAAATCTCATCTTTGTCCTGCCCCACTTGGCCACTTCTGTCTACAACAGTTCACTGTCATCCACCCTGGATACCTTCGCCCCCCTCACTATGCACAGAAATAGGCCCGGACCGCTACAACCCTGGCAGACAGACAATACCAGAAGTCTGAAAAAATGTAGCCGCGCTCTTGAGCGTCTGTGGCGTAAGACTAAGTCACAGCGAGATTTCAGCCAATATAAATCTGCCTTCCAAAAATACCATTCCTGCCTCCACAATGCCAAACAGACCTACTTTATCACTCTCATTAATACCCTCTCACGCAGTCCCCGTCAACTCTTTTCTATCTTTACCACTCTACTTTGTCCTCCATTACCTCCATCCACTAACATACTGACCAGTAGATTGCTAATCACTTCAAAAATAAGATTGAGACAATTTGTCACGAGATCTCCGCTCTACAGATATCTCCCTCACTTTACACTCCTTGTCCTCCTGCACAATCAATACTTCCCTCTTTTAACCCAGCTACTATAGAGGAAGCCACTAAACTTTTTTCTAATGCCCACCTAACCTCCTGCCCCCTGGACCCTGTTACTTCTCAAATATTACGGTCACCATCTGACTCTATCCTACACTCCTTAACTCATATCTTCAACCTCTCACTCTCTATTGGCATCTTCCCCAACCCTCTAAAACATGCGCTAGTCATTCCCATACCAAAAAAGGCCTCACTAGTCCCCACTAATCTTAACAACCTAAGACCCATCTCTTTACTCCCTTTTGCCTCCAAACTCCTTGAACGTTTAGTCTTCAACCGACTGAGCGACCACCTCATTGGGAATAACCTTCTTGATCCCTTTCAGTCTGGATTTCTCCAACAGAACTCCACAGAAACTGCCCTCCTAAAACTCACAAACGACTTACTAACAGCCAAAACCAATGGTCATTATTCCGTACTCTTACTCTTGGACCTTTCCGCTGCCTTTGATACAGTTGACCACCCCCTCCTCCTCAAATAACTAAATTTGCTTGGTCTCCATGGCGGCACTCTCCGTTGGTTCGAATCTTACCTATCTCATCGCACCTTCAGTGTCACTTACAACTCCACTTCCTCCTCTCCAACACCTCTTAACCTTGGGGTCCCCCAAGGTTCTGTCATTGGACCCCTAGTATTCTCGATCTACACGTCCTCCTTGGGTCAGCTGATAGCCTCCCATGGCTTCCACTACCACTTATATGCTGATGAAACCCAAATCTCTCTCTCTGCCCCCCCAGCTCACCCCATCAATCTCCTCACGCATCACTGATTTACTAACAGACATATCAGCCTGGATGTCAAACCACTTCCTCGAACTGAATCTAAAAATGAGCTCTTAATATTTCCTCCCCCACGTGCCCCTTCCCCTGACTTCTCTATCAAGATCAATGGCACATCTATCAGTCCGTCCCCACATGCCAGGGTGCTAGGGGTAACCTTAGACTCTGAACTGTCCTTTCAGGCCCACATACAATCCCTGTCCAAATTATGCCGCCTTAGCCTCCGCAACATTTCCAGAATACGTCCCTTTTTAACTAATGACACCACCAAGCTTCTAATTCACTCCCTGGTTATCTCTCGCCTCGATTACTGCAACTCCCTCCTCATTGGATTACCTTTACATAGACTATCCCCCCTTCAGTCCATAATGTATGCCGCTGCAAGACTCATCCACCTTACCAACCATTCAGTGTCCTCCTCCCCTCTCTGCCAATCCCCCCACTGGCTTCCACTCACCCAACGAATACAATTCAAAGTACTAACAATAATTTACAAAGCCATCCATAACGCTGCCCCCAGCTACATCACTAACCTAGTCACAAAATATCAACTAAGCCGCTGTCCTTGGTCCTCCCAAGACCTTCTGCTCTCTAGCTCCCTTGTCACCTCCTCCCATGCTCGCCTCCAGGATTTCTTCAGAGCTTCTCCCATCCTTTGAAACTCCCTACCGCAACCTGTCCGACTGTCCCCTAATCTATCCATCTTTAGGCGATCCCTGAAAACCCTTCTCTTTAAAGAAGCCTATCCCGCTTCTAACTAACACTGTTTTACTTCCTCCATCAGCTCATCCCCCACAGCTATTACCTTTTGTATCAATTGACCCTTCCTTTTTAGATTGTAAGCTCTAATGAGCAGGGCCCTCTGATTCCTCTTTTACCAAATTGTAATGTAACTGTAACGTCTGCCTTCATTTTGTTAAGCGCTGCGCAATCTGTTGGCGCTATATAAAACCTGTATTATAATAATAATAATAATAATAATATGTACTTGCATATACGTGCATATATGCATAAATTGTTGTCTTCAAACATAAAATGTTCTGTTTTTTTTTCAGCTCTGGCCGCATCACTGCGCAGAGCCTGTGCGTCAGGAACCATGCACCCTTTCCTGCGTACCTGCCAAATTCGGATGTGTGGGTAAGTCCATACAATCAATGCCTATACATTCACTTATATAGACTACCTGCACGCAGCTACATGCTAGTACAAAGAGATAACTAAATGATTGTTCATGCTGTACAGCGCTCTGTGCTCATGTGAATGGGCCCTTTAATATATATCGTCTCCCCTGGTCCGCATGTTAACCAGTTGTTGAAGTTCTTTCGACCTTGGATCTACCATCGTGACTCCACTAAGCCTTTTTTTACCCCTGGACTGCAAAGCTGAGGGTCTACAAGTTCTGGTGAGTGGGGTTACAAGAGGGGATTTCTTGCTCTTCGTTGAGTGTGGTCTCTGAACATTTCCTTTGAAGCCTGTTACTTGAGTTGCCGCTGGAAGCACTTGGCACTTTACACATATATATTTTTATTGCATTACCACTTACCATTAAATATTTGCTTTATAACACTTTGCACTTTATTATGTTACACTTTTTCCACAAGCGCTGTTAAGGTCCCTTTCACACTGTTGGACCGTTCAGGTCTGCCTGTCAGTTTCGTCGGAGGACCTGAACAGACGCTCCATGCTAGTCTATGGAGCGACGGATGTCAGCGGTGACATATCTGCTGACATCCGACCCGGTCCGATCCACTAAAATCAGATGGATACCCCTAATTTTACATCCGTCCCTGGCGGATCGGGTGAGATCTGATGAAAATGGACATGCTGTCCGTTTACGTCCGATCTCTCCATAGTAACTAGCGGCGCTCGACAAGCCCCTCCCCGCTCAGTGAGCAGAGAGGGACCTGTCATCTGCCGGCTCAGCGGAGATCAACAGGGAGATCTCCCGCTGAACTGGCAGACAGAGGCGGACTCCGAGGCAGCGGATCCGCCTCGTGAGAATGATGCCTTAGACTTATATATCTCTTTTCAAGGTCTAGTGCCTTTGTAACAGCTGCTGTGGTCTTCACTAATTACAATTTTACACATTATATATAGTCCTCCATTGGCGCGAGTTTTAGTTTGTTTTATTTAACTAACAGAGATTCTGACCCTTACCTATTCTGTCCAAAACAAAAATAACTTTTGGGTGGAGTTTGGCTCTAAGGGTGGGTTTACACCGCAATGCCAGCATTAGCGCATGTCAGTTGAGCAAAGCATGCACTGCTGCAATATGTGTTGTGTGCAGTGCAGGTTTTTGTTGATCTTCTGTGAGCTTGTTATAAGTAACTGCTCCACTTTTATTCTGGTGTTCTTTTCTCCGATATCTATAAATGAATACCAACAAATTATAGGGTATGGTTTTATAGTAAAGTCATACAGCAGGTCCCCCCTTCTCCTCTCTTCTCCCATGAACCAATAGGAGATCTCCTTCTGATATGCGAATCATGATGGCGCAAGGGTGGGGTGGGTGTACAGATACAGTTTGGGTCTCAACAGGGCCGGTGATAGGGGGGTACCACCAGACCTCCTGTAGGGGACCTGGGTACACAGGGGGGACCGGACAGCAGGGGGAGCAGTGTAGCGGGACAGGAGGACAATTACCTATCGATGCACTGTGTCTGTGTCTCTCCCTCCAGCAGCTGAATAGCTGTTTCTCCCCCTCTCCCTCCTGCTGCAGAGACACAGACACAATGCATTATTCTGTAATTGTCCTCCTATCCCACCCGCACCAATCCCCCTCCCTGGGCTGCCCACATCTGATTCCCCCTGTGTGCCCAGGCCCCCCTTGTCCCCCATCACATCACCGCCGTCTTCCCTCTCCCACCAGCTGCTGCAGGTAAACAGGCGGATAGAGAGTGCGGGAAGGGATCAGTAAATATGTCATTTACCGCCCCCTTCCTTTTCTGAATCGGATACAGTGAGTGATCGGTACAAATCGCTCCTGTGTCCATGCATATCTGAGCAGAGTGAACTGTGTTAGCTATACTCCAGTTTATGAATGAACAGGAGCCTCTGTCTCCTGTTCATTCATCTTTAGTGCAGCTGAGGCTACAAAGAATTGAAGAATCTGGTGTCCGTTTATGAAGCAGTGAAATCTATTCACTGCTTCATTCTCCGGCATTCACAGTGAAGATTTTTCTCCTCTGTGTGCCAGTTTATGAAGCTTTGTAGATCGCTTCACCTTTGGAGGAGTGAAGAGATCTACAAATGCTTTCAACAGTGGAGAACGGCCCCTGATACTGGAATCTCGTGAGACTTTACGAGAATACAGCACCAGAAATACAGAGATGTCAGTTTATTAAGCAGTGATAAATTATCACCGCTCAATACACGGACAGACGGCGTGAATTACTGTTAATAAAATAATGAGTCCCCCTACATTATATACATATGTATACACACACACACATTATATATACATGTATATACACATACATTATATATATATATACATATACACATTATATGTATATATGTATATATATATGTATACACATAAATATGACAGGGGGACATGCTTACAGTGTTGGGGGGTCTGAACGAGGCATAAGGAAGTTAAAAATCTTCCTCCTTCCCCCTCAGATCCCCCCAGATTTCCTCTTCACTCCCAGATTCACCATCTCTGAGCTGGTGAACCTGGGAGTGTGAATTCTGACTCAGATCGCCAGTGAAGTGGTGAGATCACCGCTTCATAAACTGGCCCTTTCTGTGTCATTCAATGAGGATTCTCCGTGTGTAGAGATAATCGGAGGGAGAACAAGTTCAAACATGTTCTCCCCCGATTATCACTGTTTCATAAACTGTTTATGGACTGCGATCAGCGGTGATCCTCGGGATCACCGCTGATCACTGCTTCATAAACGGACACCTCTGTGTCCTCAATTCCTTTCTCTGTCTCAAAGGTGAGATGTCAAAGGTCTGTTTAGACCCCCTGATGTTTTATCCACCCCCAACAGCGTTGTAAAAAAAAAGTTGTAAAAAATGATTTTAAACATTTTTAAAAAACTAAATAAAAATAATTTTTAAAATTGTAGAAAAAACATTTTTAAAAATGATTTTTAAAAATGTTCATTTGTAAATTACAGGAGGGGGGGCTGTCAGATAGGCTGTACAGGGCCCCATGATTTCTAATGGCAGCCCTGACTTTCAATAATCCTAAGGAGACGCTGCAACCTTAGCCATGCAGTGAAAAGTAACAGACCCCCACCCAGTGGCGGCCCGTGCATTGTGGGCTCACGGGCGCCACCCCCCCCCATCCCTGCAGAGCGGAGGAAGCTGACTGGAGAGGAGATACCGGAGAAGAGGACACTAGGTAAGCACCTGACCTCCTGCACGGGAACCCATCTGTAGGGGTGGGGGGTGCTGTGAGCGGGGTGTCCCACGATCCATCCACAGGGGGTGTGTGAGTGGGGGTGTTCCGAGATCTCTGCGCGGGGGGCAGGGTGAGTGGGGTGCCCCGCGATCTTTCTGCGGGGGGGGGTGTGAGTGGGGTGCTCCACAATCCATCCACGTTGGGGGGGGGGGGGGGGTGAGCAGAGTTCCCATGATCAATCAGGGGGGTGAGCAGAGTGGGCACACTGGCAGCATTTGATGGGCACACTGGCAGCATTTGATGGGCACAGTGGCAGAGTTTAATGGGCACAGTGGCAGCATTTCATGGGCACAGTGGCAGCATTTGATGGCACAGTGGCAGCGTTTGGGCACAGTAGCAGCGTTTGATGGCACAGTGGCTGCAATTGATGATTACTTTTCAAAAAATTTTTGAGCACCAGCCGCCACTGCCCCCACCCCCCCACCCCCCACCCCCCTTTTTCTCCCCAACCCCTGATTATACCCACCTTAACAACACTTTCCCACTGCTCCTTTCTCCCTTTACAGCCATTGACGCTGGTAAGGGGAAGCATGAAGTGTTGTGTATGAAATATGAGGGCCTGGTTCTGCCTGATTTCAGTACTTCTGTGTCACAAACCTGGGACCAGCTTACAGTAAATGAACATTGGAGAAAGTCAGACTTCCTTATTTGCACTTGTCACAGGTAAGTGAGTACTGAAGCCAAACGAATCAACATGACAGTCGGGCAACACTGAATATGAATTACTTCACAGTACTTGCATATACAGAGGTCAATGAGGGTTTGTTTTAAAGCTATTGTATGACTTGTTAGGCCTCATTCACATAGGTGTACTGATTTGCACAACCATGCAAAGGGCTGCTTCCATCTGCGTGAGATGCACAGCTGTTCTGTGCAGCCCCCAAGCAGGCAGCCTGTTCAAATCAATGACAGGTGGATGGCTGGACAGACTTGCATGGATGTCCATGTACATCCCGTCTCAGAGTGTACATCTGTGTGGGTTCAATGCATGGATCAGGATGCAGACACACTGTGCATCCCATGCGGTTGAAAATAGTCCTTTGCACTGGCGTATGGATACATCTGTGTGAATGAGGCCTGATGAATTTGGTAATACTTTAACCGCTTGTCGACCAGCCGCCGTCATTATACTGCGGCAGGTCGGCTCAATCCCGTGCATTGCCGTAGCTGTACGTATGTCCCTTTAACAGCTATAGCAGGCGCGTTTGTGCCTGCTGCACGGCAGTGGAGCTGATGTCCACCGGCCACCCACGATCGCTCCACAGAGAGCCAGAACAGGGATCTGTCAATGTAAACAAACATATCCCCGTTCTGACAGGGGAGTACTGAGTGATCGTCTGTTCCTAAAGATTAGGAACAGCGATCTCTCTGTACTCCCAGTCAGTCTCCTCCCCCCACAGTTAGAAACACCTCCCTAGGGAACACATTTAGCCCCTTGATCACCACTAGTGTTAACCCCTTCCCTGCCAGTGTCATTTATACAGTAATCAGTGCATTTTTATAGCACTGATCACAGTATAAGTGTCAATGGTCCCAAAAAAGTGTCAAAAGTGTCCGATCTGTCCACTGCAATGTCACAGTCCTGCTAAAAATCGCAGATTATCTCCATTACAAGTAAAAAAAAAAAATAATAATAAAAATAATAATAAAAATCCCATAAATATATCCCCTCTCTTGTAGACACTAACTTTTGCGCAAAACAATCAATATATACTTATTGCAATTTTTTTACCAAAAATATGTAGAAGAATACATATTGGCCTAAACTGATGAAGAAATTTGTTTTGTTTTTTAGATATTTATTATAGCAAAAAGTAAAAAATATTGTTTTGTTTTTTTCCACAATTGTCGATATTTTTTTGTTTATAGTGCAAAAAATTAAAACCACAGAGGTGATCAAATGCCACCAAAAAGCAAAAAAGGACATCAATTTTGTTTGGTTACAGCATCGCATGATGTCAGTTAAAGCGCAGTGCCGTATTGCAAAAAATGGCCCCGTCATTAAGGGGGAAAATCTTCCAGGGCTGAAGTGGTTAACCACTTGCCGACCAGCCGCCACAGTTGTACTGCGGCAGAATGGCACGGCTGGGCGAAACGACGTTATGTAACGTCGCTTCTCCCTGTGGCCACTAGGGGCCGCAGGGCGAAGATGCTATAACTTTGTAGACGCTAACTTTTGCGCAAACCAATCAATTCAATCAATCAACCAATCAATACACGCTTATTGCGTTTTTTTTTTTTTTTTTTTTACCAAAAATATGTGGAAGAATACATAATGGCCTAAACTGAGGAAAAAAAGTTTTTACATATATTTTTATATTTATTATAGTAAAAAGTAAAAAATATTGCGTTTTTTTCAAAATTGTCGCTCTTTTTTTGTTTATAGCGCAAAAAATAAAAACCGCCGAGGTGATCAAACACCACCAAAAGAAAGCTCTATTTGTGGGAAATAAAGGACGCCAATTTTTGGGTGCAACGTCGCACGACCGCGCAATTGTCAATTAAAGTGATGCAGTGCCGAATCTCAAAAAGTGCTCTGGTCAGGAAGGGGGTAAAATCTTCTGGGGCTGAAGCGGTTAATGTCCATAGCCTTTCCACAGGTTCACTTGAAATCCCAACGCTAGGTTAGGCACAAAAGATTGGATTGAATTTAGCTGGTTGTCATTGGATCCAAAGGTGTCACTCAACCTAAAAGAGTGGCGCCATCTGCTGGACAAGTAAACTTTCATTGTGACAGAGAAAAGGTGTGTATTGCAGAAAAAGATGCCTTTTTATTTTAAGTAGATGACATCTAGTTTGCGAAAACACTATTTATCATACACAATGTCTGTGTTTTTTTTTTCTTTTCCTTAAATGCCTGCTTTCACTTTTTTCTTTAACCTTTGCTGCATCCCCTGCAGCCTCTTTGTAGCCAATTCCTGCATGAGGAAGCATGGCAAATCTGAGGGCAGGTTTCCTGATGGTGGCAATGCTGGAACATGCCTTCACAATGAGAGTTTATAGTCTCCACTTGCAAGCATATATAACGGTGACAGTAAAGGAGAACAATTGATAGGCACGGACAGAGCATTTTCTCCCCAGAACAGAAAAAAGCCTAAAAAAGGATCTTCATGGCAGGATTACCAAGTTTTTTGTCTTTTTTTTATAAAGAAAGCAGTAGCTTTAACAAGATTGAAAAAAAAATCACACTAGTTTATTACAGATTATATGGAATTTTAGTAGCTGGGCTTTCATATTCTGTTACCTTTTTAAAGGAAATGATCTTCTCTTTAGCAGGGACCATCAAGGACAGAGGAGAATGTTGGTTCTTGTTTCAGGTGATAACCTGTACAGTTTTCTAGAGACTTCCTTCTTTTCAATAGAATGTTACAATATGAACAAAATTTCTGGGTTCCAACAGACTTTTTTTTTAACCTACCTAGCGGTAATCCCGAGTGTGGCTCAGGGTTAATTTTCAGCACCAAAAGCGGTAACCCCCGAGCCACCCTGAGCCTTGGGATTGCATCGCAGTATGCTAGCATAGCTTACTTACCTTGTCCCCAGGATCCTGCCATGTCCCCTCCGCTGTGTCCTCTGCCGTTTCATCCGCCCGATCTTTAAGTGTTCTGGGCTCTGTCCCCTGCAAGCGTCGCAATGCAGGGGGGCGGAGCCTGGCGGTAAATTCAAAAAGTACAAAACACATAACACACATAAAACACTGTAATCAAATCATTTCACCTCCCTTTTGTCCCTAGTGCTTTGTCCAGTGCCCTGCCTTCACTTTTATATATATATATACTGTTCTTTCTGCCTGGAAACTTGAGAACCTCCATGGCATCCAAAAAGTGTCCCTTTACGTCAAAAGCGTTCTTAGACCAGCTAGAAAACAGCGATAGTGGATTAGAATCACTTTCAGAATTGAGCGATAGTGATTCATGGGGAAATTCGTCATCAAACACTGAAATTGACGACAACGACAATTATGCAACTGAGCAAATTTTAGTGTTTTTGATTTGATTACATTATTGAATACATTTTATTATAGTAATATTTTTGATAATTATTTATAGTTATTTATTATGTTATAATTTATGATTTCTTGTTTCAAACTTTAAAAGAAAAAAGAAAAAATCCTTGCGCAATGGAATGTGTACTATAGAGATTAAAAAGTAGTTTATTAGAACTGCTGCCTCTACCAATTACTTCCACTAGAGGGAGTATAATTTGGAAAAGAGAAAGGAGTAAATATGGCGCCATTCCCAACCTGATTAAAATCAGGTGTATGTGCTGCTCCCTAAGCCCTGGTTCACACAGGGGCCGCCTGACAAGTCGCGTCCCGTTCGGTACTACGTTCTGTACTACGGAACCATTCTAATAGGAGCGACGCAAGTCGCTCCGACTTAGAAAAAGGTTCCTATACTATTTTTGGGGCTACTTCAGGCGACTTGCATTGACTTCTATACAGAAGTCGTTTTGCAACTCGCCGCTGAAGTCGTGTGCAGGTCGCCTCTGTGAGTCGGCCTGCAAATCGTGTTGCCCCTGTGTGAACTGGCAGTTAGGTGGGAGGAGGGAAGAGGAGTGATGTAGGTAATTTCTATTAAATGGGTGTCTTCTATCCAAAATTCAAATGCACAGTAGAACATTAGATGGCTAAAACTGTGCTCTTTTGTGAAACCAAAATATGTAAACTTCACTGGGTGTGAATGAATGTGTATCAAGCTGTATACCTGACCCAATGTAAAGTGCAATGTGCAAGACACCTTAACTTGTTTTATATATATGACAAATAAATAAAGGATGAAATAAAGTGCAATATTCCCTATTCATTAGTATACATGTGCAATATCCACATATTACAAAATTGAATCAACAAATACAAATATAACGTGCTGGTGTATATAAACTGGTGAACATATAATTGATATATACAATTGGATTATAAGGTGCTATAGTGCCAGTGAAGGGATCCATTTAAACTCTGGTGGACTTTCCAATGAATAAACACTCGGTGCGTGCCTTATTCGTGCTCCTATAGTGACTGCACTCACCAGATCCTTCACCCTCTCTTGGGGTCTTATACATCCACAGTATGTGCCACTGTGTAGTAATGCAGGATAACCCCGCCCTTATTGTTGGCTATGAGGAGATTCCATTATGAAAAGAGAAAGAGGGAGCCCACATAGCGTAATACTGTATAAAAACTTGTTTATTTGGTGCAAACGCTTAAAAAGGTACTCACATGCGGTAAGGATAATAAAAGCATATATTGCTGACACAAGCCTCTGTGACAGGAAGTGATGCAAGGACGTATGCTGACTCCGACTTGCACCAATAAACAAGTTTTTTATACAGTATTACGCTATGTGGGCTCCCTCTTTCTCTTTTCATAATGGAATCTCCTCAGCGTTCCGAGGTGATCTCAGCCGAGTACAGAGCCCAGAACATCACACGTCATGCGCATAGGATCCTATGAAGAAGTCGGTATGACGAAACATGTCGGAGACGGGGCTGTACGGCAACCTAGCATCTGCGCATGACGTGTGACGTTCTGGGCTCTGTACTTGGTCGGCTGAGATCACCTCGGAACGCTGAGGATCCACCGAGGAGAGGGCCCGTTGAGGAGGTCCTTGAGGAGGTCCTTCTGTCTTTGATCCAATGTGCTTCAGTCTGTGTCACCCCTTGGGGGGGGGGCCCTACACTAAGCCTGTGTGCCGCGCATGAGAATGCAAGGCATATCTATTTGGTGAGTGCGGCTTCACAAGGGGAATCACTATCACTATCGATGTGGTGAAGGCGTAGAGACATAAGTGATTGAAGATTCATTACACATTCACCTCTTCAGTGGCACTGTGTTATTTTCAATTATTGCTCACAGCCTGGACTCTATAAGCTTTTGGAGTCTGGACTTTTTCGTTTGCTTCACAGCACTTATTCACTCACTATTTGACTATATGGGACTCTAATTCATTTGTTCTATTGATTCAATTGTTTTATATAGTCACTTTAATAGTCACCTCATGGTAATAGTTTGATTCATGTTGACTGTTTGCTTATGTGGTTTATTCACATTTAATCGCTAGTATTTAGGTCATATTCAGTTTGTATATTAGCGCCACTATTTCATATATTTATTTTGGAATACTGTGATATTGATTGTCAAAAACATTGTCTTTAAAAAAAATGATGTACTTTGAAATGAGCATACTCAGCTCAGCGTACATTAAAGTGGAGTTCCACCCAACAAAAAAAAAATATCATTTAATGTGCCTGAAATAAATAAAAAAAAAACATTTGGCAAAAATTTTTTTTTTACTTACCTTTTTATGCCTGTTGCTATGTGGTCCCTCGAAATCTGCCTCCTTCATCACCTCGGCTCCTGACGTCACTTCCCTCGGCGCCTCCACTTGCTACTCTGGGAGATGTGTGTCATCATTTCCCAGGAGGCAGTGGGCTGCGCCGAGGGCTAGGTTGCCATAACAACGGGACAGGCACTTCCGACGCCGACGCCCGTTGTTATGGCAATCTGTATACTGTACAGCGCCGCTACTGCGCATTACTGCGCATGCGCGAGAACAGGGCAGGTGCATGCTGGTCCAGCAGCAGCACCGTATCCTGGAACGGGATGCTTGTGGGCTTCACATGCCCACAAGCAAAATGAGAACGAACTAAAAACCAAGATCAAAGTTATTTAAACAGATGAAACCGGACATCAGGGGAGAAATAAAACAGAAGACGTGAGTGTTAAAACACCTTTTTAAATGCTTGTAAAAGGTTTAAAAAAAAAAAATATATATATATATATATATATATATATATATATATATATATATATATATATATATATATATATATATATATATATATATATATATATAGTTTGTAGTTGGAACTCCACTTTAACACAGATAGGCAAGGAGGAGGGTTTATGGTAGCAGAGATCAAATGGCATGTAAATGCCTACCTGGCAGAGGTTTTTTTTTTTTTTAGTTTAATTCTGTTTTAATTCACTGTACTGATACCCCGCTATTCCCAGACAACTTCTGTCCACTGCACTTCTCAGTAGTGTACTGACTTTACTGACATCTCTCCTGCTACCTGTTTTTAATTCAGACATCCTTCATGTTAAGATCAATGACATAAGGAGATTGTCGGGGGAACCCCATCAACATTTTGCTAGTCTATTAGTGTATGGCCAGCTTAACCACTTCAGCCCCCCCGAGGATTTTACCCCCTTCCTGACCAGAGCACTTTTTGCGATTCGCACTGCGTCGCTTTAACTGACAATTGCGCGGTCGTGTGACGTTGCTCCCAAACAAAATTGATGTCCTTTTTTTCCCACAAATAGAGCTTTCTTTTGGTGGTATTTGATCACCTCTGCGGTTTTTATTTTTTGCGCTATAAACAAAAAAATAGCGACAATTTTGAAAAAAAAAAACGCATTATTTTTTACTTTTTGCTATAATAAATATCTCAAAAAAATATATAAAAAAACATTTTTTTTCTCAGTTTAGGCTGATACGTATTCTTCTACATATTTTTGGTAAAAAAAAATCGCAATAAGCGTTTATTGATTGGTTTGCGCAAAAGTTATAGGGGATAGTTTTATGGTATTTTTATTGATAATTTATTTTTTATTAGTAATGGCGGCGATCTGCGATTTTTTATTGTGACTGCGACATTATGGCGGACACATCGGACAATTGTGACATATTTTTGGGACCATTGGCATTAATACAGCGATCAATGCTAAAAAATTGCATTGATTACTGTAAAAATGTCACTGGCAGTAAAGGGGTTAACCACTAGGTGGCACTGTAGGGGTTAAGTGTGTCCTAGGGAGTGATTCTAACTGTGGGGGGAGGGGCTGTGTGTGACACATCACTGATTACCGCTCCCAATTACAGGGAGCTGTGATCAGTGACAGTGTCATTAGGCAGAACGGGGAAATGCTTGTTTACATTAGCATCTCCCCGTTCTTCCTCACCATGAGACGATCGCCGGCATCCCCGCGGACATCGAGTCCGCGGGACCCGCGATCACGGTCACGGAGCTCCCGGCACGCGCGTGCAAGCCGCCTCTTAAAGGGCAACGTGCAGGTACTTTAATCTGCCTGTACAGTATATCTGTGTGAGGCGGTCGGGAAGCGGTTAAGCATCAGACCACCACCCACCATCTGGCTGATAGTCTGGCTAGTCATAAAACAAATTTACTGATTATATTGATGGAACACATATTTCGTGATTTCTTTATTTATATGCTGCTATATGATTACAATTTCAAATTCTCATTTGCAAATTTTAATGGCTCCTATATAGCTATAGGACTGCTAAATGATGCCATCCTTTATGTAAATGTGGCTCTCTCTAGTGTGTGCTACTAGTAGTGAGAGTGGACAAAAGGGATAAACCTGAGTCACTGAATTTGGGTCAGGGTTATTATAGGCCAGTGCTGGATGACTTATCCTGGCAGCTCTCTGGTGCCTCCCCCTGTTTCTAGAATGCTGGAGAATGTTCTAGAACATAGTGGGCAGAAGCTAGGAGGGGTTGTCTTAAATATTTATGGGCCCTCGACCGATCCTCAGGAGTGGGCTTGGAAGGGGACTGAGAAGCCCATAGACTGGAATGAGCCATGCCAGCAAGGAATTCAGGTGGAAGATGGAGAAACAGTGCTGAGGAAGGCTGTCGGTGGCCCTTGAGGGACCCCCACAGGGGATATTGGTCAATCTTCAAATAGGTTGTAACACGACAAAATGTGGAACATGTTATATTATTATTTTTTTTTTAAGGAGTTGGAGTTCTTCTATGTACTGCTCACTCAATAACAACAATAGCTTAAAGTGGTTGTAAACCCTCTGGGACCACTTTTACCTACAGGTAAGCCTAGATTAAGGCTTATCTGTAGGTGCAACAAATATCTCCTAAACCTACACAGTTTAGGAGATATTTGCAAAAGACTGGCACCGATATCTACGGTGCATGCGCCGTAGACAGCGGCGCGCAGGCGCACTGAGCATGCCAACGGCGATCATGCCATTAGTGGCGGCTCCCTCACGCATGCGCGGGAATGACGTCATCCTTGCTCCGGCCAGTCACAGCGCCCGAGCTGAGATACCCGGAAGTCACGGGATAGATGGCAGCGATGAAGGAGAAGAACGAGGGTCGCTTCGGGGGCTTCTATTAAGTTATTCATAATGAGCTAGTATGCTATGCATAGTATGCTAGTATGCCTTTGCCTTACAGGGTGTGTTTTTTTTTTTTCCTGCCTTTACTTCCTCTTTAATAGTAACTGCTAAGCAAACCAGTACAATTTGTCTGATGGTCGGCTTCCATCTACAGTATGTATATCTCCATAAATTGGTGTACAAAGATCTACTATTAATGAAAATTTCTCAGTAACAATTCACCACAATGTATCGTTAAACAATAAAAAACGCGCCCATTCCTCTTTTCTAAGGTTATAAGGGAGCGGTTAGTCACAATATGGCATTTGGTGAGAGGGTAGTACACAAAACCTCTTCCACAATTCTCACTTTTATTTTTATCGACTCATAGCGAAGTGTTAGCGGTTCTCTTGCCAGGCAGATGACAAACTGTCCGTAAATGGACACTGCAAGCAGAAGTCTTCATTTCCTATTTCCTATAAATAAAGAGAACTCATAGACACTTGCCAAGTGCTAAACAGTAATGTCACTGCATGTAAAACTTCCCTTACACATGAATACACCGATGTGCTCATAAGTGTTGATGGCTCAAATCCCTCCAATATCCTCAACAAGGAATTGCTTGAAAATATAAAAAGCTGAAGTTCAATTTTATTTTGCCTTCCCTGGTTTCTTTCTCCCCCTTGCAAACATACTAATGAAATGTTTAAATTAAAGTGATTGTAAAGCTTCATGTGTTTTTTTTTTTTTAATAAAAAACATGTCATACTTACCTCTACTGTGCAGTATGTTTTGCACAGTGTGGCCCCTGATCCTCGATTTCTGGGGTCCCCCAGTGGCGCTGGTAGCTCCTCCCCGCATCGTATAATCCCTTAGAAGCGCTCTCCCAGGGGGTTACCTTGCGGGCGTGCTCCCGAGTCCAGCATTTGCGTCCATAGACATAGACTCGCATCATTGGATTTGATTGACAGCAGGGGGAGCCAATGGCTGTATTGCTATCAATATATCCAATCAAGAGCTGAGACAACGGACAGAGGGGAAGAGCATGTCTCCGGCGTGGGAATTACGGGGTTTAGGTGAGTAAAATGGGGGGGATGGGGGGGCTGGTCAGTGACAGAAGTTTTTTCACCTTAATGCATAGGATGCATTAAAGGGGTTGTAAAGGTTCACGTTTTTTCACCTTAATGCATTCTATGCATTAAGGTGAAAAAACATCCGACAATACCGGCCCCCCTAGCCCCCCACCGTTTTACTTACCTGAGCCCGTTCACCTGTTGCGCTTGCCCCCGATGTCCTCTTCGCAGCTCAGCCTGGCCATTGATTGGCTAGAGTGGATGGATTGAAAGCAGCACAGCCATTGGCTCGCGCTGCTGTCAATCACATCCAATGATGCGGCACGCCGGGGGGTGGGGCCGAGTGATACAGTGAGCGGCTATAGCTGCTGGCTGTATCACGGGAGCGCCCCCGCAAGAACTAATCACCATGCAAGAGAGCTTGCATGAAGGTGGTTAGTTCTTGCGGGGAGGAGCTGAGACAGCCGCCGAGGGACCCCAGAAGAGCAGGTTCTGGGCCACTCTGTGCAAAACGAGCTGCACAGTGGAGGTAAGTATAACATGTTTGTTATTTTTTTTTTTTTTTAAATTGCCTTTACAACCCCTTTAAGGTGAAAAAACACGAGGGTTTACAACCCCTTTCATAACATTATTATTATGGACCAAGTGATGTCATCACTGGGTGTCTGTACATCTCTATGCAATGCAGGCACATCATGGCAGGTGGGAGGGGCCGGCAGGGTGCTCTACATAGCTTCCTGAAAACATCACAGCACCTTCCTTTTAAGAGCCCTCAACCCTGATGCAAGCAGTGGGATGACTCTTGGAAGCAGTTAAACAATTATCAAAAAGCCTTGATGGGTGGCTATCAGTCTGGAGGAAAGGGCTAGATGATGCTAATTGTCCAGCCTGGAAATCAGATGGGCTCTATCTGACTTGCTGCAGCTTCTAATGCACACTGTAAGAAGCTCAAAGTGTGCAGTGAAATTACAGTAAGCAATATCAATCCAGGAGAGAAGCCTGTACAATAGGGCTGCCACCTTTTCTTCAAGCCAAACCCGAACACTTTAGCGGCACAGGGCACATCTGTTTTTCATAGTATACACTATAGGATTATAAAAGACTTGGGACATCTTTGGGTGCCCCAAGGAGAGTGGTAATGCAGCGTGCTGCAGAAAACAGTGGATGTGACTAAACCGCTTTTGCTGACATCATAACCCCCCCCCCGTGCCCCATTAATACTGAACCTGCCCCCAGACAGTGGCCCACAGCTCCCGAATGGCAACAAATTTTTGTGTGACTATCTCAGTTACTTGGGGAGCCACAGCCCAATCTGAATAATGTGTCCGGGTCCCAGGCAGACTAAAACCCGGACACATAATTCCAAACCTGGACTGTCCAGGTGAGTCCCAGACAGGTGGCAACCCTACTGTACAACTGCACTATTTTTTATAATATTATATATATATTTTTGTATGAAGTTTACATGCTATGCCATGTTGTCATATGGTAACACAGAGGTATGGTTATGCAAGTGTATTAGGATTGCCTTTTAGACATTCGGCACAGCTGATTGTATTATCCCGCACCTGTGTGTGTGTGTGTGTGTGTGTGTGGGGGGGGGGGTGAAGCCTTTATATGCTCGGTGCTTCAGTTGTGCTGTAAGTTTGAAGAAGCACTGAGGTCCGTGTGAAACGCGTCACCTCCTGGGTTTGGACACTCTGTCTTTTGTTGGCTGTCATTTGCTATTTTTGGAATAAAATCGTTGGAACGTTCCTGCGGTGTGCAGCCGTTCTTTTCTTCCTATTGATCATCGGTGGCGGGCCGTGGCTTGTACCCAGCGCATTCGGACTGTACTGACTGCTCACGTGGAGCGGCTTCTTTCTTGTTTGAATCTACTGTACAACTGTGCCAGACTGAAGGGAAGGCTGGGGTTCAGCAGTGGAACTTCACTCTCTCAATCAATACTATTTGTAAGCCTAATGACTATTTGTAACCCATCATTTGTCTAGGCATGGAACCAGGAAGTAACTGAAGAAATGTAAAAAAAAAGACAAGTAAATAGGATGTACTTTCCAATTTTTTTTTTACATTTCTTCAGTTACTTCCTGGTTTCCAGGCCTAGGCAAATGATGTCATACATCCCAGGAGTCTCCGGGAGGGGAGGATGAGTTTTCTCAGATAAGCACACCTTCCTGCTTGCCTGAGCAAAGGGCAGATGGATTCAAGGAAGTAAATGCTATATGAATGATCCGCCCTTACTCAGGATGGCCACTGCCAGAAATGCTAGGCAGTGTTTTTCAAAGTGATTTCTCAGCAAAATAAATTGAATTAACCACTTCAATACCGGGCACTTTCACCCACTTCCTGCCCAGGCCAATTTTCCGCTTTCAGCGCTGTCAAATTTTGAATGACAATTGCACGGTCATGCAACACTGTACCCATATGAAATTTTTATCAGTTTTTTTTTTTTCACACACAAATAGAGCTTTCTTTTGGTGGTATTTACTCACCATGGATTTTTATTTTTTTGCTAAATAAACGAAAAAAGACTCAACAAAAAACAAAATGTGTTTTTTTTTTAAATAAATTTTGCAAATAAATAATTGTTCTTCACAAATTTAGCCCAGAATGTATACTGTTACATTTCTTTAGTAAAAATAACCAAACTCTGTGTATATTATTTAGTCTGTAGGAAAGTTATAGCATCTACAAACTATGGTGTATATATACGGTATCTGAAAATCGATCAATCCTAATGTACTAAATATGATGTACTGTACTCATTTTTTGAGGCCCAAAAATGCCAGGACAGTCCAAATATCCCCCAAATGACCCATTTTTTGCAAAGTAGACAGTCCAAGGTGTTTAGTAGGAGGCAATGGCAAGGTTTTTTTTACATTTTTGTCACAATTTTTTATAGGGGGGTGTTTGGGCTGAAAACAAATGCATGCCACACTTTTCACGTATTTATTTGTAAAAAAAATTTGAAAACCATTTATTATTTTCCTTTAACTTCACAATTATGTGTCACTTTGTGTTGATCTATCACATAAAATCCCAATAAAATACATTTACATTTTTAGTTGTAACATGACAATATCTGGAAAATTTCAAGGGGTATGAATACTTTTTCAAGACACTGTATATATACACTGGTATGTATATGTGTGTGTATGTATGTATATATATATATGTGTGTGTATATATATATATATATATATATATATATATATATATATATATATATATATATATATATATATATATATATATAATTCTCAGGCCATATATTTTGGTTTGATACATGTAATGCATTTAGCAAGCATTTACCAATAATTCTAAGACTAATTTGAGTGAACTATTACACTATAACGTAGGTTTACATATTAAGAGCAATTTGTTTGCAGAACACGCCATCTACTGGTGAAAGTTTATTATCTAAAAAAAAAAAAAAACCCTGGACAGCTGTATTGAGAGAAATATATATGCCATGACTTTACAACAACCCACCTAATATTGAGTAGGTCCCCCTTTTTGCCACCAAAACAGCCCTGATTTATTGCGGCTTGGACGCCACTAGACCTCTGAAGGTATACTGTGATATCTGGCACAAGGCCGTCAGTAGCAGATTCTTTAAAGGGGTTGCAAACCCTTGTGCTTTTATAATCCTATGCATTAAGGTGAAAAAACACCTGGCAGTGACCGGCCCCCCAGCCCCCCCGTTTTACTTACCCGATCCCCGTATTTCCCTCGGCTGAGACGTGCTGTCCCTCTCTGCACGGGGTCCCGGCTCTTGATTGGATAGATTGATATCAGTGCAGCCATTGGCTCCCGCTGCTGTCAATCAAATCCAATGATGCAGGCTCCGGGGAGCGGGGCCAAGTACAGCATTCGTGTCTATGGACGCCGAATTCTGGACTCGGGAGGGCGCTCACAATGTAAGCCCCCGGGAGAACGCTTTTCCTAGGGGGTTATCTGATGCGGGGAGGAGCTACCAGCACCGCCATGGGACCCCAGAAGAGGATGATTGGGGCCACTCTGTGCAAAATGTGCTGCACAATGGAGGTATGTATGACATGTTTGTTATTTTTAAACAATAAAAAAAAAGAAAACGAGGGTTTACAATCATTTTAAGTCCTGCAAGGTGTGGCCTCTAGGATTGGACTTTTTTTTCCCCAGCACATCCCACAAATGCTCGATTGGATTGAGATCTAGAGAATTTGAAGGCCAAGTCATAATATCAACTTTATTAACAACATGTTTACGTGCTGCCTAATATATCCCACCCTCTTTCAGCCTTTGTAGTGAGATAATCAATGTTATTTAATTAAAGTGGTTGTAAAGGCAGAATGTTTTTTAAATTCATGGATTCAATGCATGAATGCAAAAAAAACCCTCTAAGTGCAGCTCCCAGCCCCCCTAATCTTACCTGAGCCTGATCTTGATCCAGTGATGTGCACAAGAGCCGAGGCTCTCTCACTCCTCAATGGCTCCTGCTGCTGTCAGTCACAGCCAGTGAGAAGGAAGCAGAGCGGGGCCGAGCCGTGCATGGTGTGTCTTGCTATTGGGGCCCTCGGCAGGGGGGTGGGGACCCCAGAAGAGAAGGTCTGGGGCTGCTCTGTGCAATACCAGAGCAGGTAAGTCTGACGTATTTGTTATTTTAAAGGGATGTGCATACTTTATGATTCTTTTGTGCATGCTGAAGTATTTTGCTTTTATTTTACAGATCATTGGTTTTGCAAGGCATTTGGGAAGCTTGCAAGTGCCGTCAGATTACATACAGGAGAATCTCCGGTTTACTTGGCGGCCTCTGTAATAGGAAGTCCCATCTCGTGGGCTGACATTGGACTACTGATCTGTCTATCATAGGAGGCAGGACTTTGTATTAAAGAGGCCGCCGAGTAAACAGGAGATTCTCCTGTATGTAATCTGTTGGCGCTCGTCCCACCCCTCCCTGTCCCCTCCAAGGCAATGATGAGGTTGCGTTCATGGCAATGGTGAGGCTGCATTCATGGCAATGATGAGGCTGCATGCATGGCAATGGTGAGGCTGCATTCATGTCAATGGTGAGGCTGCATTCATGTCAATGGTGAGGCTGCGTTCATGGCAATGATGAGGCTGCGTTCGTGGCAATGGTGAGGCTGCATTCATGTCAATGGTGAGGCTGCATTCATGGCAATGGTGAGGCTGCATTCATGGCAATGATTAGGCTGTGTCCTTGGCAATGGTGAGGCTGCATTCATGGCAATGGTGAGGCTGCATTCATGGCAATGGTGAGGCTGCATTCATGGCAATGGTGAGGCTGCATTCATGGCAATGGTGAGGCTGCATTCATGTCAATGGTGAGGCTGCAGTCATGTCAATGGTGAGGCTGCAGTCATGTTAATGGTGAGGCTGCATTCATGACAATGGTGTGGCTGCATTCATGTCAATGGTGAGGCTGCATTCATGGCAATGGTGAGGCTGCATTCATGTCAATGGTGAGGCTGCATTCATGTCAATGGTGAGGCTGCAGTCATGTCAATGGTGAGGCTGCAGTCATGTTAATGGTGAGGCTGCATTCATGACAATGGTGTGGCTGCATTCATGTCAATGGTGAGGCTGCATTCATGGCAATGGTGAGGCTGCATTCATGTCAACGGTAAGGCTGCAGTCATGTTAATGGTGAGGCTGCATTCATGACAATGGTGAGGCTGCATTCATGGCAATGGTGAGGCTGCATTCATGTCAATGGTGAGGCTGCATTCATGCAATGATTAGGCTGCGTTCATGGCAATGGTGAGGCTCCATTCATGGAGATGGTGAGGCTGCAGTCATGTTAATGGTGAGGCTGCATTCATGGAAATGGTGAAGCTGCATTCATGTCAATGGTGAGGCTGCAGTCATGTTAATGGCGAGGCTGCAGTCATGACAATGGTGAGGCTGCAGATGGGCACTGATTAGGCTGCATTGATGGGCACTGCCCCTTATTTTACTTCACAGTTCTTTATTTAAAATTACATTTTTTTCCTGAAACTTCCCTCCTAAAGTGAATGTGTGTGTTATACACCGATAAATACGGTATATCCAAATAACACGCCCAGCTCGTCTCTTCACCACACACAGCCTCAAAGGCAGGAGAATTCTTGCTGGGCAGTGAATTAGTTCATTTGCATTTAATTTTGATGGTTCAAAGAATGTCAGGCAAAATGGTCAGCCCTCACGTATGTTCACTTCATCAAATCTGGCACTCTTTGAAAAAAATATGGAGACCCCTGCCTTAGGACTTCAGGCACCCTTCAGCAACAAGCAACGATTCTTGCCAGTGGAGAAACTAGCTACATGATGTGTGTGAACATTAGCAGCCAGTACTAGCATGGTCAGATTTGTACACTGTAGAAATCAGTGGCTGGCAGTGGCACCACAGCTGTTTGCATGTAAGTGATCATCCACATGGTGATACGTGATAATGATTGTGGCCTCAGACTCCCCCTGGACGCAGACAGTCCAGAGGTTCAGAACAATTTTTCAGAGCCTTTTGTTCTGCAAAACTGCTTATACGTTTGTTCTGTGCAAATGCTAGCAAAATTGAATGTTACTTGGCTATTTTTTGTCCAGTTTGGATGTTCTTCAATAACGCAGAATAGCTGATTTAGGTAAATAATGCATTATGGCCACTGCATGAAGATGTTGATGATAAATATTTGTTTTATATTATAATCAGTGCCATCTGGTGGCCATAATGCAACATTTTTCTTTAATGATGCTAGTCTTACGAAAGAGCATCCAACCTGGAAAGAAAATAGCCAAATAACATTTAAAGCAGAGCTCTACCCAAAAGGGGAAGCTCGGCTTGTCTGCCTCCTCTCCGCTGACACATTTGGCACATTTTGGGGGAAAGCGGGTACCTGGTTTTGACCGGTACCCGCTCCCACTTCTGTCCGAGTTTGCCGCAGTGAACTCAGCCGTAAGTTCAGCCCCGCTCCTCCTTCCCCCCGCAGCCGACCCATTCACAGAGTGCAGCGTGCTAATGCGCAGTAGGGAACCGACTGTGAAGCCGCAAGGCTTCACTGCTGGTTTCCCTTAGTGGAGATGGCAGAGACAGCACCCGATAGCCAATAAAAGAATTGGCTCAGGTGAAGACACCAATGGATTCCAGGGCAGATACCTGTCGTTATATTAAAAGTAAGCAACTACAGTATTTTTAACTTGTAATTTTATCTGCAGGAGCCTGGAGCTCCTCTTTAATTTTGATATTGAATCCCAACCACGGCACTACCTGCACGGAGTTTGCAAGTTCTCTCTGTACCTGCGTGGGTTTCCTCCGAGTACTCCGGTTTCCTCTCACACTCCAAAGACATGCTGGTAGGTTAATTGGCTCCTGTCTAAATTGGTCCTAATATATGTATGTGAGTTAAGGACCTTAGATTATAAGCACCTTGAAGGCAGGGACCTATGTGAATGTACAATGTATATGTAAAGCACTGCGTAAATTCACAGAGCTATAAAAAGTACCTGTAATAAATAAATATCACACACCTGTGTATTCCTGCTCAGAACCGAGCTGCCAGATCTCTTCCTCTCTCATAACAGTAATGCCTCGTACACACGATCGGACTTTTCGTCAACAAAACTGTGGAATTTTGTCTGAAGGGCGTTGGCTCAAACTTGTCTTGCATACACACGGTCACACAAATGTTGGCCAACAATTTTGAACATAGTGACGTACTAGACTACGTGGTTTTTCAGCTCTTTAGCGCCACCCTTTGGGCTCCTTCTCCTAATTTCCTATTAGTAGAAGTTTGGTGAGTGTTGATTTGCGCTTTTCTTTTCGCGTTTTTCATTTAGCGCTTTTCAGTTCGCGCTTTTCATTTCATGCTTTTCAGTTTGTTTCTGAACGGCCGTTCGTCAACCAGACATGTTGCGGAATCGGAGGAGATAACGTGTTATTTATTATTGACCGCAGAGTTATTGCTTTGACGTTATTTTTTTGGTTGAATAATAATGATTTGATTTGGTATATTTTCTATATTTTTGGATGCACTTTTTGGTTAAGTTCTATTGTCAGATATCATGTCTATTTTTTTTTTCTTTAATGCACAATAAAAAAATTGTGTAGAATAATACTTGGCTGTGTGTTTTACTTCATATGACAGTTTAGCAATTACATTTTAAAAAATACAATGTAAAATTGACAAAGGACTCCAACATAGTTGTATCTTTGATCTTAAAAACTACGAGATAATGGTGTTGTGGTAGCTTGCGCCCTAAAAAAAAAAAAAAAATAATAATAATATTATTCTTGATATCACTAGAAAAAAAAAGCCTTTGAAAATTAGTTTGCAATAACTCCATCAGTATCACCAGCAAAGCAGCTTCATTATTATCCCATTAAAGAAGAAGAGAATTGTGCGCTGCATTTCAAGATTTCATAATTTGCCACGTCACAAATGTTAATTCTCCATTACGAACGCTAGTTTACAAGACCGACCGCTTCTGCTTCCGAGCATGCGTGTTTGTACTTTGAACTTTTGTCCGACGGACTTGTGTATACACGATCAGAAAATCTGACAACACACATTTGTTGGCAGAAAACTTGAAAACATGCTAGCCAACATTTCTTGGTGGACAGTACACACGGTCGGATTTTCCGCCAACAGCCTGACATCCAACATTTCCCGTCAGAAAGTCCGATTGTGTGTACGAGGCTTTAGAAAAGGAAACTGAGAGCTCTAAGGAAGTGGTTACCTGGGACTGGAGCCTGGAGGACCCCTGAGAGGGGAGACATGAGCTTCCGACCTATTATATTATGTAGGTCATAATTCTAAGGTGAGAGTAGACCCAGTGGGGGGCACTAGTGGTGATGGAAAGTGGTGAATCACTGTTCTGTTTGTGGAGCACAAGACAAAATGGGAAGACTACATGTATGTTAAAGTGGAGGACGACCCTGGAAAAAAAAATGCCACCAAAAATCCTAAAAAAATTAAAAAAAAAACATTTGAAAAAAAAAAATTTTATTCTTGCGTAAACCCTTGTTGCTAGGCAGTCTTCCTAATCTGCCTCTTCCTATTCTGCGGCGTGTTCTTCTCCTCGGTGAGTAGCCCCGTTGTCTTCTGGGAACTGTGTGTGTTCCCAGAACACCACGGGGCCATTCACAGAGCGCGCGCCGCTCGCGCGTGCACAGTAGGAAACTGGCAGTGAAGCCGCAAGGCTCCACTGCCTGTTTCCCTTACCTAGGATGGCGGTGACGGGACCCGAGAGCCGAGGGACGGGTCGGCCTCGGGCGGCCGACATCGCGGGCACCCAGGACAGGTAAGTCTACTTATTTAAAGTCAGCAACTACAGTGTTTGTAGCTGCTGACTTTAAATTTTTTTTTTAGGTGGCCGGAATCCCGCTTTAACTTACCCTGACCGCGGCCACGGGATAACGTGGCAAAAACGCAAAATGTGGTGTTGTGGCGTTTTTCCGCGGCCGGCGGTCAAAAAGTTCCTATCCTGAACACCATTCTTCCATGTTCAGGAGAATGGCAGCTCCTAAACTCTGCTAAAAGCCTACGGGGTAGATTTACTAAAACTGGAGAGTGCAAAATCTGGTGCAGCTGTGCATGGTAGCCAATCAGCTTTTGACTTCAACTTGTTGAATTAAGCTTTGACAATAATAACTGGAAGCTGAATGCTTTCTATTCAGAGCTGCACCAGGTTTTGCTCTCTCCAGCTTTAGTAAATCAACCCCGGTATGTACATGGACACATATTGGTCAATTCACTAAGAGATAAATACCACATGTATATTATAGTTAAAATAACTCATGTAGTATTTATCTCAAAAGTGGGTAATTCACAAAAAAATGCGTTATTTAACAAATGTGTTAAATATTTATGTTTTGCGTTATTTAGCACTTAAATTTTGTGTTATTTTTGGCGTTTTTTCGTTTTTGGGGGGTTTTTTTGCAAAGTGCAAACACTGCACCAGAAGGCACACAGCAATATCGTGTAACTATCAAAACATTCTAGGGTGCTTTCATTCACAAACAAGTCTCATTCTGATGAAATGTTACAATTTATTTTCATTCCTGAGCTCAGAGGAGAACATTTTCACACTTTGTATACTTTTCACTTCCTGTCCAGTGCAGAGTTCCTCTAATTGTTATTTTGTACTTTTCTAAAATACCACCAGTAAACACCAGGTGATAAATAAGGAATGTGTGTGTTTTTTGAAGTGACTTAATGACTTATCTCATGTTATTTTTTTTTTTTTTTTTTGCGGTATTTACCTCACATTCACTATTTTACATTGTTGAATTGACTCTTTTATTATCTCATGCAATATTTCCCAAAAATGAGTCACGTGACCTTCTTATCGCATGCGATAACCTTTAGTGAATTGACCCCATAGGCTTTTATGGAGTTGAGTTTAAGAGCTTTGGCAAAAAACACCAAAAGCTGATAAAAAAAAGTTTAGGAGCTGCCAGTGTACATGAGACTTTTGGATATATTTTGGCAGTCAGTGTTGGGGAACACACTTAAAAGGACATTATGTTTTTGACTATTGGAAATCATTATTGTCAAAGGAATACATTATATTGCCAAAAGTATCGGGACGCCTGCCCTTACACGCACATGAATTTTAATGGCAGTCTTAATCCATAGGGTTCAATATTTAGTTGGCCCACCACTGGGGCGGCAGAAACACTGCCAATCTCCTGGGACTACATTTCCCATGATGCCCCACTCCCTCAGTGTGTTCTGATTGGCCTTCTGCTGTGGCCAATGGGGCGGGAATCAGAGCAGGCAGGAAGCCAGGCGGTGCTTAGGGGAACCCGATTTGAGTCGCTCTCTCTTCCCCTGTTCAGCTGACAGGAGAAAGGAGGGGGGCGAGCGGGGGAGATACAGACACTGTGCAGCTCTCCTCCCTCTGTCACAGCGCCGCTGCCAAGCTGATCACCGTTTTGCCGATGGGAGGGGGCGGGCTGACGGCACCCACTACAACTGCTTCCTGGTGTCACCCGGGTTCGGTCCGCCCCCCCATAGCAATTCTGCTGGATTTAGATGTAATCCCCTGATGGCGGCCCTGAGTGCGGGAGGCGGGAGGAGTACACGGGTGCTTTTTTTTGTGCGCCCCCCTCCCGCCAAGTGCGGCCCTAGGCCTGGGCCTTGTCGGCCTAGGCCAAAATACAGCACTGGTTCTATGTGCATGAGGTCAGGACTCTGTGCAGGTCAGTCAAGTTCCTCCACCCCAAACTCGCTCATCTATGTCTTTATGGACTTTGAGGACAGCCTTCCCAGAAGAGTTGAAGCTGTTATAGCTGTAAAGGGTCGGCCAACTCAATATTGAACCCTACGGCCTAAGAGTGGGTTGCCATTAAAGTTCATGTGCGTGTAAAGGCAGACGTCCCAATACTTTTGGCAATATAATGTATACAGTATATGTGTGGATATATTTGTTTATAAGAATTGGAACTTTTTTGAACAGCGCTGCACTGTTTTTGATTTTAAAACCTAATAGGTGTTCTAATCCCTCTCCACTTTATCCAAAAATAAAAACATACTGTTTTGCTTTTGGTTCCAGTTTAATCTCTCCACAATCTCTTCAGCTACTGAGGACAGTGAGGGATTGTTTTAAAGTGCATATATTGCTTGTTCAGAACAGTTTAATACTTTAATGTGCATAGTCTAGTCAAATTCAAATCTTTATAAAGATAATTCACCCAGGCGTGTGAAAATTAAAAGTTAACAGCTACAAATACTTTAGCTGTTGACTTTTAAAAAACAGATACTTACCAACCCATGACGTTCAGTGCTGTCTTCCACTTGGTCAGTTTTTCTTTTCCAGCTCTTCTTTGCATCCTTCTTGGATTCAGGAACTGTGTGCCACTTCCTGACCACCGACAGCTGGCCCCCTACTGCACATGTGTGTGACCTGCTCTAAGACTGGTCCTGTAGCCTCCTGGGATGTGTGATGTGGAGGTTGCAGGTGGGGTGAGGGTGGGGGGCCAGAATGAGGCAACAACATTCTTTCCTCCCTCACCCCCCAAAAATGTTATTTCTGGGTTGTCAGGCTGAAGAGTGAAGAATGTGAGGAGGACATTTGTATTTGGGTGAAGGTCCACTTTAGGTTAGATCCAAAATAGAGGTATACAGCTTGTAGACCATCTTTTATGTAATAATCCCAAGTACGATATGTGTTTTTTATTGGGGGTGTTGTAGAACTGGACAAACACATGGCCCCCAAGTAACTATATATACCCAACCCCCTATGCTTTCCCTGGTCCTTTAAAGGGGTGACTCCTTGTAAGCTGTGTGGAGGTGGGGGTTGTTGCCTCTATCGATGGTAGAGGAACATTGTGGGGACCTCCTGGGATTGCCATGACTGGAGGTGTTTTTAGAAGAACAGCAATTTATCCAACTGTGGCATGAAATTTTCTCGCCAAGTAGTGAGTAAATCCCCTTAAGAAGACCTTTACCCATACAGGTCAAAACGCATAGGGATATCATGTGAAACTCTGCATATGAGTTGAGTTTATTGAGTTTATATGCGGTTTTCCCATACTGACGAGATGTTTTTTATATGTAAGGATCTGAATTGCTTTTTACAAATCCCATGTAAATCATGCCCTTTACCCCTTTCTTTTGATACTTTAATATAAATAAAGAATTTAAATTTTTAACCCTGTTATTGTCACTTTGATTGGAATACCTACTTAGCTGCTAAAAAACCCTTTGAGCGATTTTCCATTCAATTATACAAATTGGGGTGTGCAGCTCCAACTCATATACATGCGTTATCTATTTATATATATATATATATATATATATATATATATATATATATGGGGGAGATTTACTAAAACTGGAGCACTCAGAATCTGGTGCAGCTGTGCATGGTAGCCAATCAACTTCTAGCTGCTTGTTCAATTAAGCTTTGGCATTAAAACCTGGAAGCTGATTGATTTCTATGCAGAGCTACACCACATTTTGTACCCTCCAGTTTTAGTAAATCCCACAGAAACTGAACATTTCTTCACTAACCAAACTATATGACCAGCAGATGGCAGTATGAAAACGTGAATTACATTTTTCTAAGCTGCCTCTCCTGCGGGTGAAAGTGCAAAGTATACACGGCTCTCAGGCCGGAATAATGTCTTCGATCACGTCCCTTGCTACAAACTTTTGACAAAAGATCTGCCAGTTCTGTCTGCAGTTTCCAATCCAAATCCACCTAAATACTGTGGACCTCTGAAATTTTGATGATTGTGCTGATTTTTCATATACTTTTTAGAAATGAAAGCTGAACTCCAGACACAAAAACTTTTATACAAATATATTCCTCAATAACTAAAAATGATATACAGTGCTCAGCATAAATGAGTACACCCCTTTTGAAAAGTAAGATTTTAATCAATATCTTAATGAACACAAGAACAATTTCCAACATTTTGACAAAACTGAGTTTTACAGAAGATTTGTTTAGCTTATTACATGAAAGTAAGTTTAATAATATAACTTGGATTACAAAATCTTCAGTTTCACTCAAATTAGTTGATGCAAAAATGAATATAGCCCACAACAAAAAACAACTCCATCTAGTATTTTGTATGACCTCCATGATTTGTAAGGACAGCACCAAGTCTTCGAGGCATGGAATGAACAAGTTGGGGAAATATTGCAACATCTATCTTTTTCCATTCTTCAGGAACGACCTCTTTTAGAGCCTGAATGCTGGATGGAGAGAGATTCTCAATTTGTCTTTTCATAATTCCCCATATGTGTTCCCCGATTGAGTTTAGATCAGGGGATATACATGGCCACTGAATCGCCTTCACCATGTTCTTCTTCAGAAATGCAACAGTGGCCTTAGATGTGTGTTTTGGATCTTTTTTCATGTTGGAGAGGTGCACGAAGACCAAGGATACGGAGTGATGGTAGAGTCCTCTCTTTCAATATAGAGCAGTACATCTGTGAATTTACTGTATGATACTATCAATGAAATGCAGCTCCCCAACACCAGCAGCACTCATGCAGCCCCACAGAAGGACACGGCCACCACCATGTTTCACTGTAGGCACCATGCATTTTTCCAAAATCAGTTCCAAAAACATTTATCTTGGTCTCATCACTCCTAGTCACAGTCACAACTCCTGTCACAATGTAGCCTAATACATAATTTTCCTTATTTATTAGACTCTAGTCACTATTAGCGACTACAGGTGCCTAACAATAAAATTTGGCTTTAAAGTAATTCTAAACCTTTATTTTTTTTTAATAATAAACATGTTATACTCACCTGCTCTGCGAAAATGGTTTTGCATAGAGCAGTCCCGATCCTCTTCTTCTGGGGTCCCCTGCTGGTGCTTCTGGCTCTTCCTTTTTGTCGATTGCCCACTATAGGAAGCTGCTTCCCATGGGGGCACTTGTGAGGGCTCGATCCTAAGCCCCGTTGCCTGCGTCTGACCCCAGCCTGATTCACCCCCCCCCCCCCCCGCTCTCCTGTCATAAGATCTGATTGACAGCAGCGGAGCCAATGGCTCAATCTGCCTGGTGAGGAAGAAGAGACCGGAGAGAGCCGCTGCTCTCGGCGCTGGATCGAGAATGGCCTCAGGTAAGTATAAGGGGGGCTACGGGGGATCCTGGACACAGAAGGCATTTTACCTTTATGTAGAGAATGCATTAAAGTGGAAGTCCACTCAAAAACAGTTTTTTTCCAATTAATATTATGTTAAATATCGTTATCTTCGATACTATTCATTTTCTGGCTAGCTGATTGTTTAGCTTAGAAAGTCTTATTGACAATCAGCTTCTTCCTGTTCTTCACTGACAACACTATCTCCCTTCACCTGAATTTGCTAAGCTGAGAAGGTTGATGGTCGTTCTTAGACAGGCATGCCTAGACCTGCCCAGCCCCACCTCCATCCCCCCTATCCTTCACAGAACATGATCTCCTCCTGTCTTCATTGCCTCGTTTTGGCCAGCAGCTTCTCCTGAGAGAGAGAGAGTGGGGGGAGGTGTTTTGTCAGATTAGGCGACCCCTCAGTTTTTGTAACGGAAGTGACGTTACGTCACAGCCATCTTGGTACCACCCACAGCAAGGATACTTTAAGAAGGTGGCAAGTGGACATATTTGTACACCCACCGGAGTCTTGCATTTCACAGTTATTTTTAACAATAAACTCAGCTTATATAGAGAAATACAATATTTAGAAATCCATCTGACTGTTTTGATGTTGAATTGCAAAAGCAGCGACAAGCCTACTGATCTCACAGGTTTGCTAATCTGACAGAACACCGCTGCTTTTCCAATTCAATGTCAAAACAGTCAAACAGGTTGTAAAAACCTGTAGTTCTCTATGTAAGATGAGTTTACTGGTAAAAATAAGTGTGAAATGCAAGACTCCGGTGGGTGTACAAATATGTCGGCCTGCCGCCTTCTCAATGAATCCTTACTGCGGCCGAGTGCGGGGTGTAGCAAGATGGCCGTGACAGAACATCACTTCCTTTACAAATTCTGACGGGTCGCCTAATCTGATGAAACACAGGCTTTGAAAAGATGTTATGTTTATTATAAACTGTAATATAGATTACAATGCAACATGCTGCAGATTTTCTACAGTGTAGAACCACTTTGATGCAACTTTGAGTGCAGCTTTGATCCAGCTCTACACTCTCTGGATCAAAGTCGCATCAAAAGTTGCATCAAAGTAGTGCAGGTACCTTTTCAAAGTCGCTGATTTTTAAAGTCGCATAGATGGGTACAGGTACCATTAAAGTTAATGTGTTGTGAAGTCATACTAGTGGAAACGGAGCTTTAGTGTGGTTACCTGTACTATGATCATTGCAGACTGTGAGCTGAGACCCCAGAGCACTTCCAGCTCCCTTCTCCTGTGATAGTCTTCACTCAAAGCCCAGCACAGCTATACTAAATATGTGCACTGCACCCCCCACCCTCCTGTGTCCTGTGTGGATGGCTCTTTTTTTATTTCTTACTTTTCTCATGAATTAGGATATACAGTGCATCCTTATTGATGAGAGAACACTGGGCAGGAACCTATGATCAGCTCCTCCCAACCTGTATACGCCCACTGGCTACACAGGAACAGTGTCCCTCCCAGGAAGTGATGACACTAGCTTTCAGCAACCACACCCACTGGCTGCTTTTCGACTCAGAAGGAAGTAGAATTGAAGTCATGTGACGGCACTGGATGCTGCAAAATAAAGGTAGAAAAACTGGGATTTTTTTATTTTTGAGGCATAAGGCTGAACTTAGCTCACATTAATGATTGCAGGGGAGAATTGAAGTGTTAGGGTGGACTTCCACTTTAAAGTGATTGAAAAAAATTATTATTTTTTAAATAGCAATCAGGTTTATACTTACCTGCTCTTTCCCCTGCTGGCGTTCCCGTCTCCTGCCCTTCGACATGTGCCCCTATAGACAGTCGCTTTTTATGGGGGCATTCCCGAGCCTCGCTGTCTGCAACTTTACACACAGACTGCGGGACTGTCAGAAACCATGAATCAGGCCGAGACAGAAGTACAGTTGATCACACTTGTTTAATAATAATAAAAAGGTAAACAGAGTAAGCGTAGTCAATACATAGCCAGAGTTCAGTAACCAGATCGGGTAGTCAGCCAATGTCAGAGAGCCAGAGATCAACGTAGTAGTACAGCAAGCAGGATCAGGAGCCAGAAGGGTCGTCAGCCAAGCAAGTTTTCAACAAGAATGCAGGATAAAGTCTCAGAGATGTGACCAAAGGCGAAGGCAGAGATGAAGTGAGCTGAGTGGCTTTAACCACTTCCCTACCCGCCTATAGTAATATGACGTCCACAGATGGGATCTTCCATCCTGGGTGGACGTCATATGACCGCCTCGGGTTCCTGGCCCCCAAGGGGGCACGCGCGCGCCGCCGGGAGTGAGCGCGCCCGCCGCGTTGCTCAGGACCCGGTGTGTGTGCCCGGCGGCCGCGATGTCCGCCTGGCACCCGCGATTGCTCGTTAACTGGGCCGGACCGTGGATCTCTGTGTGTAAACACAGAGATCCACGTCCTGTCAGCTCAGAGGAGAGCGATCTGTGTTCCCAGAAAGGAGGAACACTGATCGGTCTCCTCCCCTTGTGCGTCCCCTCCCCCTACAGTTAGAAGCATTCCCTAGGAAACACATTTAACCCCTCCCCGCCCCCTAGTGGTTAACCCCTTCACTGCCTGTCACATTTACACAGTAATCAATGCAATTTCATAGCATTGATCGCTGTATAAATGTGAATGGTCCCAAAAATGTGTCCGATGTGTCCGCCATAATGTCGCAGTCACGAAAAAAAAATTGCGAGCGCTGCTATTATTAGTAAAAAAAATAAATAAATATTTTTTTTTTAAAAAATGCCATAAATCTATCCCGTATTTTATAGACGCTATAACTTTTGCGCAAACCAATCAATATACGCTTATTGCGATTTTTTTTACCAAAAATATGTAGAAGAATATGTATCAGCCTAAACTGAGGAAAAAATTTGTTTTTTTTAAAAAAAAATTGGGATATTTATTATAGCAAAAAGTAAAAAATATTGTGTTTTTTTCAAAATTGTCGCTCTTCTTTTTTTTATAGCGCAAAAAATAAAAACCGCAGAGGTGATCAAATACCACCAAAAGAAAGCTCTATTTGTGGGGAAAAAAATGACGTCAATTTTGTTTGGGTACAACGTCACACGACCGCGTAATTGTCGTTTAAAGTGCAACAGCGCTGAAAACAAAAAATTGGTCTGGGAAGGAAGGGGGTGAAAAGGCCCGGTATTGAACCGGTTAAGTAGCCAGGACTGACGAGCAGATCATCAACAGCTGAGTCATTGTGGAGAGAAAGGAGCTGGCAATTAGCCGACAGCTGAGCGGCCAGCTCAGAGAAGGAAGGGCTGAGCCCAGCCCTGACAGGGACTCAGCCCTGCCAACTGCTCCCTCGTCACTGCCTTTCTTTGACAATCTACTGGGCTCGGCTGTCAATTTGACAGCCAGGTCCAGCTCAGTTTCTCAAGAGCGTTGACAACAGCTTTTTTTTATAATATCTTTGTAGTTTGTGGTCAATTTTTTATTTACATAACCGTATCTTTTAAATCACGTATTTATTGCTTCTATAAAATCTACATTTTAGAAATACATATTAATGTGTGGACCTTTCATAGGACTGTGTTTACAGCCATTTGGGCTTTTTACAGTGGAACTTTAGTCAGAAAATTAAGTCCTGCTAGATCACCTCAGGCTGATCCCTTTTGCAGGTATAGCTATGTGAAACATCACAAATAAGTGCCTGTTCTGTTTAAATTTCAGTAATACACTATCCCACCCTGCTCACTTGTTCTTTATTTTTGGCATTGTGCTGAAAATCAGAGCCACTAGAGACCAATCTGCTGACAGCTTAAAGATTTACTGCTGCTCAGGGGCTCTGGGCTTCAGCAAAATAGCAACCTCTAGCAATAAGAAACAGAAGCAATGCTGGAGATAATTTACAGCACACATTAATTTTGGTAGCTTAAATATTAATGTGGAATGTATGTAACATTATTTTTTACGTTGTTACGGATAAAGTTTAACTTTAATACATTGTATGACAGCCCGACATTCCATGCATAAGACTCAATGCCTAGCCCTGCCACTAGCCATGGAAAGAAGGCTCCTGTTTAATACTCCTGGAGAACCGCACCTTTGGGCTCGTTCTAAAGAGCTGCAAGACTAATGTGGATTCTTTTTGTTTACCCTCTGGACCAATCCCACCATTTAAACTGTTCATCAGTGGTGGCCGCTCATACAAGGCACAGGGGTGCCGCCCCCCTAATCCATGCACCCGGACCCTCATCTCCATGCAGGGCGCCGGACACATGGACTCCAAAGACATGCTGGTAGGTTAATTGAATCCTGTCCTATTTGTCCCTAGTATGTGTATGTATAAATGTGAGTTAGAGACCTTAGATTGTAAGCTCCTTGAGGGCAGGGACTGATGTGAATGTACAACATATATGTAAAGTGCTGCGTAAATTGACTGCACTATATAAGTACCTGAAATAAATAAATAAATGAATAAATAAATTTCTATGGGTTTTTTTTTTTAAGCACATGATTAAAGCCAGAGGCTCTAATTGGCTTCAAAATGGATGGGTTTGGGGTGCAGAGCTCTGCGTCCCGAGCCCACCCACTTGTGTGACATTAGCAAATTAATATTCGCTATTCTCTTCCTGCTTCCTCTCCTGGCTAATCGGGAAGCGGGTCTTAAGAACCGATTGGCCAGGAGGAGAAAAGACTGGATTGGCCAATAGGAGAAACAGCTGGGAAGCAGCCAAAGCCGACTGGGAAGCCGCTGAGGAGGAAAAGCAGTGGGGAAGCTGCTGAAGCCGACCGCGACCTGGATAGTAGTAGTGCGGGATGATCGACTGATCGGCCGAAAAAATTGAGCACCAGCTGCCACTGCTGTTCATTCATAAGAAGTTTGCACACTTGAGAACTTACTTTTATACAGTAGATGCTTACTTGTGGACTGTCATTCTCTAGCTGTAAAAACTAGACTCAAGAAGGGGGGGGGGGGTGTTCCACAGCATGAGGTCAAGCTACACTCTCAAAAATAAAGAACTGCAGAAGAATTTTTACTCTTTAATAAAGAACATGTATACCCAACATTATATATTCATTTTTAATTTAATTTGTATACATCAATGGAGGTGAGTCTACTAACGCTCTTCTAAGCAATTCTTCCCTCTCTCTATAGCTCTATATATTTATATTACATTATATGGCCAGAAGTTAATGGACATCTGACCATGACATCTATATGACCTTGTTGGACTTCCATTTCCAAAACCATGGGGATTGATATGGAGTTGACCCTCTAGTGGCTATGCCGGCCTCTATTTCCATAAGAATATGAAATGGGTCTGTGGGATTTTGTGCCCAGTCATCCAAAAGAATAATTCAATGAAGTTGGATACCGATGCTGGTTGTGAAGATCTGACTCGCAATTGGCGTTCCAATTCATCTCAAGAATGTTCATTAAGGCTGGTAATACATTATACAGTTTTCCTTTAGATTTACCAAAATCTTACAATATGAGGTCAAACCTAAACACTTTCGAATTGTACTGTATGTAGGCAAGCCCTTGCACTACACAGTTGAAGGTAAATCTAAAGGAAATTCAACAAGAAAATTGTATAATGTATGACCAGCCTAAGGTTCATTAGGATTCTGTGCAGGTCACTTATGTTCCACCACAGAAAACTAGATCTTTTTTAGATCTGGCTTTGTGCACCTGAACTAGAATCTCCACATACTTTTGATCATATAACTTATGTGTGTATCTACAGTATACTATCTATCTATCTATCTATCTATCTATCTATCTATCTATCTATCTATCTATCTATAGCATGGATGTGGCAAACTGCATTACAAATTCTGGCCTGCTTCTAAACAGTGCATCACTGCATACTGAAACAGGCCATTGCGCCAACTTCCTTTTTATTTGAAGCTCGCTGCAGATTTCTAAGAAAAGTTGTGAACACACAAACAAGGAAATAAACAAGCAAGGGAATTCTGTACACACTGCATAGAATGCAGCTATGCTTTCCAAGGTTGCAACATTTTAGTCCACTTTTTTTGCCGACTTTAGAAAATCAAAATTCGGCTGCAATAGTGAGATGGAAAGTTAATTTAATAATAATAATACTGTATTACAAAGTTGCATGTACAATGATTATATATGTTATCGTCATTTTAGTGAAAGTGGCGTTTCCTTTAAAACCCAACTGAAGTTTCCTGTTAAATAAGCTTTATGTATGAAATAGGCAGCAACAAGTACATGGGAGATATCTTTCTGTTATGTCTCTGATTAATCTCTATTGTAAGTTCAAAATACCATTTCCTTGGATGCAGACTGTAGAGAAGAACCATCCGTCTGTGTGTGGATGACGTGGTGGGACAAGCCCCATGTTGAGTCAGGGTTATTGATGTTCGTTTTAGTGCAAAATCAATATATCTAGCGAATGAAATAAACTTTAGTCTGGCTTTAAAAGGAATCTATACTCTTCTTGGTGCAGTTTATGTGGTCATAGTTTACTTTTTACAAAAAAAAAAAATATATATACAACAAAGTTCCAGGGCTGTGGTGCACGTCGGTCATAAGAACAAGCACAATGCCATCAGGCCTACGCAAGGGTCATAATATAAAAAAAGAAGATGGGATTGCTGCACAAAAATTACTTTAATGAAGAAATTAAACATACATAAAAAATACATGGTATTCATGGTAACAGTTTCAGACTTGAACCGATAACGCCCTTCTTCAAAGTATTTGGTCTTTGAAGAAGGGCGTTATATGTTCAAGCCCGAAACTGTTACCATGAATACCATGTATTTTTGATGTATTTTTAATCTCCTCATTAAAGTAATTGTTGTGCAGCAATCCCATCACACACACACACACACACATATATATATATATATATATATATATATATATATATATATATATATATATATATATACTTTTTTTTTTCTTTACAAATTATAGGTTTTCTTAAGAAAGGATAACAGAGCAGAAACTGTTTACTGTTAGACTGTCTCTCTATGACTGAAGCTTTTTATGGCTCCTTTAAAAAGACCAGACATGGAGGTATAGAGGAGTCACTCCTCTGACTGATATAGGTGTAAGTAGTAATGGCAGCTTGAGCAATTGTGCTCTGTAATCAATAAGTGAAGCAACTAACAAAAGTCTGTGGGATATGTGAAAAGGAACCTAGCATCCTTCTGCTGGCTGGAGAATAAAATACAAAACATGAAATATATCATGTTCACCTGACTTAAAACATTTTTTTTTTTACTTTTGGCATGGGGGTCCCCCCCCCCCCAAATCTACACTAGATCTAAGGGTCCCGCATGGATCCTGGGGGGTTCCCATGCCTTTTGTTTTTTACATTTTGGCATGGGGATCCGCCTAAAATCCACATCAGACCCAAATGGCCCAGTATGGACTGGGGGATCCCCATGCCCTTAAAATAGGGGATAGGCATAGGGAAACAACATTCTGTTCCTCTCCCAGTTGTTTTGTTGTGTTGTCACCCTATCACATGGCTTCCAATAGAGAAGTGGCAAGTGGCAGTTTCAACACATATTACAACACATATCACACGGGCATGGCCCACTGTTGTCACCAACAGGAAAGCTGCACTGAGAACTGCCATGCAGCCAACATTTGAGGGCATGTGGATATGAAGTGTCTGAAAAAAGGATGCAGGGGATAAGCTGCACTGAAATGCAAACAGTGAAATAAATTACCAGAAGGTCTATGAGACACACTGCTTTAGCAAAGTAAATGTCATTAAAGGGTAACTCCGCTTTTGTGAGAACAAAAATAGCGGATAAAAAAAATATATATATATATATATATATATATATATATATATATATATATATATAATGTATACAATTGCGACTCAAGTCATATTGTCATTGAATGTTATTAAAAAGGACTTTTCATTTTCAATCTGCAGCTCTGTAATTTTCTGTAAAATGCAATATGGCTACTTGGAGGTGTTCTGTACGCAGATTGTGTACAGAACTCCCCCAAGAAACATTATTTCCTGCATGTGTGATTGGCTCACTGATTTTCCCAGAAGTCTGCACTAAGATACAAGTCAGATTTTTGGCATCTCCTGCAACAAAAATGTCATTTTTGGTGAGATACACCCAATAGGAAATCACGGCTAAAGGGATGCAGACCCTGCAATTTTCCTCATCAGAGCCCTGCAGATGAAGCAGCTGATTGATAATTATTATTATGAAACCACTCCCATTAGATTTACTTACCATATGACACACAGGCACAGGGATACACAGACAAATACACAGGGTTTTCTTAAGAATAACAAAAGATAGGACTCTGCAACAAAGTTTGTTAACCCCTTCGCACCCAAGGGTAAAACAGATCTTAATGCCTCAGCCCAATTTTGCAACTTTGACATTTGTTAGTAAACCTGTACATATCATCACATCTACTTTGTGCATCCAAGTGGATTATACCTTTTTTTTTCAGGACAAATTGGGCTCTCATTTGATGGTAAATGGTAATGCGTATCTCCTAATTTTTTTCTATTATCTAAGGAAAACTGGCCCAAAACAGTGAAAAAGTTATTTTTTTTAAATGTAACTGTATATTTCTTGCTACTACCATAACCTATCACCAAAGAACAACCCAAAATAAATTTTCATGCTTCTGACGACCGCAGCGATACCACATGTATGTATGTTAGTTGTTGTATGTACCCGTAGTACAGCCCGGAAACAATAGTGCGCAGTTTGCTTTTTTTTTTTTTTTTTATCCTGCCTAAAACACACTGATACCAAAAAATACTGACCCTGACCTTTGACCCAAACACTAATCCTGGGGTTGACCTAGATCAAACATTAATCTAGGTATCTTTTTATTTTTTTTCTATATACACTTTTTTCTTTTATCTCTGCAAGGACAGAGAAAGATACTATGGGGTTGATTTAATAACGGCAACTAGACTGTGCACTTTGCTCTCTGCAGCTGCAATTGCTCCAGAGCTTAGTAAATGAGGTAAAGCTTCACTTTGCAAAGACTAACCAATCACATGCAAGCAAAATAAAAAGAAAATGCATTTTAGCTTGCACATGATTGGATGGTGGAAGTCAGCAGAGCTTCTGCTCATTTACTAAAGATCTGGAGCAACTGCTCTTGCAGAGTGCAACTGCACTTTGCAAAGTGCCCAATCAATTTGCCTTTAGTAAATTAACCCCATTGCATCTGTCTCATCCATTCACAGAGACAGAAAACATGGGGGTAGCTTCACAGCGACTGATCACTGTGATTGCCAATAAGAGGTTATCACAGCGATTAGGTGAATTGGAATCGGACGTTCTGGGCCCCGGCCGTTAGAATGGGGCCTGGGGCTTTCCTTTGCCAGAACAAATGGAGATACACAAATATGCGGCCCCAGGGCTGTCTTTAAAACAGGGCAAACAGGGCACCTGCCCAGGGCCCAATCTTTGTTGGGGGGCCCAAGGCATTGAGCCCACGCTACCCGCAAATTGGGGCCCCAATGATGGCTTTGCAGAGCGCACAGAGGACACAAGAGGCTGTATTCCCGAGCTAGCCAGCAGAGAGGGGGCGGGGCCTGGAGCTCCACTGACGCTCTGACCCCGCCCCATTCAGCCTGCATGCCCGGAACAGAACGGCTGTAGTGAGAGCAGTGATCGGAGTGGGAGCATCAGTGGAGCTCCTGGCTCTGCCCCTCTATACTGGCTGGGGAATACAGAGGTCAGGGGGCGGAGCCAGGAGCTCCACTGATGCTCTAACCCTGCCCCATGCCTGTATGCTTAGGGGGAGCAGTTGTAGTGAGAGCAGAGGGTGGAAGCCCCGCCCCCAGACCTCTGGCTGTATGCAGTTTGCTCGGATGGCCAGGTATGTCCTTACACCCATAAAATGCCTGACTGCTGAAACTCTGAGCTGTGTTATTCAACTGAAAAGCTGTGCATTGCTGAAAGTTCTCTGACCATCTCCTGTATAATGTCTACAGTCTCAGATTGCCTCCTGTATAATGTCCGCAGTTTCTGATTGTCTCCTATAGCGTGTCCGCAGTCTCTGGGTGTCTTCTGTATAATGTCCGCAGTCTCTGATTGTCTCCTGTAGTATGTCTGCAGTCTCTGTCTCCTGTAGCATGTCCATAGTCTCTGATTGTCACCTGTAGCATGTCCGCAGTCTCTGATTGTCACCTGTAGCATGTCCGCAGTCTCTGATTGTCTCCTGTAGTATGTCCGCAGTCTCTGATTGTCTCCTGTAGTATGTCCGCAGTTTCTGTCTCCTGTAGCATGTCCATAGTCTCTGATTGTCACCTGTAGCATGTCCGCAGTCTCTGATTGTCACCTGTAGTATGTCCGCAGTCTCTGATTGTCACCTGTAGTATGTCCGCAGTCTCTGATTGTCACCTGTAGCATGTCCATAGTCTCTGATTGTCACCTGTAGCATGTCCGCAGTCTCTGATTGTCACCTGTAGTATGTCCGCAGTCTCTGTCTCCTGTAGCATGTCCACAGTCTCTGCTCTCCTGCAGTATATTTGCATTCCCTTTCCTGTAGTATGTGTATTAATGTGCCGCTTTACTTGCTCAATTATTTAGAATTGCTCCAGTGCTCAGTGAGTGGTAACGATGTGCATTAACCTGTAGCACCCAATCGGTGAACAGTAGTAATCTGCTGTAATCTCTAGCAACCAATCAGTGAGTGGTAATGATGTACTGTAACCCCTAGCAACCAATAAGTGAGCGCTACTAATGTGCAGTAACCTCTAGCAACCAATCAGCAAGCAAAGCAACCTTTAGCAACCAGCCAGTGAGCAGTAAGGAAAGGCTGTAACCTCGGTCAGCTAATTGCAAGCGCTGTGTGATCTGCTGCAGTAAACTGATTTTGAGTCCACCTGCTATTTTTTGTATGTCTCAGAATGGAGGTGGAGGTGCCCAAGAAAATGTTTGCCCAGGGCCCAATCTTTATCAAAGACGGCCCTGTGCGGCCCCACAGAAAAAAAGCCCATTCCAGTGGGGCCATAAATTTGCGTACGGTCGGCGTGAAGGGGTAAAATCCTTGTAATGTACAGAGATCACCTAGATGGGAATGTTTTTTTGTTTTTTTTTCACAACAAAAGTGGAGTTACTCTTTAAGTCAGGGTTCATGTCTACTTGATGGGGATCACTGAAATAGCATCAGGAAAACGACATGAAAATTAAAGCCACAAAGACTCAGACTGTTTTGTTTTTCAATTGTATATTTATTAATAAAGTATCAAAACGCAAAAGAAACCTCTTAATAAAAAAACATAGGCCTTGAAATACCTTAATTGATAAACTGTATTTAAAAAACAATAAACATGCAGTTCCTCTCACATCTGTAATATCGTGAGCGGTTTAAAACTTAGTACCACAACGATAATTGAACCTGCAGATGTTACATCAAGTGAACAAAATAATAATAATATTAATAATATACTTTTTACATATATAGTGCTAACATGATTAACATACATGCCAGTAAACACATGGGAATAACAAAAGCCAAAAAGAACGACGCCCGCGTCAAAATGTAAGATATATGGATGCACATATATATTATATATAGTAGTATTAATCATACAATTAGTTGACAGAGCAAGAGTATCTGTGGGTGACATTGCACAGGAAAAAAAGTTGTGTTGGGGCACCCAATATTTTTTTTTTTTTTCAGACCTCTGATTCTTGTCAATCAAACAATCCAAAAAGAAAATGCCATCAAATTTTTAACTAGGTTATGCAGATGCACAGCACTCTGATTAAAATGCATGTCACATCATTCACTCTCCTGGTTTTAAAGCTGAACTCCAGACAGATATAAAAAAAGAAGATGGGATTGCTGCACAAAAATTACTTTAATGAAGAAATTAAACATACATAAAAAATACATGGTATTCATGGTAACAGTTTCAGACTTGAACCGATAACGCCCTTCTTCAAAGTATTTGGTCTTTGAAGAAGGGCGTTATATGTTCAAGCCCGAAACTGTTACCATGAATACCATGTATTTTTGATGTATTTTTAATCTCCTCATTAAAGTAATTGTTGTGCAGCAATCCCATCACACACACACACATATATATATATATATATATATATATATATATATATATATATATATATATATATATATATATACTTTTTTTTTTCTTTACAAATTATAGGTTTTCTTAAGAAAGGATAACAGAGCAGAAACTGTTTACATATAGAGAAGTGGCAAGTGGCAGTTTCAACACATATTACAACACATATCACACGGGCATGGCCCACTGTTGTCACCAACAGGAAAGCTGCACTGAGAACTGCCATGCAGCCAACATTTGAGGGCATGTGGATATGAAGTGTCTGAAAAAAGGATGCAGGGGATAAGCTGCACTGAAATGCAAACAGTGAAATAAATTACCAGAAGGTCTATGAGACACACTGCTTTAGCAAAGTAAATGTCATTAAAGGGTAACTCCGCTTTTGTGAGAACAAAAATAGCGGATAAAAAAAAAAAATATATATATATATATATATATATATATATATATATAATGTATACAATTGCGACTCAAGTCATATTGTCATTGAATGTTATTAAAAAGGACTTTTCATTTTCAATCTGCAGCCCTGTAATTTTCTGTAAAATGCAATATGGCTACTTGGAGGTGTTCTGTACGCAGATTGTGTACAGAACTCCCCCAAGAAACATTATTTCCTGCATGTGTGATTGGCTCACTGATTTTCCCAGAAGTCTGCACTAAGATACAAGTCAGATTTTTGGCATCTCCTGCAACAAAAATGTCATTTTTGGTGAGATACACCCAATAGGAAATCACGGCTAAAGGGATGCAGACCCTGCAATTTTCCTCATCAGAGCCCTGCAGATGAAGCAGCTGATTGATAATTATTATTATGAAACCACTCCCATTAGATTTACTTACCATATGACACACAGGCACAGGGATACACAGACAAATACACAGGGTTTTCTTAAGAATAACAAAAGATAGGACTCTGCAACAAAGTTTGTTAACCCCTTCGCACCCAAGGGTAAAACAGATCTTAATGCCTAAGCCCAATTTTGCAACTTTGACATTTGTTAGTAAACCTGTACATATCATCACATCTACTTTGTGCATCCAAGTGGATTATACCTTTTTTTTCAGGACAAATTGGGCTCTCATTTGATGGTAAATGGTAATGCGTATCTCCTAATTTTTTTCTATTATCTAAGGAAAACTGGCCCAAAACAGTGAAAAAGTTATTTTTTTTAAATGTAACTGTATATTTCTTGCTACTACCATAACCTATCACCAAAGAACAACCCAAAATAAATTTTCATGCTTCTGACGACCGCAGCGATACCACATGTATGTATGTTAGTTGTTGTATGTACCCGTAGTACAGCCCGGAAACAATAGTGCGCATTTTGCTTTTTTTTTTTTTTTATCCTGCCTAAAACACACTGATACCAAAAAATACTGACCCTGACCTTTGACCCAAACACTAATCCTGGGGTTGACCTAGATCAAACATTAATCTAGGTATCTTTTTATTTTTTTTCTATATACACTTTTTTCTTTTATCTCTGCAAGGACAGAGAAAGATACTATGGGGTTGATTTAATAACGGCAACTAGACTGTGCACTTTGCTCTCTTCAGCTGCAATTGCTCCAGAGCTTAGTAAATGAGGTAAAGCTTCACTTTGCAAAGACTAACCAATCACATGCAAGCAAAATAAAAAGAAAATGCATTTTAGCTTGCACATGATTGGATGGTGGAAGTCAGCAGAGCTTCTGCTCATTTACTAAAGATCTGGAGCAACTGCTCTTGCAGAGTGCAACTGCACTTTGCAAAGTGCCCAATCAATTTGCCTTTAGTAAATTAACCCCATTGCATCTGTCTCATCCATTCACAGAGACAGAAAACATGGGGGTAGCTTCACAGCGACTGATCACTGTGATTGCCAATAAGAGGTTATCACAGCGATTAGGTGAATTGGAATCGGACGTTCTGGGCCCCGGCCGTTAGAATGGGGCCTGGGGCTTTCCTTTGCCAGAACAAATGGAGATACACAAATATGCGGCCCCAGGGCTGTCTTTAAAACAGGGCAAACAGGGCACCTGCCCAGGGCCCAATCTTTGTTGGGGGGCCCAAGGCATTGAGCCCACGCTACCCGCAAATTGGGGCCCCAATGATGGCTTTGCAGAGCGCACAGAGGACACAAGAGGCTGTATTCCCGAGCTAGCCAGCAGAGAGGGGGCGGGGCCTGGAGCTCCACTGACGCTCTGACCCCGCCCCATTCAGCCTGCATGCCCGGAACAGAACGGCTGTAGTGAGAGCAGTGATCGGAGTGGGAGCATCAGTGGAGCTCCTGGCTCTGCCCCTCTATACTGGCTGGGGAATACAGAGGTCAGGGGGCGGAGCCAGGAGCTCCACTGATGCTCTAACCCTGCCCCATGCCTGTATGCTTAGGGGGAGCAGTTGTAGTGAGAGCAGAGGGTGGAAGCCCCGCCCCCAGACCTCTGGCTGTATGCAGTTTGCTCGGATGGCCAGGTATGTCCTTACACCCATAAAATGCCTGACTGCTGAAACTCTGAGCTGTGTTATTCAACTGAAAAGCTGTGCATTGCTGAAAGTTCTCTGACCATCTCCTGTATAATGTCTACAGTCTCAGATTGCCTCCTGTATAATGTCCGCAGTTTCTGATTGTCTCCTATAGCGTGTCCGCAGTCTCTGGGTGTCTTCTGTATAATGTCCGCAGTCTCTGATTGTCTCCTGTAGTATGTCTGCAGTCTCTGTCTCCTGTAGCATGTCCATAGTCTCTGATTGTCACCTGTAGCATGTCCGCAGTCTCTGATTGTCACCTGTAGCATGTCCGCAGTCTCTGATTGTCTCCTGTAGTATGTCCGCAGTCTCTGATTGTCTCCTGTAGTATGTCTGCAGTTTCTGTCTCCTGTAGCATGTCCATAGTCTCTGATTGTCACCTGTAGCATGTCCGCAGTCTCTGATTGTCACCTGTAGTATGTCCGCAGTCTCTGATTGTCACCTGTAGTATGTCCGCAGTCTCTGATTGTCACCTGTAGCATGTCCATAGTCTCTGATTGTCACCTGTAGCATGTCCGCAGTCTCTGATTGTCACCTGTAGTATGTCCGCAGTCTCTGTCTCCTGTAGCATGTCCACAGTCTCTGCTCTCCTGCAGTATATTTGCATTCCCTTTCCTGTAGTATGTGTATTAATGTGCCGCTTTACTTGCTCAATTATTTAGAATTGCTCCAGTGCTCAGTGAGTGGTAACGATGTGCATTAACCTGTAGCACCCAATCGGTGAACAGTAGTAATCTGCTGTAATCTCTAGCAACCAGTCAGTGAGTGGTAATGATGTACTGTAACCCCTAGCAACCAATAAGTGAGCGCTACTAATGTGCAGTAACCTCTAGCAACCAATCAGCAAGCAAAGCAACCTTTAGCAACCAGCCAATGAGCAGTAAGGAAAGGCTGTAACCTCGGTCAGCTAATTGCAAGCGCTGTGTGATCTGCTGCAGTAAACTGATTTTGAGTCCACCTGCTATTTTTTGTTTGTCTCAGAATGGAGGTGGAGGTGTGCAAGAAAATGTTTGCCCAGGGCCCAATCTTTATCAAAGACGGCCCTGTGCGGCCCCACAGAAAAAAAGCCCATACCAGTGGGGCCATAAATTTGCGTACGGTCGGCGTGAAGGGGTAAAATCCTTGTAATGTACAGAGATCACCTAGATGGGAATGTTTTTTTGTTTTTTTTTCACAACAAAAGTGGAGTTACTCTTTAAGTCAGGGTTCATGTCTACTTGATGGGGATCACTGAAATAGCATCAGGAAAACAACATGAAAATTAAAGCCACAAAGACTCAGACTGTTTTGTTTTTCAATTGTATATTTATTAATAAAGTATCAAAACGCAAAAGAAACCTCTTAATAAAAAAACATAGGCCTTGAAATACCTTAATTGATAAACTGTATTTAAAAAACAATAAACATGCAGTTCCTCTCACATCTGTAATATCGTGAGCGGTTTAAAACTTAGTACCACAACGATAATTGAACCTGCAGATGTTACATCAAGTGAACAAAATAATAATAATATTAATAATATACTTTTTACATATATAGTGCTAACATGATTAACATACATGCCAGTAAACACATGGGAATAACAAAAGCCAAAAAGAACGACGCCCGCGTCAAAATGTAAGATATATGGATGCACATATATATTATATATAGTAGTATTAATCATACAATTAGTTGACAGAGCAAGAGTATCTGTGGGTGACATTGCACAGGAAAAAAAGTTGTGTTGGGGCACCCAATATTTTTTTTTTTTTTCAGACCTCTGATTCTTGTCAATCAAACAATCCAAAAAGAAAATGCCATCTAATTTTTAACTAGGTTATGCAGATGCACAGCACTCTGATTAAAATGCATGTCACATCATTCACTCTCCTGGTTTTAAAGCTGAACTCCAGACAGATATAAAGAGACACAAATCCATATTCACTAACACATCCTTAAATTTATTTTTTATTACAAATAATGCAAGTAACTGAATCTTAGTATCAGCCTCTTTTGTCCTTGTACAGCAGAGCTCAGACTGGGGGGAGGGAGAAGCAGCACCAGGAGCCAATTCGTTGTGCTGCAGTGCAAGGGGAATGCTGACAGGAGGGGAGAGCAGAGAGATTACTATCCAGTCGCAGGCTGGGGAGGAGACCTGTAGGTGTTATTGAACTGTACCCGTCTCCTGTCCTTCCAGGTAGGGCTGTGCTGTGTTGCACAGCTGTGTGCATGTCAGAACTGAATGGACAGGAATACAAATCCTTTGGCAGGTACAACCTCTCTCATATACTGTATTCCATCTGTGAATTTAGCTGTTTGCCTGGAGTTCAGCAATAAACTTGGAGTAGCGCATGGGAGGTTGGCCGCTGCACAGAGCAGCCAATCCAATTCCAGCACGTAGGAAACAGAATAAAAAATTACATTATAACAGAACAAAAAAATAACACTCTGATCTGATTCTTAGATTCAAGAAAAAGTACAAACAGGAACTAAACTAAAAAAATTTTTTTTTTTTCAAAAGTGCGCCAATCCGTTTTGTACTCTCACCCCTCCTAAGGTGTCTAAGGTGTTGTAGAAATTAGAGGTAACCCTTTGCTTATTAGATGCTGCCATCATACTGACAAGTCACATCCCAAGTTGCTGGCTGCTTCTAGAACCTAAAACTTCCTTGTAGCGGCGGGTTATGCTACAATAAACTTTTTTCTTTTGCAAAACATTTCTATAACCATAGCATATTTTATTTCTTGTACAGGCGCCAGATCCTTAGAATAAGGAAAATTAAATATTAATCAAATTATATCCCACCATGCACTGCTCTTTTTCATCTATCGGTCTTCTTTACCAGGGTGTGATCAGTAACCCAAAACAGCCAATCAGATGTGTGAAAGAATGGATTCTGATTGGCTGCAGGAAGGTTCAGCTTTTGGCACAAGGTGATAGGTTATTTAAGCTACTGGAATTACTTTTTTTTTTTTTTTTAAACTGAAGTTTTTTTGTTCTGCTTTGGAAATCCAAAAAACAGAAAAGACCTCTGAAACTGAAATAGCAGTGAACGGGACCTGCGTCTGTACAACAAATACACTTTGTAAGGACCATCATGGCAGCTGCCAATATCGTGACACCCTTTACTGTCCTTTAATGCCACAAAACAGATTCTACACCTTAGGAATTGGAATCATTTTAATTTTTTGCGATTATTTACTGATAAAAGTTTCATTCATTCCTTTTTTTTTAATACCTAAAGGCCAACCCCACTCAACACTAGATCAGTGTTTTGGTGATGCTGGGTTCTTGCTGATCTCTCCATAGTTCTAGAAACCACCGTGTGCGTCCACTTACCAGCAACCAGCCAAAACTGAAACACCAGTTTAGGGTAGAGCTGACCTTTACACAAAGACAGAAAAATGAGTATAGGGACATACAGATCCCTTTACCATGTACTGACAGTTCTGGTACAGAATATAGTGATCAAATACATGTTTTGCTGGCGTCTCATTCATACGTATACTATTTGTGTGTAGAGATTGTGTCTGAGGTAATTGTCTATAGTGTGTGTTGTACACTGGATGAAACACACTGAAATGGACTGACGATTAGGGGTTGATTTACTAAAGCCGAAGAGTACAAAATCAGGTGCAGATCTGTATAGGAACCAATCAGCTTCCAGGTTTCTTTGTCAAAGCTTAATTAAACAAGTTGAAGTTAGAAGCTGATTGGCTACCATGCACAGCTGCAACCAGATTTTGCACTCTGCAGTTTTAGTAAATCAACCCCTTAGGCTTGGATCACATTCTTGCAATCTGCATTCTGCGTGTAGGCAGCCCATTTATTTCAATGGGCTGCCTTACCATCGGAAATGCGGGAAAAGAAGTCCTTAAATCGCGGCACATCGAGCCTCATGGTGCTGCAGCACCATTAAGTTTGGCACCTGCAAACATGCGCCACATTTTCGATGCGTGGGGGTGTCATTAAGAATAAATGCACGTCTGCTAAAGAGCTCGCGGGTCAAGAATGCACGTGATTTTGTGACCCACAATAATGTGAACCTAGCCATAGAATATCAAATGCTGTACTCCAGCTAATTGGTGCAAATATTGGTATTTTGTATATTATTGTACATCAGGTTATGTGCCAGCGGGTCACTACAAGTCTCAACATTTCACTCCTTAGAATGGTACCCGCTGGAAAAAAGACAAAGCCTGTAATTCTAGTCTGCGCAGCTTTTGTAATTGCCATCAAGCTATACTAAGCTGTAATCTGAAGTGTTTAATACTTTTTATTTTTGTATTGCATTATGGGGCCTCATATAACAAAGTATTCAGAGGTCTGCCCTATCCCCAAAAAAAAAATCGGTCAGTTTCTATTGCAGGTTTCTCTTGCACATCAGAAAGTCACACGTGAGCACGATTGTGACACTGCACTGTAATCACTTGCTGTTAAACACATTAATTAATGCTAAGGTGATTTTACTACTATGCATGGTAATAAAAACACAAGATAAGATGTGGTGCGGTTGTATACGGGTGACTAATACATAGACTGCTGATGCATGCACATATGTGGAGGTCTTCTTGCTTATGAATGCAGAGTGAAAGTAATAAATCTGCAAACACAAAGCAAGTTTCCTCAATACTTAAAGTAATCCCATTACCACAGGGTCTGACTCTTTACTTTCTAGTGGCCTGTGTGTTAAAATGCACACCTGCACTTGTATTTGACCCATCAGGTGTATCGAATACCTGTCACCCCCCCATTGCACGCTATGGATTCTTCCACCAGCTTGCACATCCTATAGCTATTTATAATCTGAGGGGAAGAACCACAAGTGCGGAAGGGGAGCACGTATTCTACACACCCCAAGAGTGAAATATATGCAGCAACCAAGGACCATCGGGAAGGCCACTTTTTAACACATGGGCTGCTGGAAAAGTAAGTTTGGTTCTTTTACAGCCTGATCATTGTGTATATGTGACAAGATCACTGTAAACTGCCATGTGACTGGTTGGTAGGTATTGCTACACTCTGCACATCATTGCTTCTTTGGGAAAAAACCCCAATTTAAGTACTGGTAATCCATACCAACCAATAAGAAATTATTTTCAGCAGGTTTGCGTGACCATGTTTATAAAAGTGGGTCAAATGCTGGGAATTAGACAACAATGAGAAATGATTAGAAAATCATTAAGAAGTGGACTTCACTGCATTGTATAACAACAAAAGAGTCCACAGACAACATAACTTCCATGGCTACACATTTTTTGGTTTCATTCTCTCAGCATTTTTAATTCTTTAACAGTTAACCACCAGAGATAGTCTGCATGCATCATTACAACCCACTGAAGATAATTATGAAACCTTAAGCAAAGAAGAGTGAAGGCATTGTCAGAAGGAACCATTTAAGACCTGTGTTTCATAAGTTGAAAAGGACAACAGCCGCGTGTTTACCTTTTCAGTCAGATCTGGTGGATCTTTATAACATTATATAGAGTCAACGAAGGCCAACTCCAAATGGGATTATTTGAGTTCTAGTCAATGGAGACCAACTCCAACCTAAATGATTTCAGTTCTAGTCAATGGAGGCCAACTTCAACTAAAAATATTTAAGTTCTAGGTCAATGGAGGCCAACTCCAACCTAAATGATTTCAGTTCTAGTCAATGGAGGCCAACTTCAACTAAAAATATATAAGTTCTAGTCAATGGAGGCCAACTCCAACCTAAATGATTTCAGTTCTAGTCAATGGAGGCCAACTTCAACTAAAAATATTTAATTTCTAAGAGTGGGTATTGTTTTGTTAAATCCCCATCTGGCTTTTTACATCTCCTGGACTCCAGTTTTAAAATGTGTCTATCGTTTGAGGCGAACTGGTTATTTCATTTGAAATATTTTACAACTGAAGTGTCCAAAAATAAGCCAGCAAATGACTTAGCTTGCCAGCAACAGCAAAAACATTTTTTTATGAGAAGTTGGCCTTTACTACTAGCCTAGGAAGGGCTGAAAGTGATATGATTCCAATGTACTTTTAAATCACATACCCTAAAAGAACTCATTTTGAAATGTGAACCAATATTCAGAATGATAAACCCCATCATTCGCTGTGACCAGGTGGGCTTGCTATTGCTCCACATGTCTTAGTCAGCTTGCCAAGTTCTCAATACTATTAGTTCACCTTTGGAAATTGTTGCCTTGAGTAGATCTAAGCTGCAGATACACTTAAAGAAACCTTTAGTGCCCAAAGTTGTGATCTCACAGAAAACAAATACAACATTGACAATTAACGAGGCAAAAAGCAAACTGACTTTCAAAAAAAATAAATAGCAGGAAACAAGCAAAATATTCTTTGTCTCCAAATGGATCAGTTAAGGCAGTTCATTGTGTTTCCATTTTCTCAAAATACTTCCGTGGATTTGAACAGAAACATTATTGGTGACGTGACAGGTGACCTTATTGATAATGTTATCACCCCCAAAAACACTGAAATGTTCTTTCTTTTTGTTTCTGTTAAGAAAAAAAATTGATTGCACAAAGTGTAAAAAGGCAAATCAGACTGCTGAAGGAGGAAGCAGCAATCAGCTAGTGAATAGAACCTGGTAATAACTCCTAAAGGTAAAGTACGTTGTCCTTTTGTTGGAGATTCCAAGCCACCATTAAATGGAAGGAGCTCACAGCATCCTATAAAGGGTACATCCTTCCACTTTCTAACCAGAGACATCTGATGTTAATACGAAGTAGACTTTTCCTGGTAAAGATTCCACATTTGATGCCCTGGGCTCCCCATAGGGCCGCAGCAAGTTTATTCTGAAGTCCAGCAGACAGGTGCTCAGTTCACACCCTCCGTCACTAAGTTCTGCAGGGTACTTTCTTTGATTTGTTGAATGAAGAGTTTGCGTTCATCCTCCGGGGTCCGCCCATTCTGTGCTCGCACAATACAGGTGGGTCGGTGGAGGTTCAACATGTAGATAAGATGCTGCTTCTCATTCTTTAGTTCCTCAATTTGGGCTTTCAGTTCTGCATTGATAGTTTCCAGCTTCTCTGACTCCTTTATTGAAAGAAACAAGCAGAATTAGTGACAAGGTAAAGACAGCCTAACTAGCGACATGATGGAATTTGAAAAACGATTACGCTCTTAAAAAAACTTTAATCCTTGAATGTATCTATGTAAATCGAGCAATACTGCAGCTAGAGCCTTCTCCTTTGCTCCTTTCTACTGTTGTCCTTTAGGAGCTTCCTGCATACATGGGTTTTAACAAAGGAGAGCATCCCTTTAGATATGCATGACCTTCTTTGACTTATGTCCATAAAGCATGGGATGAGGGCCACCTTTCCTACAACCTTACTTAAGCAAGCAGGAAACAAAAGAAAATCAATGTTTTATGGGCATGCAGGGCCATTTCTCAGACCTTGATAATGGGGAAATGCGTGTTTGAGTCATTTGTTATTTTACATTATTTCTTCATCATGTTCACATTGACTTATCAGTTTTGCTTTCTTTCTTCTCCTTGACTCTTGCTTTCTGACACTTCCCTGAAGCCTTGTTAAAGTCAAACTATTCTAACATATATACACAAGTACACACCTGTTGTCAATAGACAGTCTACATTGGTTGGGGGAAATTCAAGGGGCTTGCTACAAGCTTACCGAGTATTCCAAAATTCAGAATTTTCTTACAAAGTATAGTAGTCATTTAAGTAGAACTATAGGCAAAACTGGAGAGTGATAACCCCCATCAGTTTTTTTTTTTCCAGGTGTGTCCCATATGGGGGGGGGGGGTTACATACAGTTCCTCTCCCATAGCCAAAACAGGAAGTGAGAGGAAATCCCTGCAAATTAAAGGAATTATTGGGGGCCTTCAGGTCAGCAGAACTAATGTCCCCATTTGAAGATTTTCCCTCTATTACTTTTCTGGGGACAACCCAAAATTTGGGATTTTCATTTACTTTCTATTATAATGGTATACAGGACAAAGAGGATGATTCTCCCTAACGGGGACACAGACAGCAATATAAAACTATTAGGTGTTCTAATCCATATCCACTCTATCCAAAACTTATTAAAAAATTGCCTTTAAGTATACTTTTAGCCTTATGATAAATGATTGTGTGTTTATTCTCTGCACAATAGAATGGTGGGAAGTTGTATGTGCTGACCTCTATGTACACTCACCTTCTGCAAGCATTCTGTTCTCTCTTTCTTTTTGTTTCGACACTTTGCAGCTGCGACCTTGTTCCTCTCTCTTCTCCTCTTCTTCCTATCGTCTTCTTCTGGCACAAACTGGGAAATAAAAAAATAAGGACATGTCTACATAAGTTCCAGATATTCTCCCAATAGAACGCTGACACTCAAACAATGTCTGACAACCAGCAGTTAACAGATAATTGATTTTGTTTTTGGTTGATCACAGGATTTGTCTGCTAAAAAACAGAAACCCGTTTATGGTCAGTGTAGTGTGAAAGAAGAAGCAATACTCATATTTCGGGAAGACTCTGCAAAGTTCTCAACACTGCTTACCTGCTGTGTGGTCTTAACACAGGAGTCTTTTGGATTTTTAGATCTTACAACATAAGAGAATTGAGATTGCATGGTTATGGGGGAAGGTAGTTGGAACTCCATTAAGGGGATTCCACAGCTAGAGTCGCTCGGATAACAGAAAGTCATCTCACTAGACTGTAGCTTTGAGTAGGCTGATCCTTTAAAGAAATGACAGTCACTTTACCCACTAAGGGTACAGTGATAGGTTCTCTTGTAAGAAAATTAATTATTTAATTGGGAACTTAATCTGTCATCCATCTACATTTTTTGGCGAGAAAAGCATCAAACATTGGGGGAGAATTACTAAAACGGGTGCATACAGACTCTGGTCCAACTGTGCATAGTAACCAATGAGCTTCTAGGTTTTATTTTCAAAGCTTAATTGAGCAAGCTGAAGTTAGAAGCTGATTGGTTGCTATGGACAGCTGCACTAGATTCTATGTGCATTAATTTTAGTAAATTACCCCCTACTGTAAATTTACCCATTTTCCGGGTATTTCCATTTAAATACGAATGCCTCTTTACAATGACCACAAAAGTAATAATTTGTCCCTGATAACCCTAAAATCCAAAAATAGACATCGCTTACCTCTGTCTTAGCCATTGTCATTTCTATGGGCCTTTCTGCGACCACAACGCTGTCCAATGTGCAAGGTGCGCGGATACGCTTATTTTGGATAGTGAACCTCAGTTCTTCTTTAACAAGAGGCGTCAAGTTGGTGAAGTCTTCAAATGCGAATGTCATTGTTGGAGACAGGCATGGGACAATGGCGGTTGCGCTGACTTCCACAGCTGAACCTTGTCCTGGGTGTTGGAGCATCATTTTTCTAAAGGGCAAAACACATATTCAAAATTTTAGAAATGCAAAATGACTCCACTTCGCATCTATGATATTTGATGTGTGCTAAAGTACTCCTTTAAATACCTCTCCTAATCAAAAGATAGTTACATTTTTGAGCAGATGGAAATAGCTAAGGCAAGCTTACTCTTACTTGAAGCTTTCTGTTAAAGTAGAACTATAGGCAAAACTTATTTTTTCATTTTGGATAGAGCAAGGGAAGGTTATAACGCCTGTCAGACTTTTTTTCTCCATCTGAGATTTCCCTTCACGTCTGGTCCCATAGCCAAAACAGAAGGGAGAGGAAATCCCTGCCAGTTAAAGGAATTCTTTGGGGACCCCCAGGTCACAGAACTAGTGTCCCCAATGAAAGATTTCCCCTCTGTTACTTTTCTGGGGACAACCCAAAATTTGTGATTTTCTTTTACTTTCACTTTCAATGAAAATGGTAAACAAGACAAATAGAGAAGGAGAATCTCCTCAATGGGGGCACAGACAGGAATGAAAATGGACAAGTGTTCTAATTCCTCCCGTCTATCCAAAACTAAAAAGAAAGTTATACTTTAATGTATATAATGTAGTGTATGTACTCTGGAAATCTCCTCCGCTAACTGCTCCCAACTGTCAGAAACAGGACACAGCCTCAGTTTCCCCTCAACCAAATAAGAAACAGGACACAGCCTCAGTCTCCCCTCAACCAAATAAGAACTAGGACACAGCCTCAGTCTCCCTTCAACTAAATAAGAAATGGGACACAGCCTCGGTCTCCGCTCAACTAAATAAGAAACGGGACACAGCCTCAGTCTCCCTTCAACCAAATAGGAAACAGGGCACAGCTTCAGTATCCCCTCAACCAAATAAGAAACAGGACACAGCCTCAGTCTCCCCTCAATCAAACTAGAAATGAACAAGGGCAGCCAGGGGGGAGGATCACTGGAGGAACTTTACCATTCTAAACTAAACAAACTACTAAGGGTAATGACCTGCTATCAAACATTTGTTGGCGGAAATTCCCACAACAAATGTTCTATGGAGCATACACACGGTCGGACTTTCCGACAACAAGCTCACATCCAACATTTTTTTTGTCAGAAAATCCTATCGTGTGTATGGAGCATAAGTGTAATATTGCACATAAAAAGCCCTAAACCTGTTTCCTAAATGGGCAAATCACATTTTTTTAGGATGTAAAAATGTAACCAATTAGAAAACACATTTTGATGCTCTTACTGTTCTAAACTGGTAAACAGTAAGGCTGATGTCACACCAGCAATCTTTTTCTCCTATTTTGTAGTCACAATTTCCTGCTAAGAAATTCATAATGATTTTCTATGGAATTGCTAACTCTTCCAATTTTAGAAGCATTTGTTGCCAAAAACGATATTGACAATCATTCTTCATCCACCTCTAAGGCCAGGTTCACACTACTGCACGTTGGGGGGGAAGAATGTGCGCACAATTGTGCACTTTCTTGACACGCACAGAAATAAGCTGCCCCCACACATCTGCTAACGTGTGTCGTTTTCGTCCTGCAGCACTATACGGTTCTGTGTGTTTTTGGAAAAGGATCTTTTCCATTTTTCTAGCACATAGGGCATCCCATTGAAATTAATGGGCTGCCCTACTCGCAGTACTCAGTTTGCACCTGTAGGTTTAGGTTAGCTACCAATTGCTGAAGGAGAATGATTTGTAGGAGAGCAGAACCCAATGCTGTCGCACCAGCGACTCTAAGGATTAAATGTGAAAATCGCTGGTAATCACTGGCATTAGCGATTTGTAGCACCGATTATTCTCTGCTACAAATTCACCCATGTGACATCAGACTAAAAATGGTTAGTGCATCCATGCAATCGGCTTGTAAAATAAGGAAAGAAGATTTCTTGAATAAAGAAATACTAAATTTCACAAGCAAAAGTGTCTCATAACAACCAATCCGTTTTCATCTCATTCTTTTGCAAAAAAATAATCGACTGAATGCTAGAGACAATGGCTCGAAGCTTGGTCCAGTCTTCCAAACTTTGATAACTTATCTGACTGCACTGTGTAATAAGCTGTATATCTTGTTTTTCTAGCTTGGTAAAAAAAAAAAAAAAATACGTCAGCAATGACAACTACGGCTGAAAGCTTTTTGCTGCTCGTAATGTTACAAAGTACAAAGTTTAGTAGATGTATAAATAGCGTTTGGCTTATAATTACACAACCTGACAATGTTATTTTTAGGGTCAGATCACCAATTAAACTATTTATTCTGCTCAGAGGTCTGTTTCAATGTAAACAAGAGGTGAGCAAGATTTGGCTCATTGCCTGTCGGGAAGCTACAGCCCATACAGGCATTGGAGGGCACTGAAAGCTATTGTGACCCTTCAAGGTTGTATTATTTTTCATCCCTTAAAAAAAAAATGAATTTTGCCATCTTAAAGTGACCCTCTCATAAAATAAAAAAGCCATAATAAATGTACCAGTTAAAAAAAAAAATCTGTACTTACCTTTCCCACTGCCCATGCTGCTAGAACATCGCTTCATTCAGTAAAATATTTGGCTGAAATCCATAGCAAATGGAAATTTTGGAGAATGTCGATCTCCTGGGTCCCCCTCATCTCCCGCTAACCTCCATGTTGTCCTATAATGGGTGGCGGTCAGAGGACAGAACTAGTGAGAGCTGTGGGGGGACCCAGGAGATCAACACTCCCTAAAAATGTTGGTTTCCCTATGGTTTTCAACAGAAAATTTTACTGAATAAAGAAGTGCTGTGGCAGCATGGTCAGTGGGAAAGGTAAGTAATGACAGTCTTCTTTTAGCTTTAAACTTATTTGAGGCTTTTTTATTTTATGACAGGGTCACTTTACCGGGAATGAGCAAGAATAGAAATAAGCCAACTGCCAAAGCCTACTTGTTAGCCTTGCTCCAGGACAATCAAGCTCAACCTTCTTTACGTGTCTGGTCTATGACCTGGAGCAAGCATATGTATATCAGGTGTCAGGATCAGGATGACAAACCCCGGAGCCTACGCCTTCAAAAAACAAAAAAGGCCATTAATGGTTTCGCCCATATTTATACTCAGAGAGGTTCCCTTTAAATTTTTTCTAAAAATACTTAAAAAAAATGATGGTTTATTTACTAAAGAATCATTCAACCCATAGGTTATTTTAATTAAATAAACTGAGAAAAGGGTGGGTTCAAAAGCAAAATGAGGTTCATTTAGAGTCCAAGTGCCAGCAGAAGGCAGAGCAGTGGGTGAAGACTCAAGAATTGCAAGCTCTGAAGACTTTATCACCCTTCTTATTTTTGCTATTTGTTTCAACTGTATATTGTTTGGTCATTTGCTTGGAGTCACTTGGCTATGCTGGCTGGCAGCTCATGACAAATCGTGATGACATCAGGTTAATGTTAAACAGTCAGTCAGTTCATGGCCTCAGTGACCCAGCTGCATACTGGAGCAACCTGACATGACTACTGCTATGCAGAATGGTGTGGGGTGACTTCATGCCCTGAAGCCGTGGAGGTACTACAGGTCCCAGCATGTCCTGGTGAGGCCAGTGGTCATGCTCAGTCTAGGAACAGCTCCACAATCAGAGGGCTAAACATAAGCTGACCCTCCTTTGTACAGATAAAGAATGAACCAGGAAGCAGTGTCATTTCCAGGAAAAGAGTCTGCTTTAGAATGTGTTTTGTCACCAAAGGGCATCATGCAACCTGCCAGCAATTAGCGGTGACAGCAATAAGGAAAGGAATGAGCATAAAAGCCACTGACATCACCAGATGAGGAAAGATTGGTCACCGTGACACGCAATATTCTCCTTCATTGCCTTTGCTGTGCTTCTAAGTTCTTGAGATTTCTCTAAAATCTCTTCATCCCAATAAATTCACATGGACCTTCCTTCTGCCACCATGCAACTTAATCAATAAAGCAGACCAAAGCTGAACAACACTGTGCAGTAACTCCTGGCAACCAATCAAACTTCCCCTTACAGAAATATTATAATTTAAATGTGAGATCTGATTGGATACCATGAGTTATGCACCCTCAACTAACCAAACACCTAATATACCAAACTCTGTACTTTCTGCTTTAAATCTACCAAAACTATATAGCAGAAGCCCTTCCTAAACAGCCCATTCTTTTTGTATCCTGGGTAATATAAAGCTGTTGGTAGATCTAAAGGAGATTGCACAGATTGCAAGGTGTGTGGCCAGCTTTACACTTTGCTCATGAGCCTGACAATCTGCTCCAGCCTTTTTTTATCCCAGAGGAAACCTTTACATAATTTTCTGGTCTCGGGGAACCCTTCCAAAACCAATTCATTGGAGATCGGTGGGAAAAATACCCCGTACATTGGTGGCTAGTGGGAAGGGTGCCCCCTTAATAGGGCTGGTCAGAATGCTTCCTTTACAGCCTGCTAAACAGATGATTGGGTTCATACAGCTGGCACTGACCCATAAACTTTGCAGGAACTATCAGATGGGAGGTCAATCAGCCACAGCACAAGGATCCCCTACCAACCTCTGGAGGAACCCCTAGTATAATGAGGAACCCTGACTGGGAATGGTTGATCTACACTGTGGAAAGCGGAAGTCACTTGACATAACTAACCTTTTACATAGAAAACATCTTAGATGTCACCAACCGTTCTCATTCAGTAAGCCACACAAGTCTCTGGTCATACGTCCGCACATAAGGGAACTATCTATTCCGCTTTACCTTGCACAACATTCACACAAAAGTGAACAAAAAATGACGTATGCAACCACTGAGACGTACATTTGTCCTTTCCATGTCAGTTCACATAAAGACTGCAAGAACTGTCACATCACAAATCATCAAACGTGACAAAGAGCGAAGACAAAACAATGTTATCTACACAAAAGGTTACATGTGTACACCCCCCTCCCAGGTTTTATTTTTAACAGGACAAGCAGAAGTAAAAATCATTGCAATCATCTTTATGTAAGCACATAATACACTGGTATTGGTGTGAGATATACTATGTACATTGGTATTGGTGTGAGCTATACAGTGTACACTGGTATTGGTGTGAACTATACTGTCTACACTGGTATTGGTGTGAGCTATACAATGTACACTGGTATTGGTGTGAGCTATACCATGTACACTGGTATTGGTGTGAGCTATACCATGTACACTGGTATTGGTGTAAACTGTATACCATGTACACTGGTATTGGTGTGAGCTATACTATGTACACTGGTATTGGTGTGAGCTATACTATGTACACTGGTATTGGTGTGAGCTATACTATGTACACTGGTATTGGTGTGAGCTATACTATGTACACTGGTATTGGTGTGAGCTATACTATGTACACTGGTATTGGTGTGGGCTATACTATGTACACTGGTATTGGTGTGAGCTATACTATGTACACTGGTATTGGTGTGGGCTATACTATGTACACTGGTATTGGTGTGAGCTATACTATGTACACTGGTATTGGTGTGAGCTATACTATGTACACTGGTATTGGTGTGGGCTATACCATGTACACTGGTCTTGGTGTGGGCTATACCATGTACACTGGTATTGGTGTGAACTATACTGTGTACATTTGTATTGGTGCAGGATACTTTGTACACTAGTACTGGTGTATGATATATGGTACCTTGTACACAAGTATTGGTATGAGGTATACATTATATAATTGTATTGGTGTGTGATATACTTTGTATACTTGTATTGCTGTTATATATACTTTGTACTCTCACTTATCTCACTACATAAACTGCTGGATCTGTAAATACAAAAGATAACCATTGCTGGGTGACAGGTTAACCATACCTGATAAAAGTTAGGTCCCAGGCAATAAAACTTGTATTTACTCTCCAGCAACCTCATTTTCCTGACATGTACAGATATACACCTAATGCCATGCATCACTACAGCTGATTACATCCTACACAATGTAAAGATTTATTGATTGATCCCCCAGAGGATCCATTACTGAGGGACAGATCTTTACATCTGAAATAATGACCACATCCACATTCTTATTCAGGTCTTGTCTTTTACAAGATTTCAGATAAATATAACAATTGAAAAGGTAAAGCCTGGATTCTTATTTATAAATATATGTAATTACATCTAAAGAAAATATAAACATAAAGCAAATACAATAGTATTTCTGATAGTATATAGCAATTTTACTGAGCAAAATAATTAATACTAAACGTGTAACACAACACTTTATACTATGAGTTTTGTTATAATCTGCTATGGTTTCAGAAGAGAGAGTGAGAAGAGAGATAAAAGGGGCAAAAAGAAAGTCAAAGGGACAAAAAAAAGAATTAAAAAAAAAACAGAGAAGAAAAGAGAGGGTGGTAAGAGAAAAAGAAAGGAAAGGGGTGGGGGCAGAAAGATAGACAGAGAAAGAGAGAGAATGTGCAAAACTCAGTGATCAATGGCATTAATTATCAGAAGTGACAGGAGTCAGACACAAGAACGAGAGAAAGAGCAAGAGAATGAAAGAATCATAAATGGCAAAAGACAGAAATAAGAGAGAGAGAGAGAAGAGGGAAATTGTCACACTGGCACTAAATTTCATAAGTGACAGAAGGCAGACACAAGAAAAAAAAAGAAAGAAAGAAAGAGAGAAAGTGAGAAAGAGAGAAAGAAAGAGAAAAAGCCAGCCAAATTGAAAGAGAAAGAAAGAAAGAAAGAAAGAAAGAAAGAAAGAAAGAAAGAAAGAAAGAAAGAAAGAAAGAGAGAGAGAGAGAGAGAGAAGGAGACACGGCGATCAATGTCACTGAATACTAAAAGTGACAGAAAGCAGACACAAGAAAGTGATGAGAAAAAGAGAAAGGGCAAGAGAAGAAGAAGAAGAAGAAGAAGAAGAGATAGAGAGAGAGAAAGAGGGGCACCCTGTACAGATCTGTATACAGATGATGGGGATATAATAGATTTCTGGATATTCAGTCCCATAGGTCTGTATTGAAGTCGGAGGACTTGGGGGGTGAGGTGTCTCACTCTGGAATGTGACGCCACCTTTTGGCGATCGGTGTAAAGTCACGTGTGAGAACTGAAAGTATTTCAGAGCATTTCATCAGAATGGTGACCTCCCATCCAGAGGAGAGGAGAGGAGAGCCGGGTACTTCTCACCTGTCCGGCCACACACAGATCACTGCTACACATCATCTACACACCCCGACTACCTACCTACACCAATCACTATCCACCGCCATCACTACTACCCCCAACACCTCAACTACTACACCACCCCACCCCATCCCTCTCCCTCCTCCCCTTCTGTCCTCAGGATTCTCCTTGTCCTGACCGAGAAACAAGAACCCGAATAATCCCAACTTCATCCCCCGAACACAACAACCCCCCGACTACTTCATCCCCCGAACACAACAACCCCCCGAATACTTCATCCCCCGAACACAACAACCCTACGAATACTTCATCCCCCGAACACAACAACCCCCCGTCTGCTCAGCCGTGTCACAGTAAACTACAAAACAACACAAAAGTAACACCCGGAATACATAATAATAACGCGCTCTATGTAAACTTTATATTTATAAACAGATCATTGTGACACCAACATCATCTCTACAACCCGGGATTTACATCTCCAGTAATAATTTATGAGGATTATTATCCCAAGTATGGAAATATTATCGGTGTAAAAGCTACTTTGCTTCTAGATACAGATATATATACTGTAGGCAAAAAATACATAAACAATGATAACTATTATATATGTGGTCGTTTTTCTACCAACTGAGACATACCCCTAAATTATTACTCTGAATAATAATAATAATAATAATAACAAGTATTATTATGAAGAGGAAGAATAAACAGTGACATTCTCTATGATTAGTATTAGTGATAATAAGTGAAGGCAGTGCCATTCGTTTGAGCTTTTATACATATATTATAATAATAATGATAATGATCAGAAGAATGAAAAAAAGAACAGAGAAATTCTCCAAGATTAGTATTAGTAATATAAATCTAGTGGAGGCATTGACATACTTTTAACCCAATATAGAATAATAATAATAATAATAATAACAACAACATACAATAAGCTAGTGTCACATTCTTGAATTACTCTACACATGCTCTTATAGCCCCACAGACAGTGATGTGTGTATAAAGTATTGTGGAAGAAACAGGTAGGTCCTTGAAAAGAGTAGATAAGTTGCTGGAAGGGGTAGTTCGGTCCCTGGAAGGGGTAGGTAGGCATTTGGAAGTAGTAGGTAGGTCCTTGTCAGGGGTAGGTAGTAGGTAGGTCCTTGTCAGGCGTAGGTAGGTAGTAGTAGGTAGGTCCTTGTCAGGGGTAGGTAGGTAGTAGTAGGTAAGTCCTTGTCAGGAGTAGGTAGGTAGTAGTAGATAAGTGTCGGGGTATGACAGGTCACACAGCTGGAAAGTTGTATAAAGTATGGTGGGGGCTCCATTGTTCCGGGTAGAAGGTGAGGAGCTCCGGATGGGGGGTCAGTCGGGGACTCCTAAGAGCTGTAGAAAGTGATGGGAAAAGTTTGGGGTGTGGAGAAGACAAAGAGACCCCCCAACACAGGAGCGGATCTCCTCTTACCTGCCGCCTGTCAGAGCTGCACTATAAGGGAAGAATGCCAGACAAAGGGTCGGCTCCGAGCTGCCCGCACTCTGCCCGCTCCGCTCCCCTCTCACTCTCTTTCTTTCCCTCTCTCGGAGTTGCATCACCTCTTTATATAGTGGAGGAGCCGCTGTGGAATGTGATCTGTCCGTCATGCTAAGAATAGCTCCCTCGCTGGTGATGCAAGGGGGACCGGAGGAGGGGCTCTGGTGGATGAGCGAGAGAGAGGCGGGGCCTCATGATGATGATGACGATGATGACAAAAAAGGAGGCGGGGCTGGCAAGGGGGAAGCCTCTCTCCATAAGAGGAGTAGGGCGAGGACTCGGGTTAACTCCTGCGAGTCTTCCCTATGAGCCAATGCAGCCCAAGCCGGTCTAATGACTGCAGGCGGCTGGCATGTGAGCGCTGGGAGGAGCCCGAGAGCGCTGCGCCAATGTTTTCATGTTTGTTCGCTGTCACCCGGCAACCGGCCGCCTGGGGGAGACAGAGCGCAGCGCTGAGCGACGGACTGAGCTGTGCTGCGTCTGGACTGGCTGAGCCTTGCTTTTTATAAATATGAATAAATAATAATAATAAAATATAAAATAATAAAATATAATATATATATATATACACATATATATATATATTTTTTTTTTATTATTTTTATTGTATATTTATATATGTTTATTAAAATTTTTTTTTAAATTTACAGTTATAAATATATAGCTATTAAAAAGATATATATATATATATATATATATATATATATATATATATATATAATTCATATTTATATAAGTTTATTACAATATATATATATATATATTTATTTATTTTTTTGTTATTATTTATTCGTATTTATATAAGTTTATTACTCTTTCTCTCTCTCTCTCTCTCTCTCTCTCTCTATATATATATATATATATATATATATATATATATATAGTAATAAACTTATATAAATATACATTAAAAATAAATAAATAAATATATATATATATACACACACTATATATATATATCTGCAAAATGTAATTATATATTAAAAAGGAATGAAGAAGAGAACATTCTCAGGTGTTTATAGAATATCCCTCGTCCATCGTCTGCCGCCCCTGGAAAACTCTCTTCCACGCACTGATTGGAGATATGGTGGCCATACACTTTGATAAATGATTGATTTCTTTTCCAATCGCACCAGATAGGAATAATCGATCTTTAGTCAACAACACAATCAATCGATATGTCACACACCGGGAAGTGGAATTCGATCGATAGTCGAACGATACAAATGTAACTTACTGATCGATCGAAATACGATCATATTGAATGTAGAACCAGGCTAAAATATTAAAATAATACTTTTCTAAACGTGTGTGTGGAGTTCAACATAAAAATTGCATTACATCATCTTTAAAACCTTCACACCCCAAGCTAGTATCGTGTTGTAAAGTAATTACATAAGACGGGATTCGGTATGAGCGGGGAAAGCCTGTAACCAGACAAGCTATTAAACAGCTACTGTAACTATTACCAGTATAACTGCATGACTCACACTCGTGCATGGCCGTCCGAGCTGCCTATAAATTACCATTAATATGTCCTCTGAAACACAGCTACCCCCAGGGAGCGCAATAAGTAATTGTCTGGGTGTACTGTATGTAAAGAAAGGGATGTACTTCTGCATAGCTACCACAAGGGGGCTAGAGTGCACTTCTGCAGTTTATGCATGGAATTCTAGCCCATAATCTGCTACACATTATATATATATATCAGTGTTCTCAACTTTATTTCAATCAAGGCACCCTTTAAAAAATATGGACAATCTCAAGGCACCCCATTCTAAAATGTAAAAACTATTCTAATAGTTTTACATAATGCAGCAACATCCACAAGTCTAAAGCCTCGTACACACGATCGGATTTTCCAAAGGGAATTGTGTGATGACAGGCTGTTGTCGGAAAATCCGACCGTATGTACGCTCCATCGGACAATTGTTGTCGGACTTTCCGCCAACAAATGTTGGTTAGAAGAGTTTCAAATTTTCCACGGACAAATGTCTGTTGTCGGATTTTCCGAGCATGTGTACACAAGTCAGTCGGACAAAAGTCCAAAGTACAAACACGCATGCTCATAAGCAAGGACGAGCCAGAAGCGGTCGGTCTTGTAAACTAGCGTTCGTAATGGAGAATTAACATTCGTGACGCAGCAAATTATGAAATCTAGAAATGCAGCGCACAATTCTCTTCTTCTTTAATGGGATAATAATGAAGCTGCTTTGCTGGTGATACTGGTGGAGTTATTGCAAACAAATTTTCAAAGGCTTTTTTTTTCTAGTGATATCAAGAATAATATTATTATGCTTTTTTTTATTTGGGCAAGTTACCACAACACCATTATCCCGTAGTTTGTAAGATAAAAGATACAACTATGTTGGCGTCCCTTGTTAAATTTACATTGTATTTTTTTTAATGTAACTGCCTACTCCCAAACTGTCATTTGAAGTAAAACACATAGCCAAGTATTATTCTACACAATTTATTATTGTGCATTAAAAAAGAAAACAAATAAAATTAGACATGCTATCTGCCAATAGAACTTAACCAAAAAGTGCATTCTATGCATCCAAAAATATAGAAAATATACCAAATCAAATCATTATTATTCAACCAAAAAAATAATGTCAAAGCAATAACTCCAAGGCCAATAATAAATAACACGTTATCTCCTCCGATTCCCCAACATGTCTGGTTGATGAATGGCCGTTCAGAAAATAACTGAAAAGCACGAACTGAAATGAAAAGCGCAAAAAGAGAAGCGCAAACCAACACTCACCAAACTTCTACTAACAGGAAATTAGCAGAAAGAGCCCAAAGGGTGGCGCTAAAGAGCTGAAAAACAACATAGTACATCACTATGTTCATATTTGTTGGCCAACAATTGTGTGGCCGTGTGTATGCAAGACAAGTTTGGGCCAACGACCTTCGGACAAAATTCCATGGTTTTGTTGGCCAACAATCCGATCATGTGTACGAGGCTTAAGTAGGACCCAACATTGGAGGTGATTTATTCTTCCAAAGCAAATACACTTTTGCAAACTGGTTCTGACTAGTATTCCAAAGTTTCTCTTCTCCCTCAGTTTTTCTCCATCACACAGATAATGTGACTCCAATGCTGATGGAGAGATGCAGGGGAGGGTCAAATAAGGATGCTATGCAGGTGACTGACATCCTCCTTATCTACTGATGATGCCATTCATCGTTAGGAAGTCGGCAGCTAGAAGGTTGGTATGGTGCCCAATGAAAACCTGTGACTTGGTGTAACTAAAAAGGCAGCCTTCATTCACACACAAGCTTGTATACAAATTTTGGCCAATTTTTAGACATTTTGCCAAGGTACCCCTGAAAGAACCTCAAGGCACCCCAGCATGCCCGGGCACCCTGGTTTAAAAAGGCTGATATATATAATGGGGAAAATATCTATTTGATCCCCACACAGATTTTGTAAGTTTGCCCACTTACAAAAGAAATGAAGGGTTTATCATTTTTATCATAGGTGTATTGTAAATGATAGGGACAGAATATCAACAAAAATCCAGAAAAAAAACACATGATACGAATGTTATAAATTGAGTTGCAGTTCATTGAGTAAATTAAGTATTTGATCCCCAAGCAAAACGTGACTTAGTACTTGGGGTAGAAACCTTTGTTGGCAAGCACAGAGGTAAGAAGTTTCTTGTAGTTGGTTACCAGGTTGGCACACATCTCAGGAGGGATTTTGGTCCACTGTTCTTTACAGATCTTCTCTAAATCCTTAAGGTTTCTTGGCTGTCACTTGGCAACTTGAATTTTCAGCTCCCTGCATACATTTTCTATAGGATTAAGGTCTGGAGATTGCCTAGGCCACTTAATGACCTTAATGTGCTTCTTATTGAGCCACTGCTTTGATGCCTTGGTGGAATGTTTTAGGTCATTATCATGCTGGAAGACCCATATACGACCCATTTACGGTGTTCTGCCTGAGGGAAGAAGGTTCTTGTCCAAGATTTTACAATACATGGTCCTGTCCATTGGCACCTCAATGTGGCAACGTTAGCTCGTACCTTTAGCAGAGAAACAGTCCCAAAGCATAATGTTTCCACCTCCGTGCTTGACTGTAGGGATGGTGTTCAGTCATAGTCAGCATTTGTCTTCCTCCAAACACGGCGGGTCAAGTTAATGCCAAAGAGCTCAATTTTGGTATCATCTGACCACAGCACTTTCTTCCTTCTCTGAATCATTTAGATGTTCATTGGCAAACTTCAGATGGGCCTGTACATGTGCCTTCTTGAGGAGGGGGGCCTTGCGGGCGCTGCAGGATTTCAATCCATGGTGGCATATTGTGTCACCAATGGTTTGTTTGGTGACTGTGGTCCCAACTGCCTTGAGATCATTCAAAAGCTCCTCTTGTGTAGTTCTGGACTGATCCCTCACTTTTCTCATGATCATCCTTACCATGAGGTGAAATCTTGCACGGAGCTCCAAACCAAGGGCAATTGTCCCTGACATCCTCTGACAGCTCTTTGGTCTTCCCCATGATGGTGGGTTTGAATGATTGAAAGAGATTCTGTGGACAGGTGTCTTTTATACACATAACGAGTTGTCATTAGGAGCACCTTCTTAAATTGACAGGACTAATCGGTGTTTACAGTTAAAAATAATCATAGAGCAAAGTAATCTCACAGGATATAAACCTATAACATGTACTGTATGTTATAGGCTCATACTCTGTGAGATTACTTTGCTTTGAGATTATTTTATAATTGTAGATGCTCCTGTGAGGTCCCTGAAGAAGCAGTGACAATGCTGTGAAACTTGTTGGACTAAGCCAGAAGGAACATACAAGCATTAACTGTTGTATTTATGTAGAACTCTTTATGGTTTTAATGTTGTTTGGCTACATTGTGGAAGCATTTATGGTCATAAAGGCCAGATCTCTTTAGAACACTTCTATATTTTGCAATACAAGTTTATATTCTTTTATGGAAACTGATTGTGTTTTTGCCTTGAGTACAAAGCCTTTAAAAGAGAATTAATGGGGGGGGGGGTTTGGCCCATTCATACTAACCTAGGTGGATGCAGCATCGGACCGATGCTGCATCTGTCCCCCAGCGCCTCTGTACTGAGAACCGATCGATTGAACATCGCCGATGGCTCGTTTCTCACAGATCCCCAAGTGGAGAGCTGCTGACTGTCATTCAGCATCTCTCCTCTCTGCTCCTCCACACTCACTGGCGTGCTGAGCTGTGGAGGGGCGGGGAGCGGCTCGCTGAGAGGCTGAGACAGGCATCAGTCCAGGCACCTGGCGTATTCGGACTTTATTGTCAAGATGACATGGTGCCTGGACTGATTCCAGTGACGTCAGCAGAGAGTGGACTTCAGCCCGATCTCTGCTGAAAACCTGTCACAGGAGTGCAAAACAAATTGCACTCCTGTGACCCAGAGGAAAAGCCCAGCCAAACAAGCTCAGGCTGGACTTCTCCTTTAAAGTCCCTTTGTCACCATTAGGAATAGTTCATTCCAATTATTTTTTGTTATTGAAATCTTCAGTCTGCCTGCCTCCCTTCCCCAACACCTTGGTACCCTTCATTGTTGCGGGGGTAATACAGCTGCTGGACCTGTGACAGGCGCTCGTCAAGAGTAACGACTATGTCCGCTCCCTCTGCTCCCTCCTCCTTTCATAGAAGCTGTACTATAACTATAGCACTCTATAAATGGAAGAGGTAGACCATTCATTTATCTACCTGTCCTCCATTCATCGAACAGTACTCATTGATGAATGCTATAGTGCGGCTTCTATGAATGGAAGAGTGGGGCAGAAAGTGGCAGGCATAGTCAGCACTCTTGTCAAGTGCCTATGACAGATCCAGCAGCTGTATTAATCCCTGCAGCACTTCTGTGGAGTTCTGAAGGGATAGAGGTGGGGGGGTCCAGAGGATGGAAGATATCAACTAGGACAACCAGCACCAGCACAAAGGACATTTCTAATTAAAAGTACCATCCCATACTCTACGGGCACATATATCCGTAATCCATAAGGAAGGGAAAGATCCCACGTCTTGCAGTAGCTAAAGACCTATATCATTACTGAATGTGGACCTCAATCTATTCACTAAGATCTTGGCTACCCGTTTGGCTCAACATCTTCGACAGTTAATCCACCTGGATCAAGGTTTCATCCCATGCAGAGAAGCTAGGGATAATACTACTAAAGTATTAAACCTCCTTCATATAGCAAGCTCTACCAGGAAACTATGTGTCCTTTTAAATACAGATGCTGAGAAAGCGTTTGATAGAGTAAACTGGACCTTTATGTTTTCAGTACTCTGACATATTGGTCTAGGAGAGGTGATGCGAAGCTGGATAGCCAAGATCTACTCAAACCCAACAGCCCAAGTAAAGGCGAATGGCACCCTGTCTGACCCCTTTCCTATTGGCAACGGGACAAGACAGGGATGCCCATTATCCCCGCTTCTGCTTGCCCTATCACCAGAGCCATTCCTCTGTAAAATTAGACTAAACTCAGACATACAAGGTGTATCGTGCGGCGGCACTCAACACAAGATCTCTGTTTATGCGGACGATATGCTCTTCTCTCTGACAAACCCCACGATATCGATACTGAACTTACTACAGGAATTTGACATATACGGCACATTATCGAACCTTAAAATACATTTCTCCAAGTCTGAAGCTATGGGAATAGCGCTACCCCCACATTACCTACCAAACCTGCTAACTAACTTTCGCTTCAAATGGACAAAGTCACATCTGAAATACCTGGGCACCCACATTCCATCAGACCTGTCCTGTATCTATGAGCATAACTTCCCCCCCTCTACTGGCCAAAACCTGAACTCTATTAGATAAATGGCAGGCTTACACTCCTGGTTTGGTAGATGCAACCTTCTAAAAATGAGTATCCTGCCTAAGTACCTATACCTTCTCCAAGCCCTACCCATTAAGATTCCCCCCCTTGTATTTCGGACAAGTCCAAGCACTATTTATTTGCTTTGTGTAGGTTCATAGGAAACCCCGCCTCCCACGTTCTCAACTATACCTACCGAAACAATTTGGTGGACTGGCATTACCCAATGTACGTTCATATTACCAAGCGGTGCACCTAGGCAGGATAGTCGATTGGTGACGACACTCGACATCCAAACTTTGGGTCCAGATAGAACAAAACCAAGCTAATATCCCTTTGAAGAGTGCACTATGGTGCTACGAGTCTCTCCCCCAGCAACTAAAATCCCATCCACTTATAGGAAACACACTTTCACAGAGCTCTTGAGCCGCTCACTTGACATCACTTACGACGAAAGAATCGACATTGATGCCGATCCTGGGACACCCCTGTTTTTCACAGGGACTCCTACTGACAGAATACAAAAATCGAAGGTGCTCGAACTTCGAAAGTGCTGCTAAATTTGTAGTTGCCGGACGTTGGCCATCTATGTCAGAGCTGATGAGTGCCTCTGGCTTATTATAATTACCGTTCTGGAGAGCAGCGCAAATTCATCATTTACTACACACCATCCCAAACCCCCAAAATTACACACGTCAGTTAACTACCTTTGAGAAATACTGCTCGGGAACTGATCATCTTCCACAGGTCCTCTCCAAAGCATACTCATTACTGAATTCATCTCAGGAACAGCCATGCCTATCAGGTATAGTAAAATGGGAATCAGAAATACGCTGGACTTTCACCCCGAAACAGAAAGAAAACATTATCCGATTATCCCTTAAATCATCAATATGCACCAAAATACAAGAGACTAACTTCAAAATACTCAATAGGTGGTAGCTCACGCCCAGTAGACTCCACGCAATCTTCCCTGAAACATCAGATCTCTGCTGGAGATGTCAAAAGGAAAAGGGAACGATGCTACATATTTTCTGGACTTGCCCTAAATTATCAGATTTCTGAAAAACTGTGTACACAGTTACCCAGAGATTCATTGAGTGTGAGATCCCTCTAGACCCAGCGTTTTTCCTAATGCATGCATTGAACGTACCGACAAAGATCTATAAAAGTTCCATCATAAGACACCTACTTAATGCTGCCAAATCTTGTATCCCTCTCTTGTGGAAACAACAATGTCCCCCCAATGATGGTGACTTGGCTAGGGAAAGTGGAGGATATTAATAAAATGGAGGACTTAATTCTTACAGCACAAGATAAACACGAGATATACACCAAAACTTGGAGACTTTGGAACATGTTCATAACTTCAGATGAGGGGAGGGCCCTCTTTTAAACATAAATACCTAAATGGGAAGCATGAGGTTATTATGATCTGCTGAAAGGAACCCATGTCATACGGCCCTCTACACCCCCCCCCCCCTTCCCCTTCTTCTTCTTCCTGGCCCTTTAGGTCAGGTTCTGCTTCTCATTTTCTTTTCTTCTTTGCTGCATTTAGAATATGAGGAAAAAGGGAAATGAAGATTGGGTGACCCAATATCATGATTTAAAGATCATATGCAGAATGTCACACATGTATGAGAAACTAAAAAATGCACTGACTGTAAATTTTGAATGATAACTCTCAAGTTAAGTTGTAAACATCTGCTGAACACCATGGCTTGTCATGGTTTGATGATACATGACTATAAGTTTATCATTGATTATCTTGTATCCCTGTATTACCTGGGTTTCCCTCTTTCCTGGAGTTCAATAAAAATTATATTTGAAAAAAGTACCATCCCTTGTGCTGATATTTAAAAAACTGAACTTAGGCTTTAAGAAACCTCTCAGGATTAAAAAATGGGAGCTGTGAAGGCCAACTTTAAGGGTCATACTTCTGGGCTGTCATCCTCACTCACTACTTTTTCTTAGACCAGAGCTTTCTTAAATAAACCCACCTCCCTCTGTAGACTTCAGACAAATGTTGCCCACCATGTAATGCTGTTAAAGGATGCTGCAGTGCCACCAAGAACACCACAGAAAGCCTGCTGAATAAGGCTACAAGGGTTTTTGTGACTTTAGCGGCTTCAGTGTTTACTGAATAGCATCTGCCAATAACTGATTGGATTTACATGTAACCTGAAGCTGCTGTAATATATTATATATCAGTGGGAGGGCAGTTAGGCACCTGGGATGTGCAGCTATACGTACCCACACAGCATTGTTCTGAAGATTTGCCACCGGGAAGTCCACTGCTGCTAATTCCTGCAAGATCAATAGGCTTTATTTAGGATTTGTGAATTATTCTTGGAAAGGTGTACCAGGCACGACAAATGGGACTTTATTTAAATGATCCCTAAAGAACCCCTCTTGCCACTTGCTTGGCTTTTATCCGTCATTTTATAAGCAGGTGACTGGATGGAATGTAGAACAGGAACACAGAGACCCTGGGGGTTCCGGAGCAGGGAGCTGATGTTATTAAAGCAATCCTTTCAATTTCCACTGATACAGAAACCACTGCCAAGTGCCAACTATAAACTATACGGCTCATAAACAACTTACCGGTGCATAATAAGTAAGCAAAGAAAGAAATCTGCTCCAGTCTGTCCCCAGAGACTCATTTATTACCCCATTGGGCAATGCACAGTACATGTCATACAGCACAGAGAAGATAGATCCAGGCTGTCAATCACAACAAGTGTCAGAGGATCTTTACCTTCGTGTGACAGCCCTGCAACTTGTCATGCAAATTTGGACATCAAAGTTTCATGACAAGTCATTCCCCATGTTTTCCAATGATAACCATTCATATATGTGTTACTTAAAGTCGCAGAAACTTCAAAGTAGTTCATGCACTACTTTGGTCTGACTTTCATGCAACTTCAGGGCCATAGACTTCAATGTTAACCCTCAGAAGTTGCATGAAAGTCGTACCTGGATGTTATACAATGCAACTTGTGTGCAACAGTTGTCCATTATCACTGGTCAAAGCCAAAGTTGTATCCAAGTTGCACCCATCCAAAGTTGCGTCAAAGTTGGACTCCAAAGTCGGTGCAACCTTGGAGTCGTACAAGTGTGAATGGAGCTCCACTGCAGCAGGTATATATCAGCTGATGGGTGGACCAGTTAGAGATGGAAAGGGCAGCTTAGCTGATGGCTTTTGTTAAAAATTCATAATTTGCATTTCAGTAACAGTGCTGACTGGTCCGCTTTAATTATAACAGAGGGCAAAACTTTTTTTTTTTTTTTTTAGTTTTGAATAGAATGGAGAGGGATTAGAACCCCTTTCAGGTTTTTTATTGCTGCCTGTGTCCCCATTAGAGAGATTTCCCCTCTCAATTTGTCCTGTGACCACTGACACCAAAAGAGAAATAAAATCTTAAATGATAAGTTCACCTTTGGGAACATGTTACATGTTCAACCTGATTTTAGGGTGGAACATGTAACATGTTCCCAATGCTGCAGCCACCGCCCGCTGCTGCACTGCTCTGTGTGTCCAAAAGAACTACTAGCCCCAACATCCTTAATGGCTGTTGGCTTGTAGTTCTCAATGAATTATCACGGTGCTGTGGAGTGCTGTGGTAGTTCATTGAGTCTTCCTGTCAGCGAGTGTTGGCTTATCTGTACGCAGGGCCGTCTTTAAGGCAGGGCAAAAGGGGCAGCTGCCCTGGGCCCTGTCATTGTTGTGGGGCCCAAAGCAGCTGCCTCATAGTTGCCAACTATCCCAGTTTAAATTCCCTCGTCCCATGAAGTTTTAGTCCTGTGCTGTGTCCTGATATCTCAGTGTGAAACCTGTAGACTCCGTGTTTACATGTAAATAACCGACATTCATATGTAAATAGCTGAGGCCGGTGGCATTGATATGTAAATAAAGGTGGCATTCATATGTATATGATGCCCCCCTGCAGTGAGAAGATGTGCTGTAACCTCTAGCAACCAATCAGTGAGCAGTATTACTGTACAGTAATCTCTAGCAACCAATCAACAAGCAGTAATCATGTGCTGTAACTTCTAGCAATTAATCAGTGAGCCTTAATGTGTGCTGTAACCTCTAGCAACCAGTCAGTAAGCGGTAATGATATGCTGTAACCTCTAGCAACCAGTCAGTAAGCTGTAATGATATGCTGTAACCTCTAGCAACCAGTCAGTAAGCGGTAATGACATGCTGTAACCTCTGGCAACCAATCGCAAGCTCTGCCCGTTCTGATACAGTAAACTGATTTTAAGTCTAGATGCTATTTATTGTATGTCTCAGAGCGGGTGGAGAGTGAAACTGCATGGGGGGGGCCCCCCAGAAAAAATTTTGCCCAGGGTCCAATCAATATTAAAGATGGCCCTGTCTGTACGGGATGTATGGGTACACAGATACACTAACAGTGTGCAGGAGACCTGCATGGCATCAGCGATCTGCTGATCACTGGTGCAATGCTTTACAGGCTCCTACTACAAAAAATAATACAGTAAATGCACATTTTTTTACCTGCAAAAAGATGTGCATTTATTATTTTTTGTAGAAAGCTGAACTTATCCTTTAAATCTTGAGCTATCTCCAGAACAGGGTAGAGGGAAAATCCTCCAATGGGGGCACGGCAGGGATTTCCTTCCTATTGGAGAAAACAGAAGCCCATATTGCAGACCATTCCTTTTGAAAATGCATGTTGCCTGGCTCTCATTTTGACCCATGGGACTCATCATTTTCTATGGTGCTAATCTTGAATGATTATGCAGTTCAGAAACTTTGACTACTCTCTGACTCTCCTATGCAGTGACACAGAAAGCTGGGACCACCAAGGAACTAGTCTTCTTAGAAGGAGGCCAGCAATAGCAGCACCCTTTTTTCTCTCCATGCAGGTGCCAGAAATAAAAGTACATACAACAGCAGTGTCTGCTTTTATTGTACTAGCAATAATCTTCTAGGAGATTAGCGAATGAGAACATTCAAACCCAGTATTTAAAGAAAGGTCATCTAGTGATTTTTTTCTTGTGAAAACATGCATGGGCTTATGAATACTGGGGAAGGCTAAAGCTCAACTTGAGCCAGTCTTTAAAAATACTTTTTGGGTGACCCTCACCCCAGGATAGTAAGAAGTTAAATGCTTGTATTATCTAGGCAGCCTTTCTGAAACTTTCCACCCCAGAAGAACCCCTAAAATAATTCACGTCTCAGGGAACCCTTAATAAAACCAATTAATTGGGGTCACTTGGAAAATGCCCCATACAATGGTGGTCAGTAGGGAGAATGTCCCCTTTATATTGATGGTCAATGGGGAGAATGTCTCCCTTACAAGAATGATGGTCAGTAGGAAGAATGTCTCCCTTACATTGGTGGGCAGTAGGAAGAATGCCCCTCTTACATTGGTGGTCAGTAGGAAGAATATCCATCTTACATTGTTGGTCAGTAGGAAGAATTTCTCCCTTACATTGATGGTCAGTAGGACCAATGTCCCCTCTTACATTGGTGGTCAGTAGGAAGAATGCCCCCCTTACATTGGTGGTCAGTAGGAAGAATATCTCCCTTACATTGATGGTCAGTAGGACCAATGTCCCCTCTTACATTGGTGGTCAGTAAGAAGAATGCCCCCTTACATTGGTGGTCAGTAGGAGGAATATCCCCCTTACATTGGTGGTCAATAGGAAGATCCCCCTTTACATTGGTAATCTGAATGCCAGATAGCTTACAAAAAGCCAGACACTGTCCTTACAGACAGCTCAAAACATCATTGGTATTATTCTGCTGACTTTGCCATGTGATATTGGCCTGGAACAATACAAGCAACTTCAAACAGAAGGACAATCAAGTACAGCTCAAGGAACCCCTTGCAACCTTTGGAGGAACCCAAGTTGAGAATAGATGGCCAAGGGGGATGTAGAGTAAAGTAGGCTAATACCCTATTTCTAAACCCCCCCCCCAATATCTGGCCCACCCATCTGAGCTGCTCTGTGCAAAACCATCGCACAGAACAGGTAAATATGCAATGAAGTTGATTTACTGAAACTGGAGAGTGCAAATACTGGTGCAGTTCTGCATAGAAGCCAATCGCTTCCAGTTTTTTTGTCAAAGCTTAATTGAACAAGCAGAAATTAGAAGCTGATTGGCTACTAGTGTTGCCACCTCATTCCTTTAAACCCCGAACACATATAAATACACAAGTTCTGAGGCTAATTTAATGCAGATAAGGCGCTAGATGAGTTTAACTACCGCCTTAATCAGCCACAGAACCTGTGTAATTAATATGTGTTCGGGTTTAAAGGGATGAGGTGACAACCCTATTGGCTACCATGCACAGCTGCACCAGATTTTGCACTGTCCAGTTTTGATAAATCAACCCCAATGTTTGCAACCTTTATAGTCACTTTAATCCTTAGGGCTGGTTTACATCAGATGCAGTCTAGTGCGTTTTTTTTTTTCTGCATCAGACACGCATAGATAGTATGTTATATGGTTCCCAATGGCAAAGTTCACACCAGTGCAGTCAGTTGCAGGGTGTTCCAGTTCCAGAAAAAAAAAATAGAACATGCTGCATTTTTTCTGCACTGAACTGTACTGGAACACAGTAAAACACATCAAAAATGCAGTGGAACACACATATCCCCATTTAAGGTGAAGGGAAAAATGGGGAAAAAAATTGCACTGGAAAGCATCAAAAACGTGCATTCAGAAATGCATCCGGAACGCATCCAGACTGCGTTTCTCAGTATAAACTGGCCCTCAAAATGTTAAGCCAGGTATACATGTATCGAAATTTGGTACCAGCTAAATTTCTATCTGTGTGTGCCCCTCTCTGTTCAACAGAAGCCAATCATTAGACTTCTGTTAAATGGTCCTGTTGGAACTTGCAGCACTGATCAGTAAATTCTGATGGGGGGGGGGGGGGAGTCAGAATATAATCGATCTTGTCCATCTGAGTATTGCCTTATTGCCAACTCTTCTGGCTCCCCCTGCTCCTCCTTATTTTTCTTCCTCCAGCTGCACTGCAGGGGAATTGGAATCTGTGTGCCCGCCCCCCTGCTGTCTGTGCCTCCCTGTGTGCCCCCCTCCCTGCAGCAGTGTCAGCTTCCCTCCTCTCCCGCCAACAGCTGCTGAGGGCACACAGGGGGATGTTTCAGGATGGAGAAAAAGGGGTGGCACTGATCACTCACTGTGTCCATTCATTATTGAAGCATAGTAAATCATGTTTACTATGCTTCAGTTTGTGAATGAACATGGAGCCTCAGAGCGCTTTCATTTCATTCACTGATGTAGCTGAGGCGGCAGAGAAAGGGACTGGGGAATCTCTGTCCTTGGTCCCTTTCTCTGTTTCAAATGTGCTTAGACCCTTGATATTTCACCAAAGCCCCCAACAAGACAAAAAAAAGAAGGGGGCTACCAGGTAGGAGCCAGGTGGAAAATTGTTGGCTGAAAAATGATTGCCTCCAATAAGATGCAGTCACTATTCAGATATTCGGACAGTCTCAAAATGACATTGTCACTGGAATTAGCATTGTAGGTTATTACCTTTTTAGCTCTACAAATTTTCTAGCAAGTACAAATAATTCTTAGCTATAGTAAAGCAATCTTAGTTTTATGTTTATATGAAGATTTTAGTCATTCATATAATACAGTCCCTTTAAAATAAAACATCGGTCCACTAAAGTTATCCTGTTGTGAAAAGAAAACTACGAAGAGGAACTTATCTTTTGACTGTATCCACAGGTCAGTGGGACTTTCTCTTTAAATTGGTTTTCACTGATGTGGATTTCTTCATAGTATAAATTCCTTCTTGACACCCTGCGGTTATATTCCTCCCTCACCTGTCCTAATCCCAAATCGCATTCACATGAACAACTTCTCCACTATGATGGTCTTCAGCTGCCTGAAAGCACAAAACAACAAAAACTGGACGTCAAAACAAGTCTGTGAAGTGCTACATGAAGACTTATTAAAAGTATATTACCATTCATAATCAGGGAGTATTTGTATTGTTGTTGTAAATGGTCAGCTACGCTTTTTTGCTTTCACATTTTTATTTGTTTACGAATGTATACTGTATATGTAGAGGTGCTGTCTAGCAGTGGCACCATTTATTTCAGGAAGTGCAGTCAGCATCCCTGTTAACCAACTGCTGCAAGAAAATCAAAAGCAAGATAAGCAAGCTAATGAGTATATTGTTTTTGGTAAAAGTCAATTGCTAAATGTCTGTTGATAGACAGAAGGTAATAGCTCAGCTCACAAAGCTTAAATGCCACTGTTACATAGGTAAGTTAAAAAAAAGAGTCATGTCCATTGCATTCAGCCAAAATGTACTCAGCCGATGCTGAAGATGCAAGAGAGCTCTTAGAATCATACAAAAAATATACTGTATTCTGGTATTGCCCCCTTATCCAACCTTACTGGCAAGCTGTTAATAACCTAATGCAGACTTTCCCAACCTTTTCAAAGCAGAGGAACCCATGAAATAACTTTCCAGTCTCAGGGAACCCTCTGCTAAAAATTACTATATCTATATCTCATGATACATTAGTGTGACAGTCAGTGGGAAGAATGCTCATTACACTTGTAGTCATTTGGAAAAATGTCCCTTTTACAGATAGCTAAAAAGATGAAAGGTGTCAGTGGGAACTTATTTGAGGGGCAGAAATAGCTCATTGCTCAAGGAACCCCTGATAACCTCTGGAGGAACCCTACGGTTCCATGGAACCCTGGTTGAGAAATCCTGACCTAATCCATTGACTTTTTGACACCTGGATCCCATTTACGCCTAAAACGTACCTTTTAGGTTTACCTCCTACTACATTAACTAAAACATCCAACCGACTGTTGGTGCGTATTCTTACGGCAGAACAATGCTGAGTTGCCCTTAACTTGAAAAGGAGTGAACCTCCCTCTTTGATGGAACTTCACACTAGGATCAGAGAGGTCAAAAGGATAGAATATTTTACAGCTACTATTAATGATTCTGTTGATAAACATAAACATAGGTTTAGAATTTGTAGCATACCATGGAATACCCCCATGGCCATGGCCACATTATGGTTCAGTTGGAGCAATTACTGCTCCTATGACTGTGACTGATTATTTATACTAACTCCCCAAGCTATAGGCTTGTTTTGCAGGCACCTGGGTGATGTATGGGTGGGGATTAGGCTTCAGATGATGATTGAGGACACTGGTTAACCTCCCTCCTTTCAAAATTTTGTATGAGACATAGAATAACCCATACTAATATGTAGAGGTAACCAACATGTGGAAGAATTCATCTTTTTCATTTCCTCACCACCTACTATCTCTCTTTTTTTCTCTACCTATGTCACCCTTTATCTTATTTCCTTGCCTCTACTACTAATCCCTATCCTTCTGACTGATTGTCAAAAAGAATATTGCGTACTTATGTCAATGTTATATACAGTGGGGACGGAAAGTATTCAGACCCCCTTAAATTTTTCACTCTTTGTTATATTGCAGCCAATAGCTAAATTCATTTAAGTTCATTTTTTTCCCCATTAATGTACACACAGCACCCTAAATTGACAGAAAAACACAGAATTGTTGACATTTTTGCAGATTTATTAAAAAAGAAAAACTGAAATATCACATGGTCCTAAGTATTCAGACCCTTTGCTCAGTATTTAGTAGAAGCACCCTTTTGATCTAATACAGCCATGAGTCTCTTTGGGAAAGATGCAACAAGTTTTTCACACCTGGATTTGGGGATCCTCTGCCATTCCTCCTTGCAGATCCTCTCCAGTTCTGTCAGGTTGGATGGTAAACGTTGGTGGACAGCCATTGTTAGGTCTCTCCAGAGATGCTCAATTGGGTTTAAGTCAGGGCTCTGGCTGGGCCATTCAAGAACAGTCACGGAGTTGTTGTGAAGCCACTCCTGCGTTATTTTAGCTGTGTGCTTAGGGTCATTGTCTTGTTGGAAGGTAAACCTTCGGCCCAGTCTGAGGTCCTGAGCACTCTGGAGAAGGTTTTCGTCCAGGATATCCCTGTACTTGGCCGCATTCATCTTTCCCTCGATTGCAACCAGTCGTCCTGTCCCTGCAGCTGAAAAACACCCCCACAGCATGATGCTGCCACCACCATGCTTCACTGTTGGGACTGTATTTGACAGGTGATGAGCAGTGCCTGGTTTTCTCCACACATACCACTTAGAATTAAGGTCAAAAAGTTCTATCTTGGTCTCATCAGACCAGAGAATCTTATTTCTCACCATCTTGGAGTCCTTCAGGTTTTTTTTAGCAAACTCTATGCGGGCTTTCATGTGCCTTGCACTGAGGAGAGGCTTCCATCGGGCCACTCTGCCATAAAGCCCCGACTGGTGGAGGGCTGCAGTGATGGTTGACTTTCTACAACTTTCTCCCATCTCCTGACTGTATCTCTGGAGCTCAGCCACAGTGATCTTTGGTTTCTTCTTTACCTCTCTCACCAAGGCTCTTCTCCCCCGATAGCTCAGTTTGGCTGTACGGCCAGCTCTAGGAAGGGTTCTGGTTGTCCCAAACGTCTTCCATTTAAGGATTATGGAGGCCACTGTACTCTTAGGGACAATAAGTGCAGCAGAAATTTTTTTGTAATCTTGGCCAGATCTGTGCCTTGCCACAATTCTGTCTCTGAGCTCTTCAGGCAGTTCCTTTGACCTTATGATTCTCATTTGCTCTGATATGCACTGTGAGCTGTAAGGTCTTATATAGACAGGTGTGTGGCTTTCCTAATCAAGTCCAATCAGTATAATCAAACACAGCTGGACTCAAATGAAGGTGTACAACCATCTCAAGGATGATCAGAAGAAATGGACAGCACCTGAGTTAAATATATGAGTGTCACAGCAAAGGGTCTGAATACTTAGAACCATGTGATATTTCAGTTTTTCCTTTTATATAAATCTGAAAAAATGTCAACAATTCTGTGTTTTTCTGTTAATATGGGGTGCTGTATGTACATTAATGAGGAAAAAAATGAACTTAAATGATTTTAACAAATGGCTGCAATATAACAAAGAGTGAAAAATTTAAGGGAGTCTGAATACTTTCCGTCCCCACTGTATGTTTCAATCGTACTGAACACATCTCTTGTAGAATGATGGATCTTACAGACTGATATATCCCATTGACCCATCTTTAGGCTAATGCTTCTATGAGCTTCATACCGTACTTTTGATTACGCTTAAGAACCAACTGTACATAAATTTGATTAGCTTGTAACTCGAAGAACCAATGGAGCTCACACTGCCTATATAATGCCTCGTTTCCACTGAGCGGATTGGTTCGGGTCGGTACAGTTTGGAAGGCCTAGAATGGTCCGGCCTATTCAGGTGAGCATTTCCACTGCAAGTGGGACTGCCAGGGGCCATACGTGGGTTTAGAAAAAATGCCTAGCATGGCGTCACACGTCCGCCAATCAGTGGAATGTATCATAGCTCCGCCTTAACCAAACCGTACCATTTTCTATGGCCCCACATCTGAAGCAGGACCCAGAATGGTGCGGTTCAGTTCGTTTGTATGGGCCGCTTTCATAACGAAAACACTCAAAATAGCATACCGTACCGAACCGAACCGATCCACCCAGTGGAAACAAGGCATAACTGATGCTCTGGCTGACATCTTGCATTCACTTTCTCATTTTTTTACTACTTCATAACTTTTTTTCAAGGATATTTTTCCAAAGGAAAATATTCAACTATGCAACAATTTTTCAAATATACATTTTAGTGAGTTCTCCATATTACAGCAGGAGTTACAAGAACAGGGCGATAGGACAAGAACAGAATATAGACATTGCTAAACACAGTTATAGTATCAAGTTTTATAGATGTAACGGTAGAATTGGTAATGTAGTTGGTAGAATTGGTATCAGAATCAGAAACTAGAGTACCGGTAGTTGTGGTAAGCCAGTGGTTAAAAAAATCCCCAAAATGTTATAGCTACGGAGTATTTGGGGTATGGGGGGGGGGGTCTTATGTATTGTAAGATTTGGAATCTATTTGAGGTGTGGAAGGTGAGCAGGAATTAACGAAGGTTGGAAAAAGGAATATTGGGGTTTCTGCTTGCATTGGGGTGTAGATGAAAAAGTTGAGAACATGTAGAAAGCAAAGAATGATCTAAGAGGGAAGGGAAAAGGTTGTAAGTAGGTTGATGAAGGTTTGCAACAGCAGGTGTTCAGAGTGGAGTAGAAGAGGAAGGGGGTCAGGAGTCATTATGGTATTGGGTAGGGGAATTGCAGAAAAAAAAGGTGGGGGGGGGTCTGGGTCACATAACAATTTAATGGAGTTGTATATTATGAATAATAATGATAGATCCGGATGTATCTGGTCACTGTTGGGGAGATACTAAAACTGGAGAGTGCAAAATCTGGTGCAGCTCTGCACAGAAACCAATCAGCTTCCATGTTTGTCAAAGCTTAAGGCCTCTTTCACACGGGGCAGATCAGTCATGATCCGCCCCGTGAACACACGCTGGCTCAGCGGGGATCGCTCCGCCGATCCCCGCTGAGCAGGAAGATGACAGGTGCATCGCTGCACGCTGTGCAGCGACGGACCTGTCAGAGCGCCGCTCTCCCCTATGGGGGGATCGGATGATGACGGTCCGTAGTGTCCGTCGTCATCCGATCCGATCCGAAAACGGAGGGAAAAGTAGGTTTTTCCTCCGTTACACTTTTCGGATCGGAGCGGGGTCGGATGTCAGCGGACATGTCACCGCTGACATCCGACGCTCCATAGGGATGACTGTATGTCCGTTTTTCATCCGAAAACGGATGGATGAAAAACGGACATACGGATCATCCGTGTGAAAGAGGCCTAATTGAACAAGCTGGAGTTAGAAATTGATTGGCTACCATGCACAGCTGCACAAAATTCTGTGTGCTCTAGTTTTAGAAAATCTCCCCCTGTGTTTCAGCCAAAAACCTATATTTTAGGAAATGTGGTGTGGGTATCATTTAGAATAGCTGTAGTTCACCTTTTGGACCATTTTTTCCTGTTACACCCATACATATGTTTAATACCTTGGGCCGGGGATAAACAATGCAGGTAGCTGTGCATTGGACTTACAAAGCACTGATCACAGTTGCAATGCTCTCCAGGCTTAAATGCAAACATTTAAGGATCAACTCATCAATTTGAATTTATCAATTCATTATGGGTACATTTAATATATATTTTTAAAAGGTGAACTATATCTTTTACTTGTTTTTAGAGTCTGAGAGATGATTACTGCTGCATTACATAATGATAACATTTCAGTTTTCCTTACCTTCCCTCTTTATGTCGTACAATCTTTATTCACACCCTGCCCAAGTCAATGAGCTGTATACATCTGTGTCTCCAGGTGAGGTGTCAGCTGTCTTATTGTGCATCCATGGCCACATTATGGTTCAGTTGGAGCAATTACCGTACTGCTCCTATGACTGTGACTGAGTGCAAACATCTTGTGAAAACTGGAATATGTTTTAATGTAAGAGCTTGATTCAGTACTATTATAAATAATATACAATTATGTACATGAATCCGTCTCAAGGTTATCAGGACAGTCAAGGTAGTCCGTGTCATTATGCATTTATTCAACAAGACTCCTTTGTTTAAGAAAGCCCATCCTTTATCATTAAAGTGATTGTAAAGGCACAATTTTTTTTTTTTTAATAATAGTGTAGCACCCTCTACATTAGGTAGGTGCTAGGAGTAGCTTTTTGTTAGTGCAGGTAAATCTAATCAGGCCTAGGCCTGTTTGCTTTGATCTGTGTGGGCTGGAAGTGGCTCAGAGTAGGCTGGTGACTCACAGATAGCATCATCTTTCGGTTACCTCTTTTCTGCTTCTAGAGGATTCTAGAAGGAAAGAGGGGAAGAGAGGCGGCGCTGTCTGGGGTGTTCTAAGGAGCCCTGACCAATCCCCAACCTGGATTGACAGGGGGCAGGCCTCCTTGATATACCCAGAGTCAGCCCAGCTGGGGAGGAGTTGTTGGGTGGAAGAAGATGGAGATGGAGCACTAGGTTGTCGGGGCCTTTGAGGCACTCCCCAGTCTGGTGGGCGGGGGGTGACCTTGGGCCTGAGGGGTTCGGGTTCAAGTCGGAGCCATGCTGAGAAACAATGAAGGATCTGAACATGAGGCACAAGAGAGGAACCGAGAAAGACAACGGGAGCTAGAATTGCCGGCAAGTCCCCAGGAGGGATCCACCGGAGTGCAGCCAGGAGGGCTTGTGAGTGAGAGGCACAGTTGGGAAAGCTGGGGACGCATGCCGGAGCGGACTGGGAGTGTGCAGTCTGAGATGGATGTAGAGCCAGCAGGAGAGACTGTGATGTCATGGGCAGTGGAGTTGGGCAGCTGCAGCCGGGAGGGCTGGCAGGGGTTGTAGAGGACTGACTGGGAGCAGTAGTCCATCAAGGTCAGCTAGCACCAAAGACTTTCCTATTTTTGTTGCTACACTAAAGGGGCCTGTGGTCCCTGCCTGCAAATGGCAGTTGGTAAGGCCTGGCTGGCACCAGAGTCAGGCCTAACCATGTGCTAGCTGTACCAGTAACCAAGTATTGTACAGGAGAGAGAGGAACAGTCTATAAATAAGCCTTGTGCTGGAGGACACTGGAGCTCTAGAAGTGTAAATAGAGGTTCCATCTGATCATCTTATTGATTCCATAATTGGTTCTGGGCATCCCATATTTTTCCTTACCCTATCCAAGTTCAAAATCCCTCAATAAAATACAAAACAAACATATGGACTGTTCATTGTCTCAAGAGTGAATAGGAAGTGAATCCTGGGAAGGGACAGGTGGACCACAATATCCAGCAGCCCTTACGGGGGTACCTCTAAAATACATGTTATACTTACCTGCTCTGTGCAGTTGGTTTTGCACAGAGCAGGCCGGATCCTCCTCTTCTCGGGTCAATCTTTGCTGCTCCTGGCCCCTCCCTCCTGTCAAGTGCCCCCACAGCAAGCAGCTTGCTATGGGGGCACACAAGCCGAGCTGCAGCTCCACGTGTCCATTCAGACCCAGAGCTGCCTTTCGGCCCTGCCCTCTCTCTCCCCTGATTGGCTAACTGACTTTGATTGGCAGCCACTGGAGCCTATGGCGCTGCTGCTGTGTCTCAGCCAATCAGGGGGGAGAGTCCCAGTGGGCCGAGGGATTCGTGGACGTCGCTGGACAGAGAGGGGGCTCAGGTAAGTATTACGGGGTGCTGGGAAGGCTGCTACACAAAGAAGGCTTTTTATCTTATTGCATAGAATGCATTAAGATAAAAAACCTTCAGACTTTACAACCCCTTTAAGGCCTCATGCACACAGGGCGTTAGAAAAAACAACCTGCAAAGCCAGTACTGACGCCAGGAAAAAGCGGCTGTAAAAACGCACTTTTAGAATTGTTTTGCAATGGCATTAAAGCGGAAGTAAACCCTGATGGGTTTTACTTCCTCTTTATTCCCTTGCAAAGTAAAAGCATAATGGGCTAGTATGCATTGCATACTAGCCCATTATGTGGCACTTACCTGCAAACGAATCCCACGATGTCCGCGATGTCCATCTTTGCCCCTTTTCCTTCCTACCTCCGGCTGGAGCCGCGTGACGTCACTCCCGTATATGCGCACAGGAGCCGCCAGTCACGGCACACGCTGGGGAAAAAACAGCACGGAGGGCTGTTTCTTCACTGCGCATGCGCCGATGACATCACCGACGCACTACAATGTAAATATCTCCTAAACGGCGCACGTTTTGGAGATATTTTCAGTACACATAGGTAAGCCTTATTATAGGCTTACCTATATGTAAAAATGTCTCTGCCCGCTTCTACTTTCCTCAACCAAATCCAATTACTACAGCTTAAAAACGCTTGACGCAGCTTAACACCATATACGGCATTAACACGCTTGACGCGGTATCAGGCATTTTTATAGCTTAACGCTGCGGCTCCAGAACACGCTGGTCCTGGGTTTTTTGTGCAGCTTGAAAACGCCTATTGCACTTACAGCTCCTAAAAGCCTATGTGTGCCTGGACACATAGAATAACATGGAGAGGCATTTTTAAGCTGTAAAAAAAAAATGCCTGACACCCCTAGGAGCAGCTGTAAAAATGTTCAGTGTGCATGAGGCCTAAAATTATTTGCTTGAGCTCTAAAAAAGTGACAATGCCTAGGCTGAGAGCGGCATTCTGGGAGAAAGAGAAATTGACTGTGCCTAGGCTAGGAAGGGCGTTCCAAAAGAATGAGAAATCGACTGTGCCTAGGATAAGAGCGGCATCTTTCAGGAGAAAAAGGCAGGGTGTCCCATCATCTCTGGAAGAAATAAACAGTTCCTGTTAGCGTTAGGCCCCTTTCACACAGGGCAGATTCTGTCGCGATCATCAGGGGATCTATGAGCTAATCCCCTGTTGATCGGAGCAGAGCAGGGTGGATGACAGGTCCATGTTTCTACTAATTTCTGCAGAGTGTACACGGACAGACCCCGTTCTGCTCTATGGGTAGCCGGGAGCAATCGGACTCCACTATCTGTTTTCACTTGGCTACCTCGATCCGCAATGCCTAAATGGAAGAAGACGGAGTCCTCTCCCATTTTTTTTTTTTTTAGCGGGCCTGATCGGACCTAGAGGTAGGTGGGTGTAAACGGACACAAGTTCATTTATACCCGCCTGTCCACAGGGAAGAATGGACCTTCCAACATGGTCCACCTGAAAAACTGACTGATCAGAACGCTCATCTAAAGGGGCCTTACACTTTCTCATTACTTAGCTTGTATTCCCTTAAAGTGATATTAAGGGCCCTTTCACATGGGCTGTCAGATCAGGCCCTATTCGGACCCTCCATACAGCCCTATGGAGCCGTGACACGTCTGCTGACATCCGACACTATCCGATCCGATTCTGTCCACAAAATCCAGACAGATGGTGGTTCTTTATTCCATTCGCCTAGCAGATACAGCTCTTACAGCTCTTAAGAATAGCCACCCCCCCATTTTTCAAGGGACCAAAAGTAATTGGACAATTGGATCAAAAGCTGTTTCATGGCCAGGTGTGGGCTACTCCTTTATTATTTCTTCATCAATTACGAGGCTGGACAGCCAAGGAGATCCCAGGGGAGGACCCATCTTGGAGAGATCACGCGGTGAGCTGGTCTATGGAGGGGCCTGGTGACTCGGTTGGAGGACGTATCCAAAAGAAGTAATTATACAGCATAGTTTTGCCGGTTCGGCTTAAGGGTTCAGGCACTGTGACTCACTTTCACTGCAGAAAAATCTGATACATCCTGTGGCAGAGGATCGTATGGATTTATCCCCCAAAACAAGTCTATGGCAGAGACTTTTGATTCGTGCTGCGTGCTGGCTGCTAGACCGGTGAGAGAGGCCTATCCAGACGAGCAAGGAGTGTGTCCCACGAGGGGAGCGCATTCCACATAATTATCTGAATTCTACCAGGACATTTGCCGCTAAGATTCTACAAGAAGATATTTGAGTTTCTCCTGAAAGTTTCCTTTTCCGCCTCTTCCCTGCTACTTCCTAAAGTTTGTCTGTTTAATAAAGCATTGAAAAACGTACTCCAGTGTTGGTGCGTGTGTCGTCCAGAAGTAAACTCAACGGAACCCTAGACCCGGTGCCGGTGAAACAGAGGGAAGCAAAGTGAAGGTAACAAGCCCGCTTAGATCAGCAGCTCCACCGAGAGTTAGTGCTACACCTTTATCTGAGATAAAGCAGCAAATCATTTGAACACCATATGGTTCAGTTGCTGTCTTGCCTCCACCGAGGAGATTTTTTTGTCAGGTTTTAAATGCTGTATATCCATTGAGGAGATTTGCCCTCACTTCCTGTTCTGTTTGACACACGTCTCCTGGGCAGGAAGTGAAGGGAAATTTCCCTTCTGGGATTGCAGACAGCAATATAATACTGGCAGAGATTTTATTTTGGGGTAGACAACCTTGGCACTCCAGCTGTGGTGAAACTAAAAGTTCCCTGTGGTATTGCAGGAGGCATGCCCGTATTTGTAGTTTCACCACAATTGGAGTACCAATCTTGCTTACCCCTGCTCTAAACCTTCCTCATTCTACTAGAAAGTATGCGTCCATTGCTTCCTGTGTCACAGTTTGGGGTGTTCTGCTTATTTTCTGTTCTGTCTAACACCCGTTAAAAGGACAAAAGACAGGAAAATGGGATATATCACCTCACTTCCTGTTATGCCTAACATTGGCCTAGTAGACAGGAAGTAAGCGGCATTATGCCCCGTACACACGGTCGGATTTTCAGGTGGAAAATGTGTGATAGGACCTTGTTGTCAGAAATTCCGACCGTGTGTAGGCTCCATCACACATTTTCCATCGGAATTTCCGACACACAAAGTTTGAGAGCTTACTATAAAATTTTCCGACAACAAAATCCGTTGTCGGAAATTCCGATCGTGTGTACACAAATCCGATGCACAAAGTGCCACGCATGCTCAGGCGCTTTACTTAACACTATAGCGCTTGAAAAACCCCTGAAAAACACCCCAGTGTGAAAGGGGTCTTAAATTTGAACTTTACCTATAATTTGAACATTTTTGAATAGACAGGCTTTTCATTGCAGAATATTATATTATGTTTAGGGCTGGGAGATTTCCAAAAAAAAATTTGCGATTTTCGTAAAAAAAAATCAATTCACGATTCGATCAAGTTTTCTTTTTTTTTGGACACCGCTCCGTTCCTGAGGAGCTGCGGGCAGGAGTTTTAAGCTGAGGCCGCGGCTTCGGCCTAGTCAGCGGCGTCCAGCCTCGCGGACTAGGCTGAAGCTGCGGCCTCACCTAAAAACTCATGCCCGCAGCTCCTCAGGACCGGCGCGGTGAAAAAAAAAAATCTAAAAAAATCGATTTGCTTAAATTTTGAATCGATTTGACCTCTCAACTCGATTCAAGATTTAAATCTATTTTTTCCCCAGCCCTAATTATGTTATACAGTATATAATATTTTATATATATATATATATATATATATATATATATATATATATACACATATATATATATATATAGGGCTTTTTTTCTCAAACAATAGGTGCTGGAACTTAAACCACGACCCCACAAAACCCCTCCCCCTACACACACCCTCCAAATCACATAAAATAATGGGTGTGGTCATTCAAATTTCACAAACAGCAGGAAGGTCTTAAAGGGGCATTAAATACCAGGATTGCATTACATACAGAGTGCAGAGTTCTTCATCAATTAAGCAGGTAAAAGGTCTGGAGTTGATCGTAAGTGTGGTACTTGCATTTGGAATCTATTGCTGTGAACCTACATCATGCGTTCAAAGAAGCTGTCCATGAAAGTAAAACAGGCTATTGTAAGGCTTCAAAAATTAAAGAAATTCATCAGAGAGATAGCAGCAACAATAGGAGTGGCCAAAATCAACAGTTTGGTACATTCTGTGGAAAGAAAAATGCACTGGTGAGCTCAGCAACATAAAAAGGTCTGGACGTCCACGGAAGACAACAGTGGTGGATGATCGCAGGATCCTCTCTATGGTAAAGAAAAACCCATTCACAACATCCAGACAAGTGAAGGACACTCCAGGAGGTGAGTATATCATTGTTCAAGTCTACAATCAAGAGAAGACTTCACAAGAGCAAATACAGAGGGTTCACCACAAGGTACAAACCATTCATAAGCCTGAAGAATAGAAAAGCCAGATTAGACTTTGCCAAAAAACATCTAAAAAAGCCAGACGAGTTATGGAAAAGCATTTTTTGGATGGGTGAAATTAAGACTAATCTGTACCAGAATGACGGGAAGAAAAAAGTGTGGAGAAGGCTTGGAACAGCTGATTCATGATCCAAAGCACACAACGTCATCTGTAAAACATGGTGGAGGCAGTGTGATGGCATGGACATGCATGGCTTCCAGTGGCACTGGGTCATTGGTGTTTATTGATGATGTGACAGAAGACAGAAGCAGTCAGATGAATTCTGCAGTGTTTAGAGATATACTGTCAGCCCAGATTCAGGCAAATGCAGCAAAGTTATTTGGACGGCACTTCACCTTACAGATGGACAATGATCCAAAACACACTCCAAAAGCAACCCATGAGCTTTTGAAGGAAAAGAAGTATAATATTCTGTAATGGCCGAGTCAATCGCCTGATCTCAACCCAATTGAGAATGCATTTCACTTGCCGAAGGCAAAACTAAAGGCAGAAAGACCCACAAACAAAGAACAATGGAAGACCGCTGCAGTTAGAGCCTGGCAAAGCAACAGAAAGGAGGAAACCCAGTCTTTGGTAATGTCAATGGGTTCCAGTCTTCAGGCAGTCATTAAAAAAATTTAAACAACATATTAAAAATGAACATTTTATTTATGATTATATTCATTTGTCCAATTACATTTGAGCTTTTAAAAATGTGTTTAAAAATGGTTGCAGTTTCTAAAATTTGTACTTGATATTTATGTTCAACCCCTTGAATTAAAGCTGAAAGTCTGCACTTCAAATTCATTTGGATTGTTTCATTTAAATTGTATTATTCTGGTGGCATACAGAGCCAAAATTATGAAAATTGTGTCCAAATATATATGGACTTAACTGTACAGCCCATAATAGGTTGCTCTCAAGGCAGTCAGAAACAATAGAACAATGGGGTACAGCCACACCTCAAACAATCTAGTAAATAGTCTATGAGACCAAGCTCATACAATATTCCAGCTGTTGGAAAGGTGGAATTCATGTATCTTCATATATTTCTTGAGGGATATTGTTCAGAAATATTACTGTACCAAGTGAAAGAGCCCCTTCATTTTTTTCTTTCAACACAAACCACACATATAGAACCCTGGATAACAGGGGTAAAATGAAATGCTGAGTCTGGTGCAGTTGTATGGTGAGTCTGGTTACTGCAGACCCAACTGGGGTTCTCGGTCACCCTGTGCCCCTAATAGACACAGGGTGAATTACATATAGGAGGGGCCAGGGGAGCTGGACAAGGAATTTCCAGAGCTCTCTAAGTTATGCTGGGTTCCACAAGCCCCCCACCCAAAGTGACTCTGTCACACTCAGTTTTTAAGCACTTTTAGGAGATAATGTAATCACTTACTCAGTAAGCAACTTCTTTATCATTTTACCCTTACCTATGTTCCCGTTTAAGTTGGTGACATGACTGTTGCTCCAGGTTTTCTGTTTCAGGGTGGCTATTTTTTCTTGCAGCATGCAATGAAGCCACCCTTGCATGCAGTGACTAGAGTTGTGTCCCTGGCCCCTACACTGTGTGCATAAATAGAAACACCCCTAGGATGGCAAGGTACTCCCCAGCTCCTCCCTTCTCTAACCTATTCGATTGGTTGGAGATTGCACTGTCCACTGCTATCTCTTTCCTTGGAAGACCAGTAGTTCAGGGGAACAGAATTGAAAGCTTTAACCACTTGCTTACAGGGCACTTAAACCCCCCTCCTATCCAGACCAATTTTCAGCTTTCAGCGCTGACGCACTTTGAATGACAATTGCGCGGTCATACAACACTGTACCCAAATGAAATTTTTACCATTTTTTCACCACAAATAGAGCTTTCTTTTGGTGGTATTTGATCACCTCTGCGGTTTTTACTTTTTGTTAAAAAAATTTAAAATACTGAATTTTTATAAAAAAAAAAAATTTTATTTTTTTATATTTTGTTATAAATAATTTAAAACGGGTAATTTTTCTCCTTCATTGATGTACGCTGATGAGGCGGCAGTGATGGGCACTGATAGGCGGCAGTGATGGGCACTGATGGGTGGCAGTGATGGGCAGCACTGGCAGGTGGCACTGATTGGCACTACAGGTGGGCATTGGTAGGTGGCACTTGTGGGCATTGATAGGTGACACTTGTTGGCATTGATAGGTGGCACTTGTGGGCACTGTTAGGTGGCACTGTGGGCACTGTTAGGTGGCACTCTGGGCAGTGTTAGGTGGCACTGATGAGGCAGATGTTGTGCTTCCATTTCGGGACCGATGTCCCTGACACCTGAGCCGGTGATCGGCTTTTTTCTCTACTCGCTCTGTCAGCGCGAGTAAAAAAAAAAATGATTACCGATCTTTTGTTTACATCATGTGATCAGCTGTCATTGGCTGACAGCTGTTTACATGGTAAGGGGCCAGGACCGGCCCCTTACTCGGATCGGTGATCAGCCGAGTCTCAGTGACTCGGTGATCACAGCGCGCCCGGGGAGTGTGCACAGGGGAGGCCGTCATATGACGGCCTCCCGGGAATGCGGGTCCGCGCTGTGGCCGTCATTCGGCCATAGCGCGGATGTCTAGTGGTTAAGCTGCAGGTTCTGGGGTAAGAATTTTAACAAATAGTTTACTGGAGAATGTTTAATTTATTGTACTCATTATGTTAAGTTAAACACCACTGAGGGTTTACTATTTGAGTGAAAAAATACCTGTTGATCCTGCCAGACATCCAATAAGTGTAGACCGCGGTGTTATCTAAAGCACTCTGCACAGCCCTGCTTAGGCTTATCTTGGTGAACTATGGAACCTCCACCCCCCCCCCCATATTATTGAAGCTGCATAGCTTGGCAATAGGCAGCCTGATGCTGTTTCTGGGAGAGCTGTGCTTGGGAGATGACAAGACCTGGAACAGACATAACACCCACAGATGGGATGGTTAGGCTACCATTTGGGACACGGGAGCAGAGTCCATGGAGGAACACTGGCTCTATGTAATAAAGATGAGGAGGGAGGGAGGGAGGTGTTCTGTAGGCCTGTACTTGGGTGACCCTAGGACAGGAAGTGTGTTTTTGTCAGAATCATCAGAAAAATAAAGGCAAAGCCATGCAAAAAGAGGAAAGCACACACAGCTCTGAACTGGTAAGCTACTAGAGCGGGGAAGGGCTAGAACTTTTGTCTGTGTCCTGTTACATATACTGTACATGTGCTGTACAATTAATCATTAGGCAGGTAGGCCTGTGCTTGTACTCTGTAGAGAGGTTTCCCTGCATATTTAGAATGCTAGACATTTTTCTTCTACCACCAACACAACACAAATGTAGAAATCATCTCATGTAAACTAATTTTTAACATTTCAAGCCCAACCCCAGCAAAAATTGTTTTTCCCTTTGTAGCGCTGGTAGATTTACAATCTACCGCAGGTTAGGTAAATTTAGTAAATTGTGTGTTAGGAAGGTTAAAAGTTTGCCTCTGTTCCAGCTTGGCTGACGTTGTGTGTGTTTCCGTGCTGACCGGTGGGTGTCGCTGTTGCCACTGGTCAGTGTTGGAAAGGCAACGTGTATAGATGCTCCTCTGTCTCGGAGACAAGCTCGGTGGAGGTGGTCCTCCGAGTTGCATTCTGGGAAGAGGGTATTTATGGGACAGACGCCATGTTCTAGGGTTCGTTCTACAGCCACCTGCTGGCCCTCCTGGCCGACAGGTATGCGTTAAGGAGCTACCTCGTGGTCCTCCGATCGGGAGGCCCACGATACAGCGGCGCAGGGGTGGGTCCAGAGGCTTGTCTGGAGCCTGCCACTGCGGCCGAGGAATGGTCCTGAGCTGTCGGTCCTGTGTGACGAAGCTGGACAGCCGAGGAGATCCCAGGGGAGGACCCGTCTTGGAGAGATCACGCAGCGTGCTGGTCTATAGAGGGGCCTGGTGACTCGGTTGGAGGACGTATCCAAAAGAAGTAACTATACAGCATAGTGTTGCCGGTTCGGCTTAAAGGTTCAGGCACTGTGACTGACTTTCACTGCAGAAAAATCTGATACATCCTGTGGCAGAGGATCGTACGGATTTATCCCCCCCAAACAAGTCTGTGGCATAGACTTTTGATTCGTGCTGCGTGCTGGCTTCTAGACCGGTGAGAGAGGCCTATCCAGACGAGCAAGGAGTGTGTCCCACGAGGGGAGCGCATTTCACATAATTATCTAAATTCTACCAGGACATTTGCCGCTAAGATTCTACAAGAAGATATTTGAGTTTCTCCTGAAAGTTTCCTTTTCCGCCTCTTTCCTGCTACTTCCTAAAGTTTGTCTGTTTAAAAAAGCATTGAAAACGTACTCCAGTGTTGGTGCGTGTGTCGTCCAGAAGTAAACTCAACGGAACCCTAGACCCGGTGCCGGTGAAACAAGGGAAGCAGAGTGAAGGTAACAAGCCCGCTTAGATCAGCAGATCCACCGAGAGTTAGTGCTACACCTTTATCTGAGATAAAGCAGCAAATCATTTGAACACCATATGGTTCAGTTGCTGTCTGGTCTCCACCGAGGAGATTTTTTTGTCAGGTTTTAAATGCTGTATATCCATTGAGGAGATTTGCCCTCACTTCCTGTTCTGTCTGACACACGTCTCCTGGGCAGGAAGTGAAGGGAAATTTCCCTTCTGGGATTGCAGACAGCAATATAATACTGGCAGAGATTTTATCTTGGGGTAGACAACCTTGGCACTCCAGCTGTGGTGAAACTAAAAGTTCCCTGTGGTATTGCAGGAGGCATGCCCGTATTTGTAGTTTCACCACAATTGGAGTACCAATCTTGCTTACCCCTGCTCTAAACCTTCCTCATTCTACTAGAAAGTATGTGTCCATTGCTTCCTGTGTCACAGTTTGGGGTGTTCTGCTTATTTTCTGTTCTGTCTAACACCCGTTAAAAAGACAAAAGACAGGAAAATGGGATATATCACCTCACTTCCTGTTATGCCTAACATTGGCCTAGTAGACAGGAAGTAAGCGGCATTATGCCCCGTACACACGATCGGATTTTCAGGCGGAAAATGTGTGATAGGACCTTGTTGTCAGAAATTCCGACCGTGTGTGGGCTCCATCACACATTTTCCATCGGAATTTCCGACACACAAAGTTTGAGAGCTTACTATAAAATTTTCCGACAACAAAATCCGTTGTCGGAAATTCCGATCGTGTGTACACAAATCCGACGCACAAAGTGCCACGCATGCTCAGGCGCTTTACTTAACACTATAGCGCTTGAAAAACGCCTGAAAAACGCCCCAGTGTGAAAGGTTTCTTAAAGTGGAACTTTACCTATAATTTGAACATTTTTGAATAGACAGGCCTTTCATTGCAGAATATTATATTATGTTTAGGGCTGGGAGATTTTCCCCCAAAAAATCTGCGATTTTCTTAAAAAAAACTCGATTCACGATTCGATCAAGTTTTCTTTTTTTTTGGACACCGCGCCGTTCCTGAGGAGCTGCGGGCAGGAGTTTTTAGGTGAGGCCGCGGCTTCGGCCTAGTCAGCGGCGTCCAGCCTCGCGGACTAGGCTGAAGCCGCGGCCTCACCTAAAAACTCATGCCCGCAGCTCCTCAGGACCGGCGCGGTGAAAAAAAAAAATCTAAAAAAATCGATTTGCTTAAATTTTGAATCGATTTGACCTCTCAACTCGATTCAAGAGTCATTTGACGGTGGGCGGGCAGCAACCAGTTAAAGGTAACCATCCTCACCTGTGATCTGTTTGCTTGTAATTAGTGTTTGTGTATAAAAGGTCAATGAGTTTCCTCCTGACAGACCCTTGTACCTTTCATCCAGTGCTGCACTGACTTTTCTGGATTCTGAGTCATGGGGTAAGCAAAAGAATTTTCAATGGATCTGCAGGAAAAGGTAGTTGAACTGTATAAAACAGGAAAGGGATATAGAAAGATATCCAAGGAATTGAGAATGCCAATCAGCAGTGTTGAAACTCTAATCAAGAAGTGGAAAATGAGGGGTTCTGTTGAAACCAAACCACTAAACTCAAATTTCAGCCACAACTGCCAGGAAGATAGTTTGGAATGCAAAGAAAAACCCACAAATAACTTCATGTGAAATACAGGACTCTCTAAAAACATGTGGTGTGGCTGTTTTAAGATTTACAATAAGGAGGCACTTGAGGAAAGATGGGCGCCATGGTCGAGTCGCCAGAAGAAAACCATTACTACGCAAATGCCACAAAGGTTCTGGAGTGGCCATCTCAGTCTCCTGACCTCAATATCATTGAGCCACTCTGGGGAGATCTCAAACGTGCCGTTCATGCAAGACAGCTTAATAATTTACAGGAACTGGAGGTTTTTTGCCACAAGGAATAGGCAGCTTTACCATCTGAGAAGATAAAGAACCTCATCCACAAATACCACAAAAGACTTCAAGCTGTCACTGATGTTAAAGGGGGCAATACACGGTATTAAGACCTTGGGTATGTAAACTTATGATCAGGGTAATTTGGGTAGTTTCTGTTGAGATCATGATTTAAAAAGAGTAAACACAGTTGATTGACAATAAATGGCTTCAGCCAAACACTAACCATGAGTTAAAGAAAAGTTTTTGTGTTGTCATTCATATTCTCTGAAAAATGGCCAAGAAATCATATATTCTGCCAGGGTATGTAAACTTATGAGCACAACTGTGTATATATATATATATATATATATATATATATATATATATATATATATATATATATATATATATATATATACAGTGAGGACGGAAAGTATTCAGACCCCCTTAAAATTTTTACTCTTTGTTATATTGCAACCATTTGCTAAAATCATTTAAGTTCATTTTTTTTCCTCATTAATGTACACACAGCACCCCATATTGACAGAAAAACACAGAATTGTTGACATTTTTGCAGATTTATTAAAAAAGAAAAACTGAAATATCACATGGTCCTAAGGCCCCTTTCACACGGGACGGATCCGTGTTGATCCGCCCCGTGAACATCCGCTGCTCTGCGGGGATCGCTCCGTTTTCCCCAGCTGAGCCGGCGGATGACAGGGCGGGACCCGCACACTGTGCAGGGACCACCCCGTCAGATCTCCGCTCTCCCCTATGGGGGATCGGAGGAACACGGACCGTCTGTCCGTGTTCCTCCGATCCGCTCTGCAGACGGATAGAAAAATAGGATTTTCTTCCGTCCGCAGAATCGGACGAGAGCGGAGCCGGATGACATCGGGTGTTTGCGGATGTACATCCGCTGACACCCGCTATTCCATAGGGATGCCTGTATGTCCGTATTTCATCAGAAAACGGATGGATAAAATACGGACATACGGTCCGCATGTGTGAAAGGGGCCTAAGTATTCAGACCCTTTGCTATTATATTTAACTCAGGTGCTGTCCATTTCTTCTGATCATCCTTGAGATGGTTCTACACCTTCATTTGAGTCCAGCTGTGTTTGATTATACTGATTGGACTTGATTAGGAAAGCCACACACCTGTCTATATAAGACCTTACAGCTCACAGTGCATGTCAGAGCAAATGAGAATCATGAGGTCAAAGGAACTGCCTGAGGAGCTCAGAGACAGAATTGTGGCAAGGCACAGATCTGGCCAAGGTTACAAAAAATTTCTGCTGCACTTAAGGTTCCTAAGTGCACAGTGGGCTCCATAATCCTTAAATGGAAGACGTTTGGGACGACCAGAACCCTTCCTAGAGCTGGCCGTCCAGCCAAACTGAGCTATCGGGGGAGAAGAGCCTTGGTGAGAGAGGTAAAGAAGAACGCAAAGATTACTGTGGCTGAGCTCCAGAGATGCAGTCGGGAGATGGGAGAAAGTTGTAGAAAGTCAACTATCACTGCAGCCCTCCACCAGTCGGGGCTTTATGGCAGAGTGGCCCGACGGAAGCCTCTCCTCAGTGCAAGACATGAAAGCCCGCATGGAGTTTGATAAAAAACACCTGAAGGACTCCAAGATGGTGAGAAATAAGATTCTCTGGTCTGATGAGACCAAGATAGAACTTTTTGGTCCTAATTCTAAGCGGTATGTGTGGAGAAAACCAGGCACTGCTCATCACCTGTCCAATACAGTCCCAACAGTGAAGCATGGTGGTGGCAGCATCATGCTGTGGGGGTGTTTTTCAGCTGCAGGGACAGGGTGACTGGTTGCAATTGAGGGAAAGATGAATGCGGCCAAGTACAGGGATATCCTGGACGAAAACCTTCTCCAGAGTGCTCAGGACCTCAGACTGGGCCGAAGGTTTACCTTCCAACAAGACAATGACCCTAAGCACGCAGCTAAAATAATGAAGGAGTGGCTTCACAACAACTCTGTGACTGTTCATGAAAGGCCCAGCCAGAGCCCCAATTGAGCATCTCTGAAAAGACCTAAAAATGGCTGTCCACCAACGTTTACCATCCAACCTGACAGAACTGGAGAGGATCTGCAAGGAGGAATGGCAGAGGATCCCCAAATCCAGGTGTGAAAAACTTGTTGCATCTTTCCCAAAAACACTCATGGCTGTATTAGATCAAAAGGGTGCTTCTACTAAATACTGAGCAAAGGGTCTGAATACTTAGGACCATGTGATATTTCAGTTTTTCTTTTTTAATAAATCTGCAAAAATGTCAACAATTCTGTGTTTTTCTGTCAATATGGGGTGCTGTGTGTACATTAATGAGGAAAAAAATGAACTTAAATGATTTTAGCAAATGGCTGCAATATAACAAAGAGTGAAAAATTTAAGGGGGTCTGAATACCTTCCGTCCCCACTGTATATATATATATATATATTGTATATTTGTATATAAACATATGTGATCATCTGTTCAAGTTTTGGGCAAACATCATTTAAAAAAATGTATATAAAGGCCACGTAAGTGAAGAGGAAATCCACACCCTGCCCGTTTCAATTACAACTGGTGAGGTAAAAACATTCCCTTCCAAGTCAACTATATACATTGCTAGGGTTTAAAAACATTTCTGCAGATTCTTACTTGCTCTCATTGTGTAGATACAACTGAAGTGCTAAAGGGAATGGAAGGAAAAACTGCCATTGCTAGAATCACATTATCAGTCTCAGCATACAACAATTGTTGGCACCTCTTCATCCCATTACCTAGGCTCGGCTTCTCTCACCCAAAATGAAACTCACTTTGCAGTGGATGACTCTAATTTAACCTCAAGCTCTGTGAGGACTTCTGGGAAAACTGAAAGCTAGTTTAAAAAATTCTAAGAACTGCTAAGAGAAACTGTTGCTTTAGTTGCATAAGAGAGAAATTTTATTGACAGTTCTAGGAAATGGAAAGCGGTAAATAAAAAGTGGAAGTCATTTTTATAGCAATTTAAACAATAGCTTGTCATATATGGTATATTATATGTTATTACAGTATTAAATTCCTCTAAAAAGTGAAAACAAGAAATACTTTGCATTCTGTTCCTAAATTCTGCTACTTTCAGTAATATCCCATATTACGCTGCATGGACCAAGCACGGGTTTGCTTTAACTATATTGACGTCATGATACAACTTTTTAAGTTATTGCGCACAATGTAATGGGCAGTGTTAACAAGAATTACCATTGCAGCAAGGAACTAAGGCTGGCCATACATTATACAATTCTCTTGTACAATTTTCCTTTGGATTTACCAAAACCTTATATTATGAGGTCACACCTAAACACTTTCAATTTGTATGCAATCAGACAGGCCCTTGTGCTACACAGTTGAAAGTAAATCTAAAGGAAATTGAACAAGAAAATTGTATAATGTATAATCAGTTTAAGAATGTGCACACATCCTAAAATCCTGACCAATTAGCAATATTAGTTATAGGATGGGCATTCAAACTTTAAAATGTATGTAATGGCAAAACTTTTTTTCCTTTTGCAATTTTTTTTTTTTTGTGAAAGATCACTCTATGGATAGCAATATTACACATGTACATTGATAATTGCATAACTGCAAACTGCTGGCCATTTACCAGTCACACCTACACCATGGTGTCGCTTAGCCCCTCTTATGCTATCTACGTCTTTGACGGCATCAGGGCACATAGGACTTTACCAACCCAAGTCAGGCTTTGTAAATACAAGATATGAATAGAATGGGGGGGCCGAGCGACACCGTGGTAAATGGCAATGACTGAGGAAAAATTATCCCCCCTGTAGCGCTCTGCAGGCAGTACTATAAATATTAAGAAAAAAAAATAAGTAAAGCCTTTTTCTTAATTTTTTTTTTTTTTCAGTGGCTTAGTAGATGCCTCCTACTTACTCTTATGTGGTAGTGAAGTGTTCATTTTGACATCAAATTTCAATTTAGTTTTAGTCCTAGTCTTTTGAGTAAAATGCCATTTTAGTTTTAATCGTATTTTAGTCATCTGAATTGTTTTAGTTTTAGTCACATTTTAGTCTAATAAAATAGTGTTAATTTCATCAACAAAAATATTTTTGTTTACAAAAATTTACACTGCCTGTAGCCACGTGCAATGGATGTGATTGGTGTGGGGTGGTGGTTACAGGGTTAAAGAATATGTAAAGGTTTGTTTTAAAAAACAAACGAAAAAAAAACAAACATGTCATAATTACCTCCTCTGTAAAGTTGGTTTTGCACAGATTGGCCCCCCGATCCTCCTCTTCTGGGGTCCCTCAGGGGCGCTCTTGGCTCCTCCTCTTCTCGAGTGCCCAGTTGGAGAGCCGCTCTCCCTCGGGGCACTCGTGCTGGCACGCTCCTGTGTCCTGCTGCTGTGTCTATTGACACAGACAGCAGGACTCGGCCCCGCCCCCCGCATCATTGGATTTGATAGACAGCAGCGGGAGCCAATGGCTGCACTGCGATCAATCTATCCAATCAGGACCCGAGACACCGGATGGAGCTGGAAAGACCGGGTTCAGGTAAGTAAAAGGGGGTCTCTGGGGGGCTGCATCACAGGAGGGTTTTCACCTTAATGAATTAAGGTGAAAAACCACGAGGATTTACAACCCTTTTAAAACAGGTGGTGAGGAGGTGATATACCAGCGCCTCAACGCCTGTCAAATGCCTTTGAAAAACGATCTGCTGCGCAGTGTAAAGCCTGTGTAAACTGAGCCTTAGTTTTTCACAAACATGTATTAAACTCATCAGCATATTTAGTGTTTTTTTTTTCACTTAAATCTCTATGAAGTTGTTAGGAAAACTGGGGTTGATTTACTAAATGCAAATAGACTGTGCACTTTTGAAAGTGCAGTTGCACTCTGCAAGGGTAGTTGCTCAATAGCTTAGTAAATGAGGTAAAGTTTCACTACAAAGAATACCCAATCACATGCAAGGAAAAAAGAAAAAAACACATGATTGGATGATGGAAGTTAGCAATGCTCCCCCTCATTTACTAAGCTCTGGAGCAACTGCACTTTGCAAAGTCTATTTGTCTTTAGTAAATCAACCCCACTCTCTCTCCAAGTACCTTGTTCATATGTTCAATACAACAATGTTAGTCTTTATTCCTAGGGGTAGAAAAAAATAGGGAAACTATATAAATACAACAAAACTATTTTTCTCAGTACAAAAAGATTCTACACCAATAAATATAGAACATGATATAATACAATTAAAAAGTATAATACACTTTATTGAGACAGCCAACAATATATTGCAAAATTTCCCAAGAAGCATGTGACCCGACATAAATCACACAGTCACATTATTAAAAACCCTTGTGACCCATCCACCTGCCTGAAAACAACATAATTAACTCAGTTCCTGAGAGTCTGACTGTGAGTCCCGTGCTGGTAGTGGCTCCGGTTACAATGCAATGAGAACACTCATTAACATAAGCAAGAGCACACACTGCAGGGCATTAAAAATAATACGCAATCATAATAGGCCACCCTAGAAGCCCTGAATCTAAACCTAATAACCTGTGTAAAAGGAGCAAAGGAGTGTCTCCTTGGGTTGTTGCAATAGGCATTCAGTGCCATTACCAAATAGGCAGAGTAGGCACCAGTCTAAAAATGTACCCCACTTCATGACCAGGCCGTATTTTGCTATACAACACTGCATTCATTTAACTGACAATTGTGCGGTCATGCAATGCTGTACCCAAATTAAATTTATGTATTTTTTCCCCCCACAAATAAAGCTTTCATTTGGTGGTATTTGATCACCTCTGTGGTTTTTATTTTTTGCGCTATAAACAAAAAAAGACCGACAATTTAGAAAACAAAAAAAACAATATATTTTTTAATTTCTGCTATAAAACATAGCCAATAAAAAAAAATTAAAAATCAAATTTCTTCTTACATTTAGGCCAATATGTATTCTGCTACATGTTTTTGGTAAAAAAAAATTCCAATAAGCGAATATCGATTGGTTTACGCAAAAGTTATAGCGTTTACAAACTATGGTACATATTTATTTATTTTATTTATTTCAGGTACTTATATAGCGCCATCAATATATGCAACGCTTTACATATACATTGTATACAGTCCCTGCCCTCAAGGAGCTTACAATCTAAGGTCCCTAACACACATTCATACATGCACACACTAGGGACAATTTAGACAGGAGCCTATTAACCTAACAGCATGTCTTTAGAGTGTGGGAAGAAACCGGAGTACCAGGAGGAAACCCACACAGACCTGGAACCTGTCCTGTTAAACGGCTGTATGGTCTTGGCCACCGTGCTGCAGCTCAGTTTCAGGGTCTTGCCAATCTTCTTATAGCCTAGGCCATCTTTATGTAGAGCAACAATTCTTTTTTTCAGATCCTCAGAGAGTTCTTTGCCATGAGATGCCATGTTGAACTTCCAGTGACCAGTATGAGAGAGTGAGAGCGATAACACCAAATTTAACACACCTGCTCCCCATTCACACCTGAGTCACATGACACCGGGGAGAGAAAATGGCTAATTGAGCCCAATTTTGACATTTTCACTTAGGGGTGTACTCACTTTTTGTTGCCAGCAGTTTAGACATTAATGGCTGTGTGTTGAGTTATTTTGAGGGGACAGCAAATGTACACTGTTATACAAGCTGTACACTCACTACTTTACATTGTAACAAAGTGTCATTTCTTCAGTGTTGAAGATAGAATAAAATATTTACAAAAATGTGAGGGGTGTACTTACTTTTGTGAGATACTGTGTATAAATATATATATATGGCTTTTTTCCTCAGAAAATAGGTGCAGGAACTCAACCATGACCCCCTAAAAACCCCCTCCCCCACACACACTTTCCAAACCCCATCAAATAATGGGTGTGACCAAATTTCACTAACAGTGGGAGGGAATTGAAGGGACAATAAATACCCTCCTTAAGAGCTTTACCATCTTCCACATGTCTTACTTTTGTTGCGTTATAAAATTGAAGCATCCAGCCGGCTCTAGTATCTCCCAACACACTGTAGGTGGCTCCTTCTCTCTAACTTGCAGGGAGATCATCCAGTGGGGGTGTCGGCATACACAATGCACCCCGGTCACCTGCATCTTCCTTGTCCCCATCCTGCACTCAGTGGGAGCCGCTCAGGAGATCAGATCTGTCTGAGCTGCTGGGAGACAAGCTATCACTGGTAAACACAGAAGCCGGACTTCTGTGTTTACCAGTGATAGTGCTGAGCAGGGAGCAAATGGCTTGATTCAGAGGTGGTGGAACTGAGTTCCACCAAGTTCCAGCTGAAAAAAAGCCCTGTATGTATATATATATATATATATATATATATATATATATATATATGTATATATATATATATATATATATATGTATATATGTATATATATATATATATATATACGTGGTCCTGCACAGGTGGGCCACCCTGTAGCAGTAAATCTGCTATAGGGTGGCCTGGAAATGGTTAAGGGCCCTGGGGGAACAGCTCAAAATAATATTGATTTGATCTTGAAAGGAAATGACAATGAAGCTTACTTAAATTGTTTTCAAGAGAAAGAAAACATGAATCAACTCAAAGAAACGAAAACGTTACATTTAAAGAGAAAATCCTGTATTAATTTAAAGTGTTACTAAACCCAGTAATATGAAAATAGTTCATCTGTCCCACCACAGTGCCCACAGCTTATAAATCTTCTTTTTTACATGAAAATACTGCCACTATATACCCATTTGGATGATCTGTATACCACGGTTACATGATAAACTGCACAGTTTCTCCAGTGCTGAGAGATCAGGAAGGCGGAGATTTCCACTGCAGCCTGTATACACGCCCACATGTGTAATGCCAATATCATGTGACCTGGCTAGCTTCGATCAACAAGTAATTATTCTCTCCTGCATAAAAGACAAAACTGAGCATGTGCAGGTTGGCTATCCTGCCTGTGTTAGCTGACCTCCCCCAGATAGACAGTGCAGGAGGGAAGGATCTGTGCATACAGGATAAAACAACCTTTTTACATAATGCAGAGGATTAACCTCTTAAGTTCCACAGTGAGTATAACAAGCGTGCTATGCTGCATATACAGACTGATTTTACTGTTGTGGGTTTAGTAACACTTTAATGAACCCAATAACAATGTAAAGTACATAAACCATGGACATCAGGTTCACATAACAGTCTGGCTCTTAAAAGCTCATCTTCTTTCAGCTTTCGGTTTGCAAAAATCTTTGGTGCAACCTACATACGTGTAATGTACAGTATGTGTAATGGACAGTAGTGATGGTCATCTTCATCTAGCGGCTGATGTGCACACTACTTATTTCAATGTTATCCCACTAGAGCGCATGCATGAGAAACCTACTGAAACCTGTGAGGGGGACCCCAAGGTTTTGACCACCCAGTGGCCTCCACAGAGTTTAATCCGGCACTGATGGTGTAATATGCAGCATGGCTGGTGGAACAAGCGCAAAGCGTATCATGGCCCCAGCTGCTTCATTGGGAGTGGAGGAACAAGTCCCTAACAGGGTTATAAAAGTGGTGCAGAGACTTTTTGTACTGAAGAAAATTATTTTATGCTATTCTATACAATTTACAGCTTTGACATATATAACATTATGCTAATTTTTTATGCTTTTTTTCAAATCGTCAAAGTTGGTGTTGCACTGATTTAAACAGTTCCATTGCCTATTATAGGGTGCAATTCGTCATGCGATTTGGACCTGTCAAATCGCATGACAAGTTGCACCAGTGTGAACGGGGGCTGAATGTTATTTACAACAAGTCAGAAATGCCTATTTCATTTCAGTCATATTTTATATTTCTTGCTTCAATAAACATTTCATTATGGAAGAATACAGTTTGAAATTAAGTTGGGCTTTAAGTGTAAAGTGTGGTGAAGTACACCGGTGATTACATCAAATATCCATTCATTTTTAGGGGAATGAAGAGTCACTCATGGAAGTTGTCGTTATTGCAAAAATAAAAATGGTGGCTAATAGAAGACGCATGGGTGTTGATTTACTAAAGGCAAATAGACTCTGCAAGCGCAGTTGCTCCAGAGCTTAGTAAATGAGGTGAAGCTTTACGATTACAAAGAATATCCAATCATGTGCAAGAAACATTTAAAAAAACAGCATATTTGCTTGCAAATGATTGGATGATGGAAGTCAGCAGAGCTTCCCTGGTTTACTAAGATCTGGAGTAGGGATGAGCGTCGAGTTTGAGTCAAACTCATGTTCGACTCGAACATTGGCTGTTCGCAAGTTCGCCGAACAGCGAACAATTTGGGGTGTTCGCGGCAAATTCGAATGCCGCGGAACACCCTTTAAAAGTCTATGGGAGAAATCAAAAGTGCTAATTTTAAAGGCTTATATGCAAGTTATTGTCATAAAAAGTGTTTGGGGACCTGGGTCCTGCCCCAGGGGACATGGATCAATGCAAAAAAAAGTTTTAAAAACGGCTGTTTTTTCAGGAGCAGTGATTTTAATAATGCTTAAAGTGAAACAATAAAAGTGTAATATTCCTTTAAATTTCGTACCTGGGGGGTGTCTATAGTATGCCTGTAAAGGGGCGCATGTTTCCCATGTTTAGAACAGTCTGACAGGAAAATGACATTTCAAAGGAAAAAAAGTTATTTAAAACTACTCATGGCTATTGCATTGCCGGTCCGACAATACACATAGAATTCATTGATAAAAACGGCATGGGAATTCCCCACAGGGGAACCCCGAACCAAAATTTAAAAAAAAAATGACGTGGGGGTCCCCCTAAATTCCATACCAGGCCCTTCAGGTCTGGTATGTATATTAAGGGGAACCCCGGCCAAAATTTAAAAAAAAAATTACGCAGGGGTTCCCCCTAAATTCCATACCAGGCCCTTCAGGTCTGGTATGTATATTTAGGGGAACCCCGGCCAAAATTTACAAAAAAAATGACGTGGGGGTCCCCCTAAATTCCATACCAGACCCTTCAGGTCTGGTATGGATATTAAGGGGAACCCCGCGCCAAAATTAAAAAAAAAAAAAAACGGCATGGGCTCCCCCCAAAAATCCATACCAGACCCTTATCCGAGCACACAACCTGGCAGCAAAAATGGTGTAATGTGATCCCTCGCGCTAAATTGAGTGTATAGGTTGTGTGAATGTTTCTATACAGAGCTTAGCCTATATATGTGTAAAATAATGCCAATGAACGGTGATGATGTCTCTATGGATAGCAGCAAAATTTACAGTGTTCACTTTCACTCAGCATAAATATAATAAAAATTGATTTCGCGCTATAAAAATCTATCACCTCAGAGTAAAGTGCATACAATAATACAAAATCACTAACCGTGCAGTGTCTAAAAGTGCTCCATAGTGCAATAATATATCAAGGTGCTATGTGCATCAAGGTGAAAAATCAATGACAATGCAAATGAAAAACGTTAAAAATAATCAAAAGTTCATAATGTGCATCAAAGTCTATATTGTGCTGTTCCACTAGGGTCATTCAGTGAAGGTAAAAAGTGATATTAATCTTGGGTTTTCTAATCCGGTGGCACCGGGCTCTCTAGACTCTCACCTTGAGTAAAATTATTAGGGGCATTGAAACCAGATTCTTTGTTCTTTGTGATATGGTGATGTGGAAGTAAAGCTTCTCTGATGTTGCAGCGATCTCTCTGCTTGACAGTACCTGCGATTTGTAAGAACAAAGAGGGTTGCCCACCTGGGCTCCACCGGTCCGGTGGTATAAACGGGAAGGGGAGAGAGAAAAGATGCCTCCGATGGTGTAGTAAGTTTAAAACAACTGGCTATTTATTAAAAATTCAAGTGGTCTCTTACATGTAAACAAGTTAAAAACAGCATTAAAGGTAAAAGAGTTGAGGAGCGGCGTTGGAGACGCCTCCTTACTAGTTTCCGGTTTCGTCTATGCTCGGCCACGCCCTACGCGTTACGTCACCGCCCGTGACTTCAACTGGGGAACCGGATTGGTCCGAGAAGGATGTCTTTTATGTGACGATACCGGAAGTCGTGTGTCGGCCATCTTTGTTGTGGTACAATAACCTTGTATCCTTATTGGTGTTTACCGCGGCCATTTTAATGTCATTAAATGCGCCTGTGCTACCGCGGCCATTTTACAGGTGGCACTGTATATCAAATTGCGGCCATATTTAGAAGGGTCAAGTGTGATCTAGAACGCTGTATTGGTGCGAGTTATGTCCTTTTTATATGGATTTATTTATGTGAATTTGGTGAATACTGGTGTTGGTCGATATAGGGAATCAGTGTTGTACTGTTATTGTATCTTCAGTGCAAATACAGATAACAGTGTCTTAGATGAGAGAGTCCTGCAAGTCGGCCATTTTTTTGTAGTCTAGAATTGTGTCCAGTCTTAATGTCAATCGGATCCTATAGAGGGCGGACTTTTTAGAGGAGGGATATTGTTGTTGTCCGCCATGTTACTGTCTGCAATGGAAGTGTTTGATGATAGGGACTGTCAGTCAATGTCTAGATGCTCAAGAAGGCATCTTAGTCCTCATATCATAATAGTAATATCTATTTGTCTATATATCTATTTGTATAGAGTTTTATATATATGTGTTAACCAATTGAACTATAGCCAGACAATATTACTATTATGATATGAGGACTAAGATGCCTTCTTGAGCATCTAGACATTGACTGACAGTCCCTATCATCAAACACTTCCATTGCAGACAGTAACATGGCGGACAACAACAATATCCCTCCTCTAAAAAGTCCGCCCTCTATAGGATCCGATTGACATTAAGACTGGACACAATTCTAGACTACAAAAAAATGGCCGACTTGCAGGACTCTCTCATCTAAGACACTGTTATCTGTATTTGCACTGAAGATACAATAACAGTACAACACTGATTCCCTATATCGACCAACACCAGTATTCACCAAATTCACATAAATAAATCCATATAAAAAGGACATAACTCGCACCAATACAGCGTTCTAGATCACACTTGACCCTTCTAAATATGGCCGCAATTTGATATACAGTGCCACCTGTAAAATGGCCGCGGTAGCACAGGCGCATTTAATGACATTAAAATGGCCGCGGTAAACACCAATAAGGATACAAGGTTATTGTACCACAACAAAGATGGCCGACACACGACTTCCGGTATCGTCACATAAAAGACATCCTTCTCGGACCAATCCGGTTCCCCAGTTGAAGTCACGGGCGGTGACGTAACGCGTAGGGCGTGGCCGAGCATAGACGAAACCGGAAACTAGTAAGGAGGCGTCTCCAACGCCGCTCCTCAACTCTTTTACCTTTAATGCTGTTTTTAACTTGTTTACATGTAAGAGACCACTTGAATTTTTAATAAATAGCCAGTTGTTTTAAACTTACTACACCATCGGAGGCATCTTTTCTCTCTCCCCTTCCCGTTTATACCACCGGACCGGTGGAGCCCAGGTGGGCAACCCTCTTTGTTCTTACAAATCGCAGGTACTGTCAAGCAGAGAGATCGCTGCAACATCAGAGAAGCTTTACTTCCACATCACCATATCACAAAGAACAAAGAATCTGGTTTCAATGCCCCTAATAATTTTACTCAAGGTGAGAGTCTAGAGAGCCCGGTGCCACCGGATTAGAAAACCCAAGATTAATATCACTTTTTACCTTCACTGAATGACCCTAGTGGAACAGCACAATATAGACTTTGATGCACATTATGAACTTTTGATTATTTTTAACGTTTTTCATTTGCATTGTCATTGATTTTTCACCTTGATGCACATAGCACCTTGATATATTATTGCACTATGGAGCACTTTTAGACACTGCACGGTTAGTGATTTTGTATTATTGTATGCACTTTACTCTGAGGTGATAGATTTTTATAGCGCGAAATCAATTTTTATTACACAACCTGGCAGGCCGCAGGAAAAGAGGGGGGACGAGAGAGCACCCCACCCTGATCCGTACCAGGCCACATGCCCTCAACATTGGGAAGGTGCTTTGGGGTAGCCCACCAAAACACCTTGTCCCCATGTTGATGAGGACAAGGGCCTCATCCCCACAACCCTGGCCGGTGGTTGTGGGGGTCTGCGGGCGGGGGGCTTATCGGAATCTGGAAGCCCCCTTCAACAAGGGGACCCCCAGATCCCGGCCCTCCCCCCTGTGTGAAATTGTAAGGGGGTACCTACCATTTCACTAAAAAACTGTCAAAAATGTTAAAAATGACAAGAGACAGTTTTTGACAATTCCCTTATTTAAATGCTTCTCCTTTCTTCTTTCTTCTATCTTCCTTCATCTTCTTCTTCTTCTTCTGGTTCTTCGGGCTCTTCTGGTTCTTCCTCCAGTGTTCTCATCCAGCATCTCCTCCACGGCATCTTCTATCTTCTTCTCCTCATGGGGGGAGGCTCCCGCTCTTCTCTTCATCTTCTTCTCTACTTCATCTTATTCTCTTCTTCATCTTCTTCTCTTCATCTTCTTCTCCAGGCCGCTCCGCATCCATGCTGGCATGGTGAGAGGCTCCCGCTGTGTGACGTGTCTCCTCTTCTGACGGTTCTTAAATAACAGGGGGTGGGGCCACCCGGTAACCGCGCCCCCTCTGATGCACGGGACATAACGGGACCTCCCTGTGGCATTCCCCGTGACGTCACAGGGAAGCCCCGCCCCCAGTTATTTAAGAACCATCAAAAGAGGAGACGCGTCACACAGCAGGATCCCGGAGAAGAAGATGAAGAAGAGAAGAAGATGAAAAAGAGAAGAAGAAAAGAAGATTAAGAAGAGAATAAGATGAAGAGAAGAGCGGGAGCCTCCCTCCCTGCCATCATGGATGCGGAGTGGCCCGAGGAGAAGAAGGGAAGAAGATGCCGCGGAGGAGATGCTGGACGAGAACACCGGAGGAAGAACCAGAAGAACCAGAAGAACCAGAAAAAAAGAAGATGAAGGAAGATAGAAGAAAGAAGAAAGAAGAAGCATTTAAATAAAGGAATTGTCAAAAACTGTCTCTTGTCATTTTTAACATTTTTGACAGTTTTTTAGTGAAATGGTAGGCCCTTACCATTTCACACAGGGGGGGGCCGGGATCTGGGGGTCCCCTTGTTAAAGGGGGCTTCCAGATTCCAATAAGCCCCCCGCCCGCAGTCCCCCACAACCACCGGCCAGGGATGTGGGGATGAGGCCCTTGTTCTCATCAACATGGGGACAAGGTGTTTTGGGGGGCTACCCCAAAGCACCTTCCCAATGTTGAGGGCATGTGGCCTGGTACAGTTCGGGGGGGGCGCCCTCTCATCCCCCCCTCTTTTCCTGCGGCCTGCCAGGTTGCGTGCTCAGATAAGGGTCTGGTATAGATTTTTGGGGGGACCCCACACCGTTTTTTTTTTTTTTATTTTGGCCGGGGTTCCCCTTAAAATCCATACCAGACCTGAAGGGTCTGGTATGGAATTTAGGGGAACCCCCACGTCATTTTTAAAAAAAATTTGGCCGGGGTTCCCCTTAATATCCATACCAGACCTGAAGGGCCTGGTATGGAAATTAGGGGGACCCCCCACGTCATTTTTTTTTTAAATTTTGGTTCGGGGTTCCCCTGTGGGGAATTCCCATGCCTTTTTTATCAATGAACTTCTATGTGTATTGTCGGACCGGCAATGCAATAGCCGCGAGTAGTTTTAATTGACTTTTTTTCCTTTGAAATGTCATTTTGCTGTCAGACGGTTCTAAACACGGGAAACATGCGCCCCTTTACAGGCATACTATAGACATCCCCCAGGTATGAAATTTAAAGGAATATTACACTTTTATTGTTTGACTTTAAGCATTATTAAAATCACTGCTCCTGAAAAAACGTCCGTTTTTAAAACTTTTTTTGCATTGATCCATGTCCCCTGGGGCAGGACCCGGGTCCCCAAACACTTTTTATGACAATAACTTGCATATAAGCCTTTAAAATTAGCACTTTTGATTATTCATGTTCGTGTCCCATAGACTTTAACGGTGTTCGCGTGTTCGAACAAACTTTTTTCCTGTTCGCATGTTCTGGTGCGAAACGAACAGGGGGGTGTTCGGCTCATCCCTATTTAGGACTACCCCAAGACAGTACAGTCCACTAGCTCAGGTAGAAACATAGGGGTTTATTTACTAAAGGCAAATCCACTTTGCACTACAAGTGCACTTGGAAGTGCAGCCGCTGTAGATCCGAGGGGGACATGCAAGGAAAATAAAAAACAGCATTTTTGCTTGTATATGATTGGATGATAAAATCAGCAGAGCTTCCCTTCAGATCTACAGCAACTGCACTTACAAGTGCACTTTCAATTGCACTTGTAGTGCAAAGTGGATTTGCCTTTAGTAAATCAACCCCATTGCAGCATAGAATAGTAATGTCTGAGTATAGGTCTATGTTTGTCCCAAGCATGTTTGAAGCCACTTACTGTTGTCTGACTCACTACCTCTGCTGAAAGTCTATTCCAAGTATTAACTAGTCTTTCAGTAAAATAATACTTTCTAAGTATGAGTGAAGAAGAGTGGAGTATGATGAAGAAGAGTGGGTGTTTCTTGATCTGCAGAGAGTCTTGTGATTACTCATTAAAGCCCCATCACTCTCCATTACACATTTTTTTGCTGGTTATCATGACCATATCATAAAAACAGGTGGGACTTTAGAGCAGGGGTCTCCAAACTTTCTGAACAAGGGGCCAGTTTGCTGTCCTTCAGACTTTAGAAGGGCCAGACTAGGGCCAGTAGAAAATGTCCTGGCATCCAATAGGAGTAAACAATGCCCTATCTTTGGTGTCAGTGGGAAGGATAGTGCCCTTTCGTTGGTGCTGTGGAAGGAATAGTGCCCCACTGTCTGGGTCAATGGAAGGAATTTTGCCTCATCGTTGGTGTTAGTGGAAGGAATTCTGCCCCATTGTTTGTGTCAATGGAAGAATTCTGCCCCATTGTTGGTGTTAGTGGAATTCTGCCCCATCACTGGTGTCAGAAGAATTCTGACCCATCACTGGTGTCAGAAGAATTCTGCCCCATCATTGGTGTCAGTTGGAGGAATAATGTCCCATCGTTGGTGTCAATGGAAGGAATTCTACCCCACTGTCTGTGTCAGTGGAAGGAATTCTGCCTCATTGTTGGTGTCAGTGAAAGGAATCCTGCCTCATTATTGGTGTCAGTGGAATTCTGCCCCATCACCGGTGTCAGTGGGAGGAATAATGCCCCATTGTTGGTGTCAATAGGAGTAATCAAGCCCGATTGTTGGTGTCAGTAAATGGAATAGTACCCCAAGGGCCGGATAAAGACAAGCATATCTGGCCCCCGGACCCCCACTACTTTAGAGCTACCAAAGAGGTATTAAAATCTCCTGAATAAAATAAATTGTATAAAAAAAGTATAAAATGTACAGACTTATTTCTCTTCACATAAAAATACTGATAAAACCACAAATTGCAAAGAATAGTGCCATTACATGTTCACTTTGCTCTCATACATATGTATGATTAAGTACAATAACATCTAAACATTTCATGTTGTTTTAGATGTTTGGAGGTTATTGTATTTATGATACATATGTATGAGTACAAAGAGAAACATCTTTGCAATTTGTGATTTTAACAATATTTTATGGGAGCAGAAATAAAAGTTTTACTTTCTATACAGTTTATTTTGTTGAGGTCATCTTAATACTTTGTTACCTTTAAACTCCCATTCTTTGTATGATATCATCATGATTGGTTACAACTGACATTGTGGTAGATTATAAATAAGTCCAAATATAACATCTTACAGATCTTTTGCTGGATCGACCAAGTGACCAGTTAAAAAAAAAAAAATTTAATGGCAGGGATAAAATTCAGGAGATTTCTGTCCCCAGGATCTGACCTTTTTGCTAAACACATATTTTGAAGGCTCAGGAACACAAAACATAAAGGATCAGTCCATCCAAATCTTAGTTTTGGTTGGATGCTGTCTTGTCAACTCCCTTATCATATATCTTTCAGGGATTTTGATAATAATATGTTTAGAAAAATTCCTATGATGGCTTCTTATTATTGCTATTTTTTTTGTTGTTGTTACATTCCAGAAAATATAGAATTAAACTCCCCTTTCTGCAGTAAGAGGAGTAAAAGTTCATAAAAAGGAAGCAGAACTGGGAACTCCAACAAGATCTCGAAACTAAAGATTAAAGTGATTTTGTCAAAATTGATTTCACAGTAAAATTACCAGTTTTGCTTCTGGTAAAGTTTCACTTAAGCTCATTACCAAATGAGCTACTTAGTCCAAATTTGCTTGAAGAAAAAATTATTTTTTTCCCTTTATTTATTATTATTATTATTATTATTATTATTATACAGGGTTTATATAGTGCCAACAGTTTGCAGTGCTCTTTACAAATAAAATAGGACAGTACAGTTAGAATACAACTTAAAGGGGTTGTAAACCCTCGTGTTTTTTCACCTTAATGCATCCTATGCATTAAGGTGAAAAAACTTCTGACACTGACCGGCCACCCAGCCCCCCCGTTTTACTCACCTGATCCCTTTCGTTCCCTCGACGGAGACGCGCTCACCATCTTTGCCCGGGGTTCTCGGCTCTTGATTGGATAGATTGATAGCAGCGCAACCATTGGCTCCGGCTGCTATCAATCAAATCCAATGATGCGGGCGCCGGGGGGTGGGGTCGAGTCTGGCATTCTGTTTCTCTATGCACGCAAATGCTGGACTTGGGAGCGCTCCCGCAAGGTAACCGCCAGGGAGGGCGCTTCTCCCAGGGGGTTTACTGATGCGAGGAGGAGCCGCAAGCGCCGCCGGGGGGACCCCAGAAGGCGAGGAAAGGGCCACACTGTGCAAAACGAACTGCACAGTGAAGGTAAGTATGATATGTTTGTTATTTAAACAAAAAACAAAGGTTTACAATCACTTTAAGGGCTTTCTTGGTATTTGATTTGTTTGTTTGATTCGTCTATTTTTATTTGTGCATTTCAATTTAATATGTAATCTTTTGCTTTAATGTATCCTTTGAATCCAACTAAAGCCATTTTTATTTTTATATTTTTTGCAAACAAATTGCAAACATTTCTTCATTTTGCTAATTGTTACTCAAAGCTTTGGAGGGATATGAGGCCAAGACGATATTAAGCCCCTCATAGTCAACCAAAAGATGAGATCCACTCCTAAATTCAAGACATGATTTTAAAGTTCAAATCTTATCTTTATTTTTATTTTTTGATATTGACAGGTTCTCTAAATCTTTACAGAAGCCTTAAAACCAATCAAATCATCAGCTTAAAGTCTAATGTTCCTACCAGACTCATATTCACTCATACATTGAACTTGGGTGAAAGCCAATGAAATTGTCTCTGTCTTTTTGGATTCAGAGAAGAAACCAGAGCATCTGGAGTAAACCCAAGCACACATGTGAAGAACATAAAAATTCCTTGTAGACAGTGTCCTTCAAAGGAATTCAACCCAAGACCCAGTTGTGAAGGACAATTCTATTTAGTAATACCACACAATACAGAGATGTGAAGTCCTCAGCAAGGTGTGTTTGTTTGTACCTGTCTCCAGGCTCCTGTAGTTGGAGATGTTATTGGGGTATGACATACTATCCCTCTACTCACTCAAGTATCAGATATTACAGTAACAGCCTGATGTATGTTATATGGTAACTGAACACCAGAGATGAAATTCAAGGACGGCTTCTGGCTTAATGGACTACAAACTAGACACCCGCTTGGTCTTAATCAGGATTAGGTGCTACCTTACTTCTTCCAATGTAACTGCCGTCCTAGGACAGCGCTCCATCGCTGAAATCAAAACATCAGGGTCCCGACTAAATTATGAAATAATATGAGCACTGGTTTCTTCAAGGTTATACTGACATACAAAAAAATTGGTATTAACTTAAAACATATCTTCACCCAAAACGTTTGATAGATTGGAATCGGGTTAAAAGCTTTAATAATTTTACTGCTTTCTGTGCCCTCGCCATTACAAAGACTGTTGTCAATAGCATCAACACACCAACAGTTTTATTACCTACTGATCCGGACAGTACGTCTGTTATTTTTCAACTTTCTTTAACATACCATCCTATCCAGCAAAGGTGGCAGTTAGAGGGTTGGGAGTAGCCCTTTAACACTAATAGAGGCAGGGCTTTTTTTCCCAAAGAAAAGGTGCAGGAACTCCCTCTTTCAGAGTTACCCCTTGTCTCCGCCCCTACCTACCGCCGAGCACCATTTCTTGTTTCCACCCCTATCCACCTCCCAGTACTGCCCCTTTTAGAGAACACATAACCAAGTGTCATTTGTATGGAATTGGTTACCAATAATAAGAAAAGCAGTAAAAGAGATCCCCTGCAGCCAACAACTATAGACCCCCCCCAGCAATAATAGATTCCCCAGCACCAATGGGTCATCTGCAACAAAACAAACCCTGAAACAATAGACCCCCAGCAGCAACAACAGATCTCCCTGCAGACAGCATCAGTAGACCCTCCAGCAGCCAGCTACAATAGACTGATCCTTCAACAGTAGATCCCTCCCAGCAACAACTGACCCCCAGCACCATAAGACCAACCCTAACAACAATAGATCCCCCACCAGTGACAATAGACCTTCCCCACTGCAAAAACAGATACCTTCCAGAGACAATAGGTCCCACAGCAGCAACAACAGACCTCTCCAGCAACAATAACCACCCCGCAAATATATATCCCCTCCAGCAATAATAGATCCCCTAGTAGCCAGCATCAGTAGACACTGTAGCACAACCCAGCACCCCTTGCCATTACATACATTCCCCTGTTCCCGCTGAAAAATAGCCATGAATAGGGGTACAAACAACGGTGAAATTTTATTTATTTATTCAGACTTTAGCTAAAATCTATTATTATTTCAAAGGCAAAAAAAAAACTGTTTCTGTAACTGCTTAAAAAGTGTTAGCTGCGATTATTCTTTAAAGTGGTTGTAAAGGAAAAAGATTTTTTACCTTCATATATTCTATGCATTAAGGTATAAAAAACCTTCTCTGTGCAGCAGCCCCCCTGGCCCTCTCAATTCTTACCTGAGCCCCCTCTCGATCCTTGAGCCTTGTCTCTCCGGGGACTGGCATTCCTGATTGGCTTTTGGCAGCCCTCCCGCTGCTGCCAATCACAGCCAGTGAGCCAAGGAGGATGCGGGACAAGCCGTGGCTCCGTGTGTGAATGGACACACAGAGCCGCAGCTTGGGAACATGCTTGTCTGGGTGCCCCCACAGCAAGCTGCTTCCTGTGGGGGCACCCAGAAGAAGGGAGGGGCCATGAGCACCAGCGTGGGACCCGGCGTGGGACCCAAGAAGAGGAGGATCTGGGCTGCTCTGTGCAAAATCACTGCACAGAGCAGGTAAGTATAACATGCTTGTTATTTTAGAGGAAAAAGAAAACCAAAGTTTTAGTATTACTTTAATTTGATAGTCACTTACTTATTTAAAGTCATCTAAATCTAAAAAAAATTTGTTTTGCCCAGACATGGGCTTTCACATTCCCTCCTCTATCCAAAACTGGAAACAAATTTTGAAAACTTTGTTGTATTTTAAGTGGTTCTAAAGCCTAAACATCACCCCCTCCACGTCCCTTATATTTACAATATCTCACAAAAGTGAGTACACCCCTCACATTTTTGCAAATATTTGAATATATCTTTTCATGTGACAACACTGAAGAAATTACACTTTGCTACAATGTAAAGTAGTGAGTGTACAGCTTGTATAACAGTGTAAATTTGCTGCCCCCTCAAAATAATAAAACACACAGCCATTAATGTATAAACTGCTGGCAACAAAAGTAATTACACCGCTAAATGAAAATGTCCAAATTGGACCCAAAGTGTCAATATTTTGTGTGGCACCATTATTTTCCAGCACTGCCTTAACCCTCTTGGGCATGGAGTTCACCAGAGCTTCACAGGTTGCCACTGCAGTCCTCTTCCACTCCTCCATGATGACATCACTGACTGGTGGATGTTAGAGACGTTGCGCTCCTCCTTCCATTTCAGGATGCCCCTCAGATGCTCAAAAGGGTTTAGGGCTGGAGACATGCTTGGCCAGTCCATCACCTTTACCCTCAGCTTCTTTAGCAAGGCAGTGGCCGTCCTGGAGGTGTGTTTGGGGTCGTTATCATGTTGGAATACTGCCCTGCGGTCCAGTCTTCGGAGGGAGGGGATCATGCTCTGCTTTAGTATGTCACAGTACATGTTGGCATTCATGGTTCCCTCAATGAACTGTAGCTCCCCAGTGCTGGCAGCACTCATGCAGCCCCAGACCATGACACTCCCACCACAATGCTTGACTGTAGGCAAGACACACTTGTCTTTGTACTTCTCACCTGGTTGCCGCCACACACGCTTGACACTATCTGAACTGAATAAGTTTATCTTGGTCTCATCAGACCACAGGACATGGTTCTAGTAATCCATGTCCTTAGTCTGCTTGTCTTCAGCAAACTGTTTGTGAGCTTTCTTGTGCATCATCTTTAGAAGAGGCTTCCTTCTGGGACAACAGCCATGCAGACCAATTTGATGCAATGTGCAGCATATGGTCTGAGCACTGACAGGCTGACCCCCCACCCCTTCAACCTCTGCAGCAATGCTGGCAGCACTCATACGTCTATTTCCCAAAGAGAACCTCTGGATATGATGCTGAGCACTTGCACTCAACTTCTTTGGTCGACCATGGTGACGTCTGTTCTGAGTAGAACCTGTCCTGTTAAACCACTGTATGGTCTTGGCCACCCTGCTGCAGCTCAGTTTCAGGGTCTTAGCAATCTTCTTATAGACTAGGCCAGTGATGGCGAACCTTGGTACTCCAGATGTTTTGGAACTACATTTCTCATGATGCTCGGCTACACTGCAGAGTGCAAGAGCATCATGGGAAATGTAGTTCCAAAACATCTGGGGTGCCAAGGTTTGCCATCACTGGCCTAGGCCATATTTATGTAGAGCAACAATTCTTTTTTTCAGATCCTCAGAGAGTTTGTTGCCATGAGGTGCCATGTTGAACTTCCAGTGACCAGTATGAGAGAGTGAGAGCGATAAAACCAAATTTAACACACCTGCTCCCCATTCACACCTGAGACCTTGTAACACTAATGAGTCACAGGTCATTGGGGAGGGAAAATAGCTAATTGGGCCCAATTTGGACATTTTCAATTAGGGGTGTACTCACTTTTGTTGCCAGTGGTTTAGACATTAATGGCTGTGTGTTGAGTTATTTTGAGGGGACAGCAAATTTACACTGTTATACAAGCTGTACACTCACTACTTTACATTGTAGCAAAGTGTCATTTCTTCAGTGTTGTCACATGAAAAGATAAAATAAAATATTTACAAAAATTTGAGGGGTGTACTCACTTTTGTGAGATGCTGTACCTGAGCCCTCATTTGATCTACTGCTGTGCCCGTCTGTAGCGGCTCTCCCTGCTCTCACAGGCTTTGTTGAGGCTGCTGTCAGTCAAATCCTGTGACAAGGGAGTGGAGGGTAGGACAGAGCCATGCTGTCTGTGACTATAGATTGAGGCAGCACTGCTTGGGATTGAGCCCACAGGTGTGCCACAATAGGAAGCAGCTTCACATGGTGGTACACCAAGAAGAGAAGTATGGGATTTAAAAAAATATAAACATTTATACTCACCTAGGTGGATGCAGCCTCGATCTGAGGCTGCATCTGTCCTCCGCAATCAAAGAATTGAGCAATCAAACACCACTGATCGCTCAGTTCTTGGTCTTCAGCAAAAAAAACAGGTGACTATCAGTCACCATCTCTCTGCTCTGCCTTGAAGTGGAGGGACAGAGCCATGCTGTCTGTGTATATATATATATATATATATATATATATATATATATATATATATATATACAGGCAGCACTGCTCGGGATTGAGCCCACAGGTGTGCCACCATAGGAAGCAGCTTCCCATGGTGGCGCACCAAGAAGAGGAGGAGCCGGGAGTGCAAGTGTGGGGGGGGGGGGGGACCCTAGAAGAGGAGGATCTGTGTTGATCTGTGCAATTCTATGCACAGAGCAGGTAACTATATTTGTTATTAAAAAAAAAAAAAAATATATATATATATATATATATATGTATATATATATATATATATATATATATATATATATATATGTATGTGTGTGTGTATGTATTATTTAAATTTATATATATATATATATATATATATATATATATATATATATATATATATATCTTACAATCACTTTAAAAGAGAAGTATGGTTTATCTGATGCTGCATCTGTCATCTGCAATCAAAGAACTGAGCAATCAAACACCACTGATCGCTCAGTTCTCAGTCTTCAGCGAGTAGACCTGGTGACTGTCAGTCAACAGCTCTCTGCTCTGCCCCTCCAGCACTCACTATAGCACTGGGCTGTGGGGGGGCGGGGGCAGCTGGCTCAGTCTCCCAGCAGCTTACTGAGAGACTGAGCCAGATGCCGGTCTGAGCGTCTGGGTAGATCCCAACTGTAAAGTTGGGATTAATCCAGAGCCTAGACTGAAGTATAGCCAAAATAGCTTTGGCTATACTTCTCCTTTAAGTTACATAGGAAGACCTTGGAATTTAAGGAGGTCTACCTTTCTGGCATACAAGGAAGGAAACAATTGATGCTTCAACTGTCTTTTCTATTTGATTGAACCATGTAATCCAAAAAGACAGGGTCATCTTTTTATTGCTTTACATTGCAGCATTAGGTGTAAGCTCTGCCCAGTAATGACAAATGTTTTTCACAAAGCACACAGGAATGTTTATCCTGCAAGCAGGCATTCGAAACTATGGAGCATCAAATGGGAATCGATGCTTTTTTTGCCAGACTGTGCCATAACGCAGACGTGCCTCAGTAGCAGTCCTCCCTGTTTATTCAGATTTGGGTTCCTTTCAGCATGAAAGTGATGAGTCTTTCGTGTCTAATGAAGCAAAAATGAAAAAACTTTTGTTAATGAAAAATGACAGGATTTCTTAACAAACGATCTGTGAAAGAAATGCATTGACAAGAATCGGTATGTTTCGGGTGACACATCCTTCAATATTGCTGAGCATGCTGTCAGTGGCTATAGGACTGCTTTTATATTTGCAGTCTTGAAATTCCAGCATAATTTCCCCAGGCTTGAAAGCAAACACTGGAAGAATAGAACTGAAGATAATTTTATCTCATATGAAACTAATGTAAATCCCAAGACCAGTCCACCCAAAACTGAGTCACAGGTGAGTGTTTCTTATATCTCATGGAATCTCCAATGGTGGGATCTCTGCACTTGTGTTCCCAGCTTGGCCTACGTGTTTCAGCCAATTCATGCAGGTCTTAATATGGTATTTCTCTGGCCTTTGTATCATCCATACTTATAATTGGTTTGTATCTTGTCCCACTGTGGCAACAAGACATCATTTTGACATTTCGAAATAGGAGCTATTCATGGGGCATGACTTTGGTTCTTGTAATGTGGCGAAATACAGGCAGTATAGACTTCACTCTAACTTGATACCAAAACTGGAAAACTGGCATTGATCTGATACTTGTAACACAGCAGTGCTCTGGATTTGTACGTATGGAAAAATAAAATCTTTGTTTTCCTAGATCATGACCTCTACTACTATATATTTTAAAGTAACCATTCTCAATCAAGGTTCTGTGGAACACTATGGTTCTTCTTGAGGCTGCTAGGGGTTCCTTGAGATGTGACTGAATGACCGCCAATACGATGGTGCCTGCATAGTTCTGGGACCAATGCCACTTGGCAAAGCCAACCCAATGAACCTTTCAGCTGTCACCAGGTTGCCACCTATATTATTTCCTATGATCCAAGGGGGTTCAGCAAGACCTTAAAATTATTTTAGGTTCCTTTTGAGGTAAAAAGGTTGATAAAGGCTGCCTTAACGAATCAGTCTGATATTTCAGTGTTGATACAATGGGGTTGATAGGCAAATAGACTGTGCACTTTGCAAAGTGCAGTTGCATTCTGCAAGTGCAGTTGCTCCAGAGCTTAGTAAATGAGCAAAAGCTCAGCTGACTTCCATCATCCAATCATGTGCAAGCAAAAATACAGTTTTTTTTTTTTAAATTTCCTTGCATGTGATTGGGTATTCTTTACAAAATGAAGATTTACCTAATTTACTAAGCTCTGGAACAACTGCTCTTTGCAAAGTGCACAGTCTATTTCTTTCCTTTAATAGATCGACCCCAAAGTGTTAAGTTTGCCTTCCGGCTTGATATAGCTCCCAGGGACCCCATCAAAGACACCTCTACTTTAACCACTTGCGGAGCTACTGCCAGCAATGTACTTCAGATGGGCGGCCCACACATGACGTACCCAAAGCAGGGATGAGAAACGTAGAGATCGATTAGTAAAAGCAGCACACTTTACACACATTACACATAGTTAGGCACACATTTACCCCTTGATCGTCTAGATGTTAACCCCTTCCCAGCTAGTGTCATTAGTACAGTGACAGTGTATAATATTGTCACTGATTACTGTATTAATGTCACTGGTGATGTCAGTGGCAGTCAGTTCCACCCAACGTCAGTTAGTGTCAGATTGCCTGCCAAACTGTCACTATAAGCCACTGATCACCACCATTAGTAGTATAAAAAAATAAATAAATCAGTATACTGTATATACTATAGTTTGTAGGCGCTATAATTTTAACTCAAACTAATAAACATACACTTATTGGGAGATGTAGCAGAAAATTTTTGGGCCAAAATTTTTTTAACTTTCTTTACTGGATGTTTTGTAGCAGAAAGTAAAAAACACTATTTTTTATTTAAAAGTTTTTAGTTTATATCGCAAAAAATAAAAAAGCCAGTGGTGTTGAATACCAACAAAAGAAAGCTCCATTTGTGTGAAACAAAAATGATATAAATTTGTTTGGCTACAGTGTTGCATGACAGCTCAATTACCAGTTAAAGTAGCACAGTGCTAAATAGCAAAAATGGCCTGATCATGAAGGGGGTAAAATCTTCCAGAGGTCAAATGGTTAAAGTATCCAATTCTATCACCCAGATGTTATTGGTTCTCACTTCTTCTGCTGCATTATTCATTATGCATATTAAATATCCAACATGAAGCCTAAGAACCTGTTCTATCATCTATGGCAGGTGGATGGAGATCTCACTACTGGAGTATCTAAGACATATAACCCACCTATGCTAACCATGTCAGTCTTGTATGGATGTTCTGTCTTTGTAAATTAGGTTTGTTCTTGACCTGCTTCCCTTTATATTTTTCACACAGAATTTACACATCATCAAGTAGCTCAGAAATGAACTGTCTATGAAGTCAGGCAGCTTCTTATCTTCTGCCTAACAGAAGTAAATTCTCAGCATTCTCCTCTCTGATAAAACATGCCTTGGCTTATGTGGATTTATGTCCATCAGAGGCGTTACAGGAAGCACATCGAGAATTTCAGCCACTGTGCTGCTGTTGATGTCGAAATAAAATTCTCATCTGTTAGTATTTAATTGTTTTCCGTTTTTATATACACTAAATACAGAACATCTGGATTGGTTCCAGACTATAAAGCAACCTTCAGGAAAACATCAATAGAGAAAGCAGAAATAATACAATTGCCGGGCAACACGTGCAAGCCTATTTGAGGCCTCCTTAAAACGTATGCCTTGTGGTAACGCTTGGTGAAACGTGCATTTTTGTGGTGAGTGTCAGTGCCATTCTTTACCATGCTTTGCTTTTCTTCTGTTGCCATGTGATGACAGCCCACCACTCTAAATGAATGAGCTGCCTTACAGTGTATTTCCAGCCCAAACTTTTTTCTAAGTTTTAAATAGAGTTGGGAAAAGTTAGAAGAACCCCTAAAAAGTTTTAACTGCTATCCGGAGCTCTGCTAGAGGTTTACCCTTACCTTCTGTCCTGCTGACAACGGTTTTAATAGACAGAACATAAAGAGATCAACAACACAGATGGAAATTAAAAAAAAAAACAAAAAAAAAAACTTTCTTTTGCAGAGCAGGGAAAGACTAGAACCCATGTCAGTGTCCCTGTTACAGAATTTTCCTCACTTCCTGTCTGGTGAGAAGGACAGGAAATAAGGGTAAGTCTCTCTAACGGAGCCCCAGATAGCAGGAGAAATCTAATGGGAGTTCTAATCCTAGGGCCTTCTATCCAAGACAAGATAGACGTACACTTTAAAGCAATGTATGTTAATGTGCAAAATATTACCATAACACCCAAAGTTCCCTCATTTGATTGTCCTTCCTTGGCAGCCAAACCCTATGTCACTGCCATGTACTGTAGAGGTAAGTATAGTTAATCTTATATTGAAGGAGACAGGTATGTAGATTTTTTTAGGCCCATTATAATCAAAGGACTGCAGAACTACAACCCCTGGCAAAAATTATGAAATCACCAGTCCCTGAGGATGTTCCTTCAGTTGTTTATTGTTGTAGAAAGAAAGCAGATCACAGACATGGCCAAAAACTAAAGGCATTTCAAATGGCAACTTTCTGGTTTTAAGAAACACTAAAAGAAATCAAGAAAAATAATTGTGGTGGCCAGTAACAGTTAGATTTATAGAACAAGCACAGGGAATAAATTGTGGAATCACTCAATTCTGAGGAAAAAATTATGGAATCATGAAAAACAAACAAACAAACAAAATAACACTCCAACACATCACTAGTACTTTGTTACACCACCTCTGGCTTTTATAACTGCTTGCAGTCTCTGAGGCATTGACTTAATGAGTGATAAACAGTACTCTTCATCAATCTGGCTCCAGCCTTCTCTGATTGCTGTTACCAAATCATCTTTGCAGGTTGGAGCCTTGTCATGGACCATTTTCTTTAACTTCCACCACAGATTTTCAATTGGATTGAGATCCGGACTGTTTGCAGGCCATGACATTGACCTTATGTGTCTTTCTTCAAGGAATTTTTTCACAGTTTTTGCTCTATGGCAAGATGCATTATCATCTTGATAAATGATTTCATCATCCCCAAACATCCTTTCAATAGATGGGATAAGAAAAGTGTCCAAAATTTCAATGTAAACCTGTGCATTTATTGAAGATTTAATGACAGCCATCTCCCCAGTGCCTTTACCTGACATGCAGCCCCATATCATAATTGACTGTGGAAATTTGCATGTTTTCTTCAGACAGTCGTCTGCATAAATCTCATTGGAACAGCACCAAACAAAAGTTCCAGCATCATCACCTTGCCCAATGCAGATTGGAGATTCATCACTGAATATGACTTTCATCCAATCATCCACAGTCCACGATTGCCTTTCCTTAGCCCATTGTAACCTTGTTTATTTGTGTTTAGGTGTTAGAGATGGCTTTCTTTTAGCTTTTCTGTATGTAAATCCCATTTCCTTTAGGCGGTTTCTTACAGTTCGGTCACAGATGTTGACTCCAGTTTCCTCCCATTTGTTCCTCATTTGTGTTGTTGTACATTTTCTGTTTTCAAGGCATATTGCTTTAAGTTTTCTGTCTTGACGCTTTGATGTCTTCCTTGGTCTACCAGTATGCCTGCCTTTAACCTCCCTGGCGGTTTTCCCGAGTGTGGCTTGGGGTTAAAATTCAGGACCATTAGCGGTAACCCCGAGCCACACTCGGGATTACATCGCAGGATCCTGGTGTGCCTTTACTTACCTTGTCCTCGGGATCCTGCGATGTCCCCCGCAGTGTCCATGGGCTCCGTCCTCCTCCGAAGCCTCTCCTTGCCAGGCTCCGTTCCCTGCGAGCGTCGCGTCGCACGGGAGTGGAGCCTGGCGGCAAATTAAAAAAAAAGTAGAAATCATAACACATACAGTACTGTAATCTTACAGATTACAGTACTGTATGAAATTATTTCACATCCCTTTTGTCCCCAGTGCTTTGTCCCATGCCCTGCATGCAGTTTTACATGATATACACTGTTCTTTCTGCCTGGAAACTGGAGATTGTCCATAGCAACCAAAAAGTGTCCCTTTACGTCAAAAGTGGCTTTAGACCAGCTAGAAAACAGCGATAGTAAATTAGAACACTTTCAGAATTGAGCGATAGTGAATCGTGGGGAAATTTATTTTATTACTATTTATTTTTATTTTTTTTAATTATTTATTTTTATTTATTATATTATAATTTATGTTTTTGTGTTTCAAACTTTATCATACCCGGGATATCTACTAGACTCTTGTTTGGACAGATTTAAGTGTGTTATTGTTAAGAATTACAGACCTACAATATAAAACGCCAAATTTCCATGCAAAATAATTGTTCCGCTTTCAGCACCTAAAATCCGAAATAATCATACCGCCAGGGAGGTTAACCACCTTCCCATGTTGTTTGTATTTGGTCCATGTTTTAGACACAGCCGACTGTGAACAACCAACATCTTGTGCAACACTGCGTGATGATTTACTCTCTTTACCTACATACTAACAAGCAGATTTAATCTGATGCAGGTATTAGTGTTTGTAATGAAAATTTACAGGGTGATTCCATAATTTTTTCCTCAGAATTGAGTGATTCCATAATTTATTCCCTGTGCTTGTTCTAAAAATCTAACTGTTACTGGCCACCACAATTATTTTTCTTGATTTCTTTTAGTGTTTCTTAAAGCCAGAAAGTTGCCATTTGAAATGCCTTTAGTTTTTGGCCATGTCTGTGATCTGCTTTTTTTCTACAACAATAAACAACTGAAGAAACATCCTCAGGGACTGGTGATTCCATAATTTTTGCCAGGGGTTGTACATAAGAGCTCCTGGTACTAACTTATGTACTTATGATGAGCGCAGATCTTATGTAATGCAAATCCTAATATATTTATATATATTTATCTGATATTTATATATTATATATATATGTAGCAAGGTCCTGGCTGGGCCTCTTTAGGCCTAATCGTTACCGCCAGAGTTCTGGACAGCTGACATCCTTTTATGTAGAGTGGGTTACAAGACATAATGGGTGTAATACAAGGTAGATTCATGGGCACCAGACACTTCTTGAATGCAAAGATATTTATTTTCTCTTGAACATAACTGTGGGAGAGAGGGTTTAGGGCCAGGACACCCTCTAGTAGTTAATGTGAATTAGCAGACTCAGAGACTTCTATAGGCAGACAGCCATGCAAGGAAAGGCATCCAGGAGGACACCATATCTGCATATGTAGGATCACTGTCTCCTATGGCACAGTCTTATAACAGTTTCTAACACAAGTTGTAACGAACTTCTGTACTTCCTCTACAATCACTTCTTGTAGATCTTCAATCCACTGAGCTCCCAGTCTCTTTCACTAGACTTGCTGATCCACTGCCACTGGATATCCTGAGCTCTTTCAACCTTCTCACTGAGTATCTTCCTCAAGCATCACCCCTGCTTCCCTGCTGGGTCTCTAGCTTGGCACTCACAGATACTCCTCAAGCATCACCCCACTGGCCTGTTCAGTCCCTGGCTTGGCACACAAGACTGCTCTGCAAGCATCACCTCCGCTGGCTGGGTCCCTGGCTTGACACCTGCTAAAGTTTCCCAATTCTTCACTGTCCCCGGTTGGTGAGAATTCTGCTCTGGTACTTGCTTCAGCTACTCACTGTGGTCCCTGGTAATAAGGAGGTTGCTCCCCTTAGTGGCGACAGCTTCCCCTCTAACTCTGATTACAACAGGTGTTCTGGCCAGCAGAACCGTCACTTCTGGTTGGACTGCAAGCTGCAGTCCCAACCCTACGCTGCTCTCTTGCTTCTGGATAGGCCCTCAGACAGCCTAGCAGCCAGATGTCCCTGGAATAGGCCTCAGGCTCTGGCCTAGCAGCCCGGGTCACACGTCCACCCAGACAGCCATCCAGGTGGCACAGAACACTAACCACCTTATCTCACCCAACTGGCTTTCCCAGCAGGCCAAGGGACCCAAGAAGATCCCTGCCCATTGGCTGAGATACCCTACCTATTCCTAATCTGTCCTTGCAATGCCCTTGTCTTATCTAATGTCACCAGATACCCGGCCATCTAGTGACAGAAGAGAGAAGTGCAGCAATTCCAGAATTAGGGTGGAATCAGGGCAACTATATACCTGGCAGGTAAATTTAATAGCAACCTTTCCTAACATCAGGGTGCTACATATATATATTATACTATATATACACTATATTGCCAAAAGTATTGGGATGCCTGCCTTTACACACACATGAACTTTAATGTCATCTCAGTCTTAGTCCATAGGGTTCACTATTGAGTTGGCCGACCCTTTGCAGCTATAACAGCTTCAACTTTTCTGGGAAGGCTGTCCACAAGGTTTAGGAGTGCGTCTATGGGAAGCGCATTTGTGAGGTCAGGCACTGATATTGGACAAGAAGGCCTGGCTCACAGTCTCTACTCCAATTCATCCAAAAGGTGTTGAGGTCAGGACTCTATGCAGGCCAGTCAAGTTCCTTTCACCCCAAACTCACTCATCCATTTCTTTATGGACCTTGCTTTGTGCACTAGTCCAAATCATTTGGTGGAGAGGGGATTATGATGTGGGTTTTTTTCTCAGGGGTTGGGCTTCGCCCCTTAGTTCCAGTGAAGGGAAATCTTAAGGCGTCAGCATACCAAGACATTTTGGACAATTTCATGCTCCCAACTTTGTGGGAACGGTTTGGGGATGGCCCCTTCCTGTTTCAACATGACTGCGCACCAGTACACAAAGCAAGGTCCATAAAGTGCCTGACCTCACAAATGCACTTGTGGAAGAATGGTCAAACATTTCCATAGACACAAACCTAAACCATGTGGACAGCCTTCCCAGAAGAGTTGAAGCTGTTATACTGCAAAGGGTGGGCCAACTCAATATTGAATCCTACAGACTAAGACTGGGATGCCATTAAAGTTCATGTGCATGTAAAGGCAGGTGTACCAATACTTTTGGCAATATAGTGTATAGATAGATAGATAGATAGATAGATAGATAGATAGATAGATAGATAGATAGATAGATAGATAGACTCCCTTTATTGTAAACTCACACAGAATATATACCACACAAAATCAGATAAGAGCTTAATCACGTTATGTCACTGTTTAATTAGATTACTGTTTATGTTGGCTGTTCCTTAGCTACGTTAATTATCTTACTGTTTAGTAAGATAATTAACATAGCTAAGGAACAGCCAACATAAACAGTAATCTAATTAAACAGTAAGGTAACTATTCAACTAAACAAGCCTCGGTGCCCACCCAGACCGTTCGGCACCAGCTCGCCAGTAAGAAAACCTAGGCCTGTCCAAAGCTCTAAAGGATTAGCAGACAGACAGAAACAATAGGTGACTCAATTAACAATTAGAATTCACACCTAGGAGGCACACAATTATACTATGAGAGAAAGACACCTTAGTAAACAGATTATAGCAGGAGACCCCAGCATCAGGTTGTTTGAAGCTGATTATATTAATATACCCCCCCCCCGGTCTACTGGGAGCAAGGAGGGTACCTCCAGAGGCAGGGGGCAACCTTACATTCACCCCAGGGCTAAGTCCATGGCTATAATGGAAGTAAGAACAAAATTTGGGCACCAGTCACTTTATATATTTGTAATGCTTTAATAAGGAACTTGGAAGAAGTGGTAAGAGAGAGGGTTAGGGGAGGTTTCAGATAACATTTGCAGATCACTTACAGGCTCCTTGAATGCAAAGTAAAACAGCTTTCTCTTTTAGCAGATCTTGAATAACTGGACAGGCCTCTCACACAGACCTAGCAACCAGTAGCACTCTTGGATGATGCCGCGTACACACGAGCAGACTTTACGGCAGACTTTGCCCGGCGGACTTTTCGACGGACTTTACGCCGGACTTTCTGAATGAACGGACTTGCCTACACACAATCAACCAAAGTCCGTCGAATTCGTACATGATGACGTATGACTGGACTAAAACAAGGAAGTTCATAGCCAGTAGCCAATAGCTGCCCTAGCGTGGCTTTTTGTCCGTTGAACTAGCATACAGACAAGCAGACTTTTCGACCGGACTCGAGTCCGTCGGATAGATTTGAAACATGTTTCAAATCTAAGTCCGTCCAACTTTTGAGAAAACAAAGTCCGCTGGAGCCCACACACGATCGAATTGTCCAACGAAATCCCGTCCGCCGGGCAAAGTCTGCCGTAAAGTCCGCTCGTGTGTACGCAGCATAAGTCTCTCTTACAGACTTAGCAGCCAGGAGCTAGTTACCACGTTTACATACTTACCAACTGTCCCGAATTTCCCAGGACATTCCGGGGATTTAGACCCTTTTCCCAATTTTCGCAATTCCCGGGAAATGTCCCGGGAAATCCTTGTTTTTCCGATTTTTCGCCGTCACTAGTGGTCCGCAGCCAGCGCAGACAATGTCTCCACCGGCCGCCATTTTTTGAAGATTAGAACAAACAAGAGGCCAGGTGGCTGCCAATAGAAATTGAGCTGCGGTACCGCCCACTTCCCACCCTGCTGCCGGTCTGTCTGTGACCTGATGTGGGAAGGGGCAGGGGGTGGGCGGCGCCGCAGCTCAATTTCTACTGGCAGCCACACGGCCGGCTTGGCCTATTTTGTTCCACTGACTCTGCCTGTTTGATCTGGTTTTCTGTAATGGTGACGGAGAGAGTCTCCGCTGCTGGGGGATACCTGATGAGAGGGGGGCTCTGACTGGGGGGATACCTGATGAGAGGGGGGTTTCACTGGGGGATACCTGATGAGAGGGGGGCTCCACTGGTGGATACCTGATGAGAGGGAGGCTCCACTGGGGGATACCTGATGAGAGGGGGGCTCCACTCCGCTGGGATTGCCTGGTGTAAGGAGGGACTCCGCTGGGATTGACTGGTGTAAGAAGGGACTCTGCTGGGATTGCTTGGTGTAAGGAGGGACTCCGCTGGGATTGCCTGGTGTAAGGAGGGTCTCCGCTAGGATTGCCTGGTGTAAGGAGGGACTCTGCTCGGATTGCCTAGTGTAAGGAGGGACTCCACTGGGAATGCCTGGTATAAGGAGGGACTTCGCTGGGAATGCCTAATGTAAGGAGGGACTACGCTGGGGACACCTAATGTAAGGAGGGACTCCGCTGGGATTGCCTGATGTAAAGAGGGACTCTACTGGGATTGCCCTAGTGTAAGGAGGGACTCCGCTGGGGACATCTGATGTAAGGGGGACTCCGCTGGGAATGCCTGATGTAAAGAGGGACTCTACTGGGGATACCTGGTGTAAGAGGGAATCCACTGAGATTGCCTGGTGTATGGAGGGACTCCGCTGGGAATGCCTGATGTATGGAGGGACGCCGCTGGGAATGCCTGGTGTAAGGAGAGACTTTGCTGGGAATGCCTGACGTAAAGAGGGACTCTTCTTGGATTGCCTGGTGTAAAGAGGGACTCCACTGGGATTGCCTGGTGTAAGGAGGGACTCCGCTGGGAATGCCTGATGTAAGGAGGGACTGCGCTGGGGACACCTGATGTAAGGAGGGACTCTGCTGGGATTGCCTGGTGTAAGGAGGTACTCTACTGGGATTGCCTGGTGTAAGGAGGGACTCCGCTGGGGACATCTGATGTAAGGGGGACTCCGCTGGGAATGCCTAATGTAAACAAGGAATCTACTGGGGATACCTGGTGTAAGAGGGACTCAGCTGGGATTGCCTGGTGTATGGAGGGACTCCGCTGAGAATGCCTGATGTAAGGAGGGACTCTGCTGGGAATGCCTGGTGTATGGAGGGACTCCGCTGGGGACACCTGATAACAGTGACACACTCGGGGCTTCCACTGATTCCACAATATGGTGAGTTTAACTATTTACTTTTAAATTACAATGTAATAATAGAAATAATGTGCTTCAATCATCAATCATCCTGTTACCATAACAACCATGGTGCCGGGATGATTGAAGCACCAACAACAGGTGTTTGGAGTATCTTTATCTGCTGATTGTTAAACTTTCTGAAATACACATATTTCTATTGTGGTGTAGGACCTGGGCCTGCTGTCCCTCCATCTCTCTTTCTTTAATTTGCTCTCTTTCTCCCTTTGTTTCTCCCCTCCATCCCTGGTTCATATCAGACTCTAACCACACCCTTTGAGCCACGCCCCTTTAAGACACGCCCAATAGTTAGCTTAAACCATGCCCATTTTTCGCCACGGCACGCTGCATTTTTATTTCCCCCCTCTACGTCAAAAGAATGCACCACCCCCTAATTATAAGACTCCGCCACAGGCCAAAAAATGTCCCTATAAATTTATTTACAATGTTGGCAACTATGCGTTTAGATTGTAGAATAGGATTCAGCTTCACAGTGTCAGAACCTTTAAGCCATCCGGCAACACTGCAAGAGTAGTTTACATATAGGTGTGTCCTCCAAACGAGTCACCAGGCCCTCCTGAGAGACCAGACTTCATCCCGGATCTTTCCAGCAAGGGTCCTCCCCTGGATCTCCTCAGCTCGGCTTGGCTTCTTCCACACAGACCAGACAGCCTAGGGACCACCACAGGATTAGTAGGCCCCAGACAGGCTTCTGGGCCTACTTGCAGAACTTGTAGCAACACACTCTCGGGCCAGGAGGGCCACGAGGTAATGAATAAAACAAGAGCACATGGCTCTGCCCAATAAATACCCCCTTCCCAGAATGCACAGCGACCAGGAACCTCCTACTGGGCTGTTCTGGAGAAAGAATATTCATTACATAGCTCAACCTAGTTGTAATTCTCATAGTGGCCCGTGGTACCAGTGTCACCCACTGGCAAAAGTGAGAAATGCACAACTCAGTTAAAGCGGGGGTTCACCCACACCGCCAAAAAAAAAAAAATATTAAAAGCCAGCAGCTACAAATACTGCAGCTGCTGACTTTTAATACATGCCCACTCACCTGTCCCGGGGTCCAGCTATGTCGGCAGGGGACGCCGAGAACCCGCTCGGTTCTCGGCAGCTGCCACCGCCATCCTAGGTGAGGGAATCAGGAAGTGAAGCGTTGCGGCTTCACTTCCCGGTTCCCTACTGCGCATGCGCGCCCCTAGTGGTCCCCGCTCTCTGCTGGGAGCTGTGTGTTCCCAGCAGACAGCGCGGTCGGGACGGGAAGAGGCATAGACTCCCATGGGAGTCTATGCTGGAAGTGGGTGCAAATACCTGTCTTAGACAGGTATCTGCACCCCCTCCCCCCTGCAAGGTGCCAAATGTGATACCGGAGGGGGGGAGGGTTCCGAAAAGCGGAAGTTCCATTTTTGTGTGGAACTCCGCTTTAAGTTTAGAACAGAACCAAATAAACTTTGCAATCAAATCTGAGCTGTTTACAGCTTAGCCAAAAACTAAATTTACACTATAGCCCAATTTTTAGGAACAGGGGGCTACATTACCATCTGCTCTGAGTCTCACAGTTTAAAGGAGCCTTTGCTGGTTAAGGCACAAAGGCCACAAATTTGTATCCAGGTCCTAGATTTCCAGAGTCTGTGTGTTTCGGGGAGACAATTGACCCAAATCTGAAGCAAGACCACTCCAAGGGACCCCCAGGCACACACCCTCCAAGAATAGAGTCAGTAGGCAATAGTCTACCTTGCAGTCCCCTCCAAAAGCCCTTGTCCTGGTTGGGTCTGTCACACTCATCTCTACATTGTATTTTAATTTCTAGCCTAGTCCTATTGATCTGAAAGATCTTGATGTTTGAAGAATCATTTACTTCTTCAAAGCTGTGACACATGTTCACCACGCCTTGTGAATATGCATAGCTTGTGTTCCACATTTCACTGCTTGCAGACAGCAAGATACCATGGGATATGTAGTCTTTAGTAATAGAAAGCAAACAAATGGAATGAGCAGAGGAGAAGCTGCAAAGCATGCAAGAAATCCAGGAAGTTGTAGAACGAGATGACCAGCAGACATGCAGAACTCACAACATAAAAGGGGATTTTCTAAAAAATCTTATATTGGATTGTCAAAAATTACTGTCACTTGTATTGCTATTACAATGCTGAAGATATAGAATGAAAGTACTGTACATGCCGTGGCTTTAGATCTCCTTTAAGAGATAAATTGCTGCTCTAATATACTTGTGTGTGTAATTTTCAGTTTGAGCTATTGAGTTTTGTAAACAACAAGTGTTTTAGGAACAAAGGAAAACGTGTGAAAAGGATCCTGAAGGTTTTAAAAGGAGAGTGCAAACTATTTGTTTGCAATATTCAATACTTGCCTGGCTGTGTTGGAAACCGTGTTCCGTGCAAGTTTCCCACACTGCATTCAAAACGCACTGCACTTGCGATCTGCAGCAGGTGTCAATGCAATACAAGCGATTTTCCAAATACAGGTCGCAAATGCAGTGCGTTTGCTTGCACCAGTTTGCATGGTACAGAAGTACCCTGCGATCCAGCTGCAGTGCGTGTGAACTGGTTGTAGGAAAAATATTTTTTTTATATGTGCTTACCCAGAGTCGTTTCTAAATTATTCATATAGCCCAAGTTATAGCAAGCCAATGATCTTGTACTAGACTGTTGGCTCTCAGAGTTAAAGGCTTGGGTTGGAGGAAGTGACATGATGCAATCGTTCATTGTTCTTTTGGAGTGAGCGCTGATGCAACCACATTTGGCTTTGTGCAATCCCTCTGCTCAGCCCTCTTCCGTGACACATTAGTTAATTTCACTTTTACAGCACTGATGGTAGATTATTACTTCCTAATCGAAAACTAACATCTCAGAGTCAGTGTTGCCAACCTATACATAAAAAGTCCCAATAAAGTGGGGCAACTTTGAAGTGAAAGAAGTCTGTGTCTTGAAAGGATAACACCCACAACAAGCTCTTCTCTTCACCCAAATAGTGACACTCTGGACTCACCAGAAATGTATGACCTCTTTTCACAAACACGGTCAAACTCGCTTGAGGTAAGTATGTCTCCCAATTTACAGCATATAAACGATCACCAGTGGAGTCCTAAGCCTCTGGCTAGCTAGATGAGACCATCCCTTGTAAAGTGCTCTTGTGTCTTAAATAAATCCTACATGTGCCTCGCTCACAGGGGAGAAATGTAAAGGGATTTCTCATAGTGTAGCATGTTCGGTTTTTATTAAGAAGTGATTCAAATTACACTTACATCAATAAAAAGTGTCATAGGCATGTAAAAAACTCAGAAACACCAGTTCGCATTCCACCTGCGTTCCATACAGCGGGAGTGATGTGTCTCAGAAAGTCCCTTCCAGCGTGTTTCGTCAGCAACGCCTGACGTCATCAGGGCTTTGCATTATTACATCACATCAGATGCTTAGGCACCACCTCCGCCAGAACCACCCCCCTGCGCCGGTGCTGCCCAAACACACACTGTAGTAGGCACTTGGATAGTCTCAGCTGGCTCCAGACCAGAACTGCACATGTGCAGTTCCGAGTTGAGCATCACAATCATATTTGTAACTGGCAACCTTTTTCTGTCACTGGCATTTACTGGCAGGAGAAAATTGACCATTTTTTACTCGCTGCCAGTAAAAATACTGATGGTTGGCAACACTGCTCAGAGTATGTAAATCCTAACAGTGAATGTCTTTTGTTTGCTCCCTTTTTTTTCTGTGAATTATACAGTATAACTCAATTGTGTTTTATGATACGTGCAAAATAATCCCTGTTCATCCTACCAAAAATCTAGTGAGCTTATACCTTCTGGTAGTGAGATTACAATATTGCACTGATATCTCAAATGTTGTTATCAGCCCAGCGGGAGTTCTCTCTGTGGACTATAGGACATTACCCTGCTATGCTATAGAGAAGAGGGGAGGGGGTGTTAGTCTTAACATGTTTACTGTTCTGGGTGACAACACTGCTTCACAGATATAGAACAATGAGGCTCAATTACTACAACATGGAAAGTGCAAAATCTTGTGCAGCTGTTCATGGTAGCCAATCAGCTTCTAACTTCAGCTTGTTCAGTTAAAGTGTTTCTAAAGGCAGAAGGTTTTTTATCTTTTTTTTGTAATTCCTTTGTTTTTTTATCTTAATGCATTCAAGAAAAATCCTTCTGTGTGCAGCAGTCCCCGTCACCCCTAATACTTACCTGAGCCTCATCTAGATCCAGCGATGTTGTAGGATTGTCTCGGCTGCCCGGGACTCCCCTCCTCATTGGCTGAGACAACAGCGAGGTGCCATTGGCTCCCGCTGCTGTCAATCAAAGTCAGTCAGCCAATGAGGAGAGAAAGGGGGCGGGCCAGGCAGCAGCTCCGTGTCTGAATGGACTCAGGTGCCCACATAGCAAGCTGCTGGATTGAATTTGGATGAAAGGTTTAACACTGAGAAACACTTTTTGATAGATAAGTAGTGCATTTTATATACAATTATATAGATCAGACCAAAATGAGAGACACATGAGAAGGAAAGAGGGACTTTGTTCCGAATAAGGGACAGTCCCTTGAAATCAGAGACAGTTGGGAGCTATCCAGATCTCCTGCTGAGCAAAACTGGATCTGGTCCTTGTGAAAGGGGCCCTAAACAGAGAGATTTTCAGGCATTTTAAGGTATTTTTATTTGAGCATTTGTTCGCATTTTAATTGCTTGTACACAAGCATTTTAGAAGCATATTTCAAGAGTTTTACATGTGTATTCAAGCTTTAGGCATTTTTGTTTTTGGCCTATGAAAAGCACTAGGGGTAGTAGACTGGGCAAAAAAATGCCTGACTCTTGAATTACATCTGAAATAAATGCTCACAAACACTTGATTTGAGTGTTGTCAGATATTACCATTGAAATCTATGGGGGCCAAAAACGCCCAAACCTGCCCTAAAAGTAGCTCATGGAGCTTTTGGAGCATCAGGCATCAAGCTTTATGTATAGAAGAAAAATGAATGCTCCTGCACTCGAGAAATTGCTGTGCGGCTGATTGAAAATGTGTGTCTTCACTGGTCTAGCCACCACATCAGCTGTGCTGCCACTCCCAACAGGTCAGGGAAAAAACAAATAGAACTCTTAAAACAAAAGGAACAGAGGGCGCACCAGCCTAGCGCATTACCTTTGCAACAATTTATTAATGAAAGATGTTTAAAACATACTCACAAACGAATGATAAAGCCAAGCAAAATATAGAGTCCACCATTTGCTCCATCCAGCAACATCCACTGGCCAATAACAATGGTGCAATGAAGAGTCCAAAAAGACTGACGCGTTTCAAGGGGTGTCCTCTCTTTTTCAGAAGAAGAGGGGACACCCCTCGAAACGTGTCAGTTTCTTTGGACTCTTCATTCCACAACTATTATTGGCCAGTGGATCTTGCTGGATGGAGCAAATGGGGGACTCTATATTTTGCTTGGCTTTATCATTCATTTGTGAGTATGTTTTAAACATGTTTCAATAGTCAATCTTTATGTTAGGAACCACCACTGAAAAAAAGTGGTAGTTCTGGATGTTGAGAGTTTTGAAGCCTCAAGCTATAAAACCCTTAAGTGTGATTGGGGCCTGAAGGATGCAAGTCAGAGACAGCTAGCCAAAACTATTCTGAGAAGAAGATCAGCAATGGCAGCCCCCCCCCACTTCTCTTTTATAGGGGGCTCATTTATACAGTGCTGTGTTTGGTTTCTTTTGTAGTCCATCTTTGAGGATTCACTCAGTGTCATGCCCTTTGTCACTTGCTATGTCCACTACTTCTCACTTACACTTAGCGGTTATTACATCAGAATGAAACCAAATATGCCACAAATGTAGATGATGAAACATCCCAGCCCTTATTGTCACCACTGCCAATCAAAGCAATTGTACAGCAAAATGTGTTAGTATAAGTGAAGAATGTAAGATATTTCAGATAGTGTGAGCTCATGTCTCTCTACAAAGAGCTATTTGCAGTGTATATACTTTTTTTACACGCACCTGTGCTTTAGTAATAAATAAAATGCCACGTGGATCGGAAGTAGAAGCGTTAGGTGCTTTACTTTGTTCTTTCAGTAATTAAAGTGGTTGTAAAGTTACTAATAAATCCTGGAATCCCCTCTGTTAAAGGAAGATATAATGTGTAGTGTATGTGTTTTTTAAAGATTATTCAGCTAAATACCTTATTTTACAGTGCTGCTGTGCAGTCACGTGACCTCCCAACAAACTTTTTCCCTGATCCGAGGACTACAGTGGGAGGGGCTGAGATTCCCCTCTGTGGTCAGTTAGGAGGAGAGGAGGAGAGGGGTGGGAGATCATGTGAATGCACAGCGGTGTGCTAAAATAAGGTATTTCTCTGCATGTTTAAAAAAACAAATATTGCACAGTTTATCTTCAGAGGGGATTCCAGGATTTGTCATTAGTGACTTTACAGCCACAGCATAATAACGGCGAGGGGCGGGGAGGAGATGGCTCACACACACACACAAACTCCCGAGCTGACAGGCAGGGAGGAAGGGGGAGAGACTTAGGGTTGCCACTTTTTCTTCAAGCCAAACCTGAACACTTTAGTAGCACACAGTACATTTTTTTTGTTTTAGTATACACTATAGGATTGTAACAAACCTGGGACACCTTTGGGCACTCCAACCCAGCAAGCAATTGTGCTGCAAGGTTGAAAATGACTTGCTAAGCTATTGTTAGACTTGCAAGGCTTCACAGGTTTGCTGCATTGCAGCAGGTCCGCACTGCATGACTCCAAATCAACTATCTTGGCATACATTCTGCAAATCTGCTGTAAGTTCTGGTTCATTTATGTTATCATCCCACCACAGGGATCACTGTGGCTGAATTTTCATGATGTGGACTTGCAGAACTCTTACTGTAGACTCACCACTGCAACTTTGCTCTTGCTAGAGACTTGCCATGCAAATTTGCTAGATATTGGAAAAGTGTTAACTAGAACTTTTGCTTTAAGTGCTCTGCAAGTGTACAACTTGCCAGTGAAAATGTGCAGCAAGTTAACAGACTTACAATTCAACACTGCCACAAATTTGTGGCAAGTTATACTTGCCATCTAGGAAAGAGAATAGTAACGTGGTGCACATAGTGCCCCCTCATCCTCCTGTCAAGCCTTGCTCCAAGCCACATTCCTGTCTGAATAATGTGTCTGGGTTTCAGGATGATTTAAAACGTGGACTGTCTAGCTGAATCCTGGACAGGTGGCAACCCTAGACAGACTGCAGGATGAAGGAGGCACGTAAACTGACAATGGTACCATGGATCAGCAGCGACAACGGTATCATGGACCAGCAGCCATGATTACCGTGGTCAGAACACTAAGGGGGACACAGGAACAGGCAGGATCAACAAGGTATTTTACAGCAAAGGGAGGGACAAAATAAACAGCAGAAACACTTTGCTGTATATCCTGCTTTAAAGGAACAGGATATTTTTTTTTTGTAGGGTTACAACCACTTTAACTTTTAATGCATCGCAAAATTTTAAAGGCAGTTACCTATTAATGCAGATATGTATTAATAACTAAAATTCTAAAAAAAAAAAAATTTAAATCTCCATTCTATTTTTTTTTTTACCCCCACCCACTTTATGTCTTCCTTATCCGATGAAGCCAGATATACTTGTGGTAACACATACTGGGCCCCTCACAAAGCTGTGAGAAAAGGAAAGTTGTTCAGTATTCAACCATGACAGTTTGTAAAACAAGTTGGTGAATAGCAGCAGTGGTCCCCTTTTCTTCATCCCCCCAGGAAGTATCTGGTACAATACACACACTGTTAGCTGGTGCCAGAACCTCCTTATCAGATCAGGACAGAGGCAGACCCTCTCATGCCTATTAGCCAAACTCAGTCTGAAAATCCTAATAAATTTGTCTGACTTGTCAAAAAGATGCAGCGCTAATTAAAAAGACTCAAAATTATATAAATATGAATATATATAAAAAAAAGGAAAATATCAAAACGAAAAAAGAAAAAAGTGACAAAAAGAAAAACTAAAGCAAAGTCCCATAAAAAGAAAAGTAGTGAAAAAAGTCCAAAGATCTTTAGAAGGTGATGTCCACAATAATTAATTGTAGAAAGATATTTGTGACAATCGTGAAAGAATTCCCAAAGTAAACGAAGTGCATCCAAATCGTCACCCAAAGTGTATGAATTGCCTGCTTACCAGAAGGCGATGACCGCCACAGCAGTCCCGCCCAGCCTAGGGAAGTAAGGCTTCCCTCAACCCTTGAGGACAATCTGGAACTCCCGCTGTTAACTAGGGATATAAACAGCAAAAGGCTTCCATGGTGTAGTACATTGATAAAAGAATTTTAATAAAGGATAAGATTGCACTTACAAAATTGTAGTCATCTATCAGCGGAACAGATAATGGGGCAGGTAAGCCACAGTTGCGGATCGCCATCAGTCTCACTTTACTTCCAATTGCGCGCGCCCATCCACCTTCTCGGAAAAAAAACGAACGTGATGACGTCACCGTCAAGGCTCTACCCAATTAATTAGCACTGCTTTGACATTGCACTCTATTAGGAAGGCTTCATACTGGACTTTTTGATGCTAGCTGCTTAGTTATTTATTATTTTCAACAAATAATTTTCTTTGTTATAGCGCAGCCTTAGGGCTTCACACTTTTTTAAATTTGTCTGACTTGCCCACTAAAATGACTGGAATTTTACCAGATACATGCCAGCTCTCCCCCTATCGTAAATCATAGCAATACACATTCCCGATAGACTGGTTATTAGCCAAGACTCTAAAACTTCAGTATGTTTCAGACCTTATGAAATAATAACAGCACAGCCAGAATAAAGACATATTTACCTCCCTCCGTTAATTTGTAATGTTTTGAGTCCAAACACCTCTATATTAGGCAATATGGGGAGCCAGCGAGACACAATAACCCTGTTAGGTAAAGTAAATATCCGAAACCTGCCATATTTATATCCATTTCAAAGCTAATTTTGTGGTGGGCAATAAGATGCATGTTAGCAGACTGTAACCTGTAGTTATTCAGAGATATTAATACTTATAGGAAACTTTAGCTGTGATACAGGTATAAACACAGTGACATCCCAGGACCACTCCTTAGACGCTTAATGGGTCAGGTGGTCTCTGTCAACACCCTCTTGATACCTAAGAAAAGTGACCGCAACTCAATCCTGAAACCTGTGTTCTGACCACAACTCACACCTGAACCCTGCATTCTGCCCACAACTTACACCTGAACCCTGCATTCTGACCACAACTCACCAGTGTTGTTCAAGTAGATCTCCATCTCTCGAAGGTTGCCTACCCCTGCTCTGGAGGAACCCTTGAGATCCAAGGTACCCTGTTTCTGAATGACTGAACTAGGAAGCAACATATAAAATGTCCAGCGCTCAGGCTATTGTTGGAAAACAAAATACAACAAGTATAAAAGGTATAAAAGTTTATGGTTTTTAATGAACCAATAATGAGCTAGTGGTTAGCAATAGTCCGAAGTAACAATATTTACTGCAAAAGAACCAGGTTCAGAGGCTCTGTTTAAAAACAAAAAAGCACACGATAAAAACTATTCAAAAATTACAGACTTTTGGTGATGTTGTAAGTGATCAAATAGACATCAAAAAGGTGACAGAGGCATCAAACAGCAGGAGGTTACCACCGGAGATCCATCTAATGAAAGTATACGGAGACTGCTGTGTAAAGTGTGAAAGCAAACATATGGGCTCAAAGCAGGTGAATGGAGGCAAGGTGGTGGAGATATGTCAAAGTACTCACAGGCAGGTAAGAGGGCTCAGAGCTGCCTCATATGGTGAAGACCTTGGCGCCATGAGGAATAACCGGGCTGAAATAGAAGTGAAGTGGCCGCCGTGTGGAGATGTGTAGCTCCGCCGTGCGGAGAACAGCCTGGCCGGAGCTGTGTGTCGATGGAGGATGACGTCAGCACAGGGGAGCCGCTGTAGTGTCTGAGAAGTAAAACGGAACCGCTGCTAGGCTGGGACGTGTCTCCACAGAGGTGAAGTCTCATCAGTGAGACCTGGTGACACTGCGCTGAGGTCGGAACTGACACTGAGAGGCCCTCTGACGGGGAAATTGGTGGCGGCAGGCTGATGGAGCTCACATCAGCCTGACCTGCCTGGGGAGATGGCCAACAGTCATATGAAAAAATGGATATTGCAATGGGTAAAAAAAATATGGGGTAGTGAAGATGGTGGATTTGCAGGAAATGCTTGCTGGTGAAAAAAGCGGCTTCACAAACAAAAAAAAAAAAAAATGTGAACGGATGAAAAATCGCAGTGAAGAACTCAAGCTGGGGCCTCTGCCATGTAGGGGGGGGGAGAGAGGTTGCCTTGACGACGCAACCTCTCTCCCCCCCCCCCCTACATGGCAGAGGCCCCAGCTTGAGTTCTTCACTGCGATTTTTCATCCATTCACATTTTTTTTTGTTTTTTTTTTGTTTGTGAAGCCGCTTTTTTCACCAGCAAGCATTTCCTGCAAATCCACCATCTTCACTACCCCATATTTTTTTTACCCATTGCAATATCCATTTTTTCATATGACTGTTGGCCATCTCCCCAGGCAGGTCAGGCTGATGTGAGCTCCATCAGCCTGCCGCCACCAATTTCCCCGTCAGAGGGCCTCTCAGTGTCAGTTCCGACCTCAGCGCAGTGTCACCAGGTCTCACTGATGAGACTTCACCTCTGTGGAGACACGTCCCAGCCTAGCAGCGGTTCCGTTTTACTTCTCAGACGCTACAGCGGCTCCCCTGTGCTGACGTCATCCTCCATCGACACACAGCTCCGGCCAGGCTGTTCTCCGCACGGCGGAGCTACACATCTCCACACGGCGGCCACTTCACTTCTATTTCAGCCCGGTTATTCCTCATGGCGCCAAGGTCTTCACCATATGAGGCAGCTCTGAGCCCTCTTACCTGCCTGTGAGTACTTTGACATATCTCCACCACCTTGCCTCCATTCACCTGCTTTGAGCCCATATGTTTGCTTTCACACTTTACACAGCAGTCTCCGTATACTTTCATTAGATGGATCTCCGGTGGTAACCTCCTGCTGTTTGATGCCTCTGTCACCTTTTTGATGTCTATTTGATCACTTACAACATCACCAAAAGTCTGTAATTTTTGAATAGTTTTTATCGTGTGCTTTTTTGTTTTTAAACAGAGCCTCTGAACCTGGTTCTTTTGCAGTAAATATTGTTACTTTGGACTATTGCTAACCACTGGCTCATTATTGGTTCATTAAAAACCATAAACTTTTATACCTTTTATACTTGTTGTATTTTGTTTTCCAACAATAGCCTGAGCGCTGGACATTTTATATGTTGCTTCCTGGTATGATCTGTTTTCACCAATTACAGTTTGTCTAGCAGCACGGGATATTACTATTATGTTTATTGTAGTTTCTAGTTTCCTGTTTCATCCCTGTATATGCATTAATAATTTTTGAATGGATGGTACAGGCTATACATCTATTTTATATGTTTGTTACATTCTCTGGGTGACCTACCACTGGCGCTAGGTTACTCTTCTCTGTGTTTTTCCCTGAATGACTGAACTAGACAGTCAAACGTATTCTATATTCTACGTTTTTAGGAACACTTATGATTTCAGAACCGTATTTATTGGAACAGAGCATTTGCAGTTTGCTCCAGTAAACGTGCCCCTACGAAAAATTTTCAGCTTTCATTGGCTTCAAATGGCCACCTGCAGTTTAGGGTAATAGCTCTTTCCTTTATACTTCATAAACAAAAAAGAGAGAAAGATCATTTAGCTGTTATTGTTCATGAAAAGCATTAATAATAGTCGTTAAACATTACAAATCTCAATATTTATACTGGGGTTTTAAGCGGAGATTTCTAAATTTTATCGGAGTCGACTTTAAATTAGAACTATAGGCAAAACTTTTTTTTTCATTGTGGATAAAGTAAGGGAGGGTTATAACCCCTGTTGATTTTTATTCGCCGTCTATGTCCCATTGTGGAAATTTCCCTGTACTTCCCATTGCCAAACAGGAAGTGAGAGGGAATCCCTGCAAATTAAGGGAAATCCTTGGGGACCCCCAGACTTCCCCATTGGAAGATTTCCCCTCTATTACTTTTTTGGGGACAACCCAAAATGTGTAATTTCCTTTTTCTTTCACTTTCAATGAAAATGGTAAACAGGACAAATAGAGAGGGAGAATCTCCATAACGGGGGTACAGGCAGCAAAAAAAACCATGACATATTCTAATCCTTCTCCACTCTATCCAAAACTAAAAAAAAAAGAGTTTTGCCTGCAGTTATACTTTAAGCATGCTTTAGTTGAGCACAGATTGTTGCATTCCTTACAACAGGCATTATATCATTAGAATTATTACTATTTCCCATTGGAGGAAATAGCAGACATTTCACAGAGAACTCACCAACGCCTAAAATACAGACAAATACTCAGAGAGCCATACAATACGGGGAAGAAATTGTTTGTGGTTAAGTGAGCCAATTTTCAGTTTAGCTCTCCAGACTTTCTACAAGAACCTTCATGTTCTTCTGTTTGTCTATAACCGTTTTGTGACCCTTCTTCCAAATACAGTCAGGTCCATAAATATTGGGACATTGACACAATTCTAATCTTTTTGGTTCTATATACCACCACAATGGATTTAAAATGAAACGAACAAGATGTGCTTTAACTGCAGACTTTCAGCTTTAATTTGAGGGCATTTACATCCAAATCAGGTGAACGGTGTAGGAATTACAACAGTTTATATATGTGCCTCCCACTTTTTAAGGGACCAAAAGTAATGGGACAGATTAACAATCATAAATCAAACTTTCACTTTATAATACTTGGTTGCAAATTCTTTGCAGTCAATTACAGACTGAAGTCTGGAATGCATAGACATCACCAGATGCTGGGTTTCATCCCTGGTGATGCTCTGCCAGGCCTCTACTGCAACTGTCTTCAGTTCCTGCTTGTTCTTGGGGCATTTTCCCTTCAGTTTTGTCTTCAGCAAGTGAAATGCATGCTCAATCAGATTCAGGTCAGGTGATTGACTTGGCCATTGCATAACATTCCATTCCTTTCCGTTAAAAAACTCTTTGGTTGCTTTCGCAGTATGCTTCGGGTCATTGTCCATCTGCACTGTGAAGCGCCGTCCAAAGAGTTCTGAAGCATTTTGCTGAATATGAGCAGATAATATTGCCTGAAACACTTCAGAATTCATCCTGCTGCTTTTGTCAGCAGTCACATCATCAATAAATACAAGAGAACCAGTTCAATTGGCAGCCATACATGCCCACGCCATGACACTACCACCACCATGCTTCACTGATGAGGTGGTATGCTTTGGATCATGAGCAGTTCCTTTTCTTCTCCATACTCTTCTCTTCCCATCACTCTGGAACAAGTTGATCTTGGTCTCATCTGTCCATAGGATGTTGTTCCAGAACTGTGAAGGCTTTTTTAGATGTTGTTTGGCAAACTCTAATCTGGTCTTCCTGTTTTTGAGGCTCACCAATGGTTTACATCTTGTGGTGAACCCTCTGTATTCACTCTGGTGAAGTCTTCTCTTGATTGTTGACTTTGACACACATACACCTACCTCCTGGAGAGTGTTCTTGATCTAGCCAACTGTTGTGAAGGGTGTTTTCTTCACCAGGGAAAGAATTCTTCGGTCATCCACCACAGTTGTTTTCCGTGGTCTACCATGTCTTTTGGTGTTGCTGAGCTCGCCTGTGCGTTCTTTCTTTTTAAGGATGTTCCAAACAGTTGATTTGGCCACACCTAATGTTTTTCTATCTCTCTGATGGGTTTGTTTTGTTTTTTCAGCCTAATGATGGCTTGCTTCACTGATAGTGACAGTTCTTTGGATCTCATATTGAGAGTTGACAGCAACAGATTCCAAATGCAAATAGCACACTTGAAATGTGCTAAACCTTTTATCCAATTTCTAAATGTCTGCATTTGTAAATTTCAACAGCCAGTATAAAGAAATAGTAGTCATAAAAAAAAAAAAAACTTGTGCATTTAACAAGTTTTTTTTTGTATAATTCTCCTTTAAGGGGGAGTGGCAGGGGTGTGTGTCTTATGCCTACATACTTTTACTAATAGGTGTCCCTCGTTCTCTCAAAAAATTGGGAGGTATGCAATTCCTCTCAATGGCACCAACAATGGGGCACAATTCCTATCAATGACATCAATGATGGGGCTCAGTGCCACCAATGATGGGACATGATTCCTAGCAATGACACCAAAGGTGGGGCATTTTTTATTCCAACTGATGCTGGGACATTCTCTACTCCCGATGGCCACAGTCTGGCCCCCCTAAAGTCTGAAGGGCAGTAAACCAGCCCTTTGTTTAGAAAGTTTGGAGACCACTGCTCTACACAGAAACTCCCAGACTGGGAGGTCCATCACTAGGAGCCAGTCTATTCTGAAATTCACATGAGCTAGCAAAAAATGACGCATCACTGTGTTACCGCTGCTTCTTTACTGCCCAATCTCAGGCTGGGGGCAGTGACGTGACCAGGTTGTAGTTCATAACTGTTGTAGAAGAAAGTCAGGTCACTAACTTGGCTCTGCTGTGTTGGGTGCTTTGTATATCTCAGGCATAGATGGAAGGCAAAACAAGTCCTAAATATGTCAAACATCTTGCAACAATCTAACTGTCTGGCTAAAATTCAGCTTGAAATCCCCCTTACATAACAAAATGGCATTGGTAATTATAAAATAATATATAGCTAAATAAAACACAGGCTCACATAGAATGCATATAGGATTTTTTTGTAGTTTATAAGTTATAGTTCATCAGTAAGATCAGATATAGACACCCCTCCTATCACTCCATTATAGAATGTAAGACAGTGCTCGGTTTCCAAAAATGCTCAGGAATTAGGTGAATGCCAAGAACAGCACAGCGCTGAAAGATTCAGGACCCTTATGTCATGATAAATGAATGCTGTTTTAATTACATTCTTGGTTCCGCTGATATCTTACAGATGCACTGGAACTGGTTTGTTTCAATGGAACAAAGGATTTTATTCTAGTGTCTAAAATAATTGAGTGTTACAATTATTGTGTCTCTGGTGTTTTTCCAGTTTCTCTCCCATTCAAGCAGAATGGATGTTATAAAGTTGGTCACACGTGTCACAATTCGATTGTACAAACTTCTTTAGATGTGGCAACATGTATATAGTTAGGGCCTACCTGACTTCGGTAGACCCTCACAATCCAGTTTGTCAAGCCAAAACTTTATTTTTCTTAGTGTAGCCTGGTCTGTGGCTTTAAATTACCTACAGAACGGTTCCTTCTTGTATCAGTTTATTGCTTATTTTCTGCAGTGTAGACAGTGTGCAACTTGAAAGTGTCCTTAGTACAGGAGAAGCGGCAGCAATTTTGAAGGAGACCAATTGCTGAAGAAGACAGAGAGAACCTACTGTGAGGGAGAGCACATGGACAACTGGAGCTGCGGAAATAGACAGTGTGTGCCGGGCTGCCTCAGAAACGGAGAGATGCTGCTGTACAGAGCTGGCTGCAAGGGCTGTACTCTGCTGTTCTACAGATCTACTGTTCCAGAGACCTTCTCGTCCAGATATCTGTTATTCCACAAACCTACTGTCCCAGAGACCTGCTGTTACAGATATCTGTTATTCCAGAGACCTGCTGTTGCAGAGATCTGCTGTTTCAAAAACCTGCTATTCCAAATATCTGTTATTCCAGAGACCTGCTGTTCCATAGGTCTGTTATTCCAGAGACCCACGGATCCAGAGAGATGCTGTTCCAGAGACCTGTGGTTTCAAAGGCCTGCTGTTCCAAAGACCTTCTGTTCCAGAGATCTGCTACTTCTGAGACCTGCTGTTCCAGATATCTGTTATTCCAGAGACCTGTTGCTCCAGAGAACTGCTGTTCCAGATATCTGTTATTCTAGAGACCTGCTATTCCAGATATCTGTTATTGCAGATATCTGTTATTCCAGATACCTGCTATTCCAGATATCTGTTATTCGAGATACCTGTTATTCCAAAGATCTGCTATTGTAGAGACCTGCTGTCCCAGATATATGTTATTTGAAATACTTGCTATTCCAGATATCTGTTATTTCAGATATCTGTTATTCTTGATACCTGCTATTCCAAGATCTGCTATTCCAGAGACCTGCTATTCCAGAGATCTGCTGCTCCAGATAGCTGTTATGCCAGAGACCTGCTGCTCCAGAGATGGGCTGTTCTAGAGAGCTGCTGTTCCAGATATCTGTTGTTGCAGAGACCTGCTGTTCCAAGAGTGGTGCTGTAATGTGTTGTTGGCAACGGTGACTACAAAATTTATTTAGCTACACCTATCTGAGACTTGAGTAGATTTAGACCTCTTTCACACTGCAGCGCCGCTAAAGCGCTGGCCGTTTTTGGTATTCATTTCAATGGGCAGGGGCGTTTTGGGAGTGCTATTTATAGGGCTCCCAAGCCGCCCCCAAAGATGCTGCTTGCAGGACTTTTTCAAACGCCTGGCAAGCCCCCCGCCCGAGTGTGAAAGCACTCATTGCACTGAATGGGAGGAAGTTTTTAGGTGCTTTTTAGAGGCTATTTCTAGCACTAAAACGCCTGAAAACTGCCTCAGTGTGAAAGGGGTCTGAATATTATTGTAAAGAGGCTACCGCTTGCACTAGAAGCTATATTACTCCAAGGGAAGTGTTGCATTGTGTCCACTAGGGAATGAGTTACAGTGTGACTAAAAAGGAGACTCCAGGAAGGAAGGACTGTCCTTGAAGATGCTGTTGTGTTATCTGGACTAGTGAAAGTCCTCAGGCCATATGTTCCTGTTTTATCTTGTTAACCCTTGGGATTACAAATGCTAGCTGTTGGGAGTGAGCACTCCAACCAAAGATAGAGGGCCTCTAAACTGGCTAACTGTATTCAAATTCCACTGGTCATTGGTTTGGAGAGGGACTCCTTGATGTTATTTAGTGCCCTCAGAATTTCTATGTTTAAATGGCTGTGCTTACTTACAACACGGTTGCCTCTGTAGGCTGTGTTGATTGCTTTATTGTATGTAGCAAAACTGAATTATACTGCTGTGAATCATTGTTTGCCTATTGCCTACTCTTAACATTTTGCTGGACCTTATTACCCAATCAAAGCCTTGAAAAACCCCAGGTGAGTCAATGAGTTCAGGTACTACTCAAGTGGGTCATCACCTCCAGAAGCACAAGGACCCAATCAACCAACCGCTCCTCCAGAAGTAGTGCTACATTAGTTTTGGAAAGCGTGGGGAAGAATTCTCTCCTCAAATTTTTTCCTGCTCTCTGGACCTTTTAGAAGGAATTGCTTTTCACTTCCTGCCCTGCTGACAATGGTTTACTAGACAGGAAGTGAGGGGAACTCTCCAACATCAACATACATGGAAATAAAACATTCAGTAGAGAAGGAGAAGGCTATAAACCCTGTCAAATGTTCCTGTTGTAGAGATTTATTCTCTTCCTGTCTAGTGAATCCTTTGTCAGCAGGACAGGAAGTAAAAGGATTCTCTCTAAGTCACCCAACACCCTTCCAAAGCAACTTGTTGCATGTCTGATTTTTGTCTACTGGGGTGTGCTAGCAGCCTCAATTAAATGCACGTTATACATGACATAATGTGCATTAAATGCACTGTAGCTGTTAAGAATGTGCCTTAAAGGTCCCCAACCTCCATCACAGGCATTGGTGTTCAATGGATTAAGTCCACTCCCTTCCTTCCTAGGCATTGTTGGTCAGAAAAAGTCCTCACCCCCTTAAAAGCTTTGGTGGTCAGTGGTGTGTTCCCCTAACTTCTGGAAAAGCATTGGTGGTCACTGTTAGTTACCATTCTCTCTCTCCCCCAAAATCATTAGCGGCCAGTAGTGGTTTTCCTCCTCCCCTCTTAAAAGCATTGGTGTTCAATGGTGTCCCCGCCTTTAAAAATGAGTGGTCAGTGGAATTTCCCCCCCCTGAAAAATATTTGTGGTTGGTGGTATTTGCCCCCATCCCCTCTCTACGGAAAAGCAGTGATGGTCAGTGGGAGGCTCAGAGCACACTTATCTGTTTCCCACTCTGAGTCCCACACCTCTGCCTGTCCGGTGGCGTCACCACCGGAACTATGCTTATACTATCAGGCAGGCGATCACTTTGTCTGGCAGTACATACATAGGTATAGATCTGAGTGCTGAAATCTAATTATACAGTCTTCCTATAGACAGAGGGTCAAAGCTTACACGGGAATAAAGACCCTTTCCCCATGTGATAGGGCTTGGGTCTGCCAATTGGCTGCTTAGGAACCCATAGCTACTTTGTGGGAGAAGGGAGGTGCATTCTCCTCCATATACAGAAGAATTAGATATTTCACAAGGCTTTATCTGGGAGGTAGGGTGGTCAGCATTGGATCAGGTGTGCATTATCCTTTAAAAATGTTACTTTACCTTCAATAGGCAAAACACAGGTTCTCTTTAGGCCCCACAATCTCACTGCATAGGGCCACTGTCAACATGCAGACATTTGTTTTTGAGTTGTCAAACACTACATACATGCCAGTCTGATCTCCCTAAGGCCAGGTTTACGCTTGTGCTTGTGGTTTCTGCTGCGGGTCTGCACCCATTCCTGCAGCTGCATCCTCTCACACAGAAGATGTGTGCGGGTGCCCCTAATCCTAATGGCACCCACATGCACTGAAAATCTCAGCAACAGCTTTCCACACTGAACTGCAGTGCACTGCCAATTCATTTGAATGGGCTGCTGTACTTTCAGAAAACGCAGGGAAAAGGTCCCTGCTTTTTTTTGAAATCGCAGTCTGCACAGAAATGGCAAAATGTGGCTTGCAGTACAAAAGTCTGAATCAGGCCTAAGACCATTGAAGTGACATTGACATTTCATATATGGAGCTGATTAGTGAATCCGTGACCCTTCTGGTTAGGACCTGCCCCTTTTTACCACGGATTCAGTGCCCTGGCTTATTTGTAGAACTGTAATGCTTGTCTGTAGCAATGACAGTTCCTATATTTGTCCTCTGGAGTGTTAGGATTATGTGAACTCTCTGTTGTAAGCTGAAGATAACTGTAGACAGTTTTGAACATTTGGGAATTAGGGGCGTGGCAATTACTCATGTATTTTGCATAAGGCAGAATAGGAGCACAAGGGAGGCTGAGAATTTGGCTCTATTAGTTAAGCACAGTTATTACACAGTACTGCAAGGACGGTCTGGATACTGTAGGTAAATTCATGGGATCATGACAGCATTATGGAAAAAATATTAATGGTTAGGTGAGATCGTTCTTTATATTGAACTCAAAAGTGATTTGCTATGCAATGGGGAACATTTGGGAGTGTTAATTGTGCTTAAAGTGTTACTAAACCCAGAACCCTGCATTCACTATATCTGGTCTCCCACAGTACACAGAAAATGGAAATGCAATTAGTTTAGTAAATAAAAACTGCTAAATACATTTTCTCATCAGCAGTATATAGCAGTCTTGTGACTTCTATCAGTGCCTGGTTAAAGCTTGTAGGCAGTGACGGCTGTTTTTTTTTGGGGGGGGGGGGGAACAAACAACCCCCCTCCCCGCTGTTTGTGTGGCTCCTCCCTTCCTCTTAGGCTTTCAATAGGATCGTCTGTCCTTTCAGCCAATTGGGTGATGGGTGTGATCATTCGCTGTTGTAACCCACCTGGGTGGGCTGTGAGCACATTCTCTGCTCCCTGAGCCCACCCTATTTTGAAGCCTATTAGAGCCTCTGGCTCTAATCAGTGCTTCAAAAAACACACCCACCCACATTTGAATCCATGCATCCGGCATCCTGAAAGGGGCCGGACGCATGGAAAGGGGAAGGCGGTGATGGATGGGGGGGGGGGGGGCAGCGCTTGTGCGTCCTTAATGGACAGGCCGCCTCTGCTTGTAGGAGGAGTTTTCATTCTCCTCTGACTGTGCTATGAGGCTGCAAGACCGTCTGTCTGGACAGTGCTGATTGGCTGTGTGCTGATCACATGCACTCTCCCAAGAAAAAAAATAAAACTCTCTATCAATACACAACAAACTGGGAATGGGAATGTGCAGAGTGACTCCAAAGGTTCTGACTTATCAGGAGATGGATTTGGGACTGTGGAAGAAGGGGAGGATCAGAGAAGACAGGATCAAACAGCCATTTTATACAATGCAGATGATTAACCCCTTAGGTTCCACTGTGAGTATAACAAGCATGCTTTACTGCTTTACTGCATATACAGACTGATTTTACTGTTGTGGGTTTAGTAACACTTTAAGCATTACCCTAAAATATTTACTCCAATTTTAAGTATATAGGTGAAATGTACAAGTTAGCAGCTTGTAAGGATTGGTGTTTTTCCTATACGGACATAGAGAAACAGTAACTTTTTTTTTTCCCCCCCGAGATTGCTAAGTGCTTCTTTACGTGTTTAGCAGCAAGGGCCCAGCCAACTAGCTTTAAATGTAGACTGCAAAACAACATTACTGCTCTCACCTTTGGCCAGCCACCGAGACCCAGAGAGTACCATCTAGATAATAACCATAGGAATCGCACAACACCCCATAATAAAACCTTAGAATGGAAACCAAAAGAATCCTCAATCATTAACTTGGAGAGCAGTAATGCTGCCTATTAAACATGTTTATAGCTCAGCTACAGTGACTTTCACTTTCTTTTCTATGTAAAATAATTGTGCAGGATGTGCCAAACATTTTAGAAAAGACAATAAAATGTGCGAGAAACGTTTTTCTAGAACCTAAGGTGAAAACTTTTTTTATCACAGTGGGAATGTATTATTACATGCTTTTGCAAAGAGGGTGTGCTCTGGTTCTCAGCCGTTTACTGAGAGGTGGAGCCAACAGTCAATCAGGCAGCCAACTGGATCCCGACAATATTGTCTGGATCCTTCAAGAGCCTGGAGCAGCTCTGCCACATCAACTGATAGCCAACAAGAGCTCTGAGGTGCTCCCACTCACAGTCACACTCCTGTCTACTCTATGTATAACATGCACAAATAGAAGGAGCACCAGACCTAAGGTTAAAAGAGTCCAAATTTATTTATTAGTTTATACTAAAACAAAAACAGCCAATGTGCTTTGGAGGTTTGGAAAAAACTGCCCCTTCATCAGGGCTTCAGTTAAAATAAGAACCTAGACACCCTGGTCACACCGATCGCAACATTGAAGTGGCGCGATTTCAAAGTAGCATTTCAGTGCTACTTCAGGTGTGACTTTGAAGATATCTGTGCTACTTCATGCACAGACATCTATGCAAGTTGCATCTGAACTTGGAAAAAGTAGTGCAGGAACTACTTTTAAAATCGGTGTCGGGGGGGCACCAATTTGACTGCTTCCATTGTAGACAACAGGGTGTGACTTGTCATGCGATTTTAAACTGTCAAATCGCATGACAAGCCTCACTGGTGTGACGGGGGGGCTTGATGGACTCAAAACAGAGCTTTCCTGTGTGTGGATCTGTGTAGGGAAGCTAATTGCTGGATCAGGAGAATTACTGGGAAGCATTATCTCCATTAACAATCAAGATAGGGTCCTCTATATGTACAATGCAGGGTTAATAGCCCTGCATTGTACATACTGATGCAGAAGGAGCACCCACAGGCTGGAGTGCTGAAGGAAGAAGAGGAGAGCACCTGAGCTGGCTGGAGTAGGGGAGTAGTACTGCAGCCTTTTCATCTCCCCCTAGAAGTAAGAAGTATTGCGGGGTGGTGACATTGCAAGGGTAGTTTTTTCACGGGCCCCAAGTTGGGCTTTAAAGTGTATCTAAAGCCAAAACCTTTGTTGTAGTTTGGACTGAGTGGGGAGGATTTAAAATCCCTGTTTTTATTGCTGTCTTTGTCACCATTGTGAGATCTTTCCTCTTTATTTGGTCTGGTAACCATTGATACAGGGTGATGAGAAACCCAACATTTTCATTTGTCACCAGAAGAACAGATGGGAAATCTTCCAATGAGGACACTTTGCCATGACAACTGTCAGGAGAGATTTCCCCTTACTTCCAGTTCCTGCTGTGTCTACAGGAGAGGAAGTGAAGAGAATTCTCCCCAAATGGGAGACAAATGGCAATTATTAAAAAAAAAATCTGTCAAGAGCTCCAGCCCAAAAAAATGCAATATAAAAATGAATTGCCCAATAAAACATACAGTGCGTTGCAAAAGTATTCACCCCCCTTGGCATTTTTTGTGTTTTGTTGTCTCAGAACCTGGAATTAACATGGATTGTTTGAGGATTTGCATCATTTAATTTACAGAACATGCCCACAACTTTCAAGATGATTTTTTTTTTAATTGTGAAGCAAACAACAAATAGGACAAAATAAAAGAAAAAGTCAATGCGCATAACTATTCACCCCCCCTAAAGTCAATACTTTGTAGAGCCACCTTTTGCGGCTATCACAGCTCCAAGTCGCTTTGGATAAGTCTCTATGAGCTTGCCACATCTTACCACTGGGATTTTTGCCCATTCCTCCTTGCAAAACTGCTCCAGCTCTTTCAGGTTGGATGGTTTGCGCTTGTGAACAGCAATCTTTAAGTCTGACCACAGATTTTCTATTGGATTGAGGTCTGGGCTTTGACTAGGCCATTCCAACACATTTACATGTTTCCCCTTAAACCACTCAAGTGTTGCTTTAGCAGTGTGTTTGGGGTCATTGTCCTGCTGGAAGGTGAACCTCCGTCCTAGCCTCAAATCACACACAGAGTGATACAGGTTTTGCTCAAGAATATCCCTGTATTTAGCACCATCCATCTTTCCCTCAACTTTGTCCAGTTTCCCAGTCCCGACTGCTGAAAAACATCCCCACAGCATGATGCTGCCACCCCCATGTTTTACTGTGGGCATGGTGTTCTTTGGGTGATGTGATGTGTTGGGTTTGCGCCAGACATAGCGTTTTCTTTGATGGGCAAAAAGTTTTTTAGTCTCATCAGACCAGAGCACCTTCCTCCATACATTTTGGGAGTCTCCCACATGCCTTTTCGCAGACTCAAAACGTGCCATTTTGTTTTTTGCTGAAAGTAATGGCTTTCTTCTGGCCACTCTGCCATAAAGCCCAACTGTACGGATTATTGTCGTCCTATGTACAGAACTCTGCAGCTCCTCCAGGGTTACCTTAGGTCTATGTGCTGCCTCTCTGATTAATGCCCTCCTTGCCCGGTCCGTGAGTTTTGGTGTGCGGCCGTCTCTTGGCAGGTTTGCTGTTTTGCCGTGTTCTTTCCATTTGGTTATGATAGATTTGATGGTGCAACTGGGGATCATCAAAGATTTGGATATTTTTTTTATAACCAAACCCTGACTTGTACTTCTCAACAACATTGTCCCTTACTTGTTTGGAGAGTTCCTTGGTCTTCATGGCAGTGTTTGGTTAGTTGTGCCGCTTGCTTAGATGTTGCAGCCTCTGGGGCCTTTCAAAAAAGGTGTGTATATGTAATGACAGATCATGTGACACTTAGATTGCACACAGGTGGACATCATTTCACTAATTATGTGACTTCTGAAGGTAATTGGTTGCACCGGAGCTTTTTATGGGCTTCATAACAAAGGAATACATAACGCACATAACAATTATCAATTTTTTATTTCTGAAAAATAGTTTTATGCATATATTTTTCTAATTTTACTTCACCAACTAAAAGGCTGTAATGTAACAAAATAGATAAAAAGCCAAGGGGGGTGAATATTTTGCAAGGCACTGTAAAATAACAAAACCAACTTTTGCTGCAATATTCTGCTTCAGTGCAGACACTTCTTCCACAGTACTTTTTCTGTTGCTAGATGTTCTTATTCTGAAGAGCAGCATCATTCAACCTGCTTCCTCTAAGCGCAGGTCATCCTGGACTTAGCATGTGATTGGACAGTGAAAGGAGAAGCAGCAGAGTGATAAGCTCATCTCTCTGCACTCTCCTCCTATCAGTATGCTTCTTGTCAGTAACTGAACTAATTGCTTCCTTATGCTGCTTCTTCCTCTCACACTCTAGCCCTGATGTATAGGGACCTCAAGAGACTGATACCAGGTTAATGAAAAATAAGATTTTGACTAATTTAGCCGCAACCAAAATGCAGTACACAAAAAATGCGGGTTGGTGAGCTGAATCTGGCCTATAAAAAACCCTGGCCGCCCGCCAGGTCATACATCCCAGCACTGGAGACGGGCCCTAATATACCCCTGCTGTGCAACCTAAGGGCTGCAAAGTCGCTAATTGCTATATACTCAGGGGTTCCTTTCCTGCCTCATAGATCCCTGCACCCTTATGCTGCACATGCTGCATCCTGGTCTTGTTGATTGGTACTGATGCCCCTCTGCCCGCCCCAGGCTATGCTAGTGGACGCTCTCTGATCCACCATTTTGAGGTAAGCATCTCTTATTTATTGTGTAAACCATGTTCATTGGTGCTTATATAGTATGTTATTGATACTCATATATATTACTTTTTCTGTATACATTTAGTGTTGCCCTACCTGCCGTAGGTCCTGAGGAAGCCGTGAACCAGCGAAACGTTGACCTGGCATATCTGGTTTTAGGAAGCATATAGATTCTACAATTATATGCAATGTGCTATTTAATAATATACATGGTCTATACCAGTGTTTCTCAACCTTTTTTCAGTCAAGGTACCCTCCAAAATTATTGTCAGTCTTGAGGTGCTCCATTCTAAAAGGTAAAAACTATTCAAATCGTTTTACATAATGCAGCAACAATGATACACGTAGGACACCCAACATTACCAATGATTTATTCTTTCAAAGCAAATACACTTTTGCAAACTGGTACTGACTAGTATTCCAATGTTTCTCTTCTCCCTCAGTTTTTCTCCATCACTCAGCCAATGAGACCCCAAAGCTGATGGAGAGAGGCAGGGGAGGGTCAAACAAGGATGATATGCAGGCGTCTGACATCCTCCTTATCAAATGACAATGTCATTGGTCGCTAGAAGGTTGTTAGCGAGAAGGTTGTAATGGTGTACAATGAAAACCTGTGGTTTGTGTAACTAAAAGGAAGGTTCCATCCACCCCGGGGCTTGTATACAATTTTGGGGCAATTTTTAGACATTTTGCCAAGGCACCCCTGAAGAAACCTCAGGGCTCCCAAGGGTGCCTGGGCTACCTGGTTGAAAAAGGCTGGTCTAGACTTTAGATACCATCAATAGGGTGTTTTTGATGTATATATGTGGATCACTTTGAGGCCTTCACACCTATGTTTTTAATCTTCAATTTTAATGTTTATTATTAAATACATTATGTTTTTTAACTGTGTGTGGTCTCCCATACTGAGCTTTTAAAGTCTGGTTTTCTATAGGTGGGATTTGAGCTCGTCAGCCCGCATTTTTTGTGATACCAAATTAAATTAGGGTACCTACAATGCTTGCATTTAAAAAATATATTTATGATGTGTTAATGATTACAGATCTTCATTCGTTTGTTTACCTGCCTAGAATGTAGATTAACTATTCACTACTCAATGCAAAATGGCTTTGATTACACTTAAAAGATAAGTATGATTTTTTTTTTCAGAATGATACTTACCTAGGTGGATGTAGTATCTCCCCCCCCCCCCCGGCTCTAACACTGAGAACCAATCGATCAAACTCTACCAATCGCTCAATTCCCAGAACTCCCTGAGCAGAGAGCTGGTGACTGTCAGTCACTGCTCTCTGCTGACCACCCAGTCCCCCCCCTCCATGCGCTCACTGGAGCGATGAGCTGTGGAGAGGGTGGGAGGGGCCAGCTCAGGCTCTCAGCGGCTCACTGAGAGGCTAAGCCGGGTGTCGGTCCAGGCATGTGGGCGGATCCCGACTTCATTCTCGCGATCTTGCTCAAGCCTGGACCGGTTCTGTGACGTCAGATGACAGTCCGCTTCAGCTCACTGTCTGCTTAAAACAGGTCACAGGAGTGCAGAACGATCTGCACTCATGTGAGCCATAAGAGAAGTACAGCTAAACGAGTTTCGTCTGTACTTCTTCTTTACGTAAGCTTGAAAGAAGATTCAGAATGATGCTTGAAGGTTCACCAAGTTGGCTTTATACCATATATCACTAAAATGTTGCTTTTATGTTACATTTTACAGAAATGATACAACATAAACTGTAACAAACACTACAAATTCCAGGAAAACTGAATTACTGAACGTAAAAAAAAACACATTTATTTAAAAAAAAATACACAATAGTCATCTACTAACAACTGGATTTTGTTCTGTACTTTTTGACAGTTCTTCAGTCCTTGCTTTCAGCAAGGCCATAAAGACTATACTAAGGCTTCCAGTAATGCTGTGAAATTTGTCAGGAATATGCACAAATCTCTTGCATAAGGCAGACCCAGATTTCTGGTTAGCTTCTTAGCAATTGTAGTAGTAAAGCTGCCTACACTGATATTTGAGGTTACACCAGATGACTGTATAAGTGAGAAGGTTAGTAGGTAACACAAAAGAGCCCGAGCCCAGCCCGCTATACAAGTGGTTGTGAACATGTAAGTTTACACCAAATATTAGTACAGCACATTACTCATTGTGAATGTCAAGAAAGACACAAGGGGAGTACACCAAAGCCACAGACCACGAAGGTCATTAGCTGGAGTCCCCACTGTTCACACCATGTAGATTTTAGAAATAATTTCAAATGTGCATTTCTCTTATTTTTAGCTATCACTTGATTTTTTTTTTCAATTATATGAAAGGTAAAATGAAAGGCAGTCATAAACCTAATAATAATAATAATAATAATTCTGAAGTTTTAATAGCACATTTCACAGTTAACTTTGTTTTTTTTTCAGGACATTCTCAGTTCTGCAAATCCAAGGAAGACAAAGCTTAAAGCGTTTGTTACCCCAACATTTCATATTCCTGATATGTGCCTGCTGTACCATGTACTTCTATGAGAAAATATCCTGTTCTCTTTGTATTCTTTCCTTTGTGTGAAATCCCTGGTGTTCCTGCCAGTCCCTCTGCTTTCCAATTTAAAACTGACCACAGTAAGCAAGAGAGCACACCAAGGTCAGTTTTCTAGCAATGCAGGGAACTCAGTGTACTCTCCTCCAATGATCAGACTTGTCCTGACGCGCCCCCAGCTGTACAGTCATTTACTGAGAAGCTCAGTGTGCTGCTGCTTCTCCTATACAGCTGAGAACAGAGGGAATGTGATCACTTATAAAAAAGGGAAAAAAAGGTATTTATAATTTTTTTTTATATTACAACATGTTTTGCCTTTCATTTCTATTTTAAACTGAATGGGTTGCTTTACAAGGTGATTGTTTACAATCCCTTAAACTGGAATGTAGAAGTGTGGCATTATCTCCAAAAACCTCTATAGAAGTGTAGCTGGTACTTCCCAAATAGTACACCACAGTGGTGGCTGGTGCTCCATATTTGGGGGCGGCAAACAACCACCACCCCCCACCCCGCCAGGTACGCATTTAGCCCATCCAGGTTGTAGGCGGCTTCGGCGACTTCTCCTCTCAGCCAATCTGGTCTTAAAACCCGCTTCCTGTCCTGATTGGCCCGGAAGAGAATCAGGATGACAAGAGGCCGGCCTTTTTGAAGCCAATTAGAGCCTCAAGCTCTAATCATGTGCTTAAAAAAAAAACTTTGTAGAAATCTATACGTCCGCATGGTGATTAGGGGGGCGGTGCCCCTGTGCGCCTTATGGACCGGTGACTGCTGGTACACCACCACCACAAGCAGCAATCTATGTACTCCATCTCCAATAACTCTAGGGGATATTTATTTCTAGAACTTTAAACAGGAGAGCATGGGGCAGGGGGCGGGGTGGGGGAGGGGTTGGCGTGGTACTGATGGATTTTCTTCCCCCTATCATTTCCCTTAGTAAGAGCACCTAAAACAGTACACAAAAACACTGGCTAGGCACACATTTAACCCTTTGATGGCCCTAGATGTTTAACCCCTTCCCAGCCAGTGTCATTAGTACAGTGGCAGTGCATATTTTTATCACTGATCACTGTACCCACAAAGTGTCAAAAGTGTCAGTTGCTGGCAGATTGTCCACGCAATATCACAGTCCTGCTATAAGCCGCTGATCGGCTTATATGTATATATATATATATATATATATATATATATATATATATATATATATATATGTATGTATATATATATATGTGTATATATATATATATATATATATATATATATATATATATATATATATATGTGTATATATATATATATATATATAAATATATATATATATGTGTATATATATATATATATATATATATATATATATATATATGCACAAACCAATCAATATACGCTTATTGGGATTTTTTGTTTACCAAAGACATGTATCACAATTTATACATATTGGCCTAAATTTATGAAGAAATTCGATTTTTTAAAATTGTTTTATTGAATATGTTTTATAGCAGGAATTTAAAAAAAAAATTTTTTTTTCAAAATTATCTGTTTTTTTGTTTATAGAACAAAAAAATAAAAAACAGAGTGGTGATCAAATACCACCACAAGAAAGCTATATTTGTGGGAAAAAAGGGACAAAAAAATGTATTTGGGTACAGTGATGCACGAAAAAATGGCCAGGTCAGGAAGGGGGTAAAACCTTCCGGAGCTGAAGTGGTTAATTATGTATGCAATGCAATAATATGATTCATTACAAATCAGCTTGTTACCATTTTATCCTCTTTTTGTATGCAATATTTATTAATTTATTAAACAACAATGTTGGAAACTAGTTATTTATTGGTCACATGCTGTGCCTCATTTAACCACTTCCGGACGGCCCATTGTCTATATACACGTCATTACTTTGACGTTATATACCGGCATTATGGCAGCAGATACTGTAGCTGCCATAACCTCGGTATCTTTTTAAACAGCGGGCGGTCCACTTTAACATAAAAGTGGTCTCAGCGACGGATTCACCCCAAGATCACAATTATGGGCAGTGGGAGAGGTGCCCCCCCTCCTCCCACCACTTCCAGGTCATCTCGGCCGCTTACCGGAGCCATTAGTAGTGGCGGCGGCAACAATCTGATCCCCGATGGATAGGCAGGAAGTTGCGTGAGGGCAAGATGACCCCCACTCAACTCTATTCCCTTGGGGGACCGGAGCGACATCAAACCTCACTTCCGCCCTCCTGCCCATTTTTTTTCTGAGCTTGTGTGCAGAAGCGAACACATACGCAAGTCGCTCCCACATATATAAAAACAGTGTTCAAACCACATATTTAAGGTATTGCCGCGATCGTTAGAGTGAGAGCAATAGCCCTCCTCTGTAACTCAAAACTGGTAACCTGTAGAAATTTTTAAACGTTGCCTACGGAGATTTTTAAGTTCCAAAGTTTGTCACCATTCCACGAGCAGGCGCAGTTTTGAAGCATGACATGTTAGGTATCAATTTACTCGGTGGAACATTAACTTTCACATTATGGAAAAAAATTGGGCTAACTTCACTGTTTTCTTATTTCTTAATTCAAAAAAGTGTATTTTTTCCCCAAAAAATTGCGTTTGTAAGACCTCTGCACAAATACGGTGTGACATACGGTGTGACATAAAGTATTGCAACAATCTCCATTTTATTCTCTAGGGTCTCAGTTTAAAAAAATATATATATAATGTATAATGTTTGGAGGTTCTAAGTAATTTTCTAGCAAAAAATACTGATTTTAACTTGTAAACAACAAGTGTCAGAAATAGGCTTGGTCCAGAAGTGGTCCCAGGACAAATAGATTGGTTGTATGGAGATATTATGAAGCGATGGAGGCACATCACCATCACTGGGTGCACTAGGCCACATTCTGTTTTGATACCTGGAATAGAAGGCAGGACCTATTTACCTTTTCTGCTGCCTGCACTGCTAAAAGTTGACCCTACTGCTAAGAAAGATGAGACTTCCAGGAGAGACTTCCTGGTCCCTTCGCAGCTCTCACTGATTTCTCCTTCTGACCTCCAGTCATTACAGGATACCCATTTTATTTTTATCTTTTACATGTGAGAGTTTAACTTTAAAACACTAAGGCTCGGTTCACACAGGGACGACTTGTCAGGCGACCTAGTCGCCTGACAAGTCGCCTCCCGTTCTGTGCAATGGAACCGTTCTAAGGGGAGCGACGCAAGTCGCTCCGACTTAGAAAAAGGTTCTTGTACGACTTTGGGGGCGACTTAGGGTGACTTGCATAGACTTCTATACAGAAGTCGTTTTGCAAGTCGCCCGGGCAGTCGTGTGCAGGTCGCCTCGGTGAGGCGACCTGCAAGTCGTGCCGCCTCTGGTGTGAACCGAGGCTAAGACATGGTATTACAGCATTTCACCAAAACATACATTCTAATCTACAACATGCACTTGTGCTTGTAAAGTTTTTTAAAGGTCAATAAAATGTCAGATTTAACACACAAACACAATTTAATATGTATTACGTAAGGGCAATACACCATAGATTGTACTGAGAAATTACAGTAAAATGAAACTTAAGCAAGACATTCAAGAGTTCACCACAAAAGCGAAACCACAATCTCCCTCGCCCCGACCACATGGCTCATTAGATATGGGCTGATGGTTTTTTTTGCAACTATGCTTTTGAATGCAATTCATTTAACAGTATAAGCTAACCTTTTCCCATTGTGATATTTTACCAATCTAGAAGACTGCTGATTTTTAAAAAAGAGAAACAAGAATAGAAACAAATCAAAACATAATGAAAATATAGAAATCAATCTCCAGTTAAGTTAAATATCCTTTTAAAAAGCAGTAGAAGTAATTTTAAAGTATGTATAGACCAGCCCCAGACTGGGACAAAAAATAGGCCCGGGCATTTTAGACTGAGCAGCCCATGACATATACAGTGGGGACAGAAAGTATTCAGACCCCCTTAAAGGGGTTGTAAAGGTAATTTTATTTATTTTTAAAAATAACTAACATGTCATACTTACCTTCACTGTGCAGCTCGTTCTGCACAGGGTGGCCCCGAACCTGCTCTTCTGGGGTCCCTCGGCGGCTGTTTCAGCTCCTCCCCGCAAGAACTATCCACCTTAATGCGAGCTCCCTCGCATGGTGGTTAGTTCTTGCGGGCGCGCTCCCGTGATACAGCCGGCGGCTATAGCCGCTCACTGTATCACTCGGCCCCGCCCCCCGGCGCGCCGCGTCATAGGATGTGATTGACAGCAGCGCGAGCCAATGGCTGCGCTGCTTTCAATCCATCCACTGCAGCCAATCAGCGACCAGGCTGAGCTGCAATAGAGATGACGGGAACGAGCAGCGGAGATTCGAGGTGTCAGGTAAGTAAAACGGGGGGGCTGGGGGCGGCGGTATTGTCAAAATTTTTTCACCTTAATGCATATAATGCATTAAGGTGAAAAAATTTTTACCTTTACAACCCCTTTAAATTTTTCACTCTTTGTTATATTGCAGCAATTTGCTAAAATCATTTAAGTTCATTTTTTTCCTCATTAATGTGCACACAGCACCCCATATAGACAGAAAAACACAGAATTGTTGACATTTTTGCAGATTTAGTAAAAAAGAAAAACTGAAATATCATATGGTCCTAAGTATTCAGACCCTTTGCTCAGTATTTAGTAGAAGCACCCTATTGATCTAATACACCCATAAGTCTTTTTGGGAAAGATTCAACAAGTTTTTTACACCTGGATTTGGGGATCCTCTGCCATTCCTCGTTGTAGATCCTCTCCAGTTCTATCAGGTTGGATGGTAAACGTTGTTGGACAGCCATTTTTAGGTCTCTCCAGAGATGCTCAATTGGGTTTAAGTCAGGGCTCTGGCTGGGCCATTCAAGAACAGTCACGGAGTTGTTGTGAAGCCACTCCTTCGTTATTTTAGCTGTGTGCTTAGGGTCATTGTCTTGCTGGAAGGTAAACCTTCGGCCCAGTCTGAGGTCCTGAGCACTCTGGAGAAGGTTTTCGTCCAGGATATCCCTGTACTTGGCCGCATTCATCTTTCCCTCAATTGCAACCAGTCGTCCTGTCCCTGCAGCTGAAAAACACCCCCACAGCATGATGCTGCCACCACCATGCTTCAATGTTGGGACTGTTTTGGACAGTTGATGAGCAGTGCCTGGTTTTCTCCACACATACCACTTAGAATTATGGCCAAAAAGTTCTATCTTGGTCTCATCAGACCAAAGAAAATTATTTCTCACCATCTTGGAGTCCTTCAGGTGTTTTTTTATCAAACTCCATGTGGGCTTTCATGTGTCTTGCACTGAGGAGAGGATTCCGTTGGGCCACTCTGCCATAAAGCCCCGACTGGTGGAGGGCTACAGAGATGGTTGACTTTCTACAACTTTCTCCCATCTCCTGAATGCATCTCTGGAGCTCAGCCACAGTGATCTTTGGGATCTTTTTACCTCTCTCACCAAGGCTCTTCTCCCCTGATAGCACAGTTTGGCCAGACGGCCATCTCTAGGAAGGGTTCTGGTCATCCAAAAAGTCTTCCATTTAAGGATTATGGAGACCACTGTGCTCTTAGGAACCTTAAGTACAGCAGGAATTTTTTTTGTAACCTTGGCCAGATCTGTGCCTTGCCACAATTCTGTCTCTGAGCTCTTCAGGCAGTTCCTTTGACCTCATGATTCTCATTTGCTCTGACATTAACTGTGAGCTGTAAGGTCTTATATAGACAGGTGTGTGGCTTTCCTATTCAAGTCCAATTAGTATAATCAAATACAGCTGGACTCAAATGAAGGTGTAGAACCATCTCAAGGATGATTAGAAAAAATGGACAGCACCTGAGTTAAATATATGAGTGTCATAGCAAAGGGTCTGAATACTTAGGACCATGTGATATTTCAGTTTTAATTTTTTAATAAATCTGCAAAAATGTCAACAATTCTGTGTTTTTCTGTCAATATGGGGTGCTGTGTGTACATTAATGAGGACTACAATATAACAAAGAGTGAAAAATGTAAAGGGGTCTGAATACTTTCCCACTGTATACCGGGAGGCACGGAGAGCATGGGGGGGGGAGCACTAGGGGGGCCGGAGAGCACTGGGGGGTCAGAGAGCACTGGGGGGTCAGAGAGCGCTGGGGGGACAGAGAGCACAGGAGGTGAAGAGCATGGGGGGCTGAAGAGCACTAGGGGGAGCCGGAGAGCACAGGGGGGCTGGAGAGCACTGAGGGGGCGGGGACCATGGGGGGCTGGAGAGCACAAGCAGGGGCAGAGAACACGGGGGCTAAAGAGCATGGGAGGTGAAGAGCACAGAGGGGGGGTGGAGAGCACTGGGGGGGCGGAGAGTACAGGGTGGCCTGAGAACACTGGGAGGGGCTGGAAAGCACTGGGGGGGCTGGAGAGTACAGGGGGGGGGGCAATGAGCACAGGGGGGGCCTGAGAGCACTGGGAGGGGCTGGAGAGCATGTGGGGAGTTGGAGATCACTTGGGGGGGCCCGGAGAGCACTGGGGTGGCACGGAGAGCAGTGGGGAGCCTGAGAGCACGGGGGGAAGAGCACGGGGGTGGAGAGCACTAGGGGGAGCTGGAGAGCACAGGGGGGGCTGGAGAGCACAGGGGGGTCGAAGAGCGCTGGGGGGACAGAGAGCACAGGAGGTGAAGAGCATGGGGGGGTGAAGAGCACTAGGGGGAGCCGGAGAGCACAGGGGGGCTGGAGAGCACTGAGGGGGCGGGGACCATGGGGGGCTGGAGAGCACAAGCAGGGGCAGAGAACACGGGGCTAAAGACCATGGGAGGTGAAGAGCACAGAGGGGGGGAAGGGAGAGCACTGGGGGGGCGGAGAGTACAGGGTGGCCTGAGAACACTGGGAGGGGCTGGAAAGCACTGGGGGGGCTGGAGAGTACAGAGGGGGCCAATGAGCACAGGGGGGGCTGAGAGCACTGGGAGGGGCTGGAGAGCATGGGGGGAGTTGGAGATCACTTGGGGGGCCCGGAGAGCACTGGGGTGGCACAGAGAGCAGTGGGGAGCCTGAGAGCACGGGGGGAAGAGCACGGGGGTGGAGAGCACTAGGGGGAGCTGGAGAGCACAGGGGGGGCTGGAGAGCACAGGGGGGTCGGAGAGCACTGGGGGGACCATGGGGGGCTAGAAAGCACAAGCAGGTGCAGAGAACACGGGGGGCTGAAGAGCATGAGAGGTGAAGAGCACAGAGGGGGATGGAGAGCACTAGGGGGGCTGGAGAGTACAAGGGGGGGCTGATGAGCACAGGGGGGCCTGAGAGCACTGGGAGGGGTTGGAGAGCATAGGGGGAGTTGGAGATCACTTGGGGGGCCCGGAGAGCAGTGGGGGAGCCTGAGAGCACAAGGGGAAGCCGGAGAGCACGGGGGGGAGCCTGAGAGCACAGGTGGGAGCCTGAGAGCACAGGGGTGAGCCTGAGAGCACAGGGGGGAGCCTGAGAGCATGGGGGAGCATGGGGGGGAGCCTGAGAGCACAGGGGGATCCTGAGAGTAGAGAGGGAGCCTGAGAGCATGGTGGGAGCATGGGAGGGACTTGAGAGCACGGGGGGAGCCTGAGAGCATTGGGAGGGGTTGGAGAGCACAGGGGCTGGAGAGCATGGAGGGAGTTGGAGATCACTAGGGCGGGGCCCAGAGAGCAGGGGGGGAACCGGAGAGCACTTGGGGAGCCTAAGAGCAGAGGGGGCACCTGAGAGCATGGTGGGAGCCTGAGAGCAGGGGGGTTGAAAGCACTAGGGGGCAGTAGAAAGAAGCTGGATAGAAGGAGCAGCTGCATACACAGTAGAAGAATCCATCTCTTCATTTTTCTTCTACAGCTTCTGAATGCCTACGAGAGGGAGAGAATGAGAAGCAGGCATTCATAGGCTGTAGGAGTAAAATAAAGAGCTGGGTTCTTCTACTTTCTATGCAGCCACTTCTCCTATCCAGGCGCATGAACGGGGAGCTGCACTCACTTTCCCTCCTGTCCGGCGTCTCGTGTAGATCCCCTCCCTCTTCATAGTCACAGGTAACGTGACCTGTAGTTTCCGCCCCCCCGGCCTGACGGCTGAACTCAAATGGTCGAGAGAGTCCGGGTGAGTGGCAGAGGCCCAATGGGAAGCTCAGCTGCCTTTGCCCCACAATGACATGCAAATGCCCGGTGTGCCCTATGGCCAGTCCGGGCCTGGTATAGACCCAACCACTAAAATCTCATATAATTTTAACATGTGAATATAATCTTAAAAGTAATTTTAAATGATTTTTTCTGCTTCAATATTTATTGGTTTTTAAAAAAGTAAACAAGAAGTTACAAAAACAAACATGGAAATCGTCCTCACAGGGGCTATAAAATGGGTGAACATCACCAATGAACAGTAAAGGTCATATCTACGCTAACCAAAGTGACATAAATCTGAAGTTAGAGAATGGTACTGAGAGATAAGCACTACAAACAAAATGCCATGTGCCCAAAATGCCCAAGCAAGGCAATCGGAGTGAGGGGAACTCTTAGGAGATCCATGGTTCCAGAGCCATCTTAATAGCATCATGGGCCCCTGGGCAAAGTAATGCGCTGGGGCCCCTAACAGCATGGCCCAGATTTACGCATCTTCTCTCAAGAATTAAAGTATAAATAGTCAATAGAGTTAAACATATACAGTATTTATTAGCACTTTCAATAAAATCGATTTTAAACATTAGCTAGGCACACAGTTAACCCTTTCATCGTTCCGATGTTAACCCCTTCACAGCCAGTGTCATTCGTACAGAGACAGTGCATATTTTTAGCACTGATCACCGTATTAGTGTCACTGGTTCCCAAAAGTGTCAGTTAGGTGTTCAACTTGTCTGCCGCAATATCACAGTCCTGCTATAAGTTACTGATTGCCGCCATTACTAGTAAAAAAATTAATTAAATAAAAATATCCCATAGCTCTTAGACGCTATAACTTTTGCGCAAACCAATCAATATATGATTTTGTGATTTTTTTTTACCAAAAATATGTAGCAGAATACACGTTGGCCCAAATTGATTAAGAAATTAGATTTTTTACATTTTTTTATTGTATGTGTTTTAGAGTACAAAGTAAAATTATATTGTTTGTTTATTTGTTTCTTTTTCAAAATTGTAGGTCGTTCTTATTTTACAGCGCAAAAACAAAAAAACGCAGAGGTGATTCATTTCCACCAAAAGAAAGCTCTATTTGTGGGGAAAAAAAGGACATCATTTTATTTAGGTACAGTGTCACATGACCGCAATTGTCAGTTGAATTAACGCAGTGGCCTATCGCAAAAAATGTCCTGGTCAGGAAGGGGGGTAAATCTTGCGGAGGTGAAGTGATCATACATACACATACTAGGGCCAATTTAGACAGAATTCAATTAACTTACCAGCATGTCTTTGGAGTGTGGGAGGAAACTGGAGTACCCGGAGGAAACCCACGCAGGCACAGGAAGAACATGCAAACTCCAGGCAGGCGGTGTCGTGTTAGTGACCGTAGTGCTTCGACGTGCTAACCACTTAGCCACTGTACTGCCCCATTAGGCCAAAGACATTGATCAAGTTTGGCCATGAGCCCATATTAGGTCCATGATGTCATGAGCACCCCACCCCTTTGTGTACATTACCAGCAGGATAGGGAATCCCCCACCCACAGCTCATTGGCCCAGTAATAACAGCTAAGGTCCGTGTTGATCAAACTTGGGTTTAGGAAAAGAAAGTATAAAGGAGAAAAGAAAAGGAGAAGGGAGAAGAAGGGAAAGGGGGAAGAGAGGAAAGGGGGAAGAGAGGAAAGAGGGGGGGGCAACAGAAAAGAGGGGGAATAACAGGAAGAGAAGGGAGGGGGAAGGAAACACAAAAGAGAATAAGTTAATAAGTGGGAGATAGTAAAAGGATGGGAATAAAAGAAAAGATGGGGAAAAGGGGGAAGAGGGGGAGAAAAAAAAGGATAGAAAGAGTGGGATGGAAGGGGAAGAGGAAGTAGGTGAGGGGTAAAGAGAGGAAGGATGGGGTGAGAACAAAAGGTAAAAGGAGAAAGGGGCATTTAAAGATTACCCCTTTTTTCCCAATTTAGTGACAACTGTAACATTTTTCTTACACATTCTTTCCTGGAGACAATGATCACTAGGACAAAATCCAAGGGTACATCTCCCCACTGTAGGGTTGCCACCTTTTCTTCAAGTCAAGCCTGAACATTTTAGCGGCACACAGAAATTTTTTTTTTTTAATATTATAAATTATACATAGATGTATTTTGCAATTCAATAACATTTCTAATCATATTAAGTTAATCACGAGAGTCCCACTTTACATCAGAGTCCACAGAGTTAACCTTTTACATCTGAATCCACAGAGTTCCCTTTTTACATATGGTGGACTCTGCAGACTCTGATGTAAGGGAGAACTCTGGGGACTCTAACATAAGTGATGCTCTGGAATCCCTGATTTAGGGGGAACACTGAAAACTCTGATGTAAAGGGGAACTCTGATGTAAGGGGTGCTCTGAGAAGCCTGATTTACCTTATGCCCTGTACACACGGTCGGACTTTCCGACGGAATATGTGTGATCAGAGCATGTGTGGGCTCCATCGGACTTTTTCCATAGGAATTTCCGACACACAAAGTTTGAGAGCTTGCTATAAAATTTTCCGACAACAAAATCTGATCCTTTAAATTCCGATTGTGTGTAGACAAATCTGAAGTGCCAAGCATGCTCAGAATAAATTAAGAAATGAAAGCTATTGGCTACTGCCCAGTTTATAGTCCCGACGTACGTGTTTTACGTCACCGCGTTCAGAATGATCGGATTTTCCGACAACTTTGTGCGACCGTGTGTAAGCAAGACAAGTATGAGCCAACATCTGTCGGAAAAAAAACGATGGATTTTGTTGTCAGAATGTCCAATCAATGTCTGACCGTGTGTACGGGGCATAAGTGTACTCACTCAAAGGCAGGAGAGAGAAGGGACTTCAGTCACAGACAGGGATGGATGGTGAGCTCACTCACCCCTTGGCAGTCAGCACCTCTCATCCAGATGTATCTGAGGCTGATGGACTTCAAATTTACAGCCCACACTTTCCTTTTCTGAGGCACGGCCCTGGGGATTGGAGTGTGGGTAGACACAGAGGGGTAGAGGCGGGAGGAAGAGGAGTAGATTGAGCCCTCTCTCCTCTCCTGTCTGTGTGTGTGGGGGGTTGGGGGATTGTTAGTGCTGGCTTTGGGCGGTGTGAAAGAGAGTGTAACAGACAGACTCTCGGCTTACACAACTGCAGCCATCAACCCTATTGGGAAGCCATAGACCTGTCTGAATATCCGGGTTTCAGACGGTCTGAAACCCGAACGCATTATTCCAAATCCCAACTGTCTGGGTGAATCCCGGACAGGTGGCAACCTTACCCCACTGAGGACACAGACAGCAATAAAAAACCCTCCTCACTTGACCCAAAACTAAATAAGGGTCTTGGCTGAAGTTCTGCCGTGACAGCAATTTTTTTTTATTTTTATCAGCAATGTACACGATCTCCTCCCTTTACAAAGCTAAGTAAATATAACAGCCAACCCAGAAAGTGAAACTACATTAGGGTGTTGTTTCTATCTTTAAATAGGCCTAATAGGAATACACCCAAAATATATGAAAAAAGGGAACTTTTTAAAACGTGGATTTGTAACATTCACATTTTGAAATATGAAAGCCTTTCCGTTTTCCCCAAATATCACACCAGCATGCATCTCTGCATGCTGATGTGAAAATGCCTTATGCCGCGTACACACGAGCGGACTTTACGGCAGACTTTGCCCGGCGGACAGGATTTCGTCAGACAATTCGATCGTGTGTGGGCTCCAGCAGACTTTGTTTTCTCAAAAGTTGGATGGACTTAGATTTGAAACATGTTTTAAATCAATCCGTCAAAATTGAGTCCGGTCGAAAAGTCCGCTCGTCTGTATGCTAGTTCGAAGGACAAAAAGCCACGCTAGGGCAGCTATCGGCTACCGGCTATGAACTTCCTTGTTTTAGTCTGGTCGTACGTCATCACGTACAAATTCGACGGACTTTGGTGGATTGTGTGTAGGTAAGTCCGTTCATTCAGAAAGTCCGTCGTAAAGTCTATCGAAAAGTCCGCCGTAAAGTCCGCTCGTGTGTACGCGGCATAACACTTTAAAAAAAATGTTTTTATTTCTTTGCCTAACCACTTCAGCTCAAGAAGATTTACTCTCCTGTCCAGGCAGTTTTTGGCGACACGGCACTGCGCCACTTTAACTGATAATTGCGCGGTTGTGCGACGCTGTACCCAAATAACATTTTTGTCCTTTTTTTTCCACAAATAGAGCTTTCTTTTGGTGGTATTTGCATTTTTTATTTTATTTGCACTATAAAGCAAAAATGATCGACAATTTTGAAAAAAAAAAAAATATATATATATATATTTTTTACTTTTTGCTATAAAACCTATCCAATAAAAATATGTAAAAAATCAAATGTCTTCATCACTTTAGGCCAATATGTATTCTGCTACATATTTTTGGTAAAAAAAATCCCAATAAGCGTATATTGATTGGTTTGAGCAAAAGTTATGGCATCTATAAACTATGGGATAGATTTATAGAATTTTTATTTATACATTTTTTTACTAATAACGTTGGCGATCAGTGACTTATAGCGGGACTGCAATATTGCGGCAGACGAATTGGACACCTGCCACTTGCATTTGCAGGAACACAGGAGCCATGCCTTCCTTACTGACAGAACGTTGATCTGCCTTGTTTATATAGGCAGATCACCGTTCTGCCTGTGTCCTAAATAGGGTTGCCACCTGTTCGGGATTCACCTTGACAATCCGGGTTTTGGATCCTGTGTCCAGGTTTCAGTCCACCTGAAACCCGGACACATCAGTGGCAGCCTTGCCGCACCAGTCCTCCCATCCCCCTCCTCCCTCCCATCGGCTTTCAGTGCTTGTAGTTATATTGGTAGGGGGGAGGCTTTAACTGGGGTACAGACTGACCTAAAAGGGTGGGTATATACTGGGGGACAGACTGACCTGGAGGGGGGTAGGGATTTTACTGGGGGAGAGACTGACCTGGGTGGGGATCATACTGAGGGTACAGACTGACCTGGGGAGGGGAATTATACTGGGGGACAGACTGTCCTGGGGGGTGTACGGAGGACAGACTGGCCAAGAAGGGATTATACTGGGGGACAGACTGACCTGGAGGGGGGTTGGGATTATACTGGGGGAGAGACTGACCTGGGTGGGGATCATACTGAGGGATCAGACTGAGCTGGGGGGTGTACTGGGGGACAGACTGACCAAGAAGGGATTATACTGGAGGACAGGCTGACCTGGGGGGGGATGTACTGGGGTACAGACTGACCTTGTTTGATTTAACTATGCTCCTTAAGCTTCTCCCATTATTAACACAATTTGGCCACACCCACTGTTCATCACAGGACGCTAAATGCGCTGAAATAATTCTTTTCTTGGGCACCAAAATGTGTCCCAGGTCTTTCACAATCCTATAGTGTAAACTGTACAAAACAATTGCCGTGTGCCGCTAAAGTGTTCTGGTGTGGCTTGATGAAAAGGTGGCAACATTAGTCCTAAATGATTAGCAGGTGTTGGCCGACAACGGGTCTGCGGGACGCGCTGATTAGCTCCTACTGTGTAGAATCACATCGGGAGCAAGCCTTTGGCGATGTGGCCACCCTGTAGCAGTAAAAGTGCTATAGGGCAGTCGGGAAGTGGTTAACTTTTTTCTCCTCCAATTCCTGGTCTCCCTGAAGGCAGTGGTGATGTAGCCCTGGCTGCACAGATGCCGCCTGGTGGGAAGGCAACGTCATGTATAATAAATTCAGGTGCGCTACTAGTGTCTCAACGGTTAAAGTTTATCTTTAACCCAAAACTTCCAATTATTTACTTAAGTGACAAAAAATAATAAACATGAGTGAAATCCCAAAAAGAAAAATAAATAACAAAAATTTGTTGAAACAGTGTATCAAAAACAAATTGTATCAAAAATAATAAGGTTTCAATAAAAATAGTCCTTCTTTCTATTAGTCGGATAACTGATCCTTTTAGTGTCTGAACTTGCTGACAAGGTGAAATATAAAAATGCTGACAAAGCGGTAACACGGGGGGGGGGGGGGCGCTTACCAGATAAGATGGACCCCTATTACGGGGGTCTTTAGAGCCTCGCAGGTGCCAGATCTTGGGCAGGAACAGCTGCTTATCGGCTTCGGGTCCGCCTTGACTTTTTACCGAGCACCGGGATGATCTCACCTCGACCGATGCCTCTGTGTAATCTCAGGTGTCTCCAGGGTTTTGCCGATGCCGGGGCTTAAGGGCTCAGATAGCTGATTTCATCTGCGATTAGGAATCCGCCCTGCGTTCCCCTCAAACACTGGAATGCCGTATCCTAAACTTTGCTCCTATGTGATCCCTCGTTAACAAGTTGGAAAAAGGATAGAAAAAACTTCCATGGTGAAGTACATAAAAGTTCCTTTATTTAAAAATCATGGGTAACTGACATCAAGATTGGAGCAGAAAAATGCAAAACGGACAGCTTGGCTGCTGCGAGGCTTGCCCGGCTGATGTGTGGTGACGTCAGGCAAGCCTCGCAGCAGCCAACAAAAACATCTTCCCAATGTCTTTTTTTTTTCTAATGCACCTTTGGGTGGTGGGGGTTGAAGCATGTCTTTGGAGTGTGGGAGGAAACCAGAGAACCTGGAGGAAACCCACGCAGGCACAGGGAGAACATGCAAACTCCAGGCAGATGGTGTTGTGGTTGGAATTTGAACCAGCGACCCTTTTTGCTGCTAGGTGAAAGTGCTAACCACTGTGCTGTCCAAGTCTTCCCAATTTATTGAGAAGCAGCACAAGGGCAGGACAAAAATAGGTAATTAAGACAAAAAAATTCACAGGATATAGGAAACTATGATTGTTCATTCCCCCGACCCCCCATTTTCAGGTACATAGGTTTAAAGAGAAGGGATGAAAGGATAGCTCTCTTAAGGCTGGGTTCACACTGGCAAATTCAGCGGTTGACAGCAGGAGTCCAGTACGTCTCCATTCACTGTTTTTTTTTTGTAACAGAAAAGTTTTTATTGAACAAATCAGCATAACAAAACACATGCCAACAGGCATGAAACATCGATAAAAGAAAAAAAAAGGGGTGCACCAGCGCAGTGGCGTAGCGTGGGGGGTGCAAGGGGGGGCGTAGGCCCCGGGCGCAACATTTGGGGGGGCGAAATCCTGCTCCAGTATGTGTCACCCTCTCTCCATACATATAAATTCTGTGTTCTGTGACCCCGCGCTCCGGCCGCCATGTTAATTCTCAGGCCAGCCTCTGGCGCCCTGTGATTGGGCGAAAGGGGTCATGTGCGGCAGGTTGGGGCTGGCCTGTCCTCAATCGCGGGGGAGCGGGGCTGGCCTTTAGTGTGGCTGCCGTCTTCTCCTGCTCCTCCTTTCCGGCCCGGGTCACCAATCATGTCCCCGTCGGCCGTCACCGCAGGCAGTCTGTGGCCGCAGTCTTCTCCTCCTCCTCTCCGGCCCGGGTCACTGATCATCATGTCCCCGCCGGGGCAGGCAGTGTGATAGTCGGCGGCGCAGAGGCAGAGCAGATGGAAGAAAAAAAGGTAAGAGACTCACTCGGCCCAGGGGGAGTAGATATGGTCTGGGGAGAAGGAGCAGCAAGAAAGTTAGTGTATAGTGTAATGTATAGTGTTGTGGGTAGTGTATTGTGTGTAGTATATTGGTCTGTGGGTAGAGTGTTGTGTAGCAGTCAGTATGTAGTGTATTGAGTAGTAGTGGTCTGTGGGTAGTGTATTGTGTAGTGGTCAGTGTGTAGTGTAGTGTGGTCAATGTGTAGTGTAGTGGTGTGTAGTGGTCAGTGTGTATTGTAGTGGTGGTCAGTGTGTGGTGTAGTGTAGTGGTCAGTGTGTAGTGTAGTGGTGGTCAGTGTGTGGTGTAGTGTAGTGGTCAGTGTGTAGTGTAGTGGTTAGTGGTGGTCAGTGTGTAGTGGTCAGTGTGGTGTGTAGTGGTTAGTGGTGGTCAGTGTGTAGTGGTCAGTGTGTAGTGTAGTGGTTAGTGGTGTTCAGTGTTTAGTGGTCAGTGTGTAGTGTAGTGGTGGTCAGTGTGTAGTGGTCAGTGTGTGGTGTAGTGTAGTGGTCAGTGTGTAGTGGTCAGTGTGTGGTGTAGTGTGTAGTGGTGTGTAGTGTAGTGGTCAGTGTAGTGTGTGCTCAGTGTGTAGTGGTCAGTGTGGTGTGTGGTATAGTGGTCAGTGTGGTGTGTAGTGGTCAGTGTGTAGTGTAGTGGTTAGCGGTGTGTAGTGGTTAGTGGTGGTCAGTGTGTAGTGGTTAGTGGTGTGTAGTGGTTAGTGGTGTGTAGTGGTCAGTGTGTAGTGATTAGTGGTGTGTAGTGGTCAGTGTGTAGTGGTGTGTGGTGTGTAGTGTAGTGGTCAGTGGATAGTGTAGTGTATTGTGTAGTAGTATAGTGTAGTGGTCAGTATAGGAATCAGGTAGGTCAGTGTGTGGTGTTTAGTGTAGTGGTCAGTGTGGTGTGTAGTGGTCAGTGGATAGTGTAGTGGGTAGTGTATTAGTATAGTGTAGTGATCAGTATAGGAATCAGGTAGGTTGGTGTGGTGTGTAGTGGTCAGTGTATAGTGGATTGTGTAGTGGATTGTATAGTGTAGTGGTCAGTGTGTATTGTAGTGGTCGATGTAGGAATCGGGTAGGTTGGTGGGGTGTGTAGTGGTCAGTATAGGAATCAGGTAGGTCAGTGTGTAGTGTAGTGGTCGATGTAGGAATCGGGGAGGTTGGTGTGGTGTGTAGTGGTCAGTATAGGAGTCAGGTAGGTCAGTGTGTAGTGTAGCGGTCGATGTAGGAATCGGGTAGGTCAGTGTAAGGGTCAGTATAGGAATGAGATAGGTCAGTGTATTGTATAGTGTAGTGGTCAGTATAGGAATCAGATTAGTGGTCAGGTAGGTCAGTATTATTGTAGGAAGGGAAGGGACTCAGGGAGTGCGAATTGTCCGCAGGTTAGGGGGCGCAAATTACTTGCCTTGCCCCGGGCGCTGACAACCCACGCTACGCCACTGCACCAGCGTAGTGCATTATCTTTGGATAAAAATTTATTAAGAAGATAAAAGGGCCTACTTACAAAACATTAATAACGTAATTGCAGTAAGTGGTCATCATATAGCAGTATTCAGTTGAACATAAACAATTCTCCAGAGGTCACGGAGGAAAACACAGAAATCACTGCTATCTGACGCGTTTCGAGGGGTGAGTCCCCCCTTCCTCAGAGCGCAGCAGTGAACACTCCTTCAGCAGTCCTGCTATATATACACATACTCATAAAGGAACCTATTGTTACTCAGCCAATCAAGAGCACAGCCCCTCCCCCTCCACCTAGTGGGCGTCGAGGGCGACCGACCGCTCACTGGAGAGGAGTTGCCTAGCTCATTCTGTAAACAAACCATGCAGTACATATAGTTAACAGCAACGCTAAAGGTCAAACGTATCTGTGGGCTGTACAGCAAGGTCGTTCAGGAGGTGCCCCAGATAATAATATCAGGGGTATGGTGCCATTAGAGATGGACCATAATTACCGCCAATGGAACACCGGGGGTCTGCCGTCACGTCCACATATATCCTCGTACTGCACATCCTGCCTCTGTTGTTTGCCCGGAACGCACGCCACCGTGTTTGCGCTCCAGGCAAGAGGAAGGGGCGGACACGGCATCATTTCCCCTGAGTCACCCGTCGCCTATGGATGACGCAGGCAGCGACAATAAATTGCCGCCATTTTGGAGGAGACTGGACCGTAGAGGCTAATAGAGGACATCTTTTTTTCTTTTATCTTTGACTATTAGGATTTCCTCATCCTTGAGGGCAGCAAGGCCTATGTCATTACATATTTGTCTGGGTAGCGTTTTTTTCTCTGCTATCAAAAGGCATGAAACATTGCATGACAAAATTATCATCAGTAAAATTGATTACATGTCTCGGGGTTAACCCCGAAGTTCACTGTGCGAGGTAAGTTTTCATTTACAGTGCCCAACAGAAAAACCGTATATATGGGAGAAGGTCCCTAGGGCATCGGCATTCAACATCCAGTTTTCATAATAGACATTTTAGTAAAGAGTGATAAGGCATGATGGGGGGGAGGGGAGAAACGGCACAGGGTGTAAGAGAGATTGGGGAAGGGCAGGTAAAAACAGGGGGGGGGAGGGGCAGAGGCATCAGGGGTGGGGAGGGAAGCAGCCACTCCAACCAGCTTCAGAGCAGTCCGAGCCCGTGTCAGGCACGGGGGGGCTTTACGCACTAAGGTGCCCTCCAGCCCCACTCAGGACCGCGCACAAATCTATCCAACCGGACTATACCTTATCAAATTTGTGTGGGCATCGTCTGTTCTCATATGTAATTTTGTATGGGGGCAGAACTGAGTTAACTGATTGAACCCAGGAAGAGTGGGTGGGTGCATCTGTTGATTTCCATCTTAGGAGGATTTCTCTATGTGCATTATAAAGGGCAAAGGTCAAGCAAAGCTTACTGTATCTATCCCCCTCCATGTCCTCCAGGTGACTTAGCAGCAGCACGAGTGGGTCCGAGGGTATACGCACTCCACATACATTGCTCAGGGTAGCCACAATAGCCTCCCAATAGGGGTGTAATTTGGGACAGGACCAGACCATATGCCAAAAGCTACCCACCTCAAGACCACATCTGGTACATTTAGGGACCAACTGACTATATATGCGGGACGGTCTCTGCGGCGTATAGTAGGCTCTATGAAGGAACTTGAGCTGGATAAACCTATCTTTAGCAGCAATCATTGAGGGAATAAAGTTTGTAACACATTCTTCCCATTTCTCCTCATCGAGGGTGGGAATATCCGCTCTCCATCTGTCTAGTGAATGGGTCAATTTAGTGTCGTAGGCTACAGTCAGGTATAGGTATAAGGAGGACAAACTCCATTCACTGTTTCAGGTCCGATTTCAGCTCAAATCTTTGACTGAATTCGGACCTGAAACGGACCAAAAGACGCACAGGACCCCTGTGCAATGCACACCGGAGCCGCTGCGGAGATGTGTGAACCTGCTCCATAGAGAGCCGGTGTTCTATGAGATAGGCACTACCCATCACAATGGGAGATACGCTCACAAAGTGACATTGCGTCGCGGCCATCTTGGTACACCCACACTCGTCCGCAGTAAGCCTGGAGTTAGAAGTCGGCAAGCGGACATCCTTATACACCCGCCCGAGTCTTGTTTTTCACAGTTATTTTCAACAGTAAACTCAGCTTATTTTGGGAAATGCGGTATTTAGACGTCCGTAACACTGTTTTGATGTTTAATTTTAAAAGCAGCAGTGTTCGGTCACATCAGCAAACCTGTGAGATCAGCAGGCTTGCCACTGCTTTTAAAATGCAACATCAAAACAGTGTTACAGACTAAATAATTTATTTCACAATCTCTTCCTATGTGAATTGGATGTGGGTAAAAGAAAAATTGGCTGGACATATACTTTAACCACGTCCCGCCCACCCTATAGCGGATTGACGTCCGGGAAGTGGTTGTGTTATCCTGACTGGACGTCATATGACGTCCAGCAGGATAACATGCCGCAGCGCGCCCCCGGGGGCGTGCATCGCGGCGATCGGTGGAGCGGTGTGTCAGTCTGACACACCGCTACACTGATCTTGGTAAAAAGCCTCCGGCGGAGGCTCTTTACCACGTGATCAGCCGTGTCCAATCACGGCTGATCACGCTGTCGAAAGGAAGAGCCGTTGATCGGCTCTTCCTCACTCGCGTCTGACAGACGCAAGTAGAGGAGAGCCGATCGGCGGCTCTCCTGGCAGGGGGGGTCTGCGCTGATTGTTTATCAGCGCAGCCCCCCCTCAGATCACCCCACTGGACTACCAGGGATGCCACTAGGACCACCAGGGAAGGGGCAACGTGGATGGCCAGGTATGTACCCCATGGCCATCCACATGTGCCCAATCTGTGCCAATCAGTGCCCACAAATGGGCACTGATTGGCACTATTATGTCCATGATATGCCCAGATCTGCCCAGCAATGCTCTATCAGTGCCACCTGTCATTGCCCATCTGTGCCACCTGTCATTGCCCATCAGTGCCACCTGTCATTGCCCATCAGTGCCATCTGTCAGTGCCCATCTGTGCCCATCAGTGCCCACCTATCAGTGCCCATCAGTGCCACACATGAGTGCCACACATACGTACCCATCAGTACCACCCATATATACCAATCAATGCCACCTACGAGTGCCCATCAGTGCCGCCTATGTGTGCCCATCGGTGCCACCTATGAGTGCCCATCAGTGCCGCATACCAGTGCCACCTATCAGTGCCCATCAGTGCCACCTATCAGTGCCCATCAGTGCCGCCTATCAGTGCCCATCATCAGTGCCCGTTAGTGCCACCTCATCAGTGCCACCTCATTGGTGCCACCTCATCGGTGCCCATCAGTGCCGCCGTATCAGTGCCCATCTGTGCCGCCGTATCAGTGCCCATTATTGAAGGAGAAAGCGTACTTATTTACAAAAAAATTTAACAGAAACAAAGAAAAACTTGTTTTTTTTCGAAATTTTCGGTCTTTTTTTATTTGTTGCGCAAAAAATAAAAACCGCAGAGGTGATCAAATACCACCAAAAGAAAGCTCTATTTGTGGGAACAAAATGATAAAAAATTTGTTTGGGTACAGTGTAGCATGACCGCGCAATTGTCATTCAAATTGCAACAGCGCTGAAAGGTGAAAATTGGGCTGGGCGGGAAGGTGTCTAAGTGCCTGGTATTGAAGTGGTTAAGGCTGGGTTCACACTATTGAGAAGTGGATGCAGGTTGGATGTGGGTTTCCCCTCATCCAATTCACAATAGTGTGAACCCAGCCTTAAAGTATATGTCCAGCCAATTTTTCTTTTGTGATCTCTCCCTAATTGGATTTAGGGCTGGGCTTTGACTGGGCCATTCTAATACATAAATATGCTTTGTTCTAAACCATTCCATTGTAGCTCCGGCTGTATGTTTAGGGTTGATGTCCTGCTGGAAGGTGAACCTTCGCCCCAGTCTCAAATCCTTTGCTGACTCCAGCAGGTTTTCTTCTAAGATTGCCCTGTATTTGGCTCCATCCATCTTCCCATCAACTCTGACCAGCTTCCCTGTCCCTGATGAAGAAAAGCATCCCCACAACATGATGCTGCCACCACCGTGTTTCACGGTGGGGATGGTGTGTTCAGGGCAGGGTGGATTTGATTTAAATCAAGTCGATTTAAATCATGATTTAAATCCTTAACCTCCCTGGCGGTAATCCCGAGCGTGATTTAGGGTTGATTTTCTCTGCCAGGAGCGGTAACCCCCAGTCACGCTCGAGGTAACATTGCAGAGCCTTCAGCGGAGTCCCCCTACCTTCTCCTGGCGATCCAGCGACGTCCTCCACTGTGATCACCGGCGAGATCACCGGTGAGAGATCCGAACGGCATCTGACTTCCTAGTTCCATTCCCTGCGAGCAGCAGCGGTGCATGGGAGCGGAACTGGGCGGGAAATTGAAAAGTGACACACACATAAAAGAGGTGATACATTGTAATCTGAGAGGATTAAACTATATCATCTCAGATCTGACACAAGATTACTGTACAGTGCCCCTTGCCTGATATTTTCCTTTCATTTGTGCCCATAACATTTTTGTAACATGGCATCAAAGAGCCACTTTACTAAAAAAGCGCTTTTGGACCAGTTGAGTGACAGCGACACGGAGTTGCTTGCAGAGTTGCAGTGTCGTCTGACACTGACACTGATCTGTCAAGTGACAATGGTGATGATCCTGTACCTGTCCTCAGCGATGTGCGCATTTGGTGCCCAATAGACTGCGATATGGACCAGGTAGCACCCCCAAGATTCCCCTTCACTGGATCACCTGGGATGAAGGTAGATGTTGAGAGTGACAACCCTCTGGCATACCTGCAATTATTCCTCACTGAGGAGGTAATTGAAAAAATTGCCACAGAGACAAATCGCTACCAAGAGCAGCAATCTGCTACACTGCATGCCAGGTTTTCCAGAAGCAGAAGGTGGGAACCGGTGACCAAAGAGGACATCTGGCAGTTTCTGGGGCTCATCATTCTTCAGGGGGTGGTGGGGAAACCGCTCCAGAAATGGTACTGGACCACCAATAAGTTACTGGCCACTCTGTTTTTTGGCACCGTGATGTCAGAATACCAGTTTTCCCTCATCATGAAGTATTTCCACTTCAAAAACAATGAAGAATTTGATGAGGCCACGCATCCTGCGCCCAAACTAAAAAAAATCTGGGAGGTATGCCAAATTATTGTGACCAATTTCCAGCGGACCTACGTGCCAGAAAGGGACGTCAGCGTGGATGAAAGTTTGATGGCCAGCAAGAGACGCCTAAGCTGGATACAGTTTATTGCATCCAAAAGAGCGCGGTTTGGCATCAAATCCTACATGCTCTGCGAGTCATCCATTGGGTACGTCTGGAATTCGGTCATTTACACAGGTAAAGGCACGAAGTTCAACCCCAGGTACAGCGGCTATGGGATGGCCACATCATCTGTCCTTACACTGCTGGAGCCATTGCTGAACCAGGGATCTTGTGTGACCATGGACAATTTCTACACGTCTCTGGAACTGTATGAGGTTTTGCTACAAAACAAGACTGATGCGTATGGTACCGTTAGGCCTAAACGACGTGACATGCCATCTATGTTTGCCAAGAAAAAACTAAAAACCGGAAAGAAATGGTTGCCTGGCAGAAGGGTAAGATATGTGCTGAAGCCGCAAGTCATAATAGACTATAATAATACAATAGGCGATGTCGACAGAGCCGATCAGGCAATGACATTTTATCCGGCTTTGCGAAAACAGCAAAAAAAATATTATAAGAAGATTTTTAGGCATCTTCTGGAACATTGCCTTTGGAACGCATATATTGTGTACAGAGAAAAGAGTGACAAGCCTCTTGTTCATTCTGATTTTATCTGGAAGGTGGCTGAGCAGATTTTTGTCAACCACCAGACGCCATCAGTAGCTGTGAACAGACCTGGACAACGTGCTGTTGAGGTTGCCAACCCAGAACGCCTGACTGGTCGTCACTTTATGGACTACATACCGCCAACCGCAAAAAAGGTACCAGGATGTGCGTGGTTTGCTGTTCAAAGAGAGATGGCAATGGAAAGAAAGTCCAAAAAGAAAGCAGGTTCCATTGTCCTGATTGTGACGTCAGACTTTGTGCTGTACCTTGTTTCAAAATTTATCACACTCAGGATGTTTATTGAATTTTCTTTGTTTGACAAATTTCATTATTTTGTATTACATTATTGAATAAAATTATATTATTTATTAGATTATAATTCATGATTTTGTGTTTCAAACTTTATCATATCTGGGATGTCTACTAGAGTCTTGTTTGGTCAGGTTTAAGTAAGTAATTACTAAGAATTGCAGGCCTACAATACATAACACCAAATTTCCATGCAAAAAATAGTACCGCGTTTGGTACAAAATTCCTGACATAATCATACCGCCAGGGAGGTTAATTAACTCACTAGTAAAAAGGCTTGATTTAAATCATAATTTTTAAAGAGCAACTGTCATCTGTCCGGCAGCAGCTCCTCCTCTGACCCGCTGTTGACTAACCGACAGTCCCATTCACTGTAATGGGAGGGCTGGTGATGCACAAGGTGAGGGACGTGGCAGCAGCAGGTGAGTGGATGCCCGCTAACAGGTGCTGCCATGATGGATCTGAAATGACATGTGCCCTTGCTGGTAATTAGAATCCTTATATTTGCAAACAAAATTAAGGTTTCCTATTTAGAATAATAAGCTGTCAGGTTAGTAAATATTCCCAAACTGGGTCTCATTTTGCTCCTCAAGGGAATAATAAAGCACTTCAAGCTATGCGCAGAAAGATTGCAAGGTTTATAAGTTGCTTAGGAGGTTTCACTTTCATTTTTACTGCTTGCCCTTCCTCCTCACACTTAGAGTCTGGTACAGGTGCATTTCTCTTCAAACAATCATACAATTTGTAGTGTACATAGATTTGCATGATTTCATGGTTGCTCTGAAATTATGTAAATGCATCAATGCAGTGCATGTTATCTCAGCTTGCAGAGCTTGGATTCATTGAATGAGTTTACCAAAAATGTATATATTGTGGAATATACAGCCTCATGCAAAATAACTAAGCTACATTTCATGCTGAATAAACTAAATTATGAACGTATCTTAAATGGAAAACTATCTTTAGATATTTTTTTACTCCAAAAGCATATTATTAAAATAAATTTGATAAAAATCAAAAAAATCTGATTTAAATCAAAAAAATCCTATTTTTATTTATTTATTTATTTTTTCGATTTTTATCCACCCTGGTTTAGGATGATGTGCAGTGTTCGTTTTACGCCACACAGCATTTTGCTTTTAGGCTAAAAAGTAAAAATTTGATCTCATCTGACCAGAGCACCTTCTTCCACATGTTTGCTGTGTCCCCCACATGGCTTCTCACAAACTGCAAACGGGACTTCTTATGGCTTTCTTTTAACAATGGCTCTTCTTCTTTCTTGCCACTTTTCCATAAAGACCAGATTTGTGGAGTACACAACTAATAGTTGTCCTGTGGACAGATTCTCCCACCTGAGCTGTGGATCTCTGCAGCTCCTCCAGAGTTACCATGGGCCTCTTGGCTGCTTCTCTGAGTAATGCTCTCCTTGCCCGGCCGGTCAGTTTAGGTGGACGGCCATGTCTTGGTAGAGTTGCAGTTGTGCCATACTCTTTCCATTTTCGGATGATGGATTGAACAGTGCTCCATGAGATGTTCAAAGCTTGGGATATTTTTTTATAACCTAACCCTGCTTTAAACTTCTCCACAACTTTATCCCTGATCTGTCTGGTGTGTTCCTTGGCCTTCATGATGCTGTTTGTTCACTAAGGTTCTCTAACAAACCTCTGAGGGCTTCAAAGAACAGCTGTATTTATACTGAGATTAAATTACACACAGGTGAATTATTTACTAATTAGGTGACTTCTGAAGGCAATTGGTTCCACTAGAATTTAGTTAGGGGTATCAGAGGAAATGGGGCTGAATACAAATACACGCCACACTGGCGTATTTTCCGTCTACTTCACAATTATGTGCCACTTTTGTGTTGGTCTATCACATAAAATCCCAATAAAATACATTTACGATTTTGGTTGTAACATGAACAAATGTGGAAAATTTTCTAAGGGGTATGAGTATTTTTTCAAAGCATTGAATATCTACTTTATAAAAATGATAGTTAAAGAGAAATGTGAAAGCGTCCCATTTAAACCAGAAGAATTTACTACGGGATACTTCATGAAGTTATTAATAGATCACTGTGCGTTCTGAACTATGACAGTTTAGCGCACACATGATCCGACGGCTCGATTGTGTATTCCCTTCTGTTTACTTCAGCTGTTATTGGTAGTGTCTTACTTCAGCCGGGTGAAATGTCCTGCTCCTGCCTTGTAAAAGACTTTCTCTTGTGCCCTGTATTAGTCATCCAGTAAGTTTCAATTTGACTCCAGTAACAGAATTATGTTTTCCTAATGTCAAATGAGTCACGGCACAGTACAGTGTTCATCTCGCCACTGCTCCGCCGTGGTGTCACTTTCAGAACTCATCTCTGGGTCCTAGGCACGGGGGAGCTTTCCTAGAAAAGCCAAAGGGAGTTATCACCAGATTAAACCGGGGTTGCCGAATGTCACTCCGATGGTCTCTTACTTAAAAATAACACTTAATGATGAAGGGAGGAATTCACAGAACCGACCAAAGTATGTGCAATTAATACAGATATACGGCGGACGAAACCTTTCAGGGTATAATAGCACGCCTAATATCGATGCTCGAAAATGAGAGCATGGTTTTATTCAATGCTATATTGTTATAAAGTAGGATGCCAGCTGTTACTTTCTAAGCAGGTGTGGAGTTGGCGCGGCGATCCTATACAAGACTGTATAGATACCAACGTATTGAAATGTCCAGGGGAAGTTTGCTGGTGAAAGAGTGAACATCAGAGGTACAGCCTTAGAGGACCATTAAGCATTATATATATATATATATAGACACACTATGTTACCAAAAGTATTGGGACACCTGCCTTTACACGCACATGAACTTTATTGTCATCCCAGTCTTAGTCCATAAGGTTCAATATTGAGTTGGCCCACCCTTTGCAGCTATAACAGCTTCAACTCTTCTGGGAAGACTGTCCACAAGGTTTAGGAGTGTGTCTATGGGAATGTTTGACCATTCTTCCAGAAGCGCATTTGTGAGGTCAGGCACTGATGTTGGGCGAGAAGGCCTGGCTCGTAGTCTCCGCTCTAATTCATTACAAAGGTGTTCTATCGGGTTGAGTGGGATGCCAATAAAGTTCATGTGCGTGTAAAGGCAGGCATCCCAATACATATATATATATATATATATATATATATATATATATATATATATATATATATATACTAGATTGTAAGCTCTTCTGAGCAGGGCCCTCTTAATCCTCTTGTATTTTATTGTATTGTAACTGTATTATCTCCCTTTTATATTGTAAAGCGCTGCGTAAACTGTTGGCGCTATATAAATCCTGAATAATAATAATATATATGTATATATATATATATATATATATAAACATTTTTATCTCATTCTGTATATGTGGTGGGAATTGTAATTGTAATATAGTGTATTGATTAGTAGAAGTTTTAAAGTCACTTATGTTGTTAAAAAATATATATATATTATTTTAGGCACTTGAGATAATAATTTTAGCAATTTCTTGAGTTAATAAATAATAGCACTAAACTTTTTTTTTCACTTGTTTATTTTCTTTTAATTTCCCTTATAGGGCCCTCTGATTCCTCCTGTATTGAATTTTATTGTAACTGTGCTGCGCAAGACGTTGGCGATATATAAATCGTGTATAATAATAATAATTAACCGAACGCAAGTTCCACATTTGGCTGCCCATTGGCTCTGATGCATACAGCGCTGTTTGCCCTTGCAGGCATCAGTGTGAATGATTTTGCCACAGAGCTTGCTTTTAATAAACTGGACGTGTGACGCAGGTGTGAAATTCATAGAGAACTGACAGCTACTCAGTTTTCATTTAAACATACCAAACACTAACGATAAAAAAAAAAAAAAAAAAAAGCAAGAAGTCAGGGTGATATCATTTAAAAAAAGTTTTCTAGAACAATCTTTGTATATATCATAAAGGGGATCCTTCCTTTCCCAGGAACACTTTTGCTGCAGAGGTATACATTTCACCTATAATATTATATTTGCTCCAATACAGTAAGGACAGCTTACACTAACAGAGGTCACTCTAAAAATATCAACTTGGGGAGAAGGATATAGCAGGGGCACCCCCTAATCTGCCACAGAGGTGCAAGAGGGGGGATCTAGGAATTTCATAGCAACCCCTGAGCCACCCTTTAGTTACAGACTCAATACATCAAATAGCTTTGGTAAATTAAAGCAGATGCAGACCCATTCACTAAAGTCAGCTTTAAAGGTTTTAGGAAAAATAGAAAAGCTACGATAATAATGGATAAATGATAAAAAATATACACAATCTAATAAGCAGGTAATAATCAATCCAATATACACATACGTTGATAATTGGAACATAACCTGCAAAAAAAACAATAAATGTGGATATAGTCCAGTGAAAAGACACACACATGTGGCTTATTGAATGAGCAAAAATGACCAATTCAACAAGTGAATGGGTGACATGAAAATAATCAGTGAAAAAATTATCATGTGAAATTTTAAAATAAGAATGAAAAATAAAACATTAAATAAACATAAAACTCTCTTCCATGGAACTCCCCAACAGGGAATGACGATTAAAGGACACCCTGTGACAGATCTATATTAAAAGGACACTGTGAATCCACCACCACATAGATTGAAGGCTTACCAGCTATACAAGCTGTAGGAGCTTGTGGCCAATACCCAGTCAGGGCCTTCCCGACACTTCCAATGGCTTGACAAGCCGAGCGTTCCTGCAGGCTGTGCAGGCTGCGCACACCAATGGGTGGAGCCCTCCTGCACCCTGCACCCTGCACCTTGGGCGGAGACCTCCTCTGTTTGTTTGTGGGTGGAGCTCACAAACTCCTACAGCTTGTATAGCTGACCTAAATTCACCCATTGATGGTACGCTCGTGGCTGCTATTTTGAATGCTGTTATCCACTAAGCCTAGGCACTTTGACTAAGGCACTGCTACAAAATAGTAAGTACAGACATTAGTGTTCCACAACTATTTTGCAGGAAGTTCTTCTTAATTCTCTAACTTTCCTCAGCCTTCCTTCAATTCCCCTCTCCCCACCCTCCAATGCTCACACTAATCTTTGTTATAACGTCCTCTCTCCTCAAACTCTCATTTCTTTATCCCCCCTCTCCAGCCCCCAACCTGTACATATCTCCCTCTCTTCTGCCCACTCAATATTACTCCACTTACCACCTCCTGCTCATTCTAAGCCCACACAGTATCACCACTTCCATTCCACTACAGCATCTGCCCTCCTATAAATTCCACTCCCGCCTTACCACCCTCACCCTCCTACTGCTCCTAATGTCTGGGGACATCGCACCAAACCTCGGGCCTCCCACACCCAATTCCCAATGCCAAAATTGGCCATCTACCTCCTCCAACAGTAGTCGTAACTTCAACCTTCTCATCCCAATTGCCCTGATTCCACAAGTCGGCCCCCCTCTTTCATGTGCCCTCTGGAATGCCTGCTCAGTCTTCAACAAACTAGCTTCAATGACCTTTTCTTCTCCAAATCCCTTAATCTATTTGCTTTAACCGAAACCTGGCTCCAGGAATTCGACACTACTTCTCCAGCTGCCCTGTCCCACAGTGGCCTCCTCTGGACTCACTCCACCAGACCCACTGGACGAAAAGGAGGTGGACTTCTCCTCTCCCCACAATGCACCTTGCAGGTACTTCCCACACCTCCCTCTCTTTCCCCCTGCTCTTTCGAAATGCACTGCATTCGTCTTTTCTCTCCATCTTGTCTTAGGGCCGCAGTCATTTATTGGCCTCCTGGACCAGTGTCACACTTTATGGATTACTTCTTTGCATGGCTACCCTATTTTCCCTCATCTGAAGTGCCTGCCATCATCCTAGGTGACTTTAACATTCCAATCAATGTTAATACTGCTACCACTTGTAAACTACTCAACCTAACCTCTTCTTTTAACCTAACACAATGGACACAAACCACCACTCACTCCAAAGGCAACACTCTCAACCTCGTATTCTCCCATCGCTGCACTCCCTGCAATCTCTCTAACACACCCTTTCCTCTCTCTGATCACAAATCTCCTTGCCTCCTACAGCCCTTGCTGCCAACCCACAAACCACTACCCGCAGAAACCTTCGCAACCTCAACCCTTCCCTTCTTCATTCTGCTACTGATGGCCTTTATGACAAAATCGCACCCCTGTCCTGCCCAGACCTAACCACTTCCATCTACAACAACATGCTGTCATCCTCCCTAGACGTACTTGCTCCTCTTTCTACATGCAGAACCAGGCCCCATCTGCCACAACCCTGGCCAACAGACGACACCAGAAGTCTCAAGAGACACAACCGTGCTCTTGAGCGAGCATGACGTAAATCTAAATCCCTGCAAGACTTTACCCTCTACAAATCTGCCCTTTCTTAAATACAACTTATGCCTCCACACTGCTAAACAAACCTATTACAACACTCTCATCAAAACCCTCTCATCCAAACCTACTATTTTCTACCCTTAATTCCTTACTTCACCCCCCACTGCCCCCACCCACCAATTTGCTTACCGCTCAACAGATTGCCAACCATTTCAATAGCAAAATCGACACAATTCGTAAGGAGATATCCAGCATTCAAATTCCTCCCCAACACATCGGGTCCAACACCACACTCAATATTCTCCTCCTTTTGCCCAGTTACCACAGATGAAGTTGATAAGCTCCTCTCCATGGCCCACCTCACTACCTGTCCCCTGGACCCTGTCCCCTCTCAATTACTGCAACCACCTTCCCACTCTATCCTCAACTCCCTAACCCACATCTTCAACCTCTCCCTCTCATCCGGTACCTTTCCTTCCCCGCTCAAACATGCATTGGTTATCCCCATACTCATAAAACCCGCATTAGACCCCACCTGTTTGAATAACTTAAGACCCATGTCCCTGCTCCTGTTTACCCCCAAGCTCTTTGAGCCATGACCGAATGAGTCGCTACCTCATGGACAACAACCTTCTCGACCCCCTACAGTCTGGCTTCCGCCCACAACATTCTACTGAAACTGTTGTACTAAAACTCACCAATGACCTACTAACTGCTAAAACCAATGGGCACTACTCCATACTCATACTTTTAGACCTCTCTGCTGCCTTTGACACAGTTGACCACCTGCTCCTCCTCAGCAAATTACACTCCCTTGGCCTCCGTGATTCTGCTTTATCCTGGTTCTCCTCCTACCTATCTCAGCGCACTTTCAGTGTCACTTACTCCATCTCCTCCACTCCCCTTCCTCTTTCTGTTGGGTACCCCAAGGCTCCATCCTTGGGCCTCTCCTATTCTCACTCTTTATCTCTTCCCTGGGTCAGTTGATAACCTCCCATGGCTTCCAATACCACCTCTATGCCGACGACACCCAGATCTATCTCTCCACTCCTCAACTCACCCCCTCGATCTCCTCACAGATCTCAAACTTACTGAATGACATATCGATATAGATGTCACACCACGTCCTCAAACTCAATCTTTCTAAAACTGAGCTTGTTATATTTCCTCCTTCACGGTCCCCCCCCCCCGTGACTTCACCATTAATATCAACAACACAACTATTGGTCCCTCCACACATGCCAGGGTCCTGGGTGTAATCCTTGACTCTGACCTTTCCTTCAGCCCCCATATCCAATCACTGGCTAAATCCTGTCGTCTTAACCTCTGCAACATCTCCAGAATTCGACCCTTCCTGACTAATGACACCACAAAGCAACTTATTCACTCCTTGATTATTTCCCACCTTGACTACTGCAACTCTCTCCTTAATGGCCTACTCTTAGGCAGGCTATCCCCCCTTCAGTGCCAGACTAATACACCTCACTAACCGATCCATGACTTCTGCTCCTCTCTACCAATCCCTTCACTGGCCTCCCCTACCCCACCGTGTAAAATTCAAAATGCTAACCATAACATAAAAGGCCATTCACAACATCGCCCCCATCTTCATCATCAACCTCATCTGCAGATATCGCCCAAATCGTCCCCTCCCCTCCTCCCAGGACCTCCTGCTCTCTAGCTCCCTTGTTACCTGCTCCCATGCTTGCCTTCAGGACTTCTCCAGAGCCTCTCCCATCCTCTGGAACTCCCTTCCCCAGTATGTCCGATTAGCCCCTACCCTATGCACCTTGAGGAGATCCCTGAAAACTCATTTATTCAGGGAAGCCTATCCCACATCCACCTAACAACTGTCCCCGAGCCACCCCCATCAAATCATTCTCTGCAGCTATTACCTTTTGTTCTACCACCCCTTTAGAAAGTAAGCTCTATGAGCAGGGCCCTCCTGTACCTTTTGTATTGAACTGTACTGTAATTGTGTTGTCCCCCCTATACATTGTAAAGCGCTGCGTAAACTGTTGGCGCTATATAAATCGTGAATAATAATAATGATTATAAATTATTGATTATATCTCTGTTTCCGCCATATAATTTCATATTCTGATTAAACTAAATATGATTGTATTCATGAACAAAGTATCTCAGTGCTGCCAATCAATGCAAAATGGTCAATAATTTTCCACCCTGACCAATCAACTCAGTTTGATTGAATCCGATCATAATTGAATCCAAATTGTTTGGAAGGGGAGTTATGGCAATTCAATTTTTTTTTTCAGATTTTAACGTTTTGATCAAATTGCAGATTTGTTGGATAAAAAAATGGAAGTGTGCATGACAGCCATAAGAGTCAAACACGTTTTTTCTTTTTTCTTTTCTTTAATTAAAATTATGCCTGGTCCACTCCCTACCTTTATTGTCTAGGTTAGGATAATGTGTACTACTGCCTTAGTCTCCTGGGATATCTAAGTCAGATAGGGCGAACAGGGCAACTATGTAATCAGGGGGCCGGCTGAAAGAAGCCGAGAGAAACAGCCAGCTCCCTGATGCCATGAGAGGGGAAGATGGTGCTGCTGGACCCAGAATACATCAGTGAGTGTTTGATCACAGAAGGACAATGCTAGATTCACTAGGCAGGTGAGTATAATAATTGAGTACAACCCAGCAAGACATGTAAGAGGGCATTAAAAAGAAAAATGAGCAATGGGGAGTCCCGTTCCATCCAGCTGCAGTGCGCTTTAGTGCATCTGGGAGGGACAGGTACAGCTTCCAGCCCCGCTGCAGGCAGCCTGGTAAACTTTATGGCAGGCTGTGGCTGGATGGGGCTAAAAGCTTTACTGAGTGGTACCTGTGTTTAGGGCTCTGCCGGTCCAGGATGAAGTTCCAAAACACAGGAAACGTCCCTGTCTCCCAATTGTGTTTGAAACTGGGTTAACACCTATGCGAATTAGATGCGGGTTTCCCCGCATTAAAATTTGCATCCAATTCGCATGACAGGAGATTGTGACCAGCTCTCTATGGAGCCGGTTCACATATCTCCATTGCGGCTGTGGAGCAGCTTGCACAGGAGTCCTGTGTGTCTTTGGCTCTGTTTCAGGGCCGAACGCAGGCAAAAATTCGGCCCTGATTCGTCCCTGAAACGGAGAACAGAGACACACAAAAGAACAGGTAAATGCAAGCAGTTCTCAAGGGGGCTGTGCTACATTAGGGGGCTCGTCCGGGATTTGTTCTGCAGCCAGCCCTAGGCCCCAAAAATAGAGCTTTCTTTTGGTGGTATTTGATCACCTCTGCTGTTTTTATTTTTTGCGCTATAAACAAGAGCGGCAATTTTGAAAAAAAACTATATTTTTTACTTTCTACTTAAAAAAAAATTAAAATTAAATGTCTTCATCAATTTAGGTCAATGTATATTCTGGTACATATTTTTGGTAAAAAAAATCCCAATATTGATTGGTTTGCACAAAAGTTATAGCGTCTACAAACTATGGGATAGATTTATGGAATTTTTATTTATTTTACTTTTTTACTAGTAATAGCGGCAGTCAGCAACCTTTTAGCAGGACTGCGATATTGCGGCAGACAGCCAAGACACTAACTGACACTTTTGACACTTTTTTGGGGACCAATGGCACTAATACGGTGTTCAGTGCTAAAAATATGCACTGTCACTGTACTAATGGCACTGGCTGGGAAGGGGTTAACATCAGGGGCGATCAAAGGGTTAAATGGGTGCCTAGCTGGTGTTTTACTAAACTGTGGGAGGTGCTTGTACTAGGGGAAGTCATAGATCCATGTTCCTTACTTGCAGGAACACAGGATCAATGCCTTCCCTACTGACAGAACGGCAATCTGCCTTGTTTACAGACCGCCTATGTTTTTTTATTTTTTTTTACTAGTTATGGCGGCAATAAGCGATTTTTAGCGGGACTGCGAAATTGCGGCAGACAAATCTGACACTAAGTGACACTTTTTGGAGACTAGTGACGCCAATACAGTGATCAGTGCTAAAAAAAATGTGTAACGAACGATCACCAGGTGCCGGCGGACATCAAGTCTGTGGTACCTGCTAATCAGCTCCTGCTGTGAGTAATCACAGTGGGAGTTGGCCACGGCCGCGCGCCTGCACGCCCCCAACCCAGATGTGCTGGATCATGTACTAGGTACGTGAACCAGCGCAGGAGAGCTGCCGTATATATCTACAGTATGCGAACAGCAAGCGGTTAAGCAATAAAATGCAACCATTACTGGAGTACACTCAGGTTGACAGAAATTGACTGCAAATAGGCTGCAGCAGACCAGGTGAGATGTATATATAAGGATGAATTAAAGTGAAAATAGTTTTTTCCAAAATAAAAAAATGTGCAATTTATGATACACATGGCTTAGCAAACACAAGGGTTGATTTACTAAAATTGGAGAGTGTAGAATCTGGTGCAGCTGTGCATGGTAGCCAATCAGCTTCTAATAACAGCTTGTTCAAGATTTCAAGATCACGTAACTGTATGTGATCTCGCAAGGTCCGGATAGCAGGCACGTGCCGCGAGCTCTGTGAGTCCGACCACGGGTCCCGCATATTCGATGTCCGTGGGGATACCCACGATCGTCTCCCGGAGAGGAAGAATGGGGAAATGCTGATGTAAACAAGCATTTCCCCATTCTGCCTAGTGACAGGACACTGATCACAGCTCCTTGTAATCGGGAGCGGTGATTAGTGTCGTGACACACGTAGCCCATCCCCCCACAGTTAGAATCACTCCCTAGGACACACTCAACCCCTACAGCGCCCCCTCCTGGTTAACCCCTTCACTGCCAGTCACATTTACACAGTAATCAATGCATTTTTAATCGCACTTATCGCTGTATAAATGTGAATGGTCCCAAAATAGCGCCAAAAGTGCCCGATCTGTCCGCCATAATGTCGCAGTCACGATGAAAATCGCCGATCGCCGCCATTACTAGTAAAAAAAAAAAATATTAATAAAAATGCCATAAAACTATCCCCTATTTTGTAGACGCTATAACTTGTGTGCAAACCAATCAATAAACGCTTATTGCAATTTTTTTTTACCAAAAATATGTAGAAGAATACATATCGGCCTAAACTGAGAAAAAAAATGTTTATTTTATATATTTTTTGGGGATATTTATTTTAGCAAAAAGTAAAAAATATAGCTTTTTTTCAAAATTGTCGCTCTTTTTTTATTTATAGCGCAAAAAATAAAAAGCGCAGAGGTGATCAAATACCACCAAAAGAAAGCTTTATTTGTGGGGAAAAAAGGACGTCAATTTTGTTTGGGAGCCACATCGCATGACCGCACAATTGTCAGTTAAAGCGACGCAGTGCCGAATCACAAAAAGTGCTCTGGTCAGGAAGGGGGCAAATCCTTCCGGGGCTGAAGTGGTTAATGCAATGTCCCAAAAACACATCAAAACGTGACAATAACGCATATGCGCATTTCATACTGTTTTGCTGCGAAGCAGTGTAAAAATGCTCTAACACAACCCCACAACATCAATCACTCAGGGTTTACATTCTACTTTATTAGTTTCATTTCACAAAATTCTTCCCATCCCTCCAATCTTAGCGGAGTCCAACCTTTAAACCATCTAAATATAACCGCTCAGCTCTCTGAGTTTAGTATTTCAGAGATACAGAGGAGCTTTCCTTAGAAATGAAAGTACTTTCGTTTCTCAATTTGCAGGGCTGGAACGCTGATGCTGTGTCTGGGTGATTGAACCATAAAAGTAGAATTCAGTAATATCAGTAATATCAGGAACTCAGTTTGTGGTCTTCACTAATGTCGTCACACTTTTACATCTTCATACATCATTTTCCAATCACCCACCTCCTCTATTATCTGTCTGTTCCTCTAAATTATAGCAATATAAAGACAACGTCCCGAAACTGGAACTGGCTGTTTATTCTGTCTCATTGTTTATATAGGATGATCGTGCAAAAGCTTGTGTATACAGAATGTGATTTTGCATGAATTTGAAGTCTAAAGCCTCGTACACACAATTGGATTTTCTAACGGGAATTGTGTGATGACAGGATCCGACCGTGTGTACGCTCCATCGGACATTTGTTGTCGATTTGTTGGCTAGCATGTTTTCAAATTTTCCACCAACAAATGTCTGTTGTCGGATTTTCCGATCGTGTGTACACAAGTCCGTCGGACAAAAGTCCAAAGTACAAACACGCATGCTCGGAAGCAGAAGCAGTTGGTCTTGTAAACTAGCGTTCATAATGGAGAATTAACATTCGTGACGTGGCAAATTATGAAATCTCCAAATGCAGCGCACAATTCTCTTCTTCTTTAATGGGATAATAATGAAGCTGCTTTGCTGGTGATACTGATGGAGTTATTGCAAACTAATTTTCAAAGGCTTTTTTTTTCTAGTGATATCAAGAATAATATTATTATGTTTTGTTTTTTTTATTTGGGCAAGTTACCACAACACCATTATCCCGTAGTTTTTAAGATCAAAGATACAACTATGTTGGTGTCCCTTGTCAATTTTACATTGTATTTTTTTAAATGTAACTGCCTACTCCCAAATTGTCATTTGAAGTAAAACACATAGCCAAGTATTATTCTCCACAATTTATTTTATTGTGCATTTAAAAAAAAAAAATTAGACATGCTATCTGCCAATAGAACTTAACCAAAAAGTGCATTCTATGCATCCAAAAATATAGAAAATCAAATCATTATTCAACCAAAAAAATAATGTCAAAGCAATAACTCCAAGGCCAATAATAAATAACACGTTATCTCCTCCGATTCCGCAACATGGCTGGTAGATGAACGGCCGTTCAGAAACGAACCGAAAAGCGCGAAATGAAAAGTGCGAAATGAAAAGCGCGAATCAACACTCACCAAACTTCTACTAACACAAAATTAGCAGAAGGAGCCCAAAGGGTGGCGCTAAGGAGCTGAAAAACCATGTAGTACGCCTAGTACGTCACTACATTCGTAATTGTTGGCCAACATTTGTGTGACTGTGTGTATGCAAGACAAGTTTGAGACAACGCCCTTCGGACAAAATTCCACGGATTTGTTGGCCAACAATCCTATCGTGTGTATGAGGCAAAAGGTTCAGGCTCCATACACACATAGGCAATTTAAATCACAGGCAGAATCACTGTGATACTGCCTACGATTCCAAAGAACTTCTTTAGGGCGACGCGATTTGTCATACGACAATTGCGGCAGAATGGCACTGCGTTTGGGGTGCCATTAAGAAATAATAGCATCGCAAACGGGTCCTGCGTGTGAACGGAGCCTTAATGGTTCCACTGGGATAAAAAAGTCCATAAAGGCTGCTTTACTCCTTTACCCTAGGTTCACACTTCCACGTTTTGTGTGGGCCACGTTTGCTCTGGTACCACAGCCTATTAAAATGAAATGGCTGCTGTGCTTGTGTTTCCGCAAAAAAAAAAAAAAAAAAAGGAGGTGCATGCACTTTTTCAAAAACGTGGCCACAGGGAAATTGCTTGGTCTTTTTGACCATGTGATTTCCCTGCGGTTCCCGCACCTGTAAACGCGCTGCGTGCTGAGAAGCATGGGGGTGCCGTTCAGAATGAATGGCAGCCCTGCACGTCTTCTAAGAGCAGTGCAATTTGGCTGTGGTTAGTTGCGGGTGGGGGAACAGATGCGATTCCCCCACACCCGCAGCCATACGCATAGGTAAGTATTTTTTATTGCAAGTAATAATTTTAGCCGCTATAATACACACTGGGAGCTTACTAGTGTTCAGGTGCATTCAGTTTAATTGCATTTAGAAAAAACAGAAATCTTTGCAGATTAGATACAGTAACACCTCACTAAATCAATTTAATTATTATTATTATTATTATTATTATTATTATTATTATTATTTTACAGGATTTATATAGCGACAACAGTTTACACAGTTTTACAATATAAAAGGGAGACAATACAGTTACAATACAATAAAATATAATAGGGTTAAGAAGGCCTTTCAGTTCAGACTTATTTCATTCAGTTTGATTGCATGATCACATGAATGATCAGATCTAAAAGTGTATGTCCACCATTATGCCCCTCATTTTCTTTTCCTTTCCCCCGTGGAACAAGAATAGTAAATGTTCCCAGTGGGGTCACAGAAACCAATACAAACCTCAAGAAAAAGCTAACCCTTCCCCCATTTATCCAAAACTAAATGAAGAATTGTGCCTGGAATTGGGCTTCAATTACATTAGAGGCCTATTAATAAGGATTACATTTTTTTTAATTAGTTGGATTCCCCCCCCCTTTTTTTTCTATTACACAATTTACTATTTTTTAAAAGACAACTTGACGGTTGAATACACACTTTTATGCAATCTTATTAACCTGTGATTTCATAAGAAAATATTGCAGGATTAGTATAGTATGGTATTGCATTTATGTGTAAGCGTGCGGGTGTCGGTCTAGTTTGTCCGTTTTTTTTCTGATTTTCTTTGCAAAAAAAGTTAATGAGCGTTTCGCAATACAACCTATTAATTTTAAAAAAGCCTGACTGGGTTTGCGAGTGTTGTCTCGCAAAACGAGCAGGATTCAAGCCTCTGTGGTGTGCAGTACCGCATTTGGCCAGAGGTGGGTGGGCACCGGTGACACTAGGAGCCGTTTGGAGCTGTTCGGATGCACTTGAAATGCTTGGAAACACTCAGAAATACTCCATTCCCGAGTGTTTCCGAGTCCATGCGGGTGGCTCCGAGAGGTCTCTGAGTATTTCCGAGTCTCTCCGGCGCCCCCCCCCATCTCTGGCCAAATGCGGTACTGCATACAATAGAAGTCAATGTGGAACGAATTATCTTTGTTTTCATTGACTTCTATGGGGAAACTCGCTTTGATATGCGAGTGCTTTTGATTTCAAGCATGCACCTGGAACAGATTATGCTCGTAATCCAAGGTTCCACTGTACTTTTATTGCATGTAAACACATGTAAGCACATGATAAAAAGGGAGTTCGGAAAATTTACATTTTGCATTTAAATGCAAAACAATAATTTTTCTTCAATTATATAAAAGCAAATGCAAGAGGCTCATGTGAATGAGGCCATAGACACCTATTTAGAGGTTGGGAACTAAATCAGGTTTTTCTGTGAAGCCGCGGTCCACAGGAGAGTGAAATATAAAATCAGCGAAGTAGGTTTTTGTAGCTGAGAACAAAATTACTGAATTTTTGCAAAGAAAATCAGAAAAAAAAAAAGGCAAACTAGACCGCAACCCACAAGCTTACACGTAAATGGCTATGCAATACCTTACTATACTAATCCTGCAATATTTTCTTATGAAATCACAGGTTAATAAGATTGCATCAGGCGAATTAAATAAAAGTGTGTATTCAACCGTCAAGTTGTCTTTTAAAAAAATAGTAAATGGTGTAATAGAAAAAAAAGGGGGGGGGGGGGAATCCAACTAATTAAAAAAAAAATGTAATCCTTATTAATAGGCCTCTAATGTCTTTCTAATTGAAGCCCAATTCCAGGCACAATTCTTCATTTAGTTTTGGATAAATGGGGGAAGGAATAGCTTGTCCTTGAGGTTTATATTGGTTTCTGTGACCCCACTGGGAACATTTACTATTCTTGTTCCACGGGGGGTAAGGAAAAAAAAATGAGGGGCATAATGGTGGACACACACTTTTAGATCTGATCATTCATGTGATCATGCAATCAAACTGAATGAAAAAAGTCTGAACTGAAAGGCCTTCTTAACCCTATTATATTTTATTGTATTGTAAATGTATTGTCTCCCTTTTATATTGTAAAACACTGTGTAAACTGTTGGTGCTACATAAATCCTGTAAAATAATAATAATAATAATAATAATTAAATTGATTTAGTGAGTTGTTGATTGGTTTCACCTCTGCCAAAATATTATTGATTGCTTCAGATTAATTGAATAAATATCTGTGTGTCAAAAAGAATCAATTGTAATACAAATGGATTAATTTGGATAGACCATATTTTGAATCAATATCTTCACTGAAAGTGCCGAACATTGTAAAATATTTCAATTGATGAAGAATAAATAATCATCATACTATATAACAATGATAATCATACCAAGATTGGTCACAAAATGAAGACACAGTCAGCAATAAAAACTCTACAGATATTCCAACCTTTCTGCATTCTATTTTTACAATAAAAATCTGACAAAAGATCTAACTCTTTACTACGACTCCCTCCTCCTCCAAAATAAAAAATGTAAATGAGCTGTAATCGGGCTTTTAGCAGGGGGTATATTATCACATACATATTAAACACAAGAAGTATTACCCAGTAAATTGCTAAGGGTGAGCAGAGTGATTTAAAACTGAATTTGCCATTGGTGAAGTATAAATACTCTTCGGGCCAGTTCACACCATAGAATCGCAGTCTGGAAGCGTTCCAGATGCTTTTCTGCATGCGCGTTTTTGGTGCATTTTTAAAGAAGTCCAGTGCATTTTTTCCCTTTTTTTTCTCTTAACCTTAAATAAGGACATGTGTGTTCCAGTGTGTTTTAGGTGCATTCCAGTGCGTTTTGAAGTGTTTTACAGCGTTCCAGTACAGTCCAGTGCAGGAAAAATGCAGCATGTTCTACTTTTTTTCCTGGAACTGAAACGCACTGGAACTGCTAGCGCTGGTGTGAACTATGCCATTGAGAACTACATAACCTGATTTCCATGCGTTTTAGATGCAGAAAAAAAAACGCACTGGACTGCATGTGGTGTGAACTGGCCCTTAGTTGCAGTTCTTGTGCTACTTGGACAATGTGTTCGTTAAAAAAAATCCCTTTTTTTTTGGGGGGGGGGGGGTGTATTTAGCGTAGCTTAGTTTATTTCGTTAGTGTTCTTTGTATTTGTGTTTTTCTCATGTTTTCTTTTGATTATTTCTTTTGAAATTTGTGTGGCACTTTAATTTTTGATTTATTTTTTTTTAGTTTATTTTTTCCTCTTTTAAAAAAAAGTAAAAAATGAGGCTAATGAGGGGCCAGGTCCAGGAAAGTTAAAATAAGCTTCTGTTACTTTTAGGAGCCAGTTCAAGCTCACTATTATAACCTTTAAAATCACCTTATTTTTTCCTAAATGTTTGTCAGATTTGCAGGGAAATAAAAACTCCTAACTTTGCTCATCCCTATTATTTGCTAAAATGTAAAAGGGAAAATGATACGATTGTGCAGGATTGAGATTATACACACAAACATCATTCGATTATTTCCCACTGTAATTCAATGAATTAGTAGAGGATTCCCCAAAGGAGAACTTTTTTTTAACTCTGTAACTTAACTTAATTAATGTTATTGTCATGCCTGTAGGTCATCTGGGTACCCAGCATTACAGAATGGAATGATTTTCATGTTCTAGCACCAACGCAGGAAGTGGGTTTGCTTAGGAGTTTTTTTGTCCAGGCTTCTGGAGGGCCCAACTGGCCTACAAGTATGACAATAAAATGAATGAACATTTTACAAAGCTGGACTGTACTCTTTTTTTTTATTATCTACTGGGGCCCCCTGACTGCATTGGCTATTTTCTGGAAAAGGTGAACTGAGCCTTTTAGCCTTTCTTCCAAAAGTAAAAAAAAAAAAAACAGCTACTTCTGTAATGTTCTAAAAAGTGTTAACTGGTATAAGGCTTTAATGTGTTTACCTCCTATATAAAGTTCATTAAAAACTAAATGTCCATCTATGGCACTTTGTCCACAGGGTGACAATGCTGCTGTGCAATTTTACTACAGAATGAACAGCGTTGTCACCCTACTCCAAAGGTGAAAATAAAGGATCTGCTTGCAGGATCAACAAGCAATAAAAACAATGTTATAGGGGACTCAGAAAAACAAAGACTGTTGTGTTAATGCTAAAGATGGACTGCATCATATATATAATTTTTTTTTGTGCCCATAGTTACATTTTAATTGGATCCTATTTGAAAATAAAAATACTAGTTGCAGTCTGAATAGTAAACCTGGAACACAGTGAAAAAATCATTTTAAAGAGGAACTGCAGTCTGCTCACATAATTTCTAATAAAAACATCTTTGCCATTCTGAAGCTTCCCTCCAACCACTTTGCATATTATTTTATATATACTGTGATTCTGTATTTGCCAAATATACTGCAGAAATCTCCCTCCACTGAGTCTGGCTGCAACCATTTTAACTGTGGGCAGCTGAAGCTGCTGCTTGTTCACTTCCTGGATTTACAACGACACACCTCCAGCTCTGCAGCTCTCATTGGCCCTCTTATGACTCGTCCCCCCCCCCCCCCCCCCTTCCTGGCAAACTCTCACCAGAGAGAGAGCTGTGCATGATGTCATAAGCCATCAACAAACAAGGGCAGAAGATTTAATAAATGGAAAGTTGAAAAAATGACTGAAGGTCCGCTTTAAACAAATATAAAGCCATAACCAAATGCCTAACCAATAGATCGCTCTTTGAAGGGTTATACACACAGAGGCTGATTTACTAAAGGCAAAGCGGCTGTGCACTCTACAAGTACAATTGCTCCAGAGCAATTAGGTAAAGCTTCACTTTGCAAAAAATACCCAATCACGTGCAAGGAAAATGAAATAAAAAAAAAACAGCATTTTTGCTTGCACATGATTGGATGATGGAGGTCAGTAGCGCTTCTGCTCATTTACTAAGCTCTGGAGCAATTGCACTTTGCAAAGTGCACAGTCTATGCACCTATAGTAAATCAAACCCATTGCTTCAGCTTTTATTCTTGGAGACAATAAAACAAGGTGAAATCAGCTTGCTATAGGTTACCGCACCTTGCACGTGATTGGATGATGGAAGGTGAAGGTGATGATGGAGCTTCTGCTCATTTACTGAGCTCTGGAGCAATTGCACTTTGCAAAGTGCACACTCTATGTGCCTTTAGTAAATCAACCCCATAATGTATCTGCTTATGTTATATATCAGACAAACCATTCCCTGTACAAATCTACAATAAAAAGTCGATAAAAAAGCTACATCAAAAATGGACCTCATAAAGGCCAAAACAAAAAATAAGTATATAAAGAAAAAGTATAATAATAATAATAATAATAAAAAAAATAATACCCAGCACTGTTAACTATAACATATTGTTAATAACTATACAACAATTACTGTTAATAATAATCATTATTTCTAAAATATATGTATTCCTCTCCAGCCTGGTAGCTGCTAAATCCCTAATTAATAAAGAAAAATCAGACTAATAGTGTAGGTGAGGTGATTTTCCAATAGGGGTGATCAAAACTGAGAATTTTCATTTGCCCAGAATTTTGGAAAAAAATAGGAGATTTGGGTGAGACAAACAACTAATAAAAAGTAAAATTAAAGTATAATTCTGGGATATATTTAATTAATCTTGGTGCTCCCTCCCCCTCCTAACACCTATGCTAAATAACCTGTGTAAGAAGGATCGGTATACTTACCTATTTTCAGGCCACGCCAGTCCGGTCACGTGATCTCTCCTGTATCAGCCAGCACCGGCTGCAGGGAAAAGGAGAGAGCGCTCCACAATGGCTGGAATGCCTGGGAGCAATGACATCACCCACAGGCTAACTATGGCCCATCCGTTGGGGCGCTCCCTCCTTCCCCCTGAAGTTTCCACTAGCTGACGCGGGGGGAGCAGGATAACGTGACTGAACTGACGCGGCTTCCAATAGGTAAGTATACAGATCTTCCTTATACAAGTTAGACAGAATAAGTGGTGTTGGGGGGGCGGGGGGCGTTTTAAGAATAGTTAAGTACATCCCGAAATTCTACTTTAAAAATAACTATACACAAATAAATTTTAGATATAGCAAGGAAGGGTTATAACCCCTGTAAGGTTCATTTTTACCATCTGTGTCCCATTGCAGAGATTTCCCTTCACATCCTGTCCCATAGCCAAACAGGAAGGTAAAGCAAATATCTGCAAATTAAGGGAATTCCTTGGGGACCCCGAGATCACCAGAACTAGTGTCCCCTATTGGAAGATTTCTCCTCTATTACTTTTCTGGGGACAACCCAAAATTTGGTATTTTCTTTTACTTTCACTTTCAATGATAATGGTAAACAGGACACATAGAGAGGGGGAATGTTCCTAATAGTCGGCACAGACAGCAATAGAACCTGTCTGCTGTTCTAATCCATCTCCACTCCAAAACAAAGAAAAAATGTTTTGTCTTTAGTTATATTTTAGGCTGGGTTCACAATAGAGCACAGAGCGTCTCACAGCAGGGGGTCCGGTGCGTTTCCATTCACTGGTTCAGGTCTGATTCCAGCCCGAATTTTGGGCTGAATTCGGACCTGAAACGGACCAAAAGACCCACAGGACTTCCCACCGGAGCCACTCCTGAGATGTGTAAACCGGCTCCATAGATAGCCAGTCACAATCTGCTGCTATGCGAATTTCTCCGCATCCAATTCACAATAGTGTGAACCCAGCCTGAATAAGAAAAAAACAAATACCAAGAACACTAAATAAATTAAATAAAGCCAACCTAAAACACAAAAAAACACCCCTAAATAAAAAAGGAGACATTTTTATTTTGCGGAAAATTAAGCTTTTCAATCAGGAAAACTAAAAAAAAAATCCACTTGAGCATTTTTTCCCAAAGAGTATAGTTCAGAATTTTGCTTCAAATTTAATGTTGCAGATATCACTCCACTCACCCATATTTTCTAAAGGTTTACATTTTCCCCCCACTGTTGGATTGATTCATTAATTACAATGTCTGGGGTCGTTTATTGTATATTTTTATATTTTTATGAATGAAGACGATCTTTCAACTCACCAAAGATTTTATTGCACAAGTCTTTCTAACTTATTGTATACATATGTGGTTATATGCATGTAGTGGTAAATTCACAAAAATTGTTGCATGAGGTCATAGCTCTGTCTCCTTCCAACCACTAGGTCCTAAGAAATGTCTATTGAGCGCAGAAGAAAATCGAACCAAGCAATTCACAGAATAAAACGACCTACTTATATTTTTCTCACCCTTACTAGGGGTTAAACCATACCTCCCAACATTCTGAGATGGGAATGAGGGACACCTACTAGCAAATGTATGTAGGTATAGGACACACCCCCTGTTACACCCCCTTAAAGGAGAATTAACCAAAAAAAAAAAAAGTTAATTAAATCCACAAGGGCTTTTTTTTACCACTACTATTCCTTTATATTGGCTTTTAAAATTTACAAATGCAGCCATTTAGAATATGGATGGAAGGTTTAGCAATGGCAAACACTTTTTGAAAGATAAAAAGTGCATTTTGTATACAGCTTTATAGACAGTCCCTCGAAATCAGGGACAGTTGGGAGCTATGGTTAAACAAGAACTCACACGTCCTCACACTTCTACAATATCTAACATCTGTATTCAGACTCACATTATAGGAAGTACAACATACTCAACAAAATAAAGCAACTACTCAATGTAGGACAACATTTGGAAAGCGTCCCGAGATGGAGTCATAAATATGACATGATGAAATCCATGTTCTGTTTTCCAAGCAATGTTAAATATAGTCCTGAAGACAGAAACCTGTTTAACTGGTACTTTATGTTCCCAAAACCTGCTACTAATGTTAAAAGGAAAAATCAAACAACGTCCATAACTCAATAGTATACAGGAACCGTCATTGTAGCAATATTAGCTTCCCTGTACACAACTCAATGGAACTCAATGGAGGCTCTTTATAAATGGCTGTATTTACAACTGTTTTAGTAAACATTTGCTCTTTTTGTTCATTAATTTTATAAAACACACGTTCAATGTTTTTCACATAGGCTCAAAAAACAAATAAATTAATCTGGTCCATCCAAAAAAATAAATAAAGAAATAAAAGTAAATAGAAAACCTCCATATCTACAATCATTGACTCACAGTTGACCTAGAGCAGTGTTTTTCAACCTTTTTTCAGTCAAGGCACCCTTTAAAATTCTGCACAATCTTGAGGCACCCCATTCTAAAATATAAATCACTAAACTAATAGTTTTACATATTGCAGCAGTATCCACACACATAGGACACCCAACATTAGAGGTGATTTTTTCCTCCACCTTTGCACATTGGTACTGACTACTATTCCAAACTTTCTTTATCAACCTAAGGAGTCATCACCAGGTGTTAGGATGCCGGCAGCTGGCCCACATGGTGCTAAAGGTTGTATTTCTGCACAACAAAAACCTGTGGCTTTGTGTAAAAGGCAGACTTGATCCACCCATTAGTTTGTTGACAATGGATTGAAATTTGCCTGCTAAACTGGCCAAATTTAGATCCATTTATGGCCAGCTTAAGTAGGGATTTTTTGTCTGAAGGGAGGACTTTCAATCTAGTCACAGTAAGGCCTCTTGCACACAGTACTGACGTTTGAGTATCAGCATTTCTGGGTGTAATTTCAGGCGTTTGTGTTGCACATATTCACGCACATTCCTATTTGTGTGTACAATACATTCCTTTGGCAAAATCTATTGCACATTCAAAACATTTAGGTTCATATGCACGTATTTGTAAGTATAGTATTTGCGAGTACCGGTGTGCATTTTAAATTAGTAAAAAAAAAATGCTTTACTGAGCTTTTTCAAGCTGCAGTGTGCAAGAGGCCTTACACTTAGGGTCCGTTCATACATACGCATAATGTGTGCACAACTGCAGAGCTAAAAAAATTCAAGACCTGAGCTCCAAGCCAGGCCTTAAAAGTTACTCGCCACCAGTTGCCCCACCCAACCCTTACCCTGCCCCGCCCCTAATTTAGCCCCTAAACACGCCCTTGTAAATTATCTCATGAAATTACACTGTTAAATGTCTTATTCAGAATTAAGTTACAAAAATAAATATGAACAACTTTAACAATATTCATTTCTCTGGTTTTGTTTCGCCTCCCCAGTACACCTCTACCTCCAGCGCCTCCCCCCAGTACACCTCTACCTCCAACGCCTTCCCCCAGTACACCTCTACCTCCAACGCCTCCCTCCAGTACACCTCTACCTCCAACGCTTCCCCCCAGTACACCTCTACCTCCAACGCCTCCCCGCAGTACACCTCTACCTCCAACGCCTCCCCGCAGTACACCTCTACCTCCAACGCCTCCCCGCAGTACACCTCTACCTCCAACGCCTCCCCGCAGTACACCTCTACCTCCAACGCCTCCCCGCAGTACACCTCTACCTCCAACGCCTTCCCCCAGTACACCTCTACCTCCAACGCCTCCCCGCAGTACACCTCTACCTCCAACGCCTCCCCGCAGTACACCTCTACCTCCAACGCCTTCCCCCAGTACACCTCTACCTCCAACGCCTTCCCCCAGTACACCTCTACCTCCAACGCCTCCCCCCAGGACACCTCTACCTCCAACGCCTCCCCCCAGTACACCTCTACCTCCAACGCCTCCCCGCAGTACACCTCTACCTACAACACCTGCCTGCAGTACACCTCTACCTCCAACGCCTCCCAGTAGTACACCTCTACCTCCAACGCCTCCCCGCAGTACACCTCTACCTCCAGCGCCTCCCCCCAGTACACCTCTACCTCCAACGCCTCCCCCCAGTACACCTCTACCTCCAACGCTTCCCCTCAGTACACCTCTACCTCCAACGCCTCCCCGCAGTACACCTCTACCTCCAACGCCTCCCCGCAGTACACCTCTACCTCCAACGCCTCCCCGCAGTACACCTCTACCTCCAACGCCTCCCCGCAGTACACCTCTACCTATAACGCCTCCCCCCAGTACACCTCTACCTCCAACGCCTCCCCGCAGTACACCTCTACCTACAACGCCTTCCTGCAGTACACCTCTACCTCCAACGCCTCCCAGTAGTACACCTCTACCTCCAACGCCTCCCCGCAGTACACCTCTACCTCCAACGCCTCCCCGCAGTACACCTCTACCTCCAACGCCTCCCAGCAGTACACCTCTACCTCCAACGCCTCCCAGCAGTACACCTCTACCTCCAACACCTCCCAGCAGTTCACCTCTACCTCCAACACCTCACTGCAGTACACCTCTACCTCCAACGCCTCCCCACAGTACACCTCTATCTCCAGCGCCTCCACCCAGTACAACTCTACCTCCAACGCCTCCCAGCAGTACACCTCTACCTCCAACGCCTCCACCCAGTACAACTCTATCTCCAACGCCTCCACCCAGTACACCTCTACCTCCAACGCTTCCCCGCAGTACATCTCTACCTCCAACGCCTCCCCGCAGTACACCTCTATCTCCAACGCCTCTCAGCAGTACACCTCTACCTCCAACGCTTCCCTGCCGTACACCTCTATCTCCAACGCCTCTCCAGTACACCTTTATCTCCAATGCCTCCCCAGTACACCTCTACCTTCAATGCCTCCCCCAGTCCCCCAATGCCTGCCCACTCCAGCACACCTATGTCCCCAATTACCCTTCCCCCTAGCGCACCTCTACCTCTAATTCCTCATCCCAGAATATCCCTGCCTCCAATGCCCCCCCCCAGCACACCTGTGCGTTTATGCTTTTAGTGACCCCCCAGCACACATCTTCTTCCATCCTTCCCTCTCCAGCACACCTATGCCTCTAATCCCCCCCAATCCAGCGCATCTATGCTTTCAATATTTCCCCCCATAGATATGAGAGATTGGGGGGGAGGGGGTTTGGAATTGGAGGCATAGGTATGATAGATTGGGGGAGGGGTGGAATCAGAGGCATTGGGTATGTGGTTACTAAAGCTAAACTCCAGGAGAAATATCTACCCACACAATGGGGTCCCCCGCACTGCATGGGTTAAATGCCTCATTCCTTGCTCTGGCAGGCTCTGGCACTCTTCTCTTATCAACCAACATTCCAGAATGCAGATGGGCCCTTGCTGTCCTCATGTACAATTCAAGACTATTGGCCCTGCATTGTACTTGATGATGTTTGCATGCGACCACCAGGTGGATCTTCAGGGGACCAGTTGCACCGATGGAGGGAGCCTGCTGGAGTGATGAATAAGGTGTGTATTACTATCCATTAATGATTATTTAACTCTTGCAGTGGGGGCAGGGGATCACTGCAGTTATATATTTTTTCCTACCTGAAGTGGGGCTTTAATTCTAACCAGAAGTTTCTCAAGGTGCCCCATCAGTCAGTAGGATTGCCCAACTACATTACACTAGTGTTTTGTGAATGTGTGCAAAATCACCCAATTTTTCATGCTTTTAGAAAACTAAAAAAAAAGTGTGTCGTTCCTGTGGTGACATTTATTGTTAATGGCACTCCAAATGGCAAAGCAGACACACATTTTTTTTTAAGCTCTAAAAGGTGCACGAGCTACTTTGCCGCATTTTTCACATATAGGCAGCCCATTAAAATGAATAGGCTGCCCTATGCATGTAGCACGTCATTGTGCAAAAGCTTGTGTATGCAGAATGTGATTTTGCACAAATTTGTAGTCTTAAGCCTCGTACACACGATCTGATTTTCCGCAGACAAAACCTCAGACTTTTGTCTGCAGGCAAGTGCCTGGATTTTGTCTTGCATACAAACAGCAAGGAATTGGCGGCCAACAAATACGAATGTAGTGACGTATTACGTGGTTTTTCAGTTCTTTAGCTCCACCCTTTGGGCTCCTTCTGCTAATTTCGTGTTAGTAGAAGTTTGGTGAGTGTTGATTCGTGCTTTTCATTTCACACTTTTCATTTAGCACTTTTAAGTTTGCTCTTTTCAGTTAGTTTCTGAATGGCCGTTCGTCAATCAGACATGTTGCGGAATCGGAGGAGATAACGTGTTACTTATTATTGGCCTTGGAGTTATTGCTTTGACCCAAGTCCAGTCCAGGAACAGGAGGAGGAGGATTTCTTGGACCAAAAATTGATTACTTTATTAATCGTGATCAATTATTTCATATGCCTTTGCTGCGGGTGCTCCAGGAGAATAATCCAGATTTCGGAATTATCTCTGGATGGCGAACCCCTGCTTTCACCAACTCTTGGCATTGTTGACCCCTGTATTAAGAAGCAGGACACATGCATGAGGCTTTTATTTTATTTTTTGGTTGAATAATAATGATTTGATTTGTTATTTTCTATATTTTTGGATGCATAGAATGCACTTTTTGGTTAAGTTCTTTTGGCAGATAGCATGTCTAATTTTATTTGTTTTCTTTTTGTAATGCACAATAAAAAAAATGTGGAGAATAATACTTGGCTTGTGTTTTACTTCAAATGACAGTTTGGGAGTAGGCAGTTACATTTAAAAAAATACAATGTAAAATTGACAAGGGACACCAACATAGTTGTATCTTTGATCATAAAAACTATGGGATAATGGTGTTGTGGTAACTTGCCCCCCCCCAAAAAAGCATAATAATATTATTCTTGATATCACTAAAAAAAAAAAAAGCTTTTGAAAATTTGTTTGCAATAACTCCATCAGTATCACCAGCAAAGCAGCTTCATTATTATCCCATTAAAGAAGAAGAGAATTGTGCGCTGCATTTGGAGATTTCATAATATACCACGTCACGAATGTTAATTCTCCTTTACGAACGCTAGTTTACAAGACCGACCGCTTCTGGCTCGTCCTTGCTTCCGATCATGCGTGTTTGTACTTTGGACTTTTGTCCGACAGACTTGTGTACAAACGCTCGGAAAATCCGACGACAGACATTTTAAAGCCCGCCATCCAACATTTGTCCGCGGAAAATCCAACATCAATTGTCCCATGGAGCGTACACGCAGTCGGATTTTCCGCCAACAGCCTGTCATCACACGTTTCCCATCGGAAAATCTGATCGTGTGTACGAGGCTTTACTTGTTGCACTCCACTACCACCCACCATGACATTCAAAATAAATGCAGCCAATGGAGAGTTGTGTAAAAGTGCATTGTAATGAAAGCATAGACATTTCTTTGTAAAGATTGTGTGAACTTTGTCATGGCGAGGCTTTTTCTCTGAATTTGTGTAATAATCACACACTTTATAAATACACGTTATTATGTTCAGAACTCCTCTTTTTTCATTCGTAATGTGCAAGTTATAAATATGGCAGCAAAATGTGACTTTTTTTTTTTTTTTTTTTTTTTTTTACACATGATCTCAAATAACAGGATGACCCAGCAGATTGCTGTGATAAACACAACCTGTGCTGGATGCATGATCCCCAAGGGTATTTGGAAAGGGTGTATTTTAGACTGATTAAAGGTACATATCAAGTAGAATTTAAAGTGAACCTATGCTCAGACTGTGTACATTAACCCTTTCCCAGCAAACAAATGCAAATATGTGGAAGCATGGAGCTGGGCCTTATTTTGCCATATATAATATATGTTGGTGTAATGTGCTGGGAGCACGCTCAATTGTTTGCCCCCCGAGCACTGTAACCACACTATCACCGACAGCTCACGGTCCCATAGAGACTGGAGCCAGTAAGATGGGCTCTGGATCACATGATCATTATGACAGCCAATCACAGTGATCAAATGATCAAGAAGCCTGTCCAGTTTTATGATCTTTTAAAGGGCCAGCGGGTGCTGGCAGGAAGAGGTTAAAGTACCTACAATTTCAGAAAACGCTTTAAAAATTGCTGACCGCTATGGCTATGTGCATTGTGGAGAAATTCATTTTTAAAGTTCACAACAGAGGTACTGAAATCACAGTTTCTTTCCCCTTTAGTTTGCTTTCACACTTGAGCTGAGTGTCTGATTTTTTACAAGCTTTTTTTTGTGTTTTTTTTTTTTTTTTTTTTAGCATTTTTGCAGGCATCTGAGCCTTGAGCTTTTTTTAAATTTTTTATTATAATTATTTGGCCAATGAAAAGCTAGTTCCTAGAGGAAAAATACCAATTTTGCATCAAAGCTCTTTTACTGCTTGTTAAGAATACACTAAAGAGGAGTTCCGCGCGTCCCTTTAAAAATTAAAAGTCAGCAGCTACACATACTGTACCTGCTGACTTTTAACATTAGGACACGCACCTGTCCTGGAATCCAGCGATGACGGCACCGCAGCCGATGTTCACATCAGCTGGTACCTTTAATCAGTCTAAAATACACCCTTTCCAAACACCCTTGGGGATCATGCATCCAGCACAGGTTGTGTTTATCACAAGAATCTGCTGGGTCATTGTGTTATTTGGGATCATGTGTAAAAAATAACAGTCACAATTTGCTGCCATATTTATAGCTTTCACATGACAAATGAAAAAAGAGAAGTTCTGAACATTTTAATGTGTATTTATAAATTGTGTGATTATTACACAAATTCGGAGAAAAAGCCTCGCCATGACAAAGTTCACACAATCTTTACAAAGAAATGCCTATGCTTTCATGACAATGCACTTTTACACAACTCTCTGTTGGCCTCGTACACACAATCAGATTTTCCGCCAACAAAACCGTGGACTTTTGTCCGAAGGGCGTTGGCCCAAACTTGTCTTGCATACAAACAGCACACAATTGTCGGCCAACAATCCCGAACGTAGTGACGTACTACATGGTTTTTCAGCTTTTTAGCGCCACCCTTTGGGCTCCCTCTGCTAATTTTTTGTTAGTAGAAGTTTGGTGAGTGTTGATTCGCGCTTTCCATTTCGCGCTTTTCATTTCACGTTTTTCAGTTCGTTTCTGAACACCGTTCATCAACCAGCCATGTTGTGGAATCGGAGGAGATAACGTGTTATTTATTATTGGCCTTGGAGTTATTGCTTTGACATTATTTTTTTGGTTGAATAATAATGATTTGATTTGGTATATTTTCTATATTTTTGGATGCATAGAATGCACTTTTTGGTTAAGTTCTATTGGCAGATAGCATGTCTAATTTTATTTGTTTTCTTTTTTTAATGCACAATAAAAAAATAGTGTAGAATAATACTTGGCTATGTGTTTTACTTCAAATGACAGTTTGGGAGTAGGCAGTTACATTTAAAAAAATACAATGTAAAATTGACAAGGGACACCAACATAGTTGATTCTTTGATCTTAAAAACTACAGGATAATGGTGCTGTGGTAACTTCCAAAAAAAAAACAAAAAAAAAGAAAACATAATAATATTATTCTTGATATCACTGTAAAAAAAAAAGCCTTTGAAAATTTGTTTGCAATAACTCCATCAGTATCACCAGCAAAGCAGCTTCATTATTATCCCGTTAAAGAAGAAGAGAATTGTGCGCTGCATTTCATAATTTGCCACGTCACGAATGTTAATTCTCCATTACGAACGCTAGTTTACAAGACCGACCGCTTCTGGCTCGTCCTTGCTTCCCAGCATTCGTGTTTGTACTGTACTTTGGACTTTTGTACGACGGACTTGTGTACACATGCTCGGAAAATCCGACAACAGACATTTGTCCGCGGAAAATTTTAAAACCTGCTATCCAACATTTGTCTGCGGAAAATCCGACAACAATTGTGAGATGGAGCGTACACACGGTCGGATTTTCCGCCAACAGTCTGTCTTCACACATCTCCCGCTGGAAAATCCGATCGTGTGTACAAGGCTTTAGACTACAAATTCATGCAAAATCACCTTCTGCATACACAAGCTTTTGCATGATGACGTGCTACATGCATAGGGCAGCCTATTCATTTTAATGGGCTGCCTATATGTGAAAAATGTGGCAAAGTAGCTCATGTACCTTTTTGAGCTTCAACAAAAATTGTATGTCTGCTTTGCTGTGTTTGGAGTGCCATTAACAATAAACGTCACCACAGCCACAACACGCATTTTTTTTTGTTTTCTAAACGCATGCAAAATTGCGTGATTTTGCACATGTTCACAAAACACAAGTGTAATGTAGTTGGGCAATCCTACTGACACCCCCTGTACTTAGTCTAATATTTATTAGCGCTGTCATTTCACCCAGATTTCACTAATTGGATTCTTAGAAATCTCACGACAGCTGCTTTATATATACACATACTTACATATACATATCATTTTGGAAGGAGTGCAGGAGATCATTTTATTTATTTATAATGTTAATAAGGCCTTAGTTTAAATGAGCTGAAAACATTCTCGATGCTTCAAGTAAGAGCTGTGCGCATCTATAGGGAAACTATCCAATCACATACTCCTAGCCGCTAGATGCCAAATTTCTCTGTAATAGAGATTAGAGTATGTTCCCACCCGTTCTGATCAATGGCGTTATGGAGATTGGGCGGCTTGAGAAACTTCTGGTTAGAATTAAAGCCCCACTTCAGGCAGGAAAAAATATATATAACTGCAGTGATCCCCTGCCCCCACTGCAAGAGTTAAATAATCATTAATGGATAGTAATACACACCTTATTCATCACTCCAGCAGACTCCCTCCATCTGTGCAACTGGTCCCCTGAAGATCCTCCTGGTGGTCGCATGAAAACATCATCAAGTACAATGCAGGGCCAATAGTCTTGAATTGTATATGAGTAAAAAAAACCTTCAGACTTCAGAACCAATTTAATACAACTAAAGAGTTGTCACAGGCTCTTATCAAGAATGTTTGACTAAACCCATTCTTTCTACCCAGCTCTACCGTCCACAGAAGCCGTACTACAGCTTCCTTGAATGACAAGTGTAGGCAGGTGCAGTTTGTATTCCCCACTGTAGGTGCCTCTCGACCGAAGCGGCAATGCAGAACGGAAAAAAAGTTGTGAGGAACTCAGTTCCTCTATGAATTCCTGCGGTCACAAGGAAGACAGCTGTCCAATTGGACGCTGAGGCCCCACGTGACCTTGGAAGCCATCTTGGGTCAGGCAGATTCTTTTTAAGACTCCGACACCTGGGTTTGGCACACTTTTAGCAAGTAGTTATTATAGGGACAGGTTCCTCATCTGACAGGGACTGTGCTCAGCGGCAGGGAAAGGTTCCTGAGGAGTAGAGAAAATGCAGGGACTACGCCATCCCCTCATAGGAAGCCTCCTGTTTGGGTGTGGACTGGCCAGGCCATATTCCCGCTCCTCACTGCAGAAGCTGTTGGCATCATTCTAGGATCTCGATCCTCTGCTACTGTTTGTAAGTGGCTCCGGTTGGCTGTGCCTTCCCGCCGGGCCTGTTTGTACGTTGTTGGAACTCTCACAATATACTGTTTTCATCCTTCTTGGCCTCTGACTCTGAGTGTATTCTTTGCTGTCGGGGCACCACACTGCACTATACCCACACACAGGTCTATGAATGGAGGGGGCAAGAGCTATCAATCATCCACCTGTCCTTCATTCATAAATCATGTTTTACTCATATGTAGCCCCCTGTTCCTAAAATTTGGGGCTATAGTGTAAATGTAGTTTTTGGCTGAGCTGTAAACAGCTCAGATTGATTGTACATAGTTTATTTGGTTCTGTTCTAAACTTGACTGTGTTGTGCATTTCCCACTGTTGCCAGTAGGTGTCACTGGTACCACAGGACAGTGTGAAAATAACAACTAGGTTGAGCTGTAATGAATATTCTTTTTTTCCAGAAACAGCCCAGTAGGGGGTTCCTGTCGCTGTGCATTCTGGGAAGGGTATTTATTGGTCAGATGCCATGTGCTTGAGTCAGTTCTCACCTCGTGGCCCTCCAAGCCTGAGGCTACATTGCTGCAAGCTCTGCAAGTAGGCCCAGAAGTCTGTCTGGGGCCTACTACTCCTGAGGTGGTCCTTAGGCTGTCTTGCCTGAATGAAAGAAGCCGAACCAAGCTGAGGAGATCCAGGGGAGGACCCTTGCTGGAGAGAGCCAGGATGAAGGCTGGTCTCTAAAAAGGGCCTAGTGACTCGGTGGGAGGACACACCTACATCTAAACTACCCTCACAGTACCGCCGGATGGCTTAAAGGTTCTGGTACTGTGAAGCTGTTCTACAATCCAATCAAGGTAACAAGCTCCTGGCTGCTAAGTTTGTGAGAGAGACTTATCCAGGCATCTACTGGCTGCTAAGTCTGTGTGAGAGACCTACCTAGGTATCCAAGATCTGCTAGAATGAAAAGCTGTTTTGTTCTTTGATTCAAGGAGTCAGTGATCTGTTAAAAAGGGTATCTGAAACCTCCCCTCAACCTCTTTCCTACAACCTTTTTCAAGTTCTAATTAAAGTACTGAAAAATATCTAAAGTGACTGGCGCCCACATTTGTTCTAACTTCCCATTATAGCCATGGACTCAGCCCTGGGGTGAATGTAAGCCTGCTCCCTGTAACTGGAGGTACCCTTCCTGCTCCCAGTAGACCCAGGGGGATTCTACACATAGAATCTGTTGTACTTCCTGGAGTCTTGCAAAGGTGATAATGAAGCTATTTAATTGTCCGCAGCCTCCTGTGATATTCACATCACGCATCCCAGAAGGCATCCGGTACTCTACAGCACATGTGGCCTTGCGCATCATCAGGAGGGCAGTAGTCTCTTCTGAGTTTTGCAGCCAACGCAAGTGTGCCGTTAGGGGACAGGCTATAGGAGCCCAGAACAGACAGCCATCTCCTGATGAGATCAGAGAAGAAGATGGCGGAGAGGGAGCGGATATGCAGCAGTAGAGTGATGGATCCCTACAGAACACCGCTGGATTTGCCAGGCGTGTCAGTATGTTTTTTTGTCGATAATCCATCGAAATAAGGTAAGGGGTGGAATGGGGGGGGGGAGTGAAGTTTCTCTTCAAAAAGATAACGCTAAAGTCCGCCGGACCCGCTAGTTGGCATCCCCTGTGTCTACTGCACGAAATCATGTACAGGTATGTCGTCTTGCGCAATAGAGCCGACCTGCCGCAGTAAAAGTGGTTAACAAACAAGTCATGGGCTCCTCTATACCTAGAGCTTCAAGATGTTTCCTTCGGCTCCTGGCACTGAACAGAGGCAAAGTACAGTACTGTAGGTAAGTAAAGTATATGCTTTCTTCCTTCCTTCTTCTGTGCTGTACCACTGTTTCATTAAAACAATTTCCCATCTAGGTGGATTAAATATTCCCTTGCCCCGGAGTTCAGCTATAAGTTAATAATTTTTATGGCATTTTTTTTTCCCGGAGTGTTTTACAGAAAACTGTGTACACCAGACTTCCTGTCCCCAAGGGTGCATCCATAATAAACATTGCATGATCATGGTAAAATGGCACAGAAATATATATCATCAGATCACCTATGCAGGCTCCACTTTGGCTTAGTATTGTCATGCAATGACTATGCTTTACTGTTCCTCTTTCACAATGCAAGTCAAAGGGGTCAGACCGATCTCTTCTGCCACAAATAGCCTATCTGCTTGCAATCTTCTGTTTCTCCCTGCTAGTTCCTCTTTAATTCAGCAGCATTTTAAACAGATGACAAATGTATGCTTTTATATCACTATAAGATCATATAGACGGCAAAAGCTTCAGCAAGTAAATAAAAAGGTAAATTGCAGTATTCAAAACAAGCCCAACTCCAGGATCCCAATACAATACTGCCCATCTATTGAAATCCCCCATCCCAGCAAAAATCTTTGCCCCCTAAGCTGAAATCCTCTCTCCCCCAATGTGCCTCCAGCACAAATCCCCCCCCCCCCCCCAAAAAAAAAACCCCACCTAGCACAATTCCTCTACCCCTTAAATTTCCCCTCTGAGCAATCCTCTTCTCCAAATCCTCCTTCCCAGCACAAATTCCCCTCCTTCAATCCCCCTTCTTAGCACTAATACCCCAAACCTCCCCTCCTAGCACAAATACCCCCCCCCCCCCCCCTTCATCCCTACTAGCACAAATCCCCTACAAAAATGTATTCTTCTAGCACAAATTCACCCCCCCCCCACCCCCATCATATCACCTTTTCTAGCATACCACCCCCAATCCCCCCTCCTAGCACAAGTTCTCTTCCCCCCTTCAAACACAAATCCCCCCAAATCACCACTCCTAGCACACCTCCCTGAATTTCCCCTCCTAGACTAATTCTTACCCTTTCCACACCCCCAATTTCCCCCTCCCAACACAAACCCCCTTCCCCCAATCTCCTCATGGTGTCCCTCCACCTCACATGATACCACAGTGCCCAGGCCAGCCACCCCCTTCTGCCCACCCCTTGTTCCTGCCCTGCACAGAGGTGTCCATTCAGGATCTAGGAGAGGACTGATATCACACCGAGGGGAGTGAAGGTGACCAGTCAGTGAAGTTTACCATGCAGATTGTACAGTGTGGCAAAATTGACACCACAGGTCATGTTCAGCCGGCAGTACCGATGCCAAACACGACTCGTACAAGTAAATGGGGCCGCTCCGCAACCGCCTGAATTGCCCGCAGTTCAGCAGACTTTCAGTGGCTAACATGGGGGGAGGAGGTGGCATATTGCTTCCCACCTGCCTATCAAATGCAATGGCAATGACAGCCCAATATGTGAACAAACCCTAAACCCGGCCATAGATGGCTCAAAACTGGCCAGGAACTGGCTGAACCCCAAATGCATCTAGCAAACATAGCATGTTTGCAGCCACCAAACCGCATGGTACTGCAGTACAATGTGGTTTGATGAAGCTCGGTTTTTAAAAGTTACGCCTCCCTACTTTTTGTGTTTGGCCACCCATTGAAATAATGTCAAAAATGGAACACACAAAAAATGCACGCGTTCTGGTGTAAACCGGCCCTAATACTGTCATTAAAACTGACACTGATGGAAATGCTAACACTGAAACTAATACTAAAGCTGGCCATACATGGGTCGAAAGTCCTTACTGAACCAGCTGAGATTTGATTTATGTATGGGCAGGCTGATTCAATCCATCAATCCACTTGGGTACAACCAGCCTGTCTGATTTTTTACATGCAATTACTGTTGGTGGCTATAACTGCTAGTAGTAATCATTTTGCTCTGCCGGACGGAAATGCTCCCTGCGGTCCCCCGCCAATGCAATTTTCACCTGCGGGGACCAGCCATGGGATCATACTTGGCTAAGCAGCCCATAGATGATTCCATTTTTATTCCTTCCACCACAGGGGGTCCCCCATGGTGGAAGGAAATCAAATCATCTATGAGCTGCTTAACCAAGTATGATTCCCATGTCTGGTCCCCGCAGGTGAAAATTGCATTGGCGAGGGATGTGGATAGGGGGAAGTCAGGTGAGTATAAGTGCTCTCAACAGGTAAAGAAAAATACACTATATTGTCAAAAGTATTTTAGACGCCTGCCGTCTGTGCCGGCCAGTCAAGTTCCTCCACCCCAAACTTGCTCATTCATATCTTTATGGACCTTGTTTCTGCACTGGACATCCCCAAAATTGTTCCCACAAATTTGGGAGCATGAAATTGTCCAGAATGTCTTGGTATGCTGACGCCTTAAGAGTTCCCTTCACTGGAACTAAGGGGCCAAGCCCAACTCCTGAAAAACAACCCCACATCATAATCCCCCCTCCATCAAATGATTTGGACCAGTGGGCAAAGCAAGGTCCATAAATACATGGATGAGTTTGGGGTGGAGGAACTTCACTGGCCTGCACAGAGTCCTGACCTCAACCCAATAGAACACCTTTGGGGTGAAGTGGGAGAGTGGAGACTGTGAGCCAGGCCTTCTTGTCCAACATCAGTGCCTGACCTCACAAATGCGCTTCTGGAAGAATGGTGAAACATTCCCATGGACACACTCCTAAACCTTGTGGACAGCCTTCCAAGAAGAGTTGAAGCTGTTATAGCTGTAAAGGGTGGGCCAACTCTATATTGAACCCTACGGACTAAGACTGGGATGAAATTAATGTTCATATAAAAGGTAGGTGTCCCTGCAATATAGTGTATGTATATATATATATATATATATATATATATATATATATATATATATATATATATATATATATATATAATATATATATATATATATATATATATATATATATATATATATATATACAGAGAGAGAGAGAGATATGTATATATCTATATATCTATAGATATATCTATATCTATAGATATAGCTATATAGATATCTATATAGATATCTATATCTATATAGATATCTATATATATATATATATATATACACACCAACCCAAACCCATACTCTAATGCCCTGTACACGCGATTGGATTGTGTTGTCAGAAATTCCGATCGTGTGTAGGCTCCATCGGACTTTTTTCCGGCGGAATTTCCGACACACAACGTTTGAGAGCAGGATATAAAATTTTCCGACAACAAAATCCGATCCTTTAAAATCCGATCGTGTGTAGACAAATCCGACGGACAAAGTGCTACACATGCTCATAATAAATTAAGAGACAAAAGCTATTGGCCGTTGCCCTGTTTTTAGTCCAAACGTACGTGGTTGGTGTCAACGTGTTCAGAACAATCGGATTTTTCGTCAAGATTTGTGTGACCATGTGTATGCAAGACAAGTTTGAGCCAACATCCGTCGGAAAAAATCTGATGGATTTTGTTGTCGGAATGTCCGATCAATGTCCGACCGTGTGTACGGGGCATAACCCTTACTGCCAGGTATCAATATTTCTGTCTATCTATCTATCTATCTATCTATCTATCTATCTATCTATCTATCTATCTATCTATCTATCTATCTATCTATCTATCTATCTATCTATCTATCTATCTATCTATCTATCTATCTGTCTATCTGTCTGTCTGTCTGTCTGTCTGTCTGTCTGTCTATCTATCTATCTATCAATCCTGGTATATAAATATATATACCTGGCAGTATGGGTTAGACGTGGTTGGAGGGAGGGGTGGCAAAAAAAAAAAAAGATTTTGCCTGGAGTTGGGACTTAAAATTATGCTACGTGAATGGGAAGATATGACAAATATAAAGTATGTCTTATCCACATTTGCAAAATTCACTATAAGTACAGAAGAAAAAACATACAATAAAAATAAAACTGTTTCTAATTACTTACAGAAGTTGTGTCTCCCTGCTCTACTCCTCATTTCTGTGTCCTGCTCCCTCCACTTATATTCCCAGCTGCCTCCAGATCTGCCAGCTACTTCTCTCTAGTGAAATCTGTCGATCTTTCTGCCTTTACCTTCCCTGTCTGCTGTCACTGAATTTAAGAAAGACTATGATATCACACAGAACATGACTGCATGGCCCTTTCAGTAAGGATCCCATCATCAGAGGATGAAGCCGGACTCTCATAATAACGTGTGATACGCTGAGCCTCTCTTGCTACCAAATATTAGGCATAGCGTGAGTGGGATTAAGGCCGTACAGCTGTGCTGGTAATTAATATTTTATTAGGCCTCATTCCTTCCACATGCCCTAACCTTTTTTTTTTTCTTTTCTTTTTTTTTTTCTTTTTCGTCCCGTTGAAGGTGACATAATCGCAGAGGGGTTGTGCCTTATGGAAAAATGAACAATCCAGCAAGAGGGGAACTGACTGTTCTATCTATGGGGGGGGGGGGGAGAGCCACACGTGATACTGAACTGGATCGTATTTTTAAATAATAAACACCGGCGAGCCACATTGAGTCATAACCCAAAGGGCCTATCGCTGAACTCCATTGTGGAGAAAAGGGGTCTGGGTAGCACTTTTTCCAACTCCTGTTTTCAAACGGCAGAAGAAAAGAAAAAAAAGAACCTTTGTTGTGTTTACGGGATGAGTAATCTGTATGGGAGACTGCGATTAAAGAGCCGCATTGTTCCAAAAATTTCTGCGGTCATTTACCGCAAACAATTAGAGTCCTACGGACGAGTCGGAGTTTTTTTGATAACAAAGCAATCTGTAAGTTAAAAATAGACACAGATTATTGTCTATGCAAGATAAAGAACTTGCTGGCTAAGTTAGTAATGTATTTGTGGTTAGGGCTAAATGAAGCACAATAGCAGCCACATACGCCGTGGTGGCACGTGATTGATGTCACTGGAGTTGTAGGTGGGTTATGATGAAAGGGTTTGGGGCAATAGGGATTTATTCACAGCAAGTATATTCTCATGGCTGGCTAGCAAAGCAGGGTGTGTGGGGGATAACCATGGCTCCCAACTGGCCCTCATTTAGAAGGAATGTCTCCTTTTTGGAACCAAATCTCTCTCCTTTTTTCTCCTTTTCCTTTTTTTGATCTGAAGTATAGAGATATACAGTATTTCACAAAAGTGAGTACACCCCTCACATTTTTGTAAATATTTTATTCTATCTTTTCATGTGACAACACTGAAGAAATGACACTTTGCTACAATGAAAAGTAGTGAGTGTACAGCTTGTATAAGGCCCCTTTCACATGGGGCTGTCTGTGTACAGTCTTTGCTCAGCAGGGATTGCTCCGTTGATCCCCGCTGAGCTGCTGTGCAGGGATGGACCTGTCAGATCTCCGCTCTCCTCTATGGGGAATCGGATGAAAACGGACCTCCTGTCTGTTTTCATCCGATCCGACAGGCGGATGGAAAATAGGGTTTCCATCCGTCTGGATTCAGCGGATCAGATGTCAGCGGACATGTCACCGCTGACATCCGTCGCTCCATAGACCTGAATGGTCTGCCCATGTGAAGGAGGCCTAGCAGTTTAAATTTGCTGTCCCCTCAAAATAACTCAACACACAGCCATTAATGTCCAAACCGCTGGCAACAAAAGTGAATGAATCCCTAAGTGAAAATGTCCAAATTGGGCCCAAAGTGTCTATATTTTGTGTGGCCACCATTATTTTCCAGCACTGTTTTAACCCTCTTGGGCATGGAGTTCACCAGAGCTTCACAGGTTGCCACTGGAGTCCTCTTCCACTCCTCCATGACGACATCACCTTGCTGGTGGATGTTAGAGACCTTGAGCTCCTCCACCTTCTGTTTGAGGATGCCCCACAGATGCTCAATAGGGTTTAGGTCTGGAGACATGCTTGGCCAGTCCATCACCTTTACCCTCAGCTTCTTTAGCAAGGCTTGGAAGTGTGTTTGGGGTCGTTATCATGTTGGAATACTGCCCTGCGGCCCAGTCTGTGAAGGGAGGGGATCATGCTTTGCTTCAGTATGTCACAGTACATGTTGGCATTCATGGCCATGCTTAACTGTAGGCAAGACACACTTGTCTTTGTACTCCTCACCTGGTTGCCGCCACACACACTTGTCACCATCTGAACCAAATAAGTTTATCTTGGTCTCATCAGACCACAGGACATGGTTCCAGTAATCCATGGCCTTAGTCTTCAGAAAACTATTTGCGGGCTTTGTTGTGCATCAACTTTAGAAGAGGCTTTCTTCTGGGACGACAACCATGCAGACCAATTTGATGCAGTGTGCGGCGTATGGTCTGAGCACTGACAGGCTGACCCCCCACCCCTTCAACCTCTGCAACAATGCTGGCAGCACTCATAAATCTATTTCCCAAAGACAACCTCTGGATATGACGCTGAGCATGTGCACTCAACTTCTTTGGTCAACCATGGCGAGGCCTGTTCTGAGTGGAACCTGTCCTGTTATAACCGCTGTATGGTCTTGACAATCTTTTTATAGCCTAGGACATATTTATGTAGAGCAACAATTCTTTTTTTCAGATCCTCAGAGAGTTCTTTGCCATGAGGTGCTATGTTGAACTTCCAGTGACCAGTATGAGAGAGTGAGAGCGATAACACCAAATTTAACACACCTGCTCCCCATTTACACCTGAGACCTTGTAATACTAATGAGTCACATGACAGCGGGGAGGGAAAATGGCTTATTGTGCCCAATTTGGACATTTTCACTTAGGGGTGTACTCACTTTTGTTGCCAGCAGTTTAGACATTGATGGCTGTGTGTTGAGTTATTTTGCAAATTTACACTGTTATACAAGCTGTACATTCACTACTTTACATTGTAGCAAAGTGTCATTTCTTCAGTGTTGTCACATGAAAAGATAGAATAAAATATTTACAAAAATGTGAGGGGTGTACTCGCTTTGGTGAGATACTGTAGTTATACTCCCTATGGGTAAGCTCCGGTGGGCGGAGTGAAACACGTTGGAGCGTGGCCTGGCGGGGGTCCTGGCTGAGACTGCCATTCACTATCACACAGCAGGCTGTGACTTGATGTGCATCTTCTGGTACACCCATCACTCTCTACCATAGTGATATAGTTAAAGCAGAAGGTTAAATATCTTATATTTTGCCTTCCGTTTTTCCTCCTTTCCCCTCCTTAAAGGAGACGTATGGCCAAAGCTATTTTGGCTATTCTTCTCCTGTACATCACAGGAATGCAGTTCATTCTGCACTCCTGTGACCTGCTGTTGTCTGACGTCATTCAGCCAGTCCAGGCTAGGGAGAGATCCTGACTTTACAGTCGCCATCCACCCAGGTGCCTGGACTGGCAGCTGGATCAGCCTTTCAGTAAGCCACCGGGAGACTGAGCCAGCCCCTCCCATCCCTTCCACAGCCCAGCACTCCGGTGAGCACTGGAGGGGCAGAGCAGAGAGCCGGTGTCTGACAGTCACCAGCTCTCTGCTCAGTGGTCTTTGATCGCTCAGTTCTCAGTCTTAGAAGCGGTGGGAGACAGATGCAGCATCTGCATTTTAAAATAAAATACTTTTTCTGTTTGCATTACATAAATTATTTTAGACCCATTGGTGTCATCACTGGACCTCTGTGCTTGTCTATGCAATGCAGGTAGATCAAGGCTGGTGGCAGGAGCCAGTAGGGTGCTGTACATAGCTTCCTAAAAACATCACAGCAACCTTCCTCGGTACTCCTTTCCAGAGCCCTCAGTCCTCAAGCAGTGGGCAGGCTCTTCAAAATGCCTTGACCAGTAATGCCCACTTGAGAAAGCTGAGACTCCATGATTGAAAGAACTTAAACGTAAGGCTAGACAAATCTTTTTTGCCCATACTTCTCTTGTGGGTCACAGGGGTGCACTTACTTTTGTTCTCCTGTGATAAAGAGTCAGCTTATAGTAGGGATATGCAATTAGCGGACCTCCAGATGTTGCAAAACTACAAGTCCCATCATGCCTCTGCCTTTTGGTGTCATGCTTGTGGCTGTCAGAGTCTTGCTTTTCCTCATGGGACTTGTAGTTCTGCAACATCTGGAGGTCCGCTAATTGCATATCCCCGGCTTATAGCATCATTTATATGATGGCTCCAACTCTCATCGTGGCTTTCTCTCTGCTCTCCTCTCCCATCTGCAAGTTCCTTGTTAGCAAATGAGCATGGCAGCACAACTGACTGTCCCCTTGTACTGCCTCTCCCTCTCCCAGTCTAAGCTCTGCTGTACACAGGATTGAAAAAGGGCTGATACTACATTACATTTCAGTATCATCACAAAATATATTGAAAAAAAAATGTATTGAATGATGATTTATTGAATACTGAGTTGCATTAATTGGTGTCTGTAATATCTGCCTAAAATTTGTCTTTAAAAGCATCAACTGTGCCCCCCCCCGGGGGGAACTGAACAAAGGAATGCGAGTTCTACAAATACCAACCTGGAACAGAAGTCGGGGAGTATAGCATGTCCTCCCGTCCCTCGGCTGTGTCATCATGATTACTCTTTTTATAGCGAGGCCCCACCATAAATGGTTCTCTTCAATAAGCTTAATTGTCTTGACAAACTGCATTAGGAGATGACTAATATTAAAGCTGAACTCCGGGCACCCAGATTCATGTATGATGTCATACATCGCCCTCACTACTGACTAATGCATGGATAAAATGTAAATAACAGGGGGAGGGTTCTTCTATATATCCCAAATTAGGTCTCCCATAAGTCAGTGCACCAAGATTGCTCCTACATGGGAGCAACCAACCCACCAACTAGAGGTGCCACCTCAGCCCTTTAAAGGGGTTGTAAAGGTTCGTGTTTTTGCACCTTAATACATAATACATCCTATACCATAAGGTGAAAAAAACACCTGTCAGTGACCGGCCCCCCAGCCCCCCCCCCCCCCGTTTTACTTACCTGAGCCCTCGAACTTGTCCTTGCACTGCCTCTCTGTTAGGGGGTACAACTTCTCGGCTGTTGATTGGATGGATTGATAGCAGCGCAGCCATTGGTTCCCGCTTCTGTTAATCAAATCCAATGACGCGGCCGCCGGGGGGGGGGGCGCCCGAGTCCTGCACTGAGCTCTGCAGAGTGTAACTTCAGCTCCCCGCCCCCTTTTTTCTGAACTCTCAGAGAAGCTTTATAATATCTGGACTTTCAACTGCTGTACAGAAGAGAAGACTGCAGATAAACAGGTAAAACTTATGTAGGAGGATTTGTTTTATTTCTGTGTATCACCTGAGGCCAGTCACTTCACTGGGTATATTACAACCACTTTAACATTGTTAGGTCAGACTTTCTGAAAAATTTGGTTTGGAAAATATGTCTGTACTAACTACCCTACCTAGAGGTGTTAAAATATTATAATGTATCGCACCTATTTTTGAACAATTATATCAGAGCATTGTGGATTTAGGATGTGTTATTTTTGAATCATATTGTACCAATAAAATATGTGGATTTTATCAATTCTATTTTTGCTTGCTGTGCTAATGTCCCATAGGAGAAAGTAGTATTGTCATTGGTATGTTGCTGAGATGGAAGACAAAACATAAGCAAATTAAACTTCAGCTTTAAATAATAAAATTAAAAAATAATAATAAGCCATCTATTTATTTTGTGTCCTTCATACGTGTCTAGAAACGTCTTCCAAACAAGACCTTATGTTTTCAATAACTAAAAACGCTTATTCAGATCTTATTCAGATCTGTTTTCTATGATTTAGTATCTGCTAAAACTCTTTTCCATTACAATGATTGTACTTCAGCAGACGTAGATCATTGCCTGGTCATAAACACCCGCTGAGGGAGAAATGCCAACAAATGGGACTAAACAGAGACATAACTGGGGTTTAGTGGTGCAGGGTCCTCCCTCCGAGAGAGGTCTTTATTATAGGAAGCTCCTGCACAGAGGATTACTGTACAGATCTGGAAGAAACACACAATGTTCACAGAGATCCACTAGGAATACACATAAGTCTAGTAGTTAGACAATATTTGCTGATTCCTGGATTGAGCTTTAAGGCCGCTTTTGCATTAGTGCAACTCCAAAGGTGCGCGATTTTGAGTGTAACTTTGATGCGACATTCAAGAATAATATTATTATGGTTTTTTTTTTTTTTTTTTTTTTTTTTGGGCAAGTTACCACAACACCATTATCCCGTAGTTTTTAAGATCAAAGATACAGGCTTTTTTTTTATAGTGATATCAAGAATAATATTATTATGTTTTTTTGTTTTGTTTTTTTTTTGCAAGTTACCACAACACCATTGTCCTGTAGTTTTTATGATCAAAGATACAGCTATGTTGGTGTCCCTTGTCAATTTTACATTGTATTTTTTTTTTAAATATAATTGCCTACTCCCAAACTGTCATTTGAAGTAAAACACATAGCCAAGTATTATTATCCACTATTTTTTTTATTGTGCATTAAAAAAAAAACAAATAAAATTAGACATGCTATCTGCCAATAGAACTTAACCAAAAAGTGCATTCTATGCATCCAAAAATATAGAATATGTACCAAATCAAATCATTATTATTCAACCAAAAAAATAATGTCAAAGCAATAATGCCAAGGCCAATAATAAATAACACATGGGGGTTGATTTACTAAAGGCAACTAGACTGTGCACATTGCAAAGTGCAGTTGCACTCTGCAGGTGCAATTGCTCCAGAGCTTAATAAATTAGCTAAAGCTTCACTTTGCAAAGAACACCCAATCACATGCAAAGGAAAATAAAAAAAACAGCATATTTGCTTGCACGTGATTGGATGATGGAAGTCAGCAGAGCTTCTGCTCATTTACTAAGCTCTGGAGCAACTGCTCTTGTAGAGTGCAACTGCACTTTGCAAAGTGCACAGTCTATTTGCCTTTAGTAAATCAACCCCATTATCTCCTCTGATTCCGCAACATGGCTGGTTGACGAAAAGTGCAAAATGAAAAGCACGAATCAACACTCACCAAACTTCTACTAACACGAAATTAGCAGAAGGAGCCCAAAGGGTGGCGCTAAAGAGATGAAAAACCACGTAGTACATCTAGTACGTCACTACGTTTGTAATTGTTGGCCAACATTTGTGTGACTGTGTATGCAAGACCAGTTTGAGCCAACGCCCTTCGAACAAAATTCCATGGTTTTGTTGGCCAACAATCCAATTGTGTGTATGAGGCTTAAGGCTGCATTCACACCTGAGCGTGTTCAGCTCGTAAAATGCCCAAAAAAACACCCAACATTCATTTAAATGGCACCGACCTGTTCACATCTGAGCGTTTTGTAGCCTGAAGCAAAATGCCTGAAGCTCAAAAAAGTATATGAGCTTCTTTTTGGGCAGATTACAGGCATTTCTCTGCTTTTTACATTGGTGACCTTTTGACCTATGCAAAATCGCGGGAAAAATGAGCGACTTTCTAACTGAAAACGAAACACTCTGGTGTGAATGCAGCCTAATGCCCTGTACACACAATGGGATTATCGGAAGAATGATCGTCTTTTTTTTGCATGCTAATCTCAGATCAAATCTGAAGAGTTTACTAAAGTCATGAAAATTCCCGTATGACAGAAAAAAAAATTCGGAACATTTGTATTGCATTTTCAAACAATAGCTGTACTGATTAAACGAAAATCGTACGATCTGGCATCGTCTGAAAAAAATTTTTGCGCATGTCCGATAGAAAAATATCAGATGAGCTGTCATGATCAGCTCTCCAAAGCTCTGTACTAATGATCGTACACTCGCTTAGAAAGCATTATTTTCTGTGCGATTTTCTGATCGTGTGTACGGGGCTTAAACCTTTTTCTTGCTGCTTACAAGATAAAATCAATATTTATTGCTAGAAAATTACTCAGAACCCCCAAACATTATATATATATTTTAACAGAGACCCTAGAGAGTAAAATGGTGGTTGTTTCAATATTTTATGTCACATTGTATTTGCGGTCTTTCAAACGGAATTTGAAAAAAAAAAAATTTTTAATGAATTAAAAAAAAAACGAAACAGTAAAGTTAGCCCAATTTTTTGTATAATGTGAAAGATGATGTTACACCACGAGAATTGTATCTTTATTCTGAGCAAAAAAATCGTGCAGTTCTAGTGTATGCCACAGTAGGACGGTTAACGTGTTTTGGGGGATGTGCCCACTTCTTCAGAATTAAACCAACCTAGTGCAACACCACATTATAAATGTTCAAACAACACAAGGTACCTCCTTTCTCAGGCTTGGTTCACACCTATGCAGTTTGCTTTTGGTCACTTCTGCAATGCTTTTTGCTGTGCATTTTTGCCACGATTTGCTTTTTTATGCTTTTTTTTTTTTTTGGACAATTTGTTGTTTGGCAGATTAAAAATGCAAAACGAGGCAAAATTGCAGTAAAATCATGGCAAAAACGGACAATTACATGCTTTTCTGCAGTTTCTCCATCAAAGTCTATTGAACCAAAAAAGCACAAAAAGCACCGTTTTACATTTAAAAAAGTCCCTGACCCTTTCAAAAAATAGCAGCGGCTGAAAAAAGTATAGATATGAACGTGTCCCATAGGAAACCATGTTATATGAAGAAAAAAAAGCATAGTAGTGATGTGAACTGAGCCTCAACGAGTACATGGGCGGAGCCACTACAGCTATATGGGTCAAAGGTCACTCCGCTCTGCACTACTCTAATGCCTTCCAACTGGGGCATACACAGTTAGATGATATCACCTTACTGCTGGAGTTGTGATGTAAAATGTCTGTTACTTTTAATGTTTGTGAGTATGTTTTTATCTTTTGGATCTAATAAATATTAGTGGTGGTAATGCACTAGGCTTTTGTGCCTTCGTGTGTTTTTACAGTTTTTTGAAAAAGTGCATTTAGCCTTTTTTCCCCTGACCTTCCTCTCCACAGATGCATACTTACCTGGATCCAATGCCCACGGCCTCCGGCGATGGCTTACTTACATCCTCACTGCAGTGGTGCATTACAGCTCCATTGATCGTCAGCCATCTCTGTCCTCAGCACACAAGCTCTATAGACTTCCATGGGCTGTAATGCACCAGTGTGGCCAGGAAGTAAACCATCACTGGAGGCCGATGACTTTGGATCGAGATATGGTGTCTGTTATGTGCTGGTGGTGGGGCCTGGTGCCTTAAAGCGGAACTAAACCCTCCTCTCCTTTTCACCCAAAGAAGCTGCCATCTTGGCCTCTATTTGATCTGCAACTGCAATGGTGCTACACATGTGATCAGTTAGGACACCAGCCATTTGATGGTAACACAGCTTGGTTGAGAGCACAGGCAATGTGACAGTTACATTCCCGGCACGTGAAACTGTTAAATTGATGGGTTTAGTTCCCCTTTAACTGCGCAAATTATGTTTGTTATGGCAGCAGCTAGCTGCCATAACCCCGGTATTTTCAGCAACGGTGTGCGGTTCTCTTTATAATAAAAGTGGTCTCTGCGGCGGAAAGCATGACAGGACCTCTTAAATGTGAGATCTGGGGTCAAAAAGGACCTCAGATCTCACATTTACACTTAAATGGATTTTTAAAAATCCTGACTCGGCTTCCAGACTCAGAGGGGAGAGGACATGATCGTCTCCGCCGCTACCGACGGCTCCGGTAAGCGGCGGAGATGACTGAAGCACGGCGGGAGGGGGAGCTTCTTTTAACCACTTGCGGACCACCCGCCATCATTTTACATCGGCTGTTTGAAGAGGAATACAGTTGTTATGGCAGCAGATAGCTTATCATCTTCTCTCAGATAAAAGTGGTCTCTGTGGTGGATTCGCTGAAAGATCATTTTTATCAGGGGCAGGAGAGGGCCCCCCTCCCGCCGTGCTCCAGTCATCTCCGTAGCCGTCAGTACAAGCACAAAAGTTTGTACACCCCTAAGTTAAAATGTCCAAATTGGGCACAAAGTGTCAATATTTTGTGTGGCCGCCATTATTTTCCAGCACTGCCTTAAAGTGATTGTAAGGGTTCATTTTTTTAAATAACAAACATATCATACTTACCTCCACTGTGCAGCTCATTTTGCACAGAGTGGCCCCGATCCTCGTCTTGTGGGGTCCCCCGGCGGCTCTTGTGGCTCCTCCCCATATCAGATAACCCCCTAGGAGAAGTGCTCTCTGGAGGGGATTATCTTGCGGGCACGCTCCCGAGTCCAGCATTTGGCATCCATAGACGCCGAATGTATGACTCGGCCCGTCCCCCAGCGCTCGCGTCATTGGATTCGATTGACATCAGCGGGACCATTGGGTGCGTTGCTATCAATCCAATCAAGAGCCGAGAACTCCGGGCAGAGAGACAGCGTGTCCCCGTTGGTTCAAGTTCAAAATGGGGTGGCTTTGTTCCAGTCTTCTCTCTGTAAACACGGAAGTGACGTCACAACGTCACTTCCTGTTTACTCGGGTGCCAATGGCGCCATTTTTAAAAAAATATGCAGTATTCAGAATCGTCGTTTTTGAAGTGCAAAGGAGGGATTTGGGGTCTTTTAGACCCCCGATCCCTCCATAAAAAGTACCTGTCACCACCTATTACTGTCAGGGATGTTTACATTCCTTGTGACAGCTATAAAAGTGATCAAAAAAAACACTATGTAGAAAAATAAAATAAATGAAATAAAAAAAAAAAAATTTAAAGCGCCCCCGTCCCCGCGAGCTCGCGCAGCAAAGAAAAGGCATACGGAAGTCGCTCCTGCATATGTAAACGGTGTTCAAATCACACATGTGAGGTATCACCGCGATCGTCAGAGCGAGAGCAATAATTCTAGCACTAGACTTCATCTGTAACTCTAAACTGGTAACCGTTATTCTTTTTTTAAATGTTGCCTATGGAGATATTTTGGTAGCGTAGTTTGTCGCCATTCCACGAGTGTGCGCAATTTTAAAGCGTGACATATTTGGTATCTATTTACTCGGCATAACATCATCTTTCACATTATACAAAAAAATTGGGCTAACTTTACTGTTTCGGTTTTATAAAATTCATGAAAGTGTCTTTTTCCCCAAAAAGTTGTGTTTAAAAGACTGCTGCACAAATACAGTGTGACATAAAATATTGCAACAATCACCATTTTATTCTCTAGATTCTCTAAAAAAAATATACATAATGTTTGGGGGTTCTAAGTAATTTTTTAGCAAAAAATACAGATTTTAACTTGTAAACACCAAATGTCAGAAATAGGCTTAGGGCTCTTTCACACGGGGCGGATCAGTGATGATCCGCCCCGTGAACACCCGCTGGCTCAGCGGGGATCGCTCCGCCGATCCCCGCTGAGCAGAAAGATGACAGGTCCATCGCTGCACGCTGTGCAGCTACGGACCTGTCAGAGCGCCGCTCTCCCCTATGGGGGATCGGATGATGACGGACCGTAGAGTCCGTCGTCACCCGATCCGATCCGAAAACGGATGGAAAAGTAGGTTTTTCCTCCGTTACACTTTTCGGATCGGAGCGGCGTCGGATGTCAGCGGACATGTCACCGCTGACATCCGACGCTCCATAGGGATACATGTATGTCCGTTTTTCATCCGAAAACGGAAGGATGAAAAACGGACATACGGATCCCCCGTGTGACAGAGCCCATAGGCATGAAAGGGTTATATAAGGAGCTGCTCTGGATTTTGTACTCTCCAGTTTTAATAAATCAACACCATTGTGTACACATAGGATACATTATATAACACATTGTATCTTTTTATCCTTGGAAATTGTAAACAATAAAGTGTGTTTAACCACTTGCTGACCGCATAACGCCATTAAACGGCGGCAAAGTGGCTCTCCTGTGCCGGATCACGTACCTAATACATGATCTGGCACTTCTGGATAGGGGGCGCACTGGCTGTGCTGTGATTAGACAAAGCACAAGCCGATCAGCGGGTCCCGACCAATGGATGTCTGCTGGCACCCGCTGATCGGCAAGGAGGAAGACAGGACAGAGCTCTGTGAATGAAAACAATACAGAGCTTTGACCTATCAGTGAGGATGTGCTGGATTTTGTTACCTGCAAAGCACCTCACAGTACACACATAAACACTGGTTAGGCACACATTTCGCCCTAGGTGTTTAACCATTTCCCAGCCAGTGTCATTAGTACAGTGACGTGTTTGTTTTTAGCACTGATCACTGGTTCCAACAAAGTGTCAATTAGCATCAGACTGTCCGCTGCAATATTGCAGTCCCGCTATAAGTCGCTGATCGCCACCATTACTAGTATAACAAAAAAATGAAAAATAAAAATGTCAGTATATGTACCATAGCTTGTAAACAAACATGTAGCGGAATACATATTGGCCTAAATTTATGAAGAAATTAGATTTTTTAAGTTTTTTTTATTGGATGTGTTTTATAGCAGAGAGTAAAAAACATGGTTTGTTTTTCAAAATTTTCGGTCTTTTTTTATTTATAGCGCAACAAAATAAAAAACCCAGTGCTGTTGAAATACCACCAAAAGAAAGCTCTATTTGTGGGAATTAAAGGAGGTCAATTTTGTTTGAGTACAAGGTCGCATGAGCGCGCAATTGTCAGTTAAAGAAACGCAGTGCCGTATCGCAAAAAATGGCCTGGTCAGGAAGGGGGTAAAATCTTCCAAAGGGCAACTAGTTGAAAAAGAAAGATAAAACAGGTAGATCGGGGTTTCATCTCGGTCAGTGTCAGGATTATAGTTAGTGTAAGAGCCAGTTCACATCACAAGCAAACCAGTGCGTTTTTTTTTTTTTCTGCATCAAAAACACATGGACAGTAGGTTACATGGATTTCAATGGCAAAGTTCACACCATTGCAGTATGTTTCAGTCTAGTCAACAAAAGTAGAAAATTACACATTTTCTCTGCATAGAACTGCACTGGAACATGGCAAAATGCATAAAAAACGCACCAAAACAAATCAAATTCGCACTGGAATGCATTGCAGCAAAAAAAAAAAACAAACAAACAACCAAGAAAACTTTAGAAAAAAAAACAAAAGGGGAAAAAAGCCCACTGGAATGCATAGAAAACGGATCAAAAACGCATCGGAACTCATCTGGACTACGTGTGCTTTTTTTAGCACTTTTTCAGAAGCGAAGGAACGCACAAAAACGCACAAAAACGTGAAGACTGCCTATACACCGGCAGGTTCAAGTGGTTGCAGCTACAGGCATCATCCCGGTATTGTTTTTTTCATGAGGCAATCAGCTTTTTTTGTAAAAGCCATCCCAGCAGCTAATTAGCCACTGGATTGCTTTTACAGGTGGTGGGAGGGGTCGTCACCCCCCTCCTGCCGCCCACAGGTGCCAGCGCCATTTTTAAATTGGGAAAGCATCAGATCACACTGATCTTGGTGTGATCAGATGCTTGTAAGGGTAGAGGAGACATCCGGGGGTCTAATAGACCCCAGATTTCTCCATAAAGAGTAAATGCCGCTGACTAATGTCGTCAGAGGGAGTGCTTAGATTCCTTGCGACAGCAAAAAAAATTAAACAAACAGTGTAAAAAAAATAATAATAATATAAAAATTGTAAAGTGCCGTCCCTTCGGTGCTCACTCGCAAAGGTGAACGTTGTATTGGTCCCGTACACATACGTAAAGGGCGATCGCACCACACATGTGAGGTATTGCCACGAGTGTCAGAGTGGGAGCAATAATTTTGGCACCCCACTTCCTCTGTACCTCTAAACTGGTAACCTGTAAAGGCTTTTAGAACGTCGCCTATGGAGATTTTGAAATACCATAAAAAATATATATATAATGTTTGGGGGTTCTATGTAATTTTCTAGCAAAAAATACAGATTTTTACATGTAAACAAAAAGTGTCAGAAAGGCCTGGTCTTCAAGTGGTTGGCTTCCTATGTGTCCCGTTCACATCTATGGAGTTTCCTGCAGTGAGTTTTTGGGAGAGATCCAGGAATTTTTTTTCATGAAGAAAGGTACATTTTTGGGTCCATAGATTTCAATGGAGGTGCATCAAAAACACATGAAAAAACGCGCGTACTGTATTTTTGGTAGGTTTTTATGTTTAACAACCTGCCTCCTCTTACAAGGTAAAGGTAAAAGGTAAAAAAAAAAAACAAACAAAAAAAAATTGCATGAAGTATGAAAACGCATCAAAAATATTTTAAAAATGCACTGCAAAGTACACAAAAAATGCATGAAAAGTGTATTTTAGGTACAATTACAAAAATGCATTTTTTAATTTAGGGCCAGTTCACATCACATGCATGGAAAGTAGGTTATATGGTTGTCATTGGCATAGTTCACACCAGTGCGTTCCAGTTCCAGAAATAAAAGTGGAACATGCTGCATCTTTCCTGCACTGGACTGTACTGGAACGCTGTAAAATGTATCAAAAACGCACGGGAAAACACATCATTATTTAAGGTTAAAGTGGGGTTCCAGCAGCTATATTTTTTTTTTTAAAGTCAGCAGCTACTGTACAAACACTGTAGCTGCTGACTTTTAATAAGGACACCTATCTGTCCAGGGAGCCCGCAATGTCGGCCCCCCGAGGCCGATCCATCGATCGGATCGGCCGCCGGCGCCTCCATCTTAACGAAGGGACACAGGCAGTAGAGCTTTGCGGCTTCACTGCCTGTTTCCTACTGTGCATGCGCGAGACGCGCGGCGCTTTGTGAATGGCCCCATTGCTTCCTGGGACACACACAGTTCCCAGAAGGCAACGGGGCCGCTCACCGAAGAGGAGGAAGCGCCGCAGAGTAGGAAGAGGCAAATTAGGAAGACTACCTAGCAACAAGGGTTTCAGGTAAGTTAAAAATTTTTTTTTTTTTTTTTTAATTTTCTTTTTTTTTTTTTACGATTTTTTATGCTATTTTTAATATTAGGGTGGCCCTCCACTTTAAGACACTGGACTGCATCAAAAACACACTGGAACGTATAAAAAAATGTGCATACAGAAAAGCATCCAGAACGCATCCCTTAGTGTCAGTTTTAGGATGGATAAAAAAAGTAAAATGTGCACTCAGGGCCCGTTCACACCATATAAACGCAGTCTGGATGTGTTCCAGATGCTTTTCTGCATGTACGTTTTTGATGCGTTCCAGTGCATTTGTGATGCAGTCCAGTGTATTTCCCCCCTCTTTTTTTTTAAAGGTTTACTAAACCCTCGTTTTTTTTTAAATAACAAACATATTATACTTACCTCCACTGTGCAGTTGATTTTGCACAGAGTGACCCCATTCCTCCTCTTCTGGGGTCTCCCAGTGGCGCTCGCGGCTCCTCCTCGCATCAGTAAACCCCCTGGGAGAAGCGCTCCCGGGGGGTTACCTTGCGGGCCCGCTCCCAAGTCCAGCATTTGCTTCCATAGACACAGAATGCCAGACTTAGCCCCGCCCCCCCTGCATTATTGGATTTGATTGACAGCAGCAGGAGCCTATGGCTGCGCTGCTCTCAATCTATCCAATCAAGAGCCGATACAACGGGCAGAGAGTGTGAGTGCTTCTCCCCTGTGGGAACAAACGGGCTCAAGTGAGTAAAACAGGCGGGGGGGGGGCTGCTCGGTGACAGAAGTTTTTTCACCTTAATGCATAGGATGCATTAAGGTGAAAAAACACAAGGGTTTACAACCCCTTTAACCTTAAGGCTCTGTTTCCACTACTGCGAGTTGTTGTGCGACTTGACACATGTCAAGTCGCATCACAAGTCAAAAACCCATGTATTTCATTGGCCCCCGTTCTAATTGGTGCGACTCAAGTCGCAGCGACTCCAAAAAAGGTTCTTGCACTACTTTGTTCCAACTTCGGTGCCACTTGTTCTCACATGGCTTTTACCGGTCGCGTGACATCGCAACACAAATCGCATAGCAAAGTCGCAGTGTAAATAGCGCGACTTTGGGGGCGCAATAGTGGAAACATAGCCTAAGGACGTGTGTTCCAGTGCATTTTTGGTGTGTTCCAGTACAATCCAGTGCAAGAAAAATGCAGCATGTTCTACTTTTTTTTCTGGAACTGGAACGCACTGGAGTAAACGATGCCATTGAAAACCATACAACCTACTTTCCATGCGTTTTTGATGCAGAAAAAAAACGCACTGGACTGCATGTGGTGTGAACTGATGTTTCTGGGTCTTACTACGAGTACAAACAACAAATAACATACACATATGTGATATCACTGCGAGCGTCGGTAGAATTTATTCCGGGTTGTTCTTTGGTAGTAAGTTATGGTAATAGAAAGAAATACACAGCTACATTTTTAAAAATAAAAATATACATATCATTTTTTTTTTGCTATTTTCTACTAATTTTCCTTTGATAATAAAAACAAATCAGAAGATCTCTGTTGCCATTTACCACCAAATAAAAGCCTGATTTGTGCCATAAAATCCTGGTCCGATCCACCTGGGAACATGGAGTGGTTGTGATGATATGTACTATATAGACTAATGCCGCGTACACACGACCGGACTTTACGGCAGACTTTGCTCGGCGGACTTTTCGACGGACTTTACGACGGACTTTCCGAATGAACGGACTTGCCTACACACAATCAACCAAAGTCCGACGGATTTGTACGTGATGACGTACGACCGGACTAAAACAAGGAAGTTCATAGCCAGTAGCCAATAGCTGCCCTAGCGTCGTTTTTTGTCCGTCGGACTAGCATACAGACGAGCGGACTTTTCGACCGGACTCGAGTCCGTCGGATAGATTTGAAACATGTTTTAAGTCTGTCAAAGTTTTGAGAAAAAAAAGTCAGCTGGAGCCCACACACGATCGAATTGTCCAATGGACTCCGGTACGCCGGACCAAGTCTGCCGGAAAGTCCGATCGTGTGTATGCGGCATAACACGTCAAAGTTGCACAACCGTGTTCAGGTGTTAGGATCTGTTTTGGGCTCCGTTCACATCGACGCCTTTCGGGAACACATGAAAAACACACTTGTGGGGCCATTAATTGTTAATGAGACCCCAAATACGCAACAAAACTGGGAAAATGCGCTAAAAAAAAGACACGTAAACAGCAAAAAAAATCCTCCATGAGCTACTTTGCCGCGTTTGTAGGACAGATCATGGGGATCAGTAGGCTGCCCTATGAGTCGCATGAAAAACATGTAAAAAAAAAAGGGGGGGGAGCCCACGCGTTTCAAATCGCTGAATGTGATTGGTGATCTCAACTTCAGCATACCTCCCATTTTGAGATGGGAATGAGGGACGCTTACTAGCAAACGTATGTAGGCATTGGTGTTTTAAACTAGCCCTGCTGGAGGTAAATGTCTTTTTTGCATGTGTGCGCTGTAATATTTTGCTCTGTTGTATGGTCTTATGGCTGCACCATCTTTAATGCATCTTTTAGGGTGTGCCCCCCAAATATCTTGTTTGAATTGTATGGATTCTGACCAAATCCCTTTGGGTGCGGAGCACCCCACTCTTTCATTAAGTGCCTCTCATTAGTGTCCACCTGTGTCATGGGTGGAGACCTCAAAGTTCTCCCATATAGAAGAGTGTATTGCTCTCATGGTTCAGAGAAGCAGGATCTCCCAATCCATGGATAGTGTAGGACCCACTGATCATGGGGTACTTTGTCGCAGTAAGTGGGCTTAAACACCATATAGCAATATAGTGTGACCAAATCCCCATATTTTATTGTCTAGGTGTTTTAAACGAGCCCTGCTGGAGGTAAATGTCTTTTTTGCATGTGTGCGCTGTAATATTTTGCTCCGCTCGTATGTAGGCAGAGGACACGCCCCCTGCCACACCCCCTTAAAGGAGAATTAACCAAAAAAAGTTTAATCAAATGCACAAGTGCTTTTCTAACCCTACTATTCCTTTATACTGGCTTTTAAAATGTACAAATGCAGCAGTTTAGAAATCAGATGAAAGGTTTAGCACTGGGAAACACTTTTTGAAAGATAAAAAGTGCATTTTATATACAACTATATAGATCAGACCAAAATCAGGGACAAATGAGGGGGACAGAGGGACATTGCTCCAAATCAGGGACAGTTGGGAGCTATGTATACAGTCATGGAAGGGGATAAGGAAGTCTATGGGGGACAGGGACAGATCTATAACTGCTTGTTTTACCGTTTTACTGCGGCAGGTTGGCTCCGCTGTGCGAAATCACATTATTGTATGTGATCTCACAAGCTCCGTGAGTCCGACCGCGGGTCCAGCGGATTCGATGTCCACGGGGATACCCGCGATCGTCTCACGGAGAGGAAGAACAGGGAAATGCTGATGTAAACAAGCATTTCCCCATTCTGCCTAGTGACAGGATACTGATCACAGCTGAGCGGTGATCAGTGTCGTGTCACACGTAGCCCCCCCCCCAGTTAGAATCACTCCCTAGGACACACTCAACCCCTACAGCGCCCCCTCCTGGTTAACCCCTTCACTGCCAGTCACATTTACACAGTAATCGGTGCATTTTTAATCGCACTGATCGCTGTATAAATGTGAATGGTCCCAAAATAGCGCCAAAAGTGTCCAATATGTCCGCCATAATGTCGCAGTCATGATAAAAATCGCTGATTTTACTAGTAAAAAAAAAAAATTATTAATAAAAATGCCATAAAATAGCCCCTATTTTGTAGATGCTATAACTTTTGCGCAAACCAACCAATAAATGCTTATTGCAATTTTTTTTACCAAAAATATGTAGAAGAATACGTATCGGCCTAAACTGAGGGGAAAAAATGTTTTTTTTATCTATTTTTTGATGATATTTATTATAGCAAAAAGTAAAAAATATTGTTTGTTTTTTTTCCAAAATTGTCGCTAATTTTTTTGTTTACAGCACAAAAAATAAAAACCGCAGAGGTGATCAAATACCACCAAAAGAAAGCTCTATTTGTTGGGAAAAAAAAGACATCAATTTTGTTTGGGAGCCACGTCGCATGACCGCGCAATTGTCAGTTAAAGTGACGCAGTGTTCAGAATCACAAAAAGCGCTCTGGTCTTTGGCCAGCCAAATGGTCCGGGGCTGAAGAGGATAAACACCAATCAGAGTAAGAAATAAAAAACCTCCCAGCAATCTATATGTTGCCATGACTACCCCCTCTGTATACAGGGGTGATCTCTGTATACATGACCTGTATCCTCCCCTCCCCCCCCATACTCTACACACAGCAGCACTATGAAGGGTTAAGGCTGAGCCCGAAGAACATTCTCGGCCCCTCCTCCTCCCCCCGTCCCGCTGACACGTCACTTTCCGGGAAACACACACGTCACCCTGTTGTCACAGCTCTCACTAGGAAGCCGCAGCGCGCCTGCGCACTACAATCGCGGCCACAGAAACCCCGCCCACTGACGTAACACCGCTAGAAAGCGGTAGTGTGTAGTGATCAGTATTGGGCGGTTTGGGGAGGACTGGGGTAAAGGAGGAGGAGGTCACGTGACCTCCGGGGATTGCCAGTGACGTTTCTGTGGCTCCCGGTTGATACTGAAGGCGGGAAGCAGTGGAGAGGGGAAGGGGGTTGTTTCCGGTTACAGCGTTGTTGGTTGCCTAGGAAACGTCTCCCTCCCATCACCCTGCAGGATAATGATGAGAAGGGATAAGGATGGTTTCTGCCATGTGATGAGGATTACTGGAAGCTGCAGGAGGGGAGAACACAATTCCCTGATTGGGGAAACCTCTTCTGGGAATATCCAGAGATCTCCATCAGATCAGGGACATAGGGGAGCATTGTATACATTATATATACTGTCATTTCCTAGCAAAAAATACCGATTTTAGCTTGTCAGAAAAAGGTTTAGTCTTTAACTAGTTAAGGACCCGGAAGGATTTGCCCCCTTAATGACCAGGCCATTTTTTGCGATACGGCACTGCTTAACTGACAATTGCGCGGTCATGTGACATTGTACCTAAACAGAATTGACGTCCTTTTTTTCTCACAAATAGAACTTTCTTTTGGTGGTATTTGATCACCTGTGTTTTTTTTTTTTGTTTGTTTTTCTGCGCTATAAATAAAAAAAAAAAAAACGTCAATTTTGAAAAAGAAACAATTTTTACTTTTTGCTATAAAAAATATCCCAAATTCTTTTTTTTATTTTAAAAATAGTTTCTTCATCAGTTTAGGCCAATATGTATTCTTCCACATATTTTTGGTAAAACAAATTTTAATAAGCGTATATTGATTGGTTTGCACAAAAGTTATAGAGTCTACAAAATAGGGGATAGATTTATGGCATTTTTATTATACATTTGTTTTTTTACTAGTAATGGCGGTGATCAGCAATTTTTAGTGGGACTGCGACATTGCGACGGAGAGATCGGACACTTTTGACACTTTTTTGGGACCAGTGACATACAGTGATCAGAGCTAAAAAAATAGCCACTGATTACTGTATAAATGTCACTGGCAGGGAAGGGGTTAACACTAGGGGGGCGATCAAGGGGTTAAATGTTCCCTGGGAGGTGTTTCTAACTGTGGAGGAGGAGTGTAGTGACTGGAGGAGGGGAGAGATCGCTGTTCCTAATCACTAGGAACAGCAGATCTGTCTCTCCTGCCCTGACAGAACGGGGATCTGTCTGTTTACATTGACAGATCCCCATTCTGTCTTTCTCAGGAGCGATCGCGGCTGGCCGGCGGACATCGCAGCCGCACGCGTCGGCATCGCGTGCCCCCTAGAGCTCTTAAAGCGGCCAATGTACAATGACGGCAATCTGGCCAGGAGAGCCAACTGTGTCTGCTGTTCTTAAAGCGGAGTTCCACACAAAAATGGAACTTCCGCTTTTCGGAACCCTCCCCCCCTCCGGTGTCACATTTGGCACCTTTCAGGGGGGAGGGGGGTGCAGATACCTGTCTAAGACAGGTATTTGCACCCACTTCTGGCATAGACTCCCATGAGAGTCTATGCCTCTTCCCGTCCCTTTGCGCTGTCTGCTGGGAACACACAGCTCCCAGGAGAGAGCGGGGACCACTAGGGACGCGCAGCGCGACTCGCGCATGCGCAGTAGGGAACCGGGAAGTGAAGCCGCAACGCTTCACTTCCTGATTCCCTCACCTAGGATGGCGGCGGCAGCTGCCGAGAACCGAGTAAGTTCTCGGCATCCCCTGCCGACATCGCTGGACCCTGGGACAGGTGAGTGGGCATGTATTAAAAGTCAGCAGCTGCAGTATTTGTAGCTGCTGGCTTTTAATATTTTCTTTTTTTGGCGGTGTGGGTGAACCCCCGCTTTAAAGTGGTTAAACGACCTCATTTACAGACCGACGTTCATCCCTTTGATCTAAAAGAACTAAATGATACTTTGTTTATAGTTATCTCCCAGCGCTGGCAATGTTGATAAACATTTGCCAGCTTTTTTTATTTTATTTTAACAGTTCAGTGAGCGGAGAAGGCTCTGCACTTGTTACATGAATGGATCGTGGGAATGCTGTATTAAGATCGTGAGGGGGGTTGAATCGAGAGCACAATTTTTTTTTGATGATTAGTTGTGCAGCCCTACTAGCAATGGCAGTGATCAGCGACTTATATTGCGATTTTGCGGTGGACAATCTGACACTTTGCGGGAACCAGTAACAGTAATACTGTGATCAGTGATAAAAATATGCACTGTCACTGTACTAATGACACTTGCTGGGAAGGTGTTAAACATCAGGGAGCGATCAAAGGGTTAACTGTGTGCCTAACCAGTGTTTGTGTGTATTATGTGTGCTGCTTTTACTTAGAGATGTGAAGGACTTTATTCCCTGCCTTGGAGGGAAAGAAAATCCATCACTTCCCCCTGTCGGGACTGAGTTCTGCATTGTTTACAAAAGCAGAGCTCCATCCAGTGTCTCTCCTCGACGATCAGCGGGTGCCAGCGGACATTCATTGGCCGGCACCCACTGATCAGCTTCTGTAGATTGAGAGTAGGAGAGGTCCAAGAACAGAACCTTTAGGGACCCCGATAAAAAAAGGATGAGGAGAGGAGGGAGTAGAATTCCAGGAATAGGAGTACAGAGTAGTGTCTATTGGTTTTAGTCAGTAGATCGTTTGTGAGTTTTAGGAGGGCAGTTTCTGTGGAGTGTTGAGGATGAAATGCAGTCTGAAGGGGATCAAGAAGATTATTCTCAGTGAGATGGTCGCTCAGTCGGTTGTAGAACAGATGTTCAAGACATTTGAAGGAAAAGCGGAACAAGGAGATGGGGCGTAGGTTGTTAAGATTGGTTGGGTTCATATGTTTATTGCATACAAAGTTTATGTGAATATTTCTGGGGGAGAGGGTCCATAGATTTGATCAGATTCTTAAAGAGATCAGTGACTCAAAAAAGTTTAAGAACCACTGGTATAGCTAAGTCATCATACAAGATAGATAGATATGTAATCGGAGACATGGGGGGATATTGTATAGGCCAGGGGCCTCCAAACTGCAGCCTATGGCCCACATCTGGCCAGCTAAAAGGTTATGTCCACCTATAGCCAGGGTCAGGGACATTTCCACAATGTGCACATTTTAGGCATTAAGGTCAATGGTGGCTACCTATAGTTTCTGATGTAAGGCAGGGCTCTGATGGGAACCCTGATGTAAGGGGAGGTGCTAATGGGGACCCTGATGTAATGGGGCACACTGATAGGAACCCTGATGTGAGGGGCATCTTTACTGTAAGAGCCCTTTCACACTGGGGCGGTTTGCAGACGCTATTGCGCTAATAATATCGCCTGCAAACCTACCCGAAAGTGCCGCTGCTTCCATTCCAGTGTGAAAGCCCCGAGGGCTTTCACACTGGAGCGATGCGCTGGCAGGACGGGAAAAAAAGTCCTGCCAGCAGCATCTTTGGAGCGGTGAAGAAGCGGAGTGTATACCGCTCCTTTACCGCTCCTGCCCATTGAAATCAATGGGACGGCGCGGCTATACCGCCGGCAAAGCGCCTCTGCAGAGGCGCTTTGCGGTGGTATTTAACCCTTTCTCGGCCGCTAGCGGGGGGTAAAACTGCCCCGCTAGCGGCCGCATTCCGACGGTAAAACACCGCTAATAATAGCGGCATTTTACCGCCGCCCCCGCCCCAGTGTGAAAGGGCTCTTAGGTGGAACCCTGATGGGGAATTTTTCAGGCCCCAAATTTCTGTAAAAAATACAAAGCAACCCCTGTAATGAAAAATGTAGAGAAATAAAAAATAAATAAACATATAAATATTGTTACAGTATGAAAGGCGAGGTGATTATTGGACATTGTGTTTTACCTCGCATGCGTTCATTGACAGGGAACTAAGGTGGAATCTGGTCCAGGTTTTACAAGCCACCTTGGCAGGGTTGTCTCCAGACCAGATTTTGCGGTCCACTAGTGACCACCAGTAGGTGGTATAAATACCGCAGGACTGGCACAAGAGATCGCGCTTGGCCTGGGACTCAGGAAGCCAAAAACCTGAGAGAGCTGCTAATGTGAAGTTTGCTTTGTGAGAGGAAGAAAAAAGGTTTGCATTATCTTTATTTTGTGGGTGACTGGGAGAAGCCCTTCTCCCTTGTGTTAGGAACCTGAAATGTTTAGTTAGTACCTGGATGGCAAGAATTTATTTTCTGTTTTGTTTGTTTGATTTTTAAGCAACCTTCTAAATAAAGCTGGCTACATGTCAGATTTTTAAGAAAGACCTGCTCTCTCGACTATCTTTTTCCCAGGGAAGGTGATCTCCATTTGAACTAACCCCCCCCCCCCCCCCACAATATATATAAATATATATACACAGGTGCATCTCAAAAAATTGAATATGCTCAAAAAAGTTAATTTATTTAAGTAATTCAATTCAAAAAGTGAAACTCATATTATATAGATTCATTACACACAGAGTGATATAAGTCAAGCATTTCTTTCTTTTAATGTTGATGATTATGGCTTACAGCTAGAGAAAACCCAAAATTCAGTATCTCAGAAAATTTGAATATTGTAAAAAAGTTCAATATTGTAGACTCATGGTGTCACACTCTAATCAATCTAATTTAATCTAATCTAATCAGCTAATTAACTCAAAACACCTGTAAGGCCCCTTTCACATGGGGCTGTCTGTTTTGGCGGACTCCGGTTGCTCAGCAGAGATCGATCCGCTGATCTCCACTGAGCCGGTGGATGACAGGTCCGCCTCTGCTCACTGTGTAGGGACGGACCTGTCAGAGTCCCGCTCTCCTCTATGGGGAATCGGTGGATGAAAAGCCACTCCTGAACCAGAGACAACGTCAAAAGTCTTACCTGGGCTAAGGAGAAAAAGAACTGAACTGTTGTTCAGTGGTCCAAAGTCCCTTTTTCGGATGAAAGTAAAGAAATCAAGGTCCCAGAGTCTGGAGGAAGAGTGGAGAGGCACAGAATCCAAGTTGCATGAGGTCCAGTGTGACGTTTCCACAGTCTGTGATGATTTAGGGAGCCGTGTCATATTATCGATAAATTATATTTATCAAGTCCAAAGTTACTTTTCAGTACATCAACATTTCTCTATTAAAAACTTTATTTTTTTTTTGGTCTTGTGCAATATTCAAATATTCTGACATACAGAATTTTGGGTTTTCACTAGCTGTAAGCCATAATCATCAAAATTAAAAGAAAGGAATGCTTGAAATATTTCCCTCTGTGTGTAACGCATCTATATAAAATATATGAGTTTCATTTTTTGAATTGAATTACTGAAATAAATTAATTGTTATTGATATTCAATTTTTTTTAGATGCATCTGTATAAATAGATATCTATATTTATATATATATAGAACATCATATAGATCATCATATAATACAATATATATATATATATATATATATATATATATATATATATATATACTGTATATGTGATCAGGGACACTGTATGGCTAAATTAAGGACCCCTTTAGTGTGCAGCCAATGTGAATGGGCCCTAAAGTTCCAATTTAATGTATCAATATGGAACACTGGAAACATGATATGTTAAATTATTATCATTACTATTATGGGTATTTGGGGGGGGGGGGGGGTCTAGTCATGTGACCTCCTGGGATTGGCAGTGATGCTCTCATGGCTCTCGGTAGATGGAGGGCTGGGGGGTGGGGGTTAGTCATGTGACCTCCTGGGATTGGCAGTGATGCTCTCATGGCTCTCGGTAGATGGAGGGCTGGGGGGGGTTAGTCATGTGACCTCCTGGGATTGGCAGTGATGCTCTCATGGCTCTCGGTAGATGGAGGGCTGGGGGGGGGGGGGTAGGTTTTCCCGGCTAGAATGTTGCTGTGGTTGCCTAGGAAGTGCATCCCTCTCATCACCGTGCAGAATAATGATGAGAAGAGATAATGATGCCTTCTGCCATGTGATGCTGATTCCTGGAAGCTGCAGGTTAGGAGAACAGAATTTCCTGCTTGGGGAAGCCTCTTACGGAAATACCCAGAGATCTCTATTGAAATGGATCTGATGAGAATCGTCGGGTGATCAGGAGAGCATCATATAGATGAATCATCATATAATATAATATATAACTACATTCACTCTTCATTCTTCAGAATTAGTTTGCACATGGTGTTAAAATGTAAGTGTGCTTATAATATATACAGTATATGATGTTCATCATTGTTGTGTTGATTGGTATCAATAAAAATCATTACAAATGTATTTGTATTGAGCAACACTGAGATAAATCATCATCATTATTATTTTATAATTATTATGAGTTTTTGGGGGCAGATAAATAGTGGTGGCTGCTTCCTGCAGATCACAGCAGGACATCACTGAATTAGCCCGGCAGGTGAGTATGTTATTCCAGCTCAACCCACCAGACCAGGTAAGAAGGAAGGGGTTAAGATTACAATTAACCCCCAAGTAGTATAGTTTCTTTTTTAATAAGGTCTGTATGTCTGTCGGAGGGAAGGATCAGCTGATCACTTGACTACTGTGATTGGCTGCCACAGTGGTCATATGACTGGGAGCCACCCTCTCATGCTTGCTCCTGAGATGGACTATGGGATTTATAGTGTACATAGAGCAGTGCACATGGCTTTACTGTCCACTACTCGTTCCAAACAAATGGAAGTGAGGGGGGAAAGGAAAGGTGGGGGAATACACGGAGGACATTACAAGGAGGCAGAAAAACATAGTAAGAGAAATAGATGACTGGGCCATTAACGTGGAGTTCCAGTCATTTGTTTGTTTATTAAAAGTCAGCAACTACAAAAACTGTAGCTGCTGACTTTTATTAAACACACAGTAGAGCTGCACGATTAATCGTATATAGGATCGCGATTTCGATTCACCCCCCCCCGCGCGATCTGCAAGCTGGATTAGCTCAATTTTCTGGATCTCCCAGTCGGACTCACGGAACCAGCGTGAAACGCAAATGGCGCCGATACAGGACTCACGTCAGCAACCGGAACTGACGTCAGTCAGCATAGAGCATAGTGCCGGCCTGGACTGCGCAATCGCAATTACCACGCCGCTCGCTCCCAATGCTCGGGGCTGGTTATTTAATACAGCAAGGGGCGGATACTTTTCTCAAAGGGGCAGATGTATGTATGGTTATAAAGACAGCAAGGGGCGGATGCTTTTCTCAAAGGGTCGGATGTATGGTTAACTATACATCCACCCCTTTGAGAAAAGCATCCGCCCCTTGCTGTATTAAATGAATAACCAGCCCTGAGCATCGGGAGCGAGCGGCGTGTTGATTGCGCATGTGCCATCTACAGCTGATTTTTCTCTTTTAAATTTAACCATTTTAAAGAATCGTGAGAGAATCGTGATGTGTATTCTAAGCAAAAGAATCGCGATTCTCATTTTTCCCAGAATCGTGCAGCTCTAACACACAGTCACTTAGTTACATAGTAGGTGAGGTTGAAAAAAGACACAAGTCCAACCTATGTGTGTGATTATATGTCAGTATTACATTACATATCCCTGTATGTTGCGGTCATTCAGGTGCTTATCTAATAGTTTCTTGAAACTATCGATGTTCCCCGCTGAGACCACCGCCTGTGGAAGGGAATTCCACATCCTTGCCGCTCTTACAGCAAAGAACCCTCTACATAGTTTAAGGTTAAACCTCTTTTCTTCTAATTTTAATGACTGGCCATGTGTCTTATTAAACTCCCTTCTGTGAAAAAGTTTTATCCCTATTGTGGGGTCACCAGTATGGTATTTGTATATTGAAATCATATCCCCTCTCAAGCGTCTCTTCTCCAGAGAGAATAAGTTCAGTGCTTGCAACCTTTTCTTCACCTGTCCCATGATCTAGCACTCACTGCAGCCCTGTTCTACCCGTGTCCTCCCTCAGTGGCACCGGCATCTCTACTATGGGCACCCGGCTGTGACAGCTTGTGGCTTCACAGCTGGGTGCCCACTGCGCATGTGCAAGCGGCGCTGCGCTCTCTGTGACTGGTCCCAGAGTCTTCTAGGACCTGTCATGTGTCCCAGAAGACTTTGGGAAGAACTTCCACTTCCGATCACCTAAGGCCACCGGAACGTAAGTGGGAGCAGGTACCTGTCAACTGCTCCCCCCCCCCTCCCCTCCCCAAAAGCTCAGTTTCACAAACAGGAGCAGGGGAGGAGGCCTTAAAGCGGAAGTTCCACTTTTGGGTGGAAGTCTGCTTTAAGTAGAGGTTGTGTATAGATTATTTTTGGAGAATATGGATATCCTTTAGTGTCACTTTAATGTGTCTATCACATACTGGATTGCCTTTTTTTATAAAAAAAGCCCAATTTTTTTATAAGGATATTGGGCGGGGCAGTTTCCTAATAGTATTGTGATACGTAAAAATGTACCTGTCCTTTAAAGGATATAATTCTCACCTAATTAATTTTATTCAGGAAAGGAAATGCCTGAGATGATGACATTCCTGTAAATAATTTCATTTAGCGTTAACCAGTCAAATAGAAAGTGAAATAACATTCTATAACAGCTGCACACACGTTGATTGATGATCTATTTACAAACTGTTGACGCTCCTGAGTGTTCCTTCTGTTTTCTTATCATTGCTAGGAAATGTCACAATGCAAAAGTTATATAACAAGGAAGTTGCGTTCATCTTTTACACTTTTATCGTCAATCACTAAGGCCTTACTTTTGCTTTCTGATTGTACAATAGTACAGAAGTGTCCTTTGTTTCATCAGAGGGGTTTCTGTTTTACCCATGGATTCTTCCAACAACCTCTTTCTATATGAGTGAGGTTTTCATGCTATCACTCAGATTACATAAATCCCTTTTTGATTGTTTCCTGGCATAGCAGTAGTGGGATAGCTTGAATCTGGTAGATCATGGACCATGGCTTGTTAGAGAACTGCATTCCCATAACATGTGCATCTAGACAGGGCCATCCTAAAAGTATCATAGGCCCCTGGGCAAAGTAATGCACTAGGGCCCCTACCAACCTGCCCCAATTTCCGCAAAAATACTTTCAAGAAATAAAGTATAAATAGTTAATAGAATTAAACATATATTTATTAGTACTTTCAATAAAATAGATTTTAAACAATAAGAAAACATTCCATAAATCAAAGACTAATCAACACAAAGGGCACAGTAGGTGGGGAGTCAGGAGGGCACAGTACAGGGGGAGTCAGGAGGGCACAGTACAGGGGGAGTCAGGAGGGCACAGTACAGGGGGAGTCAGGAGGGCACAGTACAGGGGGAGTCAGGAGGGCACAGTAAAGGGGGAGTCAGGAGGGCACAGTACAGGGGGAGTCAGGAGGGCATAGTACAGGGGGAGGCAGGAGGGCACAGTACAGGGGGAGTCAGGAGGGCACAGTACAGGGGGAGTCAGGAGGGCACAGTACAGGGGGAGTCAGGAGGGCACAGTACAGGTTCTTGGATGTAATCTTCCCGGGACAGCTTAGTAAAAAGTGTGACTGCCCCAGCAAATCCGGGATAGTTGGAAAATATGATGTAATGCATGACTATCATGGGACTCCCATGCACCTGGAGCCCTTGGGTACCCATGCATTAAGACAGCCCTGCATCTAGAAAATACATAAATGTAATGTTTTGTGATACAGAGCACTAATGCCCTATACACACGGTCGGACATTGATCAGACATGCCGACAACAACGGATGTTGGCTCAAACTTGTCTTGCATACACACGGTCACACAAAGTTGTCGGAAAATCCGATCGTTCTGAACGCAGTGACGTAAAACACGTACGTCTGGACTATAACTGGGGCAGAAGCCAATAGATTTCATCTCTTATTTTATTCTGAGCATGCGTGGCACTTAGTGCATCGGATTTGTGTACACACGATTGGAATTTCCGACAACGGATTTTGTTGTCGGAAAATTTTATAGCAAGCTCTCAAACTTTGTGTGTCGGAAATTCCTATGGAAAATGTGTGATGGAGCCTACACACGGTCGGAATTTCCGACAACAAGGTCCTATCACACATTTTCCATCGGAAAATCCTATCGTGTGTACAGGGCATAAGTATTCTTTAGTAGACATGTGCAATTCGTTTCATAACGAATTGAAATTTGGCCAAATTTTGCATCTTTCGGACATTCGGATGCATCCGAATAAAAAAATAACAAATTTCAACTAATACGAAAGAAATTATAGCGGATATAAAGAATGAATTTGACATGATTCGGTAATTTTTTAAAGATCTAATGAAACAAAAGGTCAGCTCAAAGTAAATCTTACAGTCCAATCAGCTGATTAATTTTGTGCTGGAGGTTGGATTACTGGCAAAGTGCATTCCTGAGAAGTGAGTGAGAAGGGTGTTGTATTGTATTTGAGCAGAGGAGAAGAGATATTGTCATTGTGTGTGTTAATAGATTCAATAAACAAACGACTTTCCAAACTACGAATCATTATCATGAATATATATACATACATAAATATCGAATTTCAACTAATACGAAAGAAATTATAGCGGATATAATGAATGAATTCGACATGATTTGAGATTCAGTATAACAAATATCGACACTCTACAGAAATGACAAATTATCCGAAAACGAATTAACGCAACATAAGGAATATAACAGAACGAAATTATGTATTTTATGAATGAAAACAAAACGAAACTAATCAAAATTTTTCGTTGTGCACAAGTCTATTCTTTAGTTCACAAGTAACATTTCTAGATGTATTCTATAAATTTAAAGACAAGGCACAAGATTTATGCAGGGCTGGTGTTAGAAGTCAGAGGGCCCCTTACAGCCAACTCCCCGAAACATATCAAAACAATATTTTCTTTAAAAAAGTACTAAAATCATTGTTACCGGACACAAACATAACATAACTTACAAAATTCCTGCTAAATGTAAAGGATGAAACTGTATTGAGTTAATAAAAAGTTCAGTGTGTAAATGCGGCTCATTTACATGCTGTGGCCTGTACAGTGTGAATCAGTGTTTTTTTTTTTGTTTTTTTTTGTAAATGTGGCTATTGCTGTGTGTAAGCAGCCTATGTTACGCTATGAGAATGCAGCAGCTGTATGAACACAGCCTCAGGCCCTCATTTGGAAGGCATGTGGATGCAGGTGTATGGCCCCCCAACAGTGACAGCGTGCATTCGGGGCCACCCACCCACACCTGTACACATATCAAATTAGAACCTGCGCCTTCGTTAATTCAGCCACTGCATCCTCAGAGCAGGGGTCTCCAACCCCCGGGCCGCGGTCCACTGCCGGGCCGTAGCCTGTTTGCAGCTGGGCCGCGAAGGCTGCACTTTCAGAGGTTTGGCAGGAGTGGGCGAGCAGAGAGATGACATCACCTCTTGCGGCCCCCCCGCATTACAGCTGTTCTGCCCACACAGCCGGCCGCGAACACAACACTGTCTGAGGTGTTGTGTGAGAGCAGAGAGATGATGTCATCTCTCACCGCCCGCCCTGCCCCACCACCATCCAATCCTCACAGCCGGCGCGAAAACTACACTGAGGTGCGGCGGACGAGAGATGAAATCTTTCACTGCTCGACCCGCATCGCTGCATGTTCCACCCTCACTTGGTAAGGGACAGTCCGCATCTGGCAAGTGACAGTCCCTATCTGGCAAGTGACAATCCCCACCTGGCAAGCGACAATCCACATCTGGCAAGTGACAATCCCCACCTGGCAAGTGACAGTCCACATCTGGCAAGTAACAAGCTGCATCTGGTGGTAGGGGATCGTGGCAAGTGACATACTCAGGGTTCCCACTGATTCTGCATTATGGTGAGTTGAACTATTTCTTTTTTATTACAATGTAATCATGGAAATTATGCGCTTCAATCATCATGGCACCATATCAACCATGGTGTTGTGATGATTGGAGCGTCAACACCAGCCATTTCCCCAACAAATCGCCTGTGAAAAGTCGCATCCCCACACCACCCCCCACCCCCCGGGCCTTTGCATAATTTTCTTCCACAAAGCCAATCCCTGGTGTCAAAAAGGTTGGGGACCGCTGTCATAGAGTAACAGACGGCTCCCACCGCACAAACAAACAGCTTATTCACACTGTATGGGCCAGAGAACCTGTGTGAATTAGCTCTTAATTTTTTTAATTTTTAAAAATTATTTATTACAATTTGTTATTATTTTTTACCTTTTCTTTTTTTTAAATTGTTTTTTGCATTGTTCAGGGGGCTTTGATGAGATATCAGGGGTCTAAACCGATTCACCTTTGAGATAGAGAAAGGAATTGAGGACACAGATTCTTCAGTTCCTTTCTCTGCAGCCTCACCTGCAGTGAAGACGAATGAACAGGAGACAGAGGCTCCTGTTCATTCATAAACAAGCATCGTAAACACTGTTTACTTTGTTCAGTTATCAATGGACACAGGAGCAAACAATACCGATCACTCACTTTGTCCATTCAAAAAAGGAAGGGGCCAGTAAATGACATATTTACTAGCCCCTTCCTCCACTCTCCATCCCAATACAGGAAGGAGATGACAAATATTGGCGCAAGGATGGACACTGAACTATGACAATCTATAGATATACAGGGAAAACAAAACAACTCATGTAAAAATGGCTCCTAGACCGGAGTCCATAAAAATGATAATTCCCTTAGGCATCTAGATGCAGCTCGCTGAGGCAGCTCCATGTAGAAGCAAGAATCAGTTCTAGGAGGAGAACAAGAAAGAGCACAGGCGCCCTCTAAGTGTAGCTGTTAAGTTAAAAAATCATTAAAAAGCAGTGAATTAAAACTACTGTAGTAGTAGTACTGTGTAGTCTTGTAATAGGCATGTGTGTGCTCTGCGGGAAGTCAATTGTATAGCTGACCAGTTCACACTTCCTGCAGAGCACACACAGGAGAGGGGAGGTTGAAGATGGAGCAGATCGGCTGTCTCCTCTCTCATCCCGTGCGAGAGAGGAGAAAGGGAGAACTGTCAATGAGGGCTCTGAGCTGTATGAGAGACGCGCTCTCAGCTCAGAGATCTGCTGGGGAGGCAGGCGGCATTGCTCGATGAGCACTGATAGGTGGGATTGATGGGCACTGATAGGCTACACTGATGAGCACTGATAGAAGGCACTAATAGGCACTGATAGGTGGGATTAATAAACACTGATATGCTGCACTGATGGGTGGCACTAATGGGCATTGAGCACTGATACACAGCACTGATAGGCAGTTCTGATGGGCATTGAGCGCTGATAGGCAGCACTAATAAACACTGATAGACAGCATTGATGAGCACTGATAGATGGCACTTATAGGCAGCATTGATGAGCACTGATAGGTGGCACTGATTGGCATTGAGCACTGATAGGCAGCACTGATGGGCGCTGATAGGTGGCATTGATGAGCACTGATAGGTGGCACTGATGGACGCTGATAGGCGGTGGTTTTGACATGTGGTACTCCCATATGAAGTTCAGAATTACACTTTGGGCTGAAGACATGTATGACACAAAGAACGTAGAGGAAAATCTGCCCTTTTAATCATTTATTCAACAAAAAATATCATGTAATGTTGTACTGTGGAAAAAGTAAGTACACCCCAGAAGTGTCAGAAACCATGAATCAGACCGAGACAGAAGTACAGTTGATCACACTTGTTTAATAATAATAAAAAGGTAAACAGAGTAAGCGTAGTCAATACATGGCCAGAGTACAGTAACCAGATCGGGTAGTCAGCCAATGTCAATGTCAGAGAGCCAGAGATCAACGTAGTAGTACCGCAAGCAGGATCAGGAGCCAGAAGGGAAGTCAGCTGAGCAAGTCTTCAACAGGAACACAAGAGAAAGTCTCTGAGATGTGACCAAAGGCGAAGGCAGAGATGAAGTGAGCTGGACGGCTTTAAGTAGCCAGGACTGACGAGCAGGATATCATCAACAGCTGAGTCACTGTGGAGAGAAAGGAGCTGGCAATTAGCTGACAGCTGAGCGGCCAGCTCAGAGAAGGAAGGGCTGAGCCCAGCCCTGATAAGAAGATGGTATTGCCTGACACTGCAACAGGATACTATTGTGGTTGCCACCCTTTTATGACACCCCATCTCCACAATGTTAAAAGGTATGTGACCTTTTTTTCTGTTTTTTTTTTACTTTTTTTTTTAATTGCCAAACAACAATTTTACATCATGGGACCATGCCGCAACTGCAGGCCATGTTCTGCTTGCTGTTGTGGTGCGTCCCCACTGAACTCAATGGATGAGTTTGACAGGCTGTGCCAACAGTCAAAATCTGCACTCTGAGTTAAACACGCTGCAGCCACGAAGCAAGGCATCATGTCCTCAGCATGTGTACAGCCCTGTACGGTTGTATGGCTACAATTTGGGTGGACGGCCAGCCTCCTATTTTTACCGCCTCTTCCCCCCAGCCACCTGTCTGAAAGACCCCACTTAAAGGATTTGTGTATTTATTTTTTATATAATCTTTATATAAAACAATTAACATGTCATGTCCAACAGTTGTATCTGAATAAAGTCTTGAACCCAAATGGACATGTATCACATATAGACTATAGGCATCAAACTAAACAGGAGAATAGAGAAAAGGAAGGAAATACAATGGTGAATATTTTGCGAAATAACCAAAGGGCTGTCCCCGTTAGGGATTTAGGGAAGCCTCAGTGGAAATAATCACAGTGAACATATTCTGTATGCATATAGAAATCTGTATAAAAGAGCCTCCGCACGATAGCCCAGCCACTAGCGCTAAGCCAGAGGGTGCTAGCAATAAGTTCTCAGTGAATACAGGGTCACCTATCCAGTGCTAGGTACCGGGGGAGGGGGGCCGAAATAGCCTCCAACTAACCTCCCCCGGCCCTCCACACAACCCAGGGATATCTGACGCTAATGATAAACGCTCGAGGGGATAAACAGTGCCACCCTCGAGGAAGGGGGCCTCCCCTCTAGTGATGAAGCACTGGGGATGTCCATCAATTGCATGATGTGCAATACATAAACCACAATCCACATAATGGGATGTACACAATTTCTGAAAAGTATAGTAAAGAAAAGAAAAAAAGAGTAAAGAGGAGACGACCGAATCATACCTGGAGTCTTGTGTGAAGCCTTTGTCATGCCCACACAGAGCACTTCGTTCTTGGTTGAAATAGGTGACATATTGGAACTTGAAGAGTTGCCTCGTGGCGAGGAGGGTCTCTCGGCCCCCTAGGTTTCTGGCGGTATGCGGATTTTAAGGGACGGTTCTGCCAACTCCAACAAAGCTGTGTCTAGGCTAGAGGGCACGTGTCCAGGGTCGGAAATGTAGTTTATCCAGCGTGTCCAAACACCTACAAAGCGGTCTCGAGAACCCCTACAAGTCGCTATCCAGTCTTCTGCTTCCCGGAAGTCACTCACCCTGCTAATCCACTCCTCCTCCTGGGTAGGAATTTTAGGCTGCTTCCAGTAGGTAGGAAGCAAGCGCCGTGCTGCATTCAGTAAATGAGGTAGTGTGCTCTTTTTACATTGGCTGATTGGAATCGGAGGGATATGTAGGAGGAAGTGAATCGGGGATAGAGGGACGTCCAGTCCTAGTATATCTTTTATTTGGCCCTTAATATCTTCCCAAAAAGGCCTAATTAGGGGGCAATCCCACCATATATGGAGAAGTGTACCCCCATGTCCACAGCCCCGCCAACATAGCTCAGACCTGGAGGGGTAAATACGTGCCAAGTCTGTTGGGGATTTGTTTCTTTTCAATGATGCCTTTTAAGGCACAAACCACTTCAGCCCCAGAAGGATTTACCCCCTTAAAGACCAGGCCATTTTTTGCAATAAGGCACTGTGTTGCTTTAACTGACAATTGCGCAGTCGTGCAACGCTGTACCTAAACAAAATTGATGTCCTTTTTTTCCCACAAATAGAGCTTTCTTTTGGTGGTATTTGATCATCTCTGCGGTTTTTATTTTTTGCACTATAAACAAAAAAAGACCGACAATTTTGAAAAAAAAACATTTTTTTTACTCTCTGCTATAATAAATATCCCCAAAATATGGACAATTTTGAAGCTGCTTGGAAGTGAAAAAAGTAAGCTGAAATCGGTTGTTAAATACATGCATATACCTTTAGTTGTCTTCTAGAGTACTCCAGAAGTTCTGAAAACTGTGCCTTGGTCTAACTCTCATACACCTCACAACCGATCCTTCCATAGTAAAGTATAAGAGAAAGGCAGGCCAAAGTGATGACTTCCTAGCTGAAGATACTATTTGCATAACATAAGGCCCTATATTTTTGGGTTCCTGTTGTGTTCTAGAAGACTACTATGTATGGGGAGGATTAGAGCATCTGACAATGTTTCTGTTGATGTCTGTGCTTTCCTGTACTGGTGATGGCCACTGTCTTCACTTCACTTTTTACTTACCTAAGTCACATGACCCTCCACCTCTTCCAGTAAGACAATGATCAGCTGAAGATGTCCAAGCCAGCCAACCAGTTTTGTTGCTGCTCCTTGCATTGTCACATCATGACACAGTCTTCAGTACTCTGGAAGTACCTCCCCAATGAACCCTGTAAGGACCCCTCCAATTTTTACAACCCTGTGAAGACCCACCCAATGAAAAGGGTCTTTGTTGTCAGGGAAAGACTTGGGCATTCAAAGATGGTCATGATCACATACACATACTGTATATACACCAATCATCCATAACAATATGACCACCCACCTAACACATCGAGGCATGGACTCCACTAGACTTCTGAAGATATGCTGCGTTGTTTCGCACCAAGCCATCAGCAGCAGATCCTTTAAGTCCTGTAAGTTGCAAGGTGGGCCCTCCATGGATCAGGCTTGGTTTTTTCAGCACATCCTACAGATGCTCGGTTGGATTAAAATCTAAAGGCCATTTCAACACCTTGAACTCTATGTTGTGTTGCTCAAACCATTCTTGAATTTATCAGACCAGGCCACCTTTTTCCATTGCTCTGTGGTCCAATTCTGATGCTCATGTGCCCATTATAGGCGTTTTGGCTGTGGACACAGGTCAGCGTGGGTATTCTGACCGGTTTGCGGCTACACATCCCATACACAACAAACTGTGATGCACTGTGTGTTCTGACACCTTTCTATTGGAACCAGCATTAAGTTTTCCAGCAATTTGATCTACAGCAGCTCTTCTATTAGGTCGGACTACACAGGGAAGCCTTTCTTCCCCAAGTACATTAATGGGCTTTGGCCGCTCATGACCCTGTCCTCCCTTGGACCACTTTTGGTCGGTCCTGACCAGTGCAGACCGGGAACATCCCACAAGAGCTGCAGTTCTGTAATTTCTCTTACCCAGATGTCTAGTCATTACAATTTGGTCCTTGTTGTCAAAGCTGTTCAAATCCTTACATTTGCCCATTTTTTTTACTTTGAACACATCAATTTCAGGGACAACATGTTCACTTGCTGCCTAATATTATCCCACCCACTTTTAGTTGCCATTGTAATAAAATAATTAATGTTATTCACTTTACCTGTCAGTGGTCATAATGTTATGGCCAATCAGTGTATATCAGAAAACTATTGAGAGGAATTTATTCTGGAGCAGACAGAATCTGGAGCAGCGTGTGTATGGAACCCAACCAGCATCTAGCTTTCCATTTCAAAGCTCAACTGAAGAAGCTGACGGTATAAGCTGATTGGTTACTATGCACAGCTGCTCCAGATTCTGTTTGCTCCAGTTTTTGGAAATTCCCCCCATTGTGTAAATACAGAGTGCCCCTTTAATAGTGTATGCCTGATAGGGACATGTGAATCGTGACATCATTTGTTGACAACCACACAGAAGGTGAACAAGAAACCTCGTGGTGTGATAAGTACAGTGACTAAGCTGTTTTTTTTATCCCTGGCTTCTTCCTGTACAGCACAGCATTAATGCCAGCATTGTGTTCGTCTCAATAGATCCTCACATCACAGTGACACCATGCTCTGCCTTTATTAAAAATGTCACCAAAACGGCGAGAGAGGGCAAAACCCCCCTAACTGAATTACTCCTACTGGGTGAGTTATATTCGGTTATATTTCCCAAAAAATAACAGCATGACAGACATCCCATCATTGCTGTCTTCTGCTGCAATAAACAAAGTTTACTTCATCCTAAATTCCAACTTATTTTCCCCTGACTCATCCCCTTCGCTCTCTCATAAATATTATATATATATATATATATATATATATATATATATATATATATATATATATATATATATATATATATATATGTATACATATACACAGTATAGTACACCTCTCACATTTTTGTAAATATTTTATCATATCTTTTCATGTGACAACACTGAAGAAATGACACTTTGCTACAATGTAAAGTAGTGAGTGTACAGCTTGTATAACAGTGTAAATTTGCTGTCCCCTCAAAATAACTCAACACACAGCCATTAATGTCTAAACCGCTGGCAACAAAAGTGAGTACACCCCTAAGTGAAAATGTCCAAATCGGGCCCAATTAGCCATTTTCCCTCCCCGGTGTCATGTGACTCATTAGTGTTACAAGGTCTCAGGTGTGAATGGGGAGCAGGTGTGTTAAATTTGGTGTTATCGCTCTCACACTCTCATACTGGTCACTGGAAGTTCAACATGGCACCTCATGGCAAAGAACTCTCTGAGGATCTGAAAAAAAGAATTGTTGCTCTACATAAAGATGGCACAGGCTATAAGCAGATTGCCAAGACCCCGAAACTGAGCTGCAGCACGGTGGCCAAGACCATACAACGGTTTAACAGGACAGGTTCCCCTCAGAACAGGCCTCGCCATGGTCGACCAAAGAAGTTAAGCGCACATGCTCAGCGTCATATCCAGAGGTTGTCTTTGGAAAATAGACATATGAGTGCTGCCAGCATTGCTGCAGAGGTTGAAGGGGTGGGGGGTCAGCCTGTCAGTGCTCAGAACATATGCCGCACGCTGCATCAAATTGGTCTGCATGGCTGTCATCCCAGAAGGAATCCTCTTCTAAAGATGATGCACAAGAAAGCGCGCAAACAGTTTGCTGACGACAAGCAGACTAAGGACATGGATTACTGGAACCATGTCCTGTGGTCTGATGAGACCAAGATAAACTTATTTGGCTCATATGCTGTCAATCGTGTGTTGCAGCAACCAGGTAAAGAGTACAAAGACAAGTGTGTCTTCCCTACAGTCAAGCATGGTTGTGGGAGTGTCATGGTCTGGGGCTGCATGAGTGCTGCCAGCACTGGGGAGCTACAGTTCATTGAGGGAACCATGAATGCCAACATGTACTGTGACATACTGAAGCAGAGCATGATCCCCTCCCTCTTGGAGACTGGGCCGCAGGGCAGTATTCCAACATGATAATGACCCCAAACACAGCTCCAAAATGACCACTGTCTTGCTAAAGAAGCTGAGGGTAAAGGTGATGGACTGGCCAATCATGTCTCCAGACCTAAACCCTATTGAGCATCTGTGGGGCATCCCCAAACGGAAGGTGGAGGAGCACAAGACCTCTAACATCCACCAGCTCCGTGATGTCGTCATGGAGGAGTGGAAGAGGACTCCAGTGGCAACCTGTGAATCTCTGGTGAACTTCATGCCCAAGAGGGTTAAGGCAGAGCTGGAAAATAATGGTGGTCACAGAAAATATTGACACTTTGGGCCCAATTTGGACATTTTCACTTAGGGGTGTACTCACTTTTGTAGCCAGCGGTTTAGACATTAATGGCTGTGTTGAGTTATTTTGAGGGGACAGCAAATTTACACTGTTATACAAGCTGTACAATCACTACTTTAGATTGTAACAAAGTGTCATTTCTTCAGTGCTGTCACATGAAAAGATATAATAAAAAATATTTACAAAAATGTAAGGGGTGTACTCACTTTTGTGAGATACTGTATATATATATATATATATTATTTATTAAAAATGTTTTGGTGCTGCAATTGCCTAGGCAAGACTGACATTCACGCCCACCTGAATTCTGCCTTCTGCATGTGCAAAGATAAAACAAGAATGCATGCCAAAACGAGAGGGGGATGAAATTCCTTTTAAAAAAATTAAATTTAAAAATACAAGATCCCTGAGCATTAAGGGCTCATTCACACTTGCCTTGGTCTCTGAAGAGTGATCTGCATTCAGATCACTCTTCAGAGAGCTCATGACAGGCAGTGAGGGGGAGCTGCATCACAAGTGCTGCAACTGCGTGCATTGCACGTGGTTGTGGGGCGCTTGCAAGGCGGCCCCATTCACTTAAGTAGGGTGCACTTGGCCGGCGCTACACCTTACAAAAGCAACAGGGGGTACAATTCCTAAAACAAAGGGAAAAGTGATTGTTGTAAAAACATGACTTAACTGCAGATTTGTACCTCCCCTCAACCGTGTGAATGAGCCCTTAGGCTAAAGTCAGATATTGCAGACCTTTATATACCGTAAATATTGTCCCTGCACCTGCACTGTTTTAAGCATGTGTATTATTAAATTTGACTCACCTAAAATAAATAGTACATAATATACCATTCTACAAAGAATCCATATTCTATTTCCTTGCATGAGCATTTCTTTGAAATGAGCACAACACATTTCCCAGTTGTGTCAATTGTGCAATGGCAAAACCTGTTAGACACTGAAATGAGAAGCAATGGTACTATCAAATCTGAATTTCAGGTATGCCAATTCTTACATAGCATAGGCGTGCGCACGAGGTGTGCCAGGGCGCACCCTAATCACCCATGCACACAGGTCTTTTTTTCAGCCAGGATGTGCTGGAACAGAGTTCCGCCACCTTCGGCGCTGGCCCTGTGCTTTTTGCTCAGTAGTGTCACTTGCTGTCAGCCTGGCTTCTGTATTGAGAAGTGACAGTGCGCCTCTCTAAGCGACTGCATCCAACTCTCCCCACAGCAAGTATCATGTACAGGAATGGAGAGGGGAGTGCCAATGGCATCACTTGTGCTGGGCATCCAGGCTTTTCCCACAGCATCTCTCCCCGCCAAAGAAGCTTCCACAAGGTCCCTCCTCGGCTCTAACCTGGTATGATAGAACACGAGGAGAAGCCAGGGTGGAAGAACATCTCCCGCCCCGCATTCCAGCTACGCTGTATCTAAGGTCTGTGTTGAGAGGGGGAATTTTATTTTTTGGGGGGGGGGGGGGTTGGAAAATAAATTTATGGTGGCATTTGTACAGCTAGGGTAATAGGAGGCTGTGATGGAAGAAGAGCATTTACACTGGATGGGGGTGTTTGTTCTAGAACTGGGATGTCAAGAATGCTGTCAAGGATGGAGATTTGGGGGTGGGAGGAGAACTCGATACTAGGGGAGGGGGGAAATGGGGGAGCCATTTTTGGTTTAAAGTGGCCAGTGAGTTATTCACTCCTGAACCCTGCACTGTATACGTAGCGCACCCCTGAACTCTGTGCTCTGTACATAATGCACTCCTGAATTCTGCACTCTGTACGTAAAGCACACCTAAATCCTGCATGCTGTATGTAGTGCACTCCTGAACCCTGCATGCTGTACATAGTGCACTCCTGAACCCTGAACTCTGTACATAGTGCACCCCTGAATACTGCGCTCTATATGAAGTGCACCCCTGAACCCTGCTCTCTTTATGTAGTGCACCCCTGAACCCTGCACTCTGTATGCAGCACACCCCTGAACCCTGCACTCTGTACGCAGCACACCCCTGAATTCTGCACTCTGTACTTAGCACACTCCTGAACCCTGCACTTTGTACATAGCGCATTTCTTAACCCTGCACTCTACGTAGCGCACCCCTAAACCCTGCACTCTGTACAAATCGTACTCCTAAACCCTACACTTGGTACATAGTGCACTCCTGAACCCTGCACTCTGTAGGTAGTGCACCCCTGAACCCTGCGCTGTGTACATAGTGCACCACTGAACTCTGCGCTCTGTACGTATTGCATCCCTAAATCCTGCACTCCGGATGCAGCGAACCCCTGAATTCTGCACTCGGTACTTGGCACACTTCTGAACCCTGAACTCTGTACGTATCACACTCCTAAACCCTGCACTCTGTATGTAGCGCACCCCTAAACCCTGCACTCTGTACGTATCACACTCCTGAACCCTGCGCCTGGTACGTAGCGTACTCCTAAACCCTGCACTCTGTACGTATCGCACTCCTGAACCCTGCATGTGGTACATAGTGTACTCCTGAACACTGTACTCGATACATAGCGCACTCCTGAAACCTGCATTTGGTATGTAGTGCACCCCTAAACTCTGCACTCTGTACAAAGCGCATTCCTGAACTCTGAATCAAAACGAATAGCACTAAAGTTATGCCAAGCCACCTGGCTTCCTCTTCAGCATCACTGCTCTTTATACTGGTCCCTCAGACCATCTTACTAAGCTCTCCTGGCTCACCCAGCCTCTCAATAGGGGTCTCTTGGTACCCCAGAATCTCTAATTCCTCCAAGACCTCCAGATTCCTGCAGTCCCCTGGACTTGCCTAGTCATTTCGGCTCTTCCAGTCTCCTAGACTCTCCCACCTCAACTCTCTCAGTCCTGTGGGTAAGGAATCTCCGCTCCAACATGGAGTACAGTCTCTTGAGTGGAGTACCTCTCCTAACAGAAGCCCACACATGTCCTCTGATGGGAGTATGCCAGTCTCCTGGGTGGAGCACATACCTGTCTCCTGACTAAGAATGAGCTCAGGCGTGTTCGCAACCCACACGTGAAAAGCCTGCCAGGAAGTCGGCACTGCACAGTGCTAATTGCAGGCAGTGAGACACTTCTCGATCTCTGCAGCTGCGATTAGCGCTGTGCAGTTCTGACTTCCTGGCGGGCTCTGCACATGCGGGTTGCGAACACGCCTGAGCTCATCCTTACTCCTGACCTATGTCCCTTCATTATAAGGGCTGTGCACACCTGAAAACACTCCCTGCAGATCTTAAACAAGACTTGGACACTGGGATGGAGATGTCTTCCCTCCCGCAGCATTTTCGAAATCTCCAAACTCTGGAGCCCAATCCCTGAATACCAAAACCAGAGAAAGCTTTAAAACAGTTTCTCCACTCAAAACTGATAATTCTAGAGCCCTGCACTTTGCTTTTGTGCAAACTCTGGTCCTTTCTACAACCACAGTGGCAGGACCTTGCATTGTCATACTATGTAATTATTGTTATACCTGGAATTAAGCTTTAAAGTGGTTCTAAAGGCAGAGCTTTTTTTAACCTTAATTTATTCTTTGCAATAAGGTAAAAAAAAAAAACTACTGCAAGTAGCTCCCCTCCACCAGGTCCACCCTAAATACTTACCTGAGCCTCATCTCGATCCAGTGATGTGCATTAGAGCAACAGCTCTCTTGGCTCTCTTGACTCTCTCCCTCCTGGTTGACTCAGATACAGCAGCGGGAACCATTGGTTCCTTCTGCTGTCAATCACAGCCAGTGAGGAGAGGGACTGGTGGGCAGGGCGTAGCTCAGGAGCTGGCTCAGGAGCGAGTGCGCATGAGTGCCCCCATAGCAAGTGGCTGGCTATAGGGGCACTCAATGGGAGGAGGGACCAGGAGTGCTGGCGGCGACCTGAGAAGAAGAGGATTGGGGCTGCCCTGTGCAAAACCATTACACAGAGTAGGAAGGTATAACATGTTTGAACATGTTTGTTTGTTTTTTTTAAATAAAACATTCGTTTCTAGAATCTTTTTAACTGGAATGCCCTGTACACACGATCAGACTTTCCGACAACAAATTTTGGATGTGAGCTTGTTGGCGGAAAGTCCGACCGTGTGTATGCTCCATCGAACATTTGTTGTCAGACTTTCTGCCAACAAATGTTGGCTAGCAGGTTCTCAAATTTTCTGCCAACAAATTTTTGTTGTCGGACTTTCCGATCGTGTGTACACAAGTCCGTTGGACAAAAGTCCACGCATGCTCAGAAGCGGTCGGTCTTGTAAACTAGCGTTCGTAATGGAGAATTAACATTCGTGACGTGGAAAATGATGAAATCTCCAAATGCAGTGCACAATTCTCTTCTTCTTTAATGGGATAATAATGAAGCTGCTTTGCTGGTGATACTGATGGAGTTATTGCAAACAAATTTTCAAAGACTTTTTTTTTTTCAAGTGATATCAAGAATAATAATAATAATATTAATAATAATAGCGCAAAAAAAAAAACGCAAAAAAGAAAAGCACGAATCAACACTCACCAAATTCTACTAACAAAATTAGCAGAAAGAGCCCAAAGTGTGACACTAAAGAGCTGAAAAACCACATCCACGGTTTTGTTGTTGGAAAGTCCGATGGTGTGTAAGTGTAACTAAAGGCAAAACATTTATTTTTTTCATTTAAGGGAGGGTTATAACATATCTATCTATCTATCTATCTATCTATCTATCTATCTATCTATCTATCTATCTATCTATCTATCTATCTATCTATCTATCTATCTATAAAACTCCATTGGGCAGATTTCCCTTCACGAATGCAGGAAGTGAGAGAAAATCCCTCCAAAGTGAGGGAATCCCGGTGCGTCATTAGGGCCACCAGAACAAGTGTCCCCATTGGAAGATTTCCCCTTGATTAGTGTTCTGATGTCAACCCAATCTTTGAGATTTACTTTTACTTTCAACAATAACGGTAAGCAGGACAAATAGAGGGCATAAATATCCCTAGGTTGGGGAAGGGAAAAAGTTTTTCTTAGTTTCTGTCAGAAAATTTTGAAAATAAGTAACTTTTCTCCTTCACTGATGTGCGCTGATGAGGCGGCACTAAGGGGCACTGATAGGCTACACTGATAAGCACCTGATAGGCTACACTGATGGGCACTGATAGATAGCACTGATAGACAGCACTTATGGGCAAAGATAGGCAGCACTGATGGGGGGGTACTGGTGGGCACTGATGGGCGGCAGTGATGAGCAAGCACTGATAGGCAGCACTGACTAACAAAAAGAAGAGAGGGCGCACCAACCTAGCGCATTACCACTGATAGCGTTTATTAAAAAGTAAAATAACAAGTGATATACTCACAAACGAGCTTGAAATACAGGCATGGACATAGACTGCAGGTATGCAGTAACAAACATCAGGATAAAAATGGGACCGGACATCAGGTGAATGCGGCAACGGCTAACGCGTTACGGGGGCAAGCCCCTTTCCTCAGAGCCTAAGCAGGTGGTAACTGCTCACAGGTGAGAGCTCCTCTATATATGTGTGCATGCATGTGACCAAGCCACCCAGTAAATATGCACGTTCTTTTCATGGATGCGAGATTACCATGGTGTTACCATGAAGACATGGTGACATCAGAGAGGGTCCTTTCAGCTGGGAGGGTTTTACTTTCAGGAAGTGGGAGTGGCCATGGTGGGCTGGTGCTGGTGATTACTGGGTGGCTTGGTCACATGCATGCACACATATATAGAGGAGCTCTCACCTGTGAGCAGTTACCACCTGCTTAGGCTCTGAGGAAAGGGGCTCGCCCCCGAAACGCGTTAGCTGTTGCCGCATCCACCTGATGTCCGGTCCCATTTTTATCCTGATGTTTGTTACTGCATACCTGCAGTCTATGTCCATGCCTGTATTTCAAGCTTGTTTGTGAGTATATCACTTGTTATTTTACTTTTTAATAAACGCTATCAGTGGTAATGCGCTAGGTCGGTGCGCCCTCTCTTCTTTTTGTTTCTTTTTGTAGTTTTTGAATGCCCAACATTCTGAAGAGGGCTGCAAGACACCAGATACCACTGAAGCCTATTGGCCTTATCACACACTGAGAATCTAGTCACTTGAGCGCAGGAGAGAGGTTTTCTCTTTTGGTTATAGGCAGCACTGACTGGCATCACTGATAGGCATAGTTTGGCATCACAGATGGTCACTGACTGGCATCACTACTGGGCACTGTTGGGGCTGCACTGATAATTAGGGCACTGATTACCTGTACAGGTCTCTCCTGTGAGGAGATGCCGCTGATTGGCACTCCTCTCCTCACACTTTGTCAGTGTGAGCCGAGGAGAGACGATTACCGGAACTTCCATGTTTACATGTGATGGGCTGTGATTGGACCCAGTTGATCAGATGGGTAAAGAGTGCGTCGTCGGCTCTATACGGAGATCTAGGTCGTCCCGTGTCCCAGGGACACGGCGCGCCCGTGAGTGCCGCGATGCACGTTCCCCCCGCGGGTGCGCAAGAGCGGTTAGAGTGGGGCGACGTCATATGACGTCGTCCCAGAACAAGGGGGATCCCGCCCGCCATCATTTGACTATACAAACAAAATCCATCCTACTCTTTTGAATTTTCTTGTCACTGCGGTAAAAACCGAATACCATTTACACCCCACTAACGATTAGAAATTTGAACAAATGTTCCCAAAATAAAATATTTTATGCAAAATTCTACTAGTGTATGATCAGCTTAACCCTTCCACACCTTATCCAAAAATAACAAAAATTGCAGTTTTATACTTTCAGCATCTGGATCCATCTGGGAATAATTGGATTCAGAGACACGTGGCTTCATTTATCTACAGGCTGAAAGGGAAGTTGTGTTGTCCCTATCAGAGCTCACATTTCATTTTCTCATAAAATAACACCTAGGATCTGATGGGTTGTCAACAAAATTCCATTCAGACGTCCGACCGAGTATTTTACTACCTGTTACTGCTCTTAGCATAGTTGTGTCAGGTTTGGTATTTTCCAAAGAACTGATTATAACAAAGGAACAAGGAAATGTCAATTCATGCTAGTTAAAAAAAAGAATTCTATATATAGAAGTATATAATTATAAATACGCTGATGGCTTTTATCATTTTCCCCGCGGTGATATTACCACCTGGGGTGTATTGTTTTCTTCTGCCCTGGGTATTGCAGTACTTCTGTTGCTGTAATTCTGAGTACTTTCCTGTGTTTTCTAACTCCAGCTAGTCTTGTGATCTTGTTTATTATGTCTCCTTCAAAGAAACTGGAACAAATCTCTTTTCCGATCAATTCTTCTGATCCAGAAAAGCCTTCAAATAGCATTAAATCCTCAAGCCTTGTACACACGATCGGACTTTCCGACGGGAAATGTTCGATGGCAGGCTGTTGGCGGACAATCCGACCATGTGTACGCTCCATCGGACAATTGTTGTCAGAGTTTCCTCGGACAAATGTTAGATGGCAGGTTTTCAAATTTTCCGCGGACAAATGTGTGTTGTCGGATTTTCCGAGCGTGTGTACACAAGTCCATCGGACAAAAGTCCAAAGTACAAACAGGCATGCTTGGAAGCAGAAGCAGTCGGTCTTGTAAACTGGCTTTCATAATGGAGAATTAACATTTGTGACGCGGCAAATTATGAAATCTCGAAATGCAGCGCACAATTCTCTTCTTCTTTAATGGGATAATAATGAAGCTGCTTTGCTGGTGATACTGATGGAGTTATTGCAAACAAATTTTCAAATGCTTTTTTTTCTAGTGATATCAAGAATAATATTATTATGCTTTTTTGTTTTTATTTGGGCAAGTTACCACAACACCATTATCCCGTAGTTTTTAAGATCAAAGATACAACTATGTTGGTGTCCCTTGTCAATTTTACATTGTATTTTTTAAAATGTAACTGCCTACTCCCAAACTGTCATTTGAAGTAAAACACATAGCCAAGTATTATTCTCCACAATTTTTATTGTACATTAAAAAAAAAAACAAATAAAATTAGACATGCTATCTGCCAATAGAACGTAACCAAAAAGTGCCTTCCATGCATCCAAAAATATAGAAAATATACCAAATCAAATCATTATTCAACCAAAAAAATAACGTCAAAGCAATAAATACAAGGCCAATAATAAATAACACGTTATCTCCTCCTATTCCGCAACATGTCTGGTTGACGAAAGGCCGTTCAGAAACGAACTGAAAAGCGTGAACTGAAAAGCGCGAAATGAAAAGTGCAAAATGAAAAACGTGAAATTAAAAGTGCGAAATTAAAGGTGCAAAATGAAAAACGCGAATCAACACTCACCAAACTTCTACTATCACGAAATTGCAGAAGGAGCCCAAAGGGTGGTGCTAAAGCGTTGAAAAAGCACATGGTACATCTAGTACGTCACTATGTCCATAATTGTTGGCCAACAATTGTGTGGCCGTGTGTATGTAGGACAAGTTTGGGTCAACGCCCTTCGGACAAAATTCCACGGTTTTGTTGGCCAACAATCCAATCGTGTGTACGAGACACTAGAGTTATTTATCTTAAAGTGGTTGTAAACCCTGTTACACCAGTTTTACCTATAGGTGAGCCTATAATAAGGCTTACCTGTAGGTACCGTAACTATCTCCTAAACCTGCACCGATATCCCCTGTATAAGTATGTGCCAACATAATCGGCACATGCGCATTGAAGAAACAGCTCGCTCGTGCCATTTCTTCAGTAGCTGTGCCATGACCGGTGGCTCCCGTGCGCATGCATGGGAGTGACGTCATCACGGTTCCCGCCAACCACTTTAACAAACTGAGCACAATAAAGTAAACATTCCCCAGTAAACTATTTGTTAAAATTCTCAACCCCAGCACTTGCAGTTTACAACTTTCATGTTGCTGGCTCCTGCTCTCCCAGTGCTGCTTTCCTGAATGTCCAGTCTTCATAGGAAAGAGATAACAGTGGACAGTTGTTTTCCTTTGCTTCCTTCTATTTAAAGCGTTTGTTACCCCAACACTTCATATTTCTGATATGTGCCTGCTGTACTATGTACTTGTATGTAAAAGTATTGCTTCCTTTATGTCAAATCCCTGGTGTTCCTGCTAGTCCCCTTGCTTTCCTATTAAAAAAATGACCACACTAAGCAGGAAAGCACACTGTGGTCAGTTCTCTATCTATGCTGGGAACTCAGTGTGCTCTCCTCCAATCTCCTCCAGTCTCCCCAGACTTGTCCTGACACGCCCCCGCTGCACAGACATTCACTGGCAAGCTCAGTGTGCTGCTGCTTCTCCCCCCGGTTCTGATGCAGCTGAGAACAGAGGGAATGTGAGCACTTCTAAAAAAGGGAAACTTGTATTTATAATTTTTTTTTTTATTTCTATCCAAAAATGTTTTGCCTTTCATTTCAATTGTAAAGTGAATGGGTTGTTTTACAAGGTGATCGTTTACAATCACTTTAAGGTTCTTGCAGTAAGGAAGCAATTAAAGCCTCTGCAGTGTATTAAAGTGTTACTAAACCCACAACAGGAAAATTAGTCTGTATATGCAGTAAATGCATGGGTGCTGAACCTGTGGCCCTCCAGCTGTTGGGGAACTACAGGTTCTATCATGCCTCTGGCTTTGGGAGTCATGCTTGTAGCTGTAAGCAGCTTGCAATGCCTCATGGGACTTGTAGTTCCGCAACAGCTGGAGGGCCACAGGTTGAGTGCCCATGCTTAAAGCATGCTTGTTATACTCACTGTGGAACCTAACATGGGCAAGGATTAAAGGATAAAGAAACTGCGTACTGAGTAAGTGGTTAAATCAGCTGCTGAAAGTACCTAAAAAACCGAGGGGTTAACATTACTTAAAGCTGGACTTAAAGTGGTTGTAAAGGCTCAAGGTTTTTTACCTTCATGCACTCTATGCATGAAGGTAAAAAACCTTCTGTGTGTAGCAGCCTCTCCTAATACTGAGCCCGATCTTCCAGTCTTGCCTGCTCTGGGGGCAGGAGGGAGGGACCAGGAGCACCAGCGGGGGACCCGAGAAAAGGAGAATCCAGGCTGCTCTGTGCAAAACCAACTGCAAAGAGGAGGTAAGTATAACATGTTTTTATTGAATGTAAAAAATATCCAAAGCTTTAATATCACTTTAAAAAACTAAGGGGTAGTTGGATGGGCAAGTACAGTCCCACTGGCCCTCTGAGGGGGCCTGAAAGATGGGTGGCAGAGTCCCTGGCTGTTGCAGCAATCACATGATTGGAATTCCTGCCCACTGGCTCCTGATTATAAACAGTGATCAGGAGCTGTCAGTGACAGCTCGGTCACTGTGCTGAGAGCGCACAGTGAGCACAATCTTAGTACAGAAGCAGTGATGTACTGGTGGGCAAGATCACCAGATCAGTGATGTCATGACACCATAGCCAGTGGTGCCATGTGATCTTTGAATCCACATTACTGAACCAAAGCGATCCCATATTATTATTTCCTTCTTCCTGATGACTCCCCATGTTGCATTTTGTTCATGTGCAATGTCAGTAAAGTGAGTCCTGTCTATAATTGTCTATTCTATTTCTTTGAGACTGGAGTATGCCTTCAAAGGAAACCTGTGATGACAAAACATGCTACTTCTGGAGATACTAACTGCCTGGCTGTCATGCTGAAACGATTTTACCTCGAACATGCGCCCCTATGGGCAGTTTTGACTTCACTTGATACAGACTTTTTCTAGCTCAGTGACTCTGAAAGTATTGAAAACAAATGATCAGCATGACAGCCAGGCAATTAGTATCTTCAGAAGGAGGCAAGCATGCAGAAGCTGAACATGATACGTTCCATTTAAAGCTGAACCTTGGGCAGATAAAAACACCAATTATTTGCCTTTCTGTTTTACCTGGTACAGGGGGTCCCCGAGTTACGAACCTCTGACTTACGAACAACTCCTACTTACGAACGGGAGGCGGCGTGACATTCTGCGCATTTTTCTACAGTGGGCACAGCGGAAAACGACATCTGCGCATGCGCGGCTACTAGACAGAACATCGGAAAACGGCGTCTCTGCCGTTCTGCACATACGCTTCCGACTCCCGAACAAATCCGACTTCAGAACCAACAGGCAGTCCCTAACCCATTCGCAACTCGGGACCCCTTGTATGTCATTTGACCTCAAGTGGTTCTACCGGGGTGATCACCCCGGTACCATTTTTAAGAGCCGATAGTCGCCTCTCTTGTAATAGCAACCGAAATGGTTAACTAACCACTCAATTGCTACGCCCCCCCCCCCAACCCGCCTTCTTCCACGGCTCTCCCGTCCTGCTGGGGGAACTGAGCTACCAGATGGCACATCCACTGTCTATTTACTCGGCATGACATCATCTTTTATATTTTACAAAAAAATGGGTTATGCATTATGTTTTTGTTGCATTAACATTTTAAAAAGTGTATTTTTTTCCCAAAAATTGTTTTTGAAAAACCATTGCGCAAATACCGTGTGACATAAAAAATGGCAAAACCCACCAATTTATTTTCTAGGGCCTCTGCTTTTAAAAAAATCTATACCATTTTGGGGTTCTAAGTAATTTTCTAATAAAAAAAATATGATTTTCAAATGTAAACAAAAAGTGCCAGAAAACGCCTGGTCTTCAACTGGTAATATAATGAGTAGGGATGGCCGAACACCTCCGGTTTGGTTCGCAGCAGAACATGCGAACAGGGAAAAAATTTGAGCGAGCACGTGAACACCGTAAAGTCTATGGGACAGGAACGTGAAAAATCAAAAGTGCTCATTTTTTAAAGGCTTATATGCAAGTTATTGCTATAAAAAGTGTTTGGGGACACGGGTCCTGCCCCAGGGGACAGGGATCAAAGCAAACAAAGTTTTAAAAACTATCTTTTTTTCGGGAGCAGTGATTTTAATAATGCTTAAAGTGAAACAATAAAAATTTTATATTTCTTTAAATATCGTGCCTGGGGGGTCTCCTTAGTCTTCCTGTAAAGTAGCGCATCTTTCCCATGTTTATAACAGTACAACAGCAAAATTACATTTCTAAAGGAAAAAATGTAATTTAAAACTGCTCGTGGCTGTAATGTATTAGCAGATCCCGGCAACATAGATACAAATCCTTAAAAGAAACGGCGTGGCCAAAAATACCAAAAGAAAATGGCTTGGATGTCACCCCCAAAATCCATACCAGGCCCTCCAGGTCTGGTATGGATATTAAGGGGAACCCTGCACCAAAATGGCGTGGGGGTCCCCCAGGCCCCCAGGCACTATATACTCTGAACAGCAGTATATATACTATATGACCTGCCCTATATACTCTGCAGAAAGATTGGGCCTTAGGTGTTGGTGGTGCCAGAACACTGTAACCCCTCACAGTTACTATTGTTGGGCGCAGGAACAGGCCCTGCTGTGAAATATTATATCAAAAATATTATATCAAAAATATAGCAATTTAGCTAAGCTAGCATTTAGATGCTGAGCATGTGGATGGCTGGGACTGAATTTCTTTTTACGTACGTACGTACCGTTGCCTCAGTTGGACTGTGCCGTTAGTGGCGGCTCCCATGCGCATGCGCGGGAGTGACGTCATCGCAGCTCCGGCCAATCACAGCGCCGGAGCCTGCGATACCCGGGAGCGATGTCGCCGGCCGAAGCGGTGAACGAGGACCGCTGCAGGGGCTTCGATCTAAGGTAAGTAATACATAATGAGCTGGTATGCTATGCATACTAGCTCATTATGCCTTTGTCTTGCAGATTTTTTTTTTTTGTTTGTTTTGCTCATGGGTTTACAACCACTTTGACATGTAATAAGTGTCAGCCTCCTGTAATCTCTTGGGCAACAGAACTCAGTCTGGAAAAGGGAGGGGGAGCACCAGTATGCAAATATACTGACAAGGAACAAGATAAGAGAACAGAAGGATGAGCTCATCAGTCTCCTTCACCTCCTTTAGTTGCTCCTTCTCTGTCCTGAGGCTACTCAATCGCCTAGCCTGGCTGTGCGGTGTGGCAGAGCTGTGTAAATCTCAGGACTGGATGGCCAGAAGTACAAATCCTTTGCCTTTTCTATCAAGCTATTTTTCTGCAGTTTAGCTTTAAGTTTTCGTATCTCGAGAGGGGATGCTAACGATGTTATTATACAATTATATCATGATCCATATTTACGGTATCTTATAAGAACACTATGGACAGTGGTAAGCGTAGCTGATATCATGCAATCAACTATTAATTTGGAAGCTATCAATGTCAATTAAAGTGATACATTTTTAATGCTCGCTGTGGAAGTGCATTTTTTATTTAAAGACTAGCTATTGTCACATTCTTCCCATTGCACACGTAGCCCAGAGTGGTGCAAGGTGCATATGAGTTCATCACGTTGTTTGAGATGAGTCAGAGCTTTATAAACAAACCAATAATCCCGATCACAGAACATGAAAAACAGCAGCAATACCTGGAAATGTCACAGAGAGACTAGCTGGGACATGTTTCTAGAGTTTAGTCTCCGGCAATGTCTGTGCAATCATTCAGCTCAGGGCACAGTCATAGAATAAAGTCTTATGGATTTGGTAAAGGGTCGTTATATCCCCATTATACCAAAATGATGTGTACTCTGGGATTTCAATGTACACAAAAAATAGATCCTGCATATTTTTATTTGTTAGCAAAACACACATAGCATAGCGTTGTGTTGCAATGTGACCCAAAAAGACAACATTTCATACCTCCCAACATTTTGAGATGGGAATGAGGGACACCTACTAGCAAACGTATGTAGGCTTAGGACACGCCTCCTGCCACACCCCCTTAAAAGAGAATTAAACAAAAAAAGGTTAATTAAATGCACAAGGGCTTTTTTTTATCATTGCTCCAAATCAGGGACAGTCCCTCGAAATCAGGGACAGTTGGAAGCTATGAAATTTAGGTGCCACTTAGGTAGAGAGGTAAAGTACAACTAGACCTCTATGAGTGCAGGCGGAGACAGAGAGCTCATCCTAGCTCCAAGCATGAGCCGCACATCATGAAGCAGACCCCTGTGCATGAAGTGAGATAAATGGCCGCCTCAGCCCAGACTCCAGCCAGGCCACGCCTCCAACGCGTTTCGATCCGCCCCTTGTTCCCCATAATCAAAGTGGTTGTAAAGGCAGAAGTTTTTTTTATTTTCATGCATTCTATGCATGAAGATAAAAAGCCTTTAGTGTGCAGAAGCCCCCCTAATACTTACCTGAGCCCCATCTCAACCCAGCAATGTTGCACAAGAGTATCTGCTGTCCAGGACTCTCCCTCCTCTTTGGCTGAGACAGCAGCGAAGCACCATTGGCTCCCGCTGCTGTCAAAGTCAGTTAACCAATGAGGGGAGTGGGGACGGGCCGCGGCTCCGTGTCTGAATAAGCACAGGGACCTGTGGCTCGGCTCGGGTGCCCCCATAGCAAGATGCTTGTTGTGGGTCCACTCAACAGGAGGGAGGAGCCAGGAGCACCAAAGAGGATCCAGAGAAGAGGAGGATCAGGGCTTCTCTGTGCAAATCCAACTGCACAGAGGAGGTAAGTATAACTTTAGTATAGACTTTAATGTCACTTTAAGCTCCAAGGGGCGGAGCGAAACACATTGCTGGAGTCCAGACTGAGGCTGCCATTCATCTCACTTCATGCACATGGGTCTGCTTCATGATGTTTTTTATGGATCATTTCCTTTGATGTTGTATTGGATTGTTATGTACGTGCATTCTAGTGTACTGTAGATGTGCGCTGAGATGCAAATAAGCTTAAATGGAAATGTACAACAACACCCATCTACCGCGAGTTACCTTGCATTATGGTGCGAAAATCAATGACTGTCATAACCAAAGCTGCCGATAGGGGGCAGAACCAGCCCTTCTGTACTAGGCCCAGCCCAGCCAATTCAGCAATGGGCCCGGGACAGAGAGGGGAATCTTTACTGCAGTTCTGCAGCAATTAACAATTAACTCCCCCTGGCCCTATTTAATTCAGCAGGGGGCCAGTGGCAGAAAGAGGACTATTTATTGATTTGTGGTTGCAGGCAAAGCAATCCTCTGTGCCATGGTTCACAGTGGTGAAAGAATATGTAAACCCAACATTTTATATTCCTGATATGAGCCTGCTGTAGCATGTACTTGTATGAGAAAGTATCCTGTTCTCTTTGTATTGCTTCCTTTGTGATATCCATGGTGTTACTGCCAGTCCCTTTGCTTTCCTATTAAAAAACTGACCACACCAGGCATGAGAGCACAGCCTAGGCTGTTCTGAGAACTCAGCTTGCTCTCCTCCAATGATCAGACTTGTGCTGACATGCACCTCCTGCACACCCATTCACTGGGAAGATTGGTGCGCTGCTGTTTCTCTCCGCCTAGTTTTTATGCAGCTGAGAACACATATGACCACATATTTAAAAAGGGGGGGGGGGTATTTACTGTATAATGTTTTTTATTATAGCTATACCAAAATGTTTTGCCTTTAATCTCTATTTTAAAATGAATGGGTTGTTTTACAAGGTGAGGGTTTACATACACTTTAAATTAAAGTTCTGGCCTGCCCTGGGCAAATTGATGTAAAAGACTCCTCTTCTATATCAATCTGCTTTGGCAGGCTAAAAGTTTAATTTAATTGACAGGAACCTTAACATTGTTGCACTACAGGTTGTCTTGTCAGCTTTGGATGATAGTATATCCAGACATGACATGGCAATGACAAACCTAAAACCCAACTGTGGAAATGACATAAGACTACCAGTGGCAGCCCGTCCATAAGGGGCGCAGGGGTGCCGCCCCATAATCCATGGGCCCAGCCCCTAATCTATATACAGGGCGCTGGACCTGAGCCTCTAACTGGCTTCAAAAAAGGGTGGGCTCGGGGTGCAGAGCACAGTTTATAAATTGCTACACTTCGTCTACGTCTTTCACGCCTGTAAATTTAAAAAAAATACAAAGTTTCACACAAAAACACATGAAGTCTCTCTCTACCCCATTACATTTATGTCCTACCTATCATTTTTGTCAAGAACTCAAAAGAATCCCTGCCCAAGGCTAGGTTCACACTGCTATTGTTGTGATGGGACTGGTGCGATTAGAATGAGTTTTGTAGTGCGATTTGGAGGATCACAACCAAATACAACTTCATCCGCATTCATGTGCCATTCCAATACGTTTGCGATTTTCATTTATGGTCTCTTTCTCCCTCTCTCAACATAGCACAGAGTCCTAGAAAACGCACTGTATTTGCATTGTATTTGAACACCTGTGCGATTTCCGTGCAGTTTCCATTGAATTATATTTGGCTCAAAATTGCACTTCTGTTAGAAATTGTTATTTCGGTATAATTATCGATATTCAATGACTCATATTGGTGAGAAAAAGTTACAAGAAAGTCTGTTAAGTTCTTGTGTAAAAACTCAAAAATGTATTTAATAATAAAATAGCAAAATATTACAAGAAGAATATCAAAATGTAGACTGTAAAAATAACATCAATAATGTAGTTTATATTCTTGAAATTAAGATTGTATATATAATCAGATGTGTGTCTTTGTATGTGTGTAGCTATGGCAGCTTCCTTGAGTGTCTGACACAAATCTGCCCAAATGCTCTGATTGCCCTGATTACAATTAAGTGCCCACCAGTGCCAGCAATGATTGCCCACCACTGCCAGCAATCAGTGCCAGCAATCAGTCCCCACAAGTGCCAGCAATCGGTGGCCAATTGTGATGCCAGTCAGTGCTGGCTATCAGCGCTGCCCATCAATGCCCATCACTGCTGCCCATCACTGCTGCCCATCAGTGCCCATCAGTGCCGCCTCTCCATGCCACCTATCTGTGCCCACCAGTGCCGCCTATCTGTGCCCAGTGCCACCCATCAGTGTCACATATCAGTGCCACCTATCAGTGCCCATAAGTGCAGCATATTCGCGCCTCCTCATCAGTGCCACCTAATCAGTGCTGCCTCATCAGTGCCCATAAGTCCCACCTCATCAGTGCCCATCAATGTAGCCTATCAATGCCCATCAGTGCCGCCTCATCAGCGCCCATCAGTGAAGGAGAAAAATTACTTATTTACAAAATTTACTGACAGAAAAAAAAATTTTTGGTCCTTTTTTTTTCCCTTAGGAAAAAAAAAAAAACCCAGGAGTGAATAAATACCACCAAAAGAAAGCTCTATTTGTGTGAAGAAAATGATAACAATTTCACATGGTTACAGTGTAGCATGACCGCACAATTGTCACTCAAAGTGTGACAGAGCTGAAAGTTGAAAAATGGCCTGGGCAGGAAGGGGGTGTAAGTGTCCTGTATTGAGGTAGTTAAAAAGACTGGTTTAAAGTTCTTATGAGTCTTATTGTCCTACAGACTCTTATAATAAAAGCTAGCTTCCCCTCCCCTCTCACGGAAGGGTGGGAGTTGTTCAGTCTCTATGCATTAGCATTCCTGACGAGTGGGCAAGAACAAAGTGTGAAACCATTTAACGTATACAATATATGTTTCCTTTAACATCTAAATCAAATACCACATATACTAATATTATGTTAATTGAAAACCCAATGTTCTTATTAATATCCTATTCAAGAAATATGGTAGTATAAAGAACTATATATATATATTTATTGCATCTTAAGAAATGTGAAACCTTTCTTCTCATGTGATGGGGGAGGTGAGAGCTAGCTCACTCAACCCTAACCTTTGGAGAGCTCACACATGGTAATAGAGCTCTCCAAAGGAATGCTTATGAAGTTTATAACAAATATATATATATATATATATATATATATATATATATATATATATATATATATATAAAAACGACAAAGGAACACGTTCTCCAAATGCAGATAATTTACTCTTCAAGTCATCAAGTTATCAAGTCATATAAATCAGCAGCTACCGTATACAGTTGTGAGCATCCCTGCTCTTGCTCAGGCTGTCTGGCTTGTAAGCCAGCCTGAGCAAGAGCAGGGATGCTCGCAACTGTATACGGTAGCTGCTGATTTATATGTCTTGATAACTTGAAGAGTAAATTATCTGCATTTGGAGAATGTGTCCCTTTGTCGTTTTTTAACGGATATTGGTAGAAGACAGGGAGCCCACCTTGACATTGCTCTAGCTGAAACCAGGATAAAGAGAGGGTAGTAACCCACCCAAAGTTTTGATTTGATATATATATATATTTTTTTTTTTTTTCACATAAATACTGTATTTATTGGCGTATAACACTCACTTTTTCACCATGAAAATCGGGTGCAAATAGCGTGTGCGTGTTATACGCCAATACTTCAATTTCAGCTGCCTCGGAGGCAATGGGCGGGGGGGGGGGGGGGGGGGGACGAGTGCCATCAGATTACATACAGTGAGAACCTCCTGTTTACTTGGCGGCCTCTGTAATAGGAAGTCAATAGATGGCAATGGCGAGGCTGCTGCATTGATGGCAATGGCGAGGCTGCTGCATTGATGGCTATGGTGAGGCTGCTGCATTGATGGCAATGGTGAGGCTGCTGCATTGATGGCAATGGTGAGGCTGCATTGATGTGGACTAATAAGGCTGCATTGATGGCACTTATGAGGCTGCAGGTGGGCATTGATCAGGCTGCATTGATGGCAATGGTGAGGCTGCAGATGGGCACTGACCCTTATTTTGCTTCAAAGTTCCTTATTTAAAATTTAAGTTTTTTTCCTGAAACTTCACTCTTAAAATGAATGTGCGTGTTATACGGCTGTGCGTGTTATATGCCGATAAATACGGGTATATAAAAGCCTATATATTTCACTTTTTCATATCTAGAAGACAAATATATCCAAACTCAATCATTCTATAAAGACCAAATCCATTCATTCATTTGTTAATATGTGTTAATTGATACATATTAGATAAAAGAAAACTTCTAACATTTTCCTCTCAAAATGATTGATTAAACAATCTTAATCATTATCTTATCTAAATCCATGTACAACCAAATCTCATTTGTATCCATACATGCTTTTAGATCTTAAGATAATTGATTTGAATATATTTTCAATTTTGATTCTATGTAAGGAAAAGTGAACCTTTTGCTTCAAATACCAGAAAAATATTTTCACCCTTATTATTTTCTTTTTCTTTCAGCAAATAATCAATCCCCTTAATATTCATAAATTCATAAATGTAGCATTGTTGTAAAATACTTTGAAGTATGGATGTCACTTCAGAAATATATGTTCCATACTTTCCCTCCAAATTATGTTTTTTTTTTTAACAACAAGGTTGGTCTTTATTGAGAAGACATCATATAACAATTGGCAGACATACATTGGTTGTGTACAAATGTCAAGTAGTATGCATACAAGAGAGCAAAGGATAAAGAAATGAAATAAAACAGCAGAAAAGTTATACAGGGTAATGCATTCCACTTTCCTCGCATATAAATTACAGTGCGAGAAATTAGATTAATACACTCCTGCCAAGTAATGATGTAAGGGGGAAGGGGCGAACCGTATATCCATATCTGCCCACCAGGAGGTAGTACCCAAAACCTACTTTAGTGAAGAATTAGAATTGTTCAACCCAAGGTGACCAGATCCGGTCAAACTTCTGCGGGCAACCCCTATTTAGGAATGTCATTTTATACATAGGAAGTACTGCATTGATAGGCGAGGGCGAGGACCATTTCTTTAAGACTTCTTTCTTAGCGTAGAAAAGTAAGAGTGAGACCAGGATTTTCGTATATCTGGGTCTCAGGTCATCTTCATGAATACCTAACAGGGCCAATTCCGGCGATACTGGCAGTGATAGCTGAAGCCGCTCAAAATTGTGTTTAGCATAAATCTATAATCCATACAACCTTTCAATTCATTCATATATGTGAGATGATTTAAAAAATAAATACATATTACAATGTAAAGTTAGTCCTAACTTGTCAAAGTTGGTCCTAACTTGTCTATATGTACTTTAGGCAAAATGTACTCTTATCTTAATTAACTCCAGATGTTCCTCCTAACTAAAGTGACTCTATTTTGAAGAGGTTTAAAGCGGGGGTCCACCTATCTATCGTTTTTTTTTTTTGGAGTTCATTCACAAACTTTTCTTCTCATGATTATCTACTCACATGTTCTGTGTAATAAGTCCGCCTGTGTCCGATTTCGTTGTAAAGAATAACTTATAAAATTCACTGAAGGCGGTTTTCATCTTCATTGTGGGCATTTGAAGCCCACAAGCATGTATTTCCTGGATGCGGTGAATGCTGTGCTCCCAGCATTCACCGAGATGTTGTGATGACGCTGTTGCACAATGCATGCTGGGAAGCCTGAGACTAGCTCCCAGGGGACTGTGGGAGGTCTGGGAGAGGCTAGAAACACGCCTACTCCCATGGGAGGAAAACCAGGAAGTGCTAAGAAGATTAGAAAAAAAAAGGTAATTACGGCGATTTAAATTTTTTTACACAGCATGTCAGCATCTAGGCAAGGAAGAGAATGCATAGAGATAATGTTCAAAATTTGGGTGGAACCCCCGCTTTAAACTCTGAAAGTACATTGCATGTGATTGTAAAAGCTGATGTGTAAAAAATATCTCATCTTGATATGATAAACATATCACGTCACATAAAAATGTTGATCTATAAAAACTGCAATATATCTGATGCATAAATTTAATCAGTAGTCAAAATCAAAAGTCAATTGTTTTTAAAAGTTCTTATTAGCTTGTTCTCTTATTAGAGGTCTTGAGATTTTTTTTCTTCTTTTTTTTCTTCCTGCACTCTGTAAAGTTGGAAAAACTTTATTGAACTTAAAAAAACAACAATAATTATAATGAATGAATCTCTTGTGTCAAATCTTCTCCCAGACCTGATATTCTTAAGCTTCAAGAGTTTGTTTTCATCTGGAAGGTCTAGAAATATTAAATTAATTAAATCTTGTGTGACTTATAAGTCCAATCCTGAAACAGAATGCAGTATCATTATTTTGAATTTACTAATGCAAAATATACCTTCATTTACTTATTCATTTTACGTATCACAATCCTAATATTTTATCATGACACGAAAGACATATTTTGGCAAACACATTTCTAATTACAGTACCTGCCTGCGAGAATATGTTTCCAGTGCAATCCCATCGCACTGGTTCTCGGCGACAGGGTACTGTACATCTCGCGCTGGCTGCAATAGGAAAAACATATTTTCCTATTGCAGCGAACGCAAGAAAGAATTCCCCTCCAAGAGCATACCAGGCCCTTAGGGAACCCCCTACACCGAAAAAACGGCGTGGGGGTCCCCCCCAAAATCCATACCAGACTCTTATCTGAGCACGCAGCCCGGACGGTCAGGAAAGGGGGTGGGGACAAGCGAGTGCCCCCCCTAAACCGTACCAGGCCGCATGCCCTCAACATGGGGGGGTGGGTGCTTTGGAAAAGGGGGGCGCCCTGCGGCCCCCCACCCCAAAGTACCTTGTCCCCATGTTGATGAGGACAAGATCCTCTTCCCGACAACCCTGGCCGTTGGTTGTCGGGGTCTGCAGACGGGGGGCTTATCGGAATCCGGGAGCCCCCTTTAGTAAGGGGGCCCCCAGATCCTGGCCACCCACCCTATGTGAATGAATATGGGGGTACATCGTACCCCTACCCATTCACCTGGGGGGAAAAAGTGTCAATAAAAAAACACACTAGACAGGTTTTTAAAGTAATTTATTAGGCAGCTCCGGGGGTCTCTTCCGGCTACGGGGGTCTCTTCCGACTCCTCCGCTCTCTCCGGCCTCTTCTCCCACTCTCCGGCCTCCTCCCCCGCTCCCTGGCCTCTTCTCCTGGTCTCCGGTTCTTCTCCTGCTCTCCGGTTCTTCTGCTGGGCTCCTCCGCTATCTTCTGCTCTTTTTCCGCTCTTTTGCTAGCATTGGCCCGGTCTTCTCCATCACCTTCTTCCCTCTTCTCTTCTTCAGATGTTGACACGACGCTCACTCCCGCTGTATTGCCATGTGCGCGGTGCACAACGACTTATATAGGCATGGGGCGTGGTCACCAGGTGATGTCACCCAGTGACCCCATCCCTTATGACGTCACCGCAGGGTGCCCCCCTTCCCCAAAGCACCCACCCCCCATGTTGAGGGCATGCGGCCTGGTACGGTTCAGGATGGCGCTCGCTCGACCCCACCCCCTTTCCTGACCGGCCGGGCTCTGTGCACGGATAAGGGCCTGTTATGGTTTTTTGGGGGGATCCCCATTCCGTTTTTTCGGCGTAGGGGGTTCCCCTTAAAATCTATACCAGACCTAAGGGCCTGGTATGCTCTTGGAGGGGAACCCATGCCGGTTTTTTATTTAAAATTTGGCGTGGAGTTCCCCCTCATGATTCATACCAAACAGATGTCAGCAAGGCTTGTCGCTCATTGGGAAAGGAAAAAACACATTTTTCCTTTCCCGATGAGCGAGCCAGCTCGGTGCTGGCTCCCGCGATGGGGCTCGCAGGTGTCAATCTCGCCGATAACAGCGGCGAGATTGACACAATATCGCAGTCACCTACTGTCCCCTGCTTTGCTCTATTTTTCCCTTAAACTGGTCTATACTCCTTATGCTAGTATTCTGTGTATTTTAACAGGACACAATTTCTCCTTTTAGTCATGAATCGAAACCTCGTTTTCACAAACAAAGAAAGGTTTCAAAACAACCCGGGAAGCCTGAAGTGAACTGTATCCATTCACTTCTCTTTAAGATTTAGAGTCATGCGTGTTCTACTGTAATTTTTGGCATCTTCCAATTCAGCATTTTCTGTAGAATTTTTGCTGAATAGCATAACCATTCTTTGGGTAACACATAGAAAGACCTGCTGAAAGACTCTTACTATTATTAACAAATACTGGCTTAAAGCACTTGTTTTAAAAACACTATTTACAGGTTTTCTGGATACATTTGTACAAACATCATTTTGTGCATATTGCTGAGAATGTTCTGTTACCAAATCTACTTGTATAGATTTAAATTGTACGTTGCTCAAAAAATTATATAATGCCTTGTAAGATGTTGGAATTGGAATAGCAGAAATGTTTCTAACTTTTTCCTGTGATAGCTGTCTCTGTCCGTGACTAATTTGCATATGAAGGATTGCTACCTGACTTTTCATCAACTGAACTGTTTCTGTGTTCAATTTCAGCCCTGCCCTTTGTAACAGAGTAAATAACTCAGACAAAAGAGTGACATGTTCCTCTATACTCTGTGTAGACAGCAAAAATTTGTCCACATGCTGGAAAATATAGTCTGGTCTAGAGAAGTTTGATATTATTTTCTCTAAACACTCGTGCACTATACCATCACTAACGTCCAATCCTGGAATTATTCTAGTGAATGCATAGGTTTTTTTTATTAAAGCTGAAGGCAAGTTTAAATTGACAGCTTTTAGTTAATGGTACTGAACAATGAATGTTTGTGATTTCCAGTACAGAAAATACTTTGGCCTTGGCATCCAGGTGTAACATAAAATTTAAATCAGGAATAGTAGGTTTGTTATTTGTAATGTATTCTTGATAGGCCAAATACAATTATTTACCACTGATCGTGCTTTTTTTAATATTTCTTGTTGTAAAAATTCTTGTACAATGTCAGAAACTAAAACTATTGATTCTTGTGGCAAATTATATTGAATTTGGGGCTTAAGATCTTTTCCCTCAATGACTATTTCAATATCTTTAAACAAACCTGTATCAATTTTGGTCTGACACCAAAGACTTTTATGTGATCGAACCAATTGTTCCAATACGAGATTAGTTCCTGTATGTGGCCAATTATAATCTGAAGACATGTCAGTGACTGCTGTACAAATACTTCCAACATTACTGTAGATGGAGGTATCTATTAACATAGATGTGGGCCTAGATGAATCTTTCCATATAGTAGAATTACTTATATCAATAATCAAATTTAGTTTACTAATCACATCCATGCCTAGAATATTCACTACATTTTGACAACACCAGATATCTATCTTAGTTTTCAAAAGTCCTGGCATTTAAAAAATCACATCAGAAACTTTAGTTGCAACTGTATTTTCTTTTCCAACGAAATCAATTAAATAAAATTTTGGAGAATTAATATTCACAGGTATTTTGTGTTTAGTTAAACTGAGTTCAGCTCCTAAATCTATTAACCATTTAGTTTTTCTACCATTTAATAAACCATGTAACCATGGCCTTCCACCTTCATCTATTAAAATTGGAGTAACATAATTTAATGTTGGAGAAGTCAAAACGTCTTTTATTCACAGTTTTGGCAATGGAAGTAATCCATCTCTCTCTTTGACAGCAATGTTTGTCATATTGATTGAACTGTCATTAACAGTCAGTGTACTGATCTGTTTGACTTCTGAGGCATAAGGCAAATCAATCACCCCATTGTTTGGACAAGGATGAATAAATTGCTCAGAAATGTCCTCATTTTCTAATTCCAAAGTTTCTCTTTGAGAATGTAATTTATATTTTAATCATTCTTTCTGCACATGGTAACTTTTCTTACAATATAAGCAAATAACATTTCCTGTCTGCTCTGAAACGTTGGTTCTGCCTGTGACGTGTATCTCACCATATCTGGGTGTGGCCATACATGTAGCAACTCTCTGATCGCCATTTTGAACAGTTACCCTATTAATCTAAATTTAATTTATTAATCTAAACTTTGTGTGCATTCTGCATCTTTATTCATTAATTTTGTTTTAAGCAAAACTTCATGGTCTTGGTCATCTATTTCTATAGACCGCATATCTGGTACAAAAGACTTCTGTTTAGAGTCTGCAATATCATTAATCTCTAAACTCTTGCTTGACTGTGCTTTAGAATTTACACAAATCCTTTTTACATTATTCTGTAATTCAGATAACTGAATATCTTTTATTTGAATTGCACTTTGCAAATCGCTCAGTCAAAATCGGACAATTAGCACATACACTGTTATCCTGCTGAGTCTTTATTTTCCCCTTTGTACAAACAACATTCCTTTTGGGAACTCCTAATATCATTGTGTCAACAACTTTAACTAACTTGATCACATTTCTAACTTGTTTGTTGAATCTCTTAAAAGTACATTTTGATTTGTGTATCTTAATATTAGCCTGTAAACATTCATTGAACATGTAACACCATAATTCATCTTTAACAAATTTTGACAGATTTTTGAATTCTAATTTACTCTCACTAGATAATTCATCAATAAAATTCATTACTTACCAATTTTGGACAGACTTCCTTTATGTACGTTCCCTCTCTTGGCAGGAAATTACGTCATCAAGAAACAGGGTTTTCTTGCATAGTCAATACCTGTATTCCCTTTCGGCAAGCGGAAGGAGAAATAATAAAAAAATGTTCGATATTCAGACAAAATGAAACGAAATCATTCTATAAAGACCAAATCCATTCATTCATTTGTTAATATTGGTTAACTGATAAATATTAGATATTAGATAAAAGAAAACTTCATACCACCAAACACACACAGGACCCTTTTTAACCTCTTGGTGCCGGCGCCTCCCAGCCCTTTAAGGGGTTTAGGCTGCAGGGAGGCAGGGCGGAGTTTACATGCATGTGACCACCATGATTGGCTGTCGTGGCAGTCACATGATCGGAAAACGCCCAATCACCCGTAGCGATCAGGAGCTTTCTGTTAGCCGCCATTAACTGTGCCACTAATTCACACAAATATGCGGTCGCTTGGCGCCAAGGCCCACCCACCAAGAGGCCGCATATTTGCGTGCGGCTGGCGCCAAGTGGTTAAAATTGCACCGCATTCTGACTGCATACATGTGAACGCCGTCCATAGAAAAGTTGTGTTATGTTATTCATGTTATTTCAATTGTAATGCGAATCAATGCATTCTGGAATGCATCCGAAATTGCATCAGTGTGAACCAGGGCTAAAACAAATAGCAAGATTATAATTTATAATTGTTCATAAATAATGTAACAAAATAGACAGAGAACACTGAAATGTTTCCACACTCATGTATTTATTCTATGTAGCTGTAATTAGCTCAGGATGAACGTATATAGTTGATTGGATCTGTTCTGGAATTTACTTGGTTGTGCAGTTCCCACTGTTGCCAGTAGGTGTCACTGGTACCATGGGACAGTGTGCGAATAACAATTTAGTGAAACTTTAATGAATATTCTTCTTTCAGAAACAGCCCAGTAAGAGGTTTCTGCCGCTGTGCTTTCTGGGAGAGAGTATTTATGGGACAGATGCCATGTGCTAGGGATCAGTTCTTACTTTGTGGCCCTCCAGGCTGCAGGGCTGCATCACTGCAGCTGTGCAAGTAGGCCCAGAAGCCTGTCTGGGGCCTACTACTGCAGAGGTGGTCCTTAGGCTGTCTTGCCTGATAGGAAGAAGCCGAGCCAAGCTGAGGAGATCCAAGGGAGGACCCTTGCTGGAGAGAGCCAGGATGAAGGCTGGTCTCGCAGAAGGGCCTGGTAACCTACTTGGAGGACGCACCTATCACTAACCTATCCTCACAGTACTGCCGGGTCGTCTTAAAGGTTCTGGTACTGTGAAGAAGCTGTTCTACATTTAAACTACCCTTACAGTATCGCCTGGTCGGCTTAAAGGTTCTGGTAATGGAAGCTGTTATACAATTCAATCAAGGTAACTAACTGTCTAGCTGCTAAGTTTGTGAGAGAGACTTATCCAGGCGTTCGCTGGCTGCTAAGCCTGTGAGAGAGGCTTGTCCAGAAATCTTGCAGGTTGCTAGATCTGTGGCAGAGATCTACCCAGCCATACAAGATTTACAGAGAGAAAACTGTGTTTTGTCCTTTATTCTGAAGAGTCTGTAAGTGATCTGCTGCAAAAAGGTATCTGCAACTCCCCTTCAACCTCTTTACTGCTACTTCTTTCAAGTTGTTATTCATTAAAGCATTGGAAAAAGAACTAAGTGACTGGTGCATCCATTGGTGGGCGCAAGGCCCAATATAGACTCTAAGTTCCTGATGTGGTGAAACTACAGGTAAGGGGTGACAGCAACAACCCGATTTAAATCAGCAGCTCCTTCGGGAGTCAGTGCTACATAACAATTTGAGGATGCTATAATATTTTTCTTTTATATAGTTTATACAGTATAGTTTTATGTTGACATGGTTTACTTATAGTGATACCAAAGGTGAAATTTTTAACGCAGAATTCCAGGCAGAGCTTTTTCTTATTTTTGTTCTGTATAAAAAAAAAAAAAAAAAGTTACCTCCACTGATGTTTATCCTACATCCCTTCCCCTTAGGCTCCATTTACATCTAGGCATCCTGGATCATGGGCGGAATCGCCACGATCCCAAATCAAGAACTTCTTTTGGGCGACAGGCAACCTGCATTCTGTTTACACGATTTTACCACAATTAGTCGGCCGACATTCGTGGCAAAATCGCACCGCGATCCGGGTGCCATTGGAAGTGACAGAGATCGCAAGTGCTTCCCGCGATTTGCCGTGATCTGGAACTCCTAGATGTGAACGGAGCCTCACGGTAAAAATAATACTTTTATTTATGCTGGATAGTACATCTCCTCTCACTGTTCTTCCTGCATGCTGTGGTAATGAGAGCTGTGGCTCACGCCAGTATTGTTTATTCACACCACCCCTCTCTTTGTCTATTCACGGAATGCCTTGTGTTCCAGGAACCATTTATAAAATGTAAGGTGTTCTGTGACTGGACAAGGGGAAGGGAGGGGCAGGTAAATGACACTAGTGTAAGCTCTCATGGCCGCAGCAAGTACTGCAAAAGCTGTGCTATCCGGAGTGAACAAAAGTATTATTTTTACTGTAAAGAGCAGTGATCTGGATTCTATTTTATCACTATTGCGTTTTGCAATGTTTTAGACACCCCCACCCTTCTAATTATGATACCTTTTCGGTATCTAGAAGTTTGTCTGAGGAAGTGGCCAGGCTCCAGGAAATGTGCTCTGCTGTTTACATACACACAACCTATACACCGTAGAGTACTCCTGTTACAAAGAGGCAATTGTGATTTTTTTTTCCTATACTGATTATATCTTTCTTTGGATGTTTGTTTAAAATAAGCATTTTACTAGATTACACACAGTGCAAGTAGAATGAATTTTTCTTCTGGTCTAAGAAACCTAAAGATAACACAAATGTAAAAGTGGAGGTTAGGCTATGATGCCTAACTGGTCCTATGTATAGCTCTTGAGAGGCCATGCTTTTAGATACAGCCTACTAGGAATTAAACCCAAGAATGTGTGTTATAATTACATATGGTAGTATTTTGCTGGATACTATACAGGTGCATCTTAAAAAAAATAGAATGTCATCAAAAAAATTATTTTTTATTTAATTATTTAAATGATTTCAGTAATTCAGTTAAAAAAGTGAAACTCATATATTATATAGATTAATTACACACAGAGTGATATATATTATAAGCATTTCTTTCTTTTAATTTCAATGATTATAGCTTACAGCTAGTGAAAACCCAGAATTCAGTATCACAGAAAATCAGAATATTACATAAGACCAATGAAAAAAAGGATTTTTAACACAGAAATGTTGGCTTACTGAAAAGTATGTCCATGTACAGTATAGGATGCACTCAATACTTGGTCGGGACTTCATTTGCATGAATTACTGCATCAATGCGGCGTGACATGGAGGCGATCAGCCTCGGCACTGCTGAGGTGTTATGGAAGCCCAGGTTTCTTTGATAGCGGCCTTCAGCCACTGGACCACTGAGCAACAGTCCAGTCCTTTTTCTCCTTAGCCCAGGTAAGACACTTCTGACGTCTCTGGTTCAGGAGTGGCTTGACACAAGGAATGCGACAGTTGTAGCCCATGTCCTGGATACGTTTGTGTGTGGTGGATCTTGAAGCTCTGACACCAGCTGTAGTCCACTCCTTGTGAATCTCCCTCAAATTCTTGAATGGCCTTTGCTTCACAATTCTCTCAAGGCTGAGGTTATCCCTGTTGCTTGTGCACCTTTTTCTACCACACTTTTTCCTTTCACTCAACTTTCCATTAATATGCTTGGATACAGCACACTGTGAACATCCAGCTTCTTTAGCAATTACCTTTTGTGACTTACCCTCCATGTGGATGGTGTCAATGACTGTCTTCTGGACAACTGTCAAGTCAGCAGTCTTCCCCTTGATTGTGTAACTTACTGAACCAGACTGAGAGACCATTTAAAGGCTCAGGAAACCTTCTACAAGTGTTTTGAGTTTATTAGCTGATTAGAGTGCGACACTATGAGTCTAAAATATTGAACTTTTTCACAACATTCAAATTTTCTGAGATACTGAATTTTGGGGTTTCACTAGCTGTAAGCCATAATCATCTAAATTAAAAGAAAGAAATGCTTGAAATATATCACTAAGTTTCACTTTTTGAATTGAATTACTGAAATAAATTAATTTTTTGATGATATTCAAATTTTTTGAGATGCACCTGTATATTTATACCACCATGTAGGGTAAGCTGCAAATGTTGGAGGTTGGTGAAGTGATGGTCCAGTCTGTCCTTGTATACTCCAGTGGTCTCGCTCTGGACATGGACAAACGCTCACCTGGCACTGCCCCTATTTAGAAAATGCCTTCATTTTCAATAAATACAAGACATTCTCTGATTGGACAAGGTGGAACAGTGGAGGGGTGGATAACATCACAATCTATCCTCATTCAATCAGAAAATGTCTTGTATTCAATAGATAGAAATGTTTTTCTAATTGATGGTACCGAGAGATCCCCTGTGGTCAGTGTGCAGAAGGGAAGCCACTCGAGCAGTACCTGGAAGATCCCATCTCCCACTATACTGTATGCAGCACAGACTCAAATGGGGATTTTCAGCATCTGCGGTGGTTCTCTGGATATCAGATACAGATAATTACATGGAGCATTTGCAAAAAAAGATGGTTCTTGGCATTCCGCTTAGTGAAAGCCTGACATAATATATTACTGTGTAATAAATAATAGAGATTGTTACTATTACACATTTCTGTAGTGAACAGTAGCAAATACAAATCATTTTCTGCAGACTCCTGTTTTGGTGAGTCAGAAAACATTTCCATAGAGATTAGGAAAATGTCTGCTCACCGGTGTTGGATGTATGTGCGTTATCAGGACCCCCTCCATCACCTGACCTCCCTTCTTATGGAAAACATTAATGTTGCTGTAGTAACTCCAGCAGATGCACAATGTTTATCCAATAAATGTGACCTCTCTGTCCCAGGTCTCCACAGTGAATGAAGTTGTACAAAGTAAACATACAATACTGAACAGCTGGCAACCAGGGTTTAACACACAGTTACATGCATTTAATATTGATTGGACCCTGGGCAAACAATTTCAAACAATGTAGTGAAGTATTTACACTGACAACCAATATAATGGGGGATTTTACATCAACGACCAATAAAGGGGGATTTCTACACTGGCCACCAATGTAAGGGGGATTTACACTCTCACACCAATTTAAAAGGGGCTTCTACATGGACCATCAATGTAAGGGAGAATTCAAAACTGACCACAAATGCACGTTTGTTTTTTTTCCTGATGGGGTTTCTACGCTGGCCACTAATGTGAATGAAAGGATTGTACACCAAGCCCCAATGTAATGAGAAGATTTACACTGACCACCAATGTAACAGACATTTTACCTGCGTTCACATTTGTGTGTGTCGGGAGCGCAAGCCAAATCGCTTTCCTGACACCACAGAAACATGCTGCCCTTTAGCAGATACACAGCAGCACCATTAATTGTTGATGACACCCTCATGGATCTGCTGAGATGTGCGTATTCACATACACCAAAATTAACGGTGCTGTGGCACCATGTTATTTTGAAGAAGGGTTCAACCTCCAATTTGCTTACCTTTGCAGAACAGTTGTTAGGCTTAATGACCACAGTTGTAGGCAGGACTTTCAAGCATGCCCCTTTACCTCCCAAGTGGGCAGCATTCAGCAGAAGTGATGGTAGATATGACCTCAGGGGGCATGATATACAGCACATATGAATGCCGCCTCTATTTACATATCAAGGCGCCGGTCAGCGGCTATTTACATATTAATGCCGCCACTATTTACATATCAATGCAGGTTATTTACATGTAAACACAGGTGAGTCATCTGTACATGGCAATAGGGCAGAGCTGGGCAGCATTAATAACAGAACTTCACGCTGAGATCTCGGGACATAACACAGGAAAACTTCAAAGGGACAAGGGAATTTAAACTGGGATAGTTGGCAAGTATGAGGCAGCTGCTTTGGAACCCACAACAATGATGGGGCCCAGGGCAGCTGCCCCTTATGCCCTGCCTTAAAGATGGCCCCGGTTATATGGTTAGTAAGATTAAAAAAAGAAGACAAAATAAAAAACTCTTTCCCAGACCTTTCCCAGACAAATCTTCTTCTACCATCCCCCCTCTCAAAACAAAGCCCCTCAAATCACCACTCCTAGCACACCTCCCACCTTCCCCTCCTAGAACAGTTCTTATCCCCTCCCCCCAACCTCCTTGTGATGCCCCCCCACCTCACATGATACCACAGTTCCCAGGGCTGCCACCCCCCCTGCCCACCCCTTGTCCTGGCCCTGCATGCATGAGTCATGCTGCTCTTTCTGAATGGACCTACAGCCTCCTGGGACCTATGACATGTCCCAGGAGGTTGCGGGCGAAAGGGGACTAATTTTCCGCACAAAAAAGGGTACCTTTTTAGTGAAAAGAAACCAAACATTTACATTGATGGCAGAGGAGGGGAGGATGAGTAAAATGAGCAGAAAAATATAATATATTGCAGCTTGTCAATCCTGTGGTGGCTGCATTTGTTTTATTTTTTAGGTTTTATAAATTTATTATAGTTTAACATCAAACTGAACACAACATTCACATAATCTTATGAAAGCAAGTCCCTTAATTTTTCTTTATACAGACTATATATATACTTTTTATATGCTATTTGTAGGCTTTTTTCCCTTTGTTTTCACATGGTGATCTTTCTTCTGTGTGGCAATATGTGTTTGTATTGGTGACCGACCATTATCACCCCAAAAAAAAAATTGAGGGGAGATATAATATTTTAGAGTTGTCCAGATAACAAGAGACAAGGGAAACTTTTTCAATGGAGACATTTGTTCCAGGGACAACTGTCTAAGAGGGGAATGCTCCTCACTATGGGAGATTTCCTGTAATTTCCTGTAGTGTCTCTGGGACAGGAAGTGAAAGAAAATTTCCCAAATGGTACACAGCTTAAAAAATAACCTGGCAAGGGTTTTACCTCTTTCCTTCTCAAAACTAAAAGAAAAAAAAAAGTTCAAGGTATACATACCCTTTAACACTTAAATATTATTTGAATTATGGGTTACCCCTTGGAAATTACATGGAACTTTTATACATTTTGTGGTTTTAGCTCTTTGTGTGGGAAACCATTTATTTGCCTGCCTGCATTGGTGCTTCCACAGGTTTACTGTCGTTATGTAATTGGGGGAGGTTTACATTGTGATGTCTATATATCTCGGATGGGTTGTTGTGCCCTTCTTCTGATTGGTGGGACTTATCCGGTTATGGGGGGCCCTGAGAGTTGGCCCCTTCCTGTTAACCTCCCCTTTTTCACTCTGGGGGTCTTGGACCTGATCCTAGAACTCATCACGATGTAGGCTCTCTCATATGTTCTATAGTTCCATGTTACATATGCTTAAATTGCTTAGGCCTGGCCGGGTAGATGTGTACACTCACTCGAGCTGATATCCTGATGTTTCAGGCTTTTGGCCCGACTTTCATGTCACGCTGGTTTGGGACACGAACCCTTTTTGCCATAGCCTGGGGACCTCTTTTTTCCCCCCTGGCTGAGGTCTTTGTTTGTCTCTTCCTCTTTTTTCCCTCCTCTTATTTCAATCTTTCTTATCTCTCTTCTTTTTCTTTCCATTTGGAAAACTAGATCCCCTCCTGGATGTCACGTGATGAGCAGTCTCGGTGCCTATTCCTAGAATGAATCCATACTTTTGGTTGAGGTGAGTGGTGATTTTGATCTAAGTGTTCTTGTTACCCTAGCGCACCATGAGTACCCTTGGGCATATGAGGCCCCCCTGCCGGGTGATATCCCACAACACTCAAGGCCTGAATTCCCCTATCAAACGTCGGAAGGCGTTTCAATACTATAATTCTTGTAAGGCTGATATCCTTCTCCTACAAGAAACCCACTTTCCTAAGACTTACTGACCATCCTTTCTTCACAAACATTACTCACTCTTCTTTATGGCTAATGCCATTGATAAAACCAAAGGAGTGGCTATAATTTTCTCGAAACGCGTATCTTTCACTCTCAAACAGGAAATCAGTGACGCCGATGGTAGGTTCCTTTTGTTAAAAGGTATGGTGGTAGAGCAACTTTGTTGTTTATTACACTCCTAACGTTGGTCAGGCACCATTTGTTAGAGATGCTCGATATATTTATTGCCTTATTTAGAGGGCCAGGTTATATTTGGGGGGGGGATACTAACCTTGCCTTAGATCCGTCCTTAGATAAATCTAACCCTGCTCGTACATGCCTTAAGCGAGCTCCTGAGGCAGGTCTACATGTGGCAAAGATGTTACATTCTCTTAACCTAGTTGATGCATGGCGTGAGCACCACCCTAATAAGGAACTAAACCATTTTCTCCGCACCCCACGCAACATACTCCCGAATTAACCATATAATTGTCTTGTGCACTCTGGTCCCCAGTATCTGTAAAGCCACTATCGTAGAAACGGCATGGTCTGATCACTCTATGGTCTCTGTGTCTTTCTCCGTGCTATCGGGTCCCCCTCGCTCTCACAAGTGGAGGCTCAATGAATCCCCCCTATCGGATCCATGTTGGTGTGAGGACATACAGATCAGCTTAAAGCAGTATTTTAGTGAGAATATGATGGAGAGTATCTGCCCTGTTACTTTATGGGCAGCCCACAAGGCGGTAGTACATGGGAAACTAATCCAGCTATCATCTCAAATACATCAAACACGGAAGGCATCCCTGTCCAAGCATTGGACACTGAGCTACAATCCATGCTCAAACACCATAAGCGTTCCCCTGACGGTCCGCTGCTTCAGTGAATTGATGAGCTCAGGGTAGAGCTAAATTTAACATTGACTAGGGTGGAGAAGAGTGTCCATTGGGCCTCCACTCAATTTTACATGCATAAGGATAAGATAGGGTCCTTACTTGCCCATAAGCTTAACCCACGTGCAAGAACTTTTGCTGTTCCCAGGATACGCTGTTCTGCATATTCCCAGAATCCACATAAGGTATTGGAGGCATTCAGTAACTTTTACTCATCTCTTTATAAAAATCAGGGTGGGGAGGACCCGCAATTATGTACCCAATACCTGCAGGGTGTCTCGTTACCAAAAATTTCAGGTGGGCTTTATCCCAGGGTGTCAAGGACCAGATCAGATTTACAGAGCGGTGGACGTTATCTCACTTCTAATGACTGGTTGGTCAGGGGGCATTGGACTGGCAGAAGGCCTTCGTTTTGGTGTCCTGGAATTATTTGTTTCAAGTTTTGGAACACTGGGGATTTGGTCTATTTTTTTTGCATACCCTGGGAACACTTTACTCTCGCCCACAAGCTAGGGTAAAATTGATGGGATATCATTCTGCCCCCATCTCAATTGAAAAGGGCACAAGACAAGGATGTCCACTGTCTTCGTTGCTCTTTGCCATGGCGATTGAGATAGTGGCTATAGCCATTCGAGAAAACGCGAACATACAAGGAGTGTGGTGCGGTTCTTCTACGCACAAAAGCGCATTATTTGCGGACGACATGTTGTTGTTCATCACCCCTCCCATTATCTCCCTTCCAAATATACTTAGGACCCTACATGAGTTTGGTCAGGTGTCTGGGCTCAGAGTGAACAAGACAAAATCCTCCGCCATGAACATCAACATCCCTGAATCAACGTTTTCTCATTTAGAGGACTCCTTCCCATTTCAATGGATGGATACAGCTCTCCCATATTTGGGAATTAACCTCCCTCCCACATACTCGGCATTATACGTGGTAAATTATCCGGCTTGCTTTTGGCGTTTAGAACTTCTACTTTCTAGCTGGGCCCTATATGGTCTTTCTTGGCTTGGTAGGATACACGCAGTCAAAATGACTCTTTTACCCAAACGTCTTTATTTATTTAGATCCTTACTGGAGTCGGCCTCTAGGGCGGATTTACTCTGTTTTCAGTCCAAAGTTTTAAAGTTCATTTGAGGCACGAAGGGCCATAGATTAGCTCAGTTAACTTTGTTTGCTCCTAGGGCCAAAGGAGGTCTTGGTGTACCCGGCTTTTATGCGTATTATAAGGCAGGCCAACTGATGCAACTGTGGGTTGTGTACTCTCGCCATGAGAGACCGGAATGGGTTCAGATGGAATGTCAGCCCGTCTCCTCCTTCACAATTTATGGTATCATTTGCGACCTAATTCATCACTAATTTCTGCATTCACCCCATTGGCACACATATTCCATAATCCTGCCCCCCCCCCCCAGTATGGACATAGGGGCATTTAAGTGGTGGACAAACAAGGGCTTGTATCGTATAGGCCACTTCTTCACCCATAGAGGCCCCTTCACCCTTCCTCATTGCTCCTCTGTCCTACAAATGCCCGCCTCAGAAAAATTCAGTTTTCTCCAAATTTCTCACTTCCTACGCTCAATTTAGCTGACAAGAGAACTCCCTTCATTGGCTACATACGAACAACAGTGCACTAGGGATCAGGGCACTAGAGGGGGCATCTCTACGATGTATAAGTCGCTGCTCACCCCACCTCAGAAACAGCCGTACATGCTGCCCTGGGAGAGGGACCTCAATTGTGATGAGGACCTGGAAGCCTGGTCGGCCAGGCTTCAGGTCGCCTATAAGGGAATAATCAATGTATCTCAGGTTGAGGCCGGACTTAAGGTACTCACCAGATGGTACTTGGTTCCAACTCGCCTAGCCAGGATGTATGCTACGGCAACTTCAGGGGCTGTTCATTGCAGGGTTCGATGTTGCATATATCGTGGGAATGCCCTAAAATTAAGGCATTCTGGAACAGGGTGTTCTCGATGCTTCGCAAGGTGACAGGGCTCTCTATTGATCAGCAACCAAGCTTGGCCTTGCTCAATGTTGTGCCTAATGAGTGGCTGGGTCCGTTGAACTGTCTGATTTACTTTATACTGCTGGCAGCTCAGGTCACTATTGCGGGAGCATGGAAGACACCCCTAGTATCTTACAGTCGCTTTAAACACAAAATATCATGGATTATGATACATGAAAAAATTGCTAGTATTGTCAATGACCGAAGTGCTTTGTTTGAACAAACGTGGGAGCCCTGGGCATCATACATTCATGTACCTTTTTGGTGACCATAGGTATAGCGCAGACACTGAGCTCCTCTTCCCTTTTCTACGTCTTTGTCCTAGTGCTCCTCTTGTCCCAAAGATCATAACATAAACAACCCCTTCTTTCGCTCTCTCCTCTACCTTTGTCTTCTTTTGTCTCTATCCTTTTCTCATTTCCCTCTTTTTTCACAACGCCGAGAAATTCTCTCTCAAGAGTCAGTTATGAGACTTTCGGTTATATTATAGTGGGTGATAGGTAGCGTTAACAGTGATTTTACCTTCTTAGTTCTGTTCTTCGCTACACTTGTTAGATTCTTTAAAATGTTAGTGAGTTGTGTCACAATGACCAGATATCACCTCTTTGTTAATTGCATTTTCACTGGTTTAGGAACTTGCCTAACTGAACCATTGTCCCAAAGCCCTCAACAATGAAAACCTGGACCGAATTTATAATGTTAAACAATTTAACCTGAGGCTGGGTGTTGTTATCCTGCCCCCATCACAGTTTGCTCCCATATGGGGTGGCGGGGAGAGTGGGGTGACACCCTTTGCTTAAGGCCTAGCATTTCATAGTGTGGACTTGGTTCTTTCCTGATTATTATATAGTTGTTAAATGAGAATTTATCTATGTCATTTTATCGAAAATGTCCAAATATATGACAGACGTCGTTTTTTTTTTTATTATCTTCTGTTTGTTCATCACGATAAAAGTCAAGAAAAATATTGAAAACAAAAAATATTATTCAAATTGAAAGATTGATAAACTATATAAATCTAAATACAGTTTGTGTACATTTTGTCTTTTTGTATCTCTGTAATAAATCGGTCCACTTTTAAATATCCCCGGAGAGTTTTTGTTATTCTTTAGTACACTAGAGTACACTGAATTAATTAAAGCTCCTTTCAATTTTCTGTATGCCTTCTTATTAGAGCATCTAATTTCCCTCACATATATTTCCCTTGTGAACTAAGGTAATGGAACTATCCCCCATTGGCTGAATGTTTACAGCCAAATAATGTTTATATATGCGCATTTATTTCCAGGTTCTACTGGGAATGGTAATGAGAGTACAGGAGTAATATGACATCAGCAAGACAAACCTGTACAGTTTCACTTTGTTCAAAACTGGGTTGCTTATGGATTATTTTAAATGCTTACAGCGGTCCTGAACTAAATAATTGATCTGGTTGATAATCTAGAGAGGGATGGGCTAAAAAGAATTGAGGAAGGGGGGTACAAGAAATCAGCTTTAAGAGCAGATCTGATAGTTTCATGGTACAGACACCAGGGTACTTAGGCAGAACTAAAGCTGGCTAAACATTATACACTTTTCTTGTACAATTTCCTTTAGATTTACCAAAACCTTAAAATATGAGATCAAACCTAAGCACTTTAATTTTGTATGCAATCAGGCAGGCCCTTGCATTACATAGTAGAAGGTAAATCTAAAGGAAATTAAACAAGAAAATTGTATAATGTATGTCCAGCTGAAGAGTTGTGTGTCTACAAATGGAATCAGACTACTCTGAATTACAGGGTGGAAAATGTCTTCACTATAAAGTACTTTGTAGCATTGGTAACACTGACGGATCCAAGGACTAAATGGACAGAAAGAGAAAATGTCTTTACTGGTGGCAGGGGCTGTTTTGGCTATATAAATATATATTTTCTTTTTGACAAGAGTTCCTCCTAAATTGTTTATGCCAACCTTTAAACTTTCACACAATGGGTTCCTGATTTCTGTTTGTATAATGGATTGTAAAAAATCCCTTGGAATATACAGACCCGGCCTTTTTGTTTCCTTTTATATCACAACACATTGTTCCCTTTACGGTCTGAAAATAGTTATTCCAGTTACTTTTGGCATTTGGTGTGGACTTTTTAGTGTGGACCATCCGGTGTGGACATTTAAGTATTGGCTCTTCGGTGTGGACATTGTAGCTGGGTCTCTCCGGTGAAGACATTTCACAATGGGCCCTTCACTATAGACATTTAAGGGTAAACCCTTCAGTGTGAACAATCCAGTGTGGGCCTTTCAGTGTGAATATTTCAGTGTAGACCCTTCAGTGTGGTTATTACGGGGTGAACCCTTAGATCCCTTTCACACTGAAGGCGCTTTTCAAGCATTTTAGTGCTAAAAATAACGCCTGTAAAGCACCTCTCAAGCATCCCCAGTGTGAAAGCCTGATTGCTTTCACACTGGGATGGTATGCTTGCAAGACCAAAAAAAAAAGTCCTGCAAACAGCGTCTTTGGGGCGGTGCGGGAGTGGTGTATACACCGCTTCTAAACCGCCCATGTTATTTAAATCAATGGGCAGCGCTGCCAAAGCACTTTAAGCCTTTTTCGGCCGCTAGGGGGGGTTAAAAGTGCCCCGCTAGCGGACAAAAAGCGCTGCTGAAACGACGTTAAAGCGCCGCTAAAACTAGCGTCACTTTACCGCTAACGCAGCCGCCCTACAGTGAGAAAGGGGTCTTAAGTGTGGACATTTCTGTGTGGGGCCTTCTGTGTGGTCATTTCAGTGTTGGACCTTCAGTGTAGACATTTAAGAGTGAACCCTTCAGTGTGAAAATTTCCCTATGGGCCCTGAACTGTGGTAATTTCAGTGTGGGCCCTTCAGTGTGGACATGACAGGCTAAAATCTTCTGTGTGGACAATTCAATGTGGGTCTTTCAGTATTGGCTCTTTGGTGTGGACATTTCAGCTTGGTCCCTCTGGTGATGACATTTCACAACGTGCCCTTCGCTATGGACATTTCAGGGTGAACCCTTCAACATGGACATTTCCATGTGGGCCCTTTAGTGTGGACATTTATGGGTAAACTTTTCAGTGTGGTTATTTCAGGGTGAGCCCTTTAGTGTGGTCATTTCAATACAGGACCTTCAAGTGAAGACATTTCAGGGTAAAACCTTCAGTGTGGACATTTCCATACGGGCCCTTAATTGTGGTCCCATCAGTATGGACATTTCAGCATAGGTCCGTCCATGTGGACATTTTAGCATGAGCCTTTTAGTGTAGGCATTTCACCATGAGCCCTTCCATGTGGGAATTTCAGCACAGTCCCTTCAGGTTGGCTCTCAGTGTGGTAATTTTTGTATAGCCATTCAGTGTGGAAATTTCATTATTGGACCTACAGTGTGGATATTTCAGCATTGGCCCTAAAGTGTGGACATTTCAGAGTGGCCCTTCAGTGTGAAAATGTCAGTATGAGCCCTTCAGTCCGGTTATTTTAGCATTAGTCATTCAGTATGGAAAAGTCAGCATAGGTCTTTTAGTCTGTGCATTTCAGAGCGGGTCCTTACAGTGGATCTTTAGGCTGAACATTTCAGGGTGGCCTTCCAGTGTTGAAATTTCAGCATGGGTCCTTCAGAGTGGACATTTGATCGTGGGCCCTTAAGTGTCAATGATTCAACATGGGCTCTCCAGTGTAACCTATCAGAATGGGTTTTTCAGGGCTAATAATTTGGCACATTGTACAATAGTGCCAAAATTTTATTGTTCATATATTCCAGGTTTGGATGGATTTGCCACATAAAACTTTTACAATATTATTGCTAATATTATTGGCACCTAAAATGATCACCCATACAATAACGAACTGCATAATATTATGAGCGCTGGTTACAGTATGAGGTTGACTTTAGGTTAACATTTTGCTTGAGTTAAGAATGAGGTTGAAGATTAGGAGTTGGGCATATATAGTGGCCTATTCACAATGGTGTATTACTGACCAGAATGTGTTGAAGTTTTGTGATCATGTAACCCTTGGAAGGCATTTTAGCTCTGGGAATATTTTTTTATGATGGGGAATAGCAACCTTACATATTCAGAGTGAAAAGGATATGTATTGTGATTCCATAAGGAATAGTATACTTGTGTTTGCATATTCCATGGGATTTTACCATGTATTGGTAAAACTGACAAAATCCAAGAAATCCATTATCCCTAAAATAATTTCTTGCAAACTTGAGCAAGTATAATGCAAATGTAATGTAAAAAGGGGTTAAATGTGCAGGGCTAAGCATTAGAAGCTAAATTTCATAAAATTCCATGAAGGGAAAAGTTCACAGGAGGTATCCAGAAAGGGCTTCTGAGGATAAAGTGCAGCTACATAGCACATAAGTTAGGAAACCCTCACTGGCACCCAATCACACTGCCTCTTACCCTCCTCTCCAGACCCTCATTACAAAGATCAGAATTGCAATAGGCAGCAGTCAAGTTAAATCGTCAGTCTCTGTATAACTTTCCAGGTAATACAATCGTATCCTCCAGAGCTTGATCGATCACGTAGAGGGACAAAAAGAGACACTCCTCATGGTGCAGAGATCTCAATCCAATTTAATGTATAATAAAGGCTGCTTTCACACTGGGGCGTCACCGGTAAAGTGCCGCTATTTTTAGCAGTGTTTTACCGTCGTTTTACTTCCCTGTCATGCCGACTTCTTAAAAGCCCCCACATTTATTGAACACTTCTAATTCCTAGAATTCATAGGGATGTGGAATATTTATTTACTACAGGTATTTATATAGTGCTGACAATTTATACAGTGCTGTACTAAAAAAAGTATATGGTTTTGTAGTCATAGTTTATGGGAAGTGTACCAAAAGGTAAAATTTGTGTGATCAGTCTGTTTCCAAGAGTCAGGTAGTTTCCTGCTTAAGGGTCTTGGAGTTCAAAACATACATACCAACTGGGCATTCAGTCAGTCCATTCTTGGCCTGTGATTAAAAAAAAAGACTGCATTTTGGCTTATTCTACCTAAACCCTTATGCCTTATATACACGATCGGACTTTCCGACAACAAAACCGTGGAATTTTGTCCGAAGGGCGTTGGCCCGAACTTGTCTTGCATACACACGGTCACACAATTGTTGGCCAACAATTACGAACGTAGTGACGTACTAGACGTACTACATGGTTTTTCATTTTGCACTTTTCAGTTCGCGCTTTTCAGTTAGTTTCTGAGCGGCTGTTCATCAACCAGACATGTTGCGGAATCGGAGGAGATAACGTGTTATTTATTATTGGCCTTGGAGTTATTGCTTTGAGATTATTTTTTTGGTTGAATAATGATTTGATTTGGTATATTTTTGGATGCATAGAATACACTTTTTGCTTAAGTTCTATTGGCAGATAGCATGTCTAATTTTATTTGTTTTATTTTTTTAATGCACAAAAAAAAATTGTGGAGAATAATACTTGGTTATGTGTTTTACTTCAAATGACAATTTGGGAGTAGGCAGTTACATTTTAAAAAATACAATGTAAAAATTAAAAAAGGGACACCAACATAGTTGTATCGTTGATCTTAAAAACTACGGGATAATGGTGTTGTGTTAACTTGCCCCCCCAAAAAAAGCATAATAATATTATTCTTGATATCACTAGACAAAAAGCCTTTTGAAAATTTGTTTGCAATAACTCCATCAGTATCACCAGCAAAGCAGTTTCATTATTATCCAATTAAAGAAGAGAATGTGCGCTGCATTTCGAGATTTCATAATTTGCCACGTCACGAATGTTATTTCTCCATTACGAATGCTAGTTTACAAGACTGACCGCTTCTGGCTCGTCCTTGCTTCCGAGCATGCGTGTTTGTACTTTGGACTGACTTGTGTATACACGATCGGAAAATCCGACAACACACATTTGTCCGCAGAAAATTTGAAAACCCGCTAGCCAACATTTGTTGGCGGAATGTCCGACAACAATTGTCCAATGGAGCATACACACTGTCGGATTTACCGACAAAAGCCTGTCATCGGACATTTCCCATCAGAAAGTCTGATCGTGTGTACGGGGCTTTAGGCCTCATGCACATAGGACATTATTTCCCTTCCCTGGACTCCTATGCTTCAGGGGAGGAAAACACAGCTTAAAAAGTGTGACTGAAGTGGGTTCATTCATTCCATTGGCCACTAGAATTCCATTGGTAACTTCTTTGGGTTCATTGGTTCTTCTTTGGGTGTTTATGCCACTGCCTAGTGCCATAAGTGGCTTAAGGATGAGTCCATTGGTGGGATCCACATGGATCCTGAGGGTTTTTCATGTTTTTTAGAGATTGGCTTTAACCTCCCTGGCGGTATTCCCGAGTGTGGCTCGGGGTTTAAATTCAGTACCATTAGCGGTTACAGTACTGTATGAAATGATTTCACATCCCTTTTGTCCCCAGTGCTTTGTCCCATGCCCTGCATGCAGTTTTACATGATATACACTGTTCTTTCTGCCTGGAAACTGGAGATTGTCCATAGCAACCAAAAAGTGTCCCTTTACGTCAAAAGTGGCTTTAGACCAGCTAGAAAACAGCGATAGTAAATTAGAACACTTGCAGAATTGAGCGATAGTGAATTGTGGGGAAATTTATTTTAGTACTATTTTTTTTTTTAATTATTTATTTTTATTTATTATATTATAATTTATGTTTTTGTGTTTCAAACTTTATCATACCCGGGATATCTACTAGACTCTGGTTTGGACAGATTTAAGTGTGTTATTGTTAAGATTTACAGACCTACAATATAAAACGCCAAATTTCCATGCAAAATAATTGTACCGCTTTCAGCACCTAAAATCCGAAATAATCATACCGCCAGGGAGGTTAAGTGAACCATGTGGGGGGGAAAGGTTCCCTTTACCAAGTTTTATGTTATTTGCCTAGCTTTTATGCTAACCCTCTGGGTTCAATGCACATGAAGTCAGTGACCGGGAACAAGTACACAGATCAGGAAAATTAGAAGTCATTCTGCACACTTGTTCTGGATCACTGACCTGAAGTACTGAAACAAGTGAGTACCAGGACTCCCCGGCCGGGAAGTCCACAAGGGAGAAGCTCTGGAGACAGTGAATTGCATTACCATCAGAAGTGGATTTGTGTCAGTTTGCTGGAGATCGAGGTGGTCTTTGGGCTACTGGCTTTATCCCTGTTGGAGACTCCCACATTAAGTGTCACTGCTCCCCTGGATTGAGAGTTCCATTCGATGTTCATCTAGCGAGTTTGACCTCTATAATATGTGGGTCCACTCCTTCTGGTAAGGAGAATTGCTTGATCACTGTGGTGGTGTATAGTCCAATTTGTCACACTGAGACTGGTGCTGGGATACTCTCTCCTCCGGCTTCCCTTTTCAAGGACTTTGCTTTATTCTGATTTACTGATTTAAATCTAGCACTGCATGTTTTATATATTTATTGTTTATTTGTAATCAACAAATGTGATGCTAGCTGCTGCTCTATGTATTTTATATAGATTTTAGCACGGATAGTTTCTGTGTTTTTTAAGGTCCATCCAAGTACTAGGTGAGGCTTCCCTGTGGGAGACCCTTGATGTCAAACTTGCTTGTTTTAATATTGGGGCAGATGAGGGTCTAGCTAATAAGTGGGCATTGCATTTTGTTGCAGCCTTTAAAACATTGTAGTGCCACTCCAAGCTCGAGGCGTGATGTGTTTCCCTGCTGGAACTCAGGAAAAGGAGGCCTGGCTTCAGGTTTTATTCATCCAGAAATGCCAGTGTAAAAAAGATGCCGCTCACCCAGCCCAATGCATGTAAATGTATGTGATGGCCTCCACTGGCTACGCCTATTGCTGCGTTTCACCCCTGACCGGGGGCTATGACTATACCCGGTGGCCGGGGTGAAATGCGTCAGTTGATGTGGCCAGTGGAACAGCGTCGGCTGAGGCCATCACATACATTCACATGAATCAAACTGGGTAAGTGGCGTTCTACACTTTTTACATATTAATTTAGTTGCTAGGTCTGCTTTAACCTTTGGACCCAAATCCCCCTCCCCCCCTTTGTGAAAAGAAAGCATTATATGTGCAGGAGCATTTTCTTGTGAGATTGAGGAGCCCTAATTATTTGATATCTCATTAAAAGGTCCATGATACAAGACCATGCCTAAGTGCTGCTGGTGAAAGCTAGGGAGTAAGGCAAGCATATTTTTTTTATTTCTTCTTACATATAACACTATTTTATTACATGGGAGAGCTGGGGTCCAAAAGTTAAGACCTTTCATTTTAATGTTTGGTCTCATCTGAACCATTTTTTGCTGCATATTCATTCACTTCCTCCTGTGCTGAGAGCTTTTGCTTCAGTTGCAAGCAGTCCCACAAAAAAAATGATGCAACTTCCATTGCCAAAAGAGATCACTCCCTGTATCAAAATAAAGAACGTCCCTGCTTCCACCTTCTTTTTTTTGGACTATTACAATAGTTGTGAACTGAACCCTGTTTCAGCCTAGTAGAACTGTAAGGGTTTCTGAATTTCATCCCGTTAGAATGAAACTATAAACATATTTTTTTATAAACTGTATTATTCTGAGTATTTTTGGCAAGTCTAGTCACAAGTATGGTCAACAGATGTGTCAGATTTAGTTGAAAAGCCACAATTCACATGACTCCCGAGTACTTTTCTAATTTTCCCACTCAAATCAGTCAGCATTTCAGCTTTGTTCATAGTTGTGTAATTAGTAATTACAGTATAATATGACAAAGGTCGGGCTCATAAAGGGAATGGAGCTATAGGCACACAGTGGTCAAGCTTCATTTAAAGGATGTCCAAGAATATAGTTGTCAGAGGTTACCGCAGAATCATTGCACCTCCATAAGGAACTTAGGGATTCATATACTAAAGGCAAATAGACTGTGCACTTTGCAAAGTGCCGTTGCATTCTGCAAGAGCAGTTGCTCTAGAGCTTAGTAAATGAGCAGAAGCTCTGCTGACTTTCATCATCCAAACATGTGCAAGCAAATATGCTGTTTTTTAATTTTATTTGCATGTGATTGGGTATTCTTTGCACAGTGAACCCATAGCTCCCAACTGTCCCTGATTTCGAGGGACTGTCCCTGATTTAGGGCAATGTCCCTCTGTCCCTCATTCCTCCTCATGTGTACCTCATTTTGGTCTGATCTATATAGATGTATATAAAAAGCACTTTTTATCTATCAAAGAGTGTTTTCCAGCGCTAAACCTTTCATTTGTTTTCTAAATTTCTGCATTTGTAAATCCTAAAAGCCAATATAAAGGAATAGTAGTGGTAAAAAAGCACTTGTGGGTTGAACCAATCTTTTCTTTTTTGTACAATTCTCCTTTAAGGGGGAGTGACAAGAGGTGTGTCCTATGCCTGCATACTTTTGCAGACAGATGTCCCTCATTCCCATCTCTAAAAGTTGGGAGGTATGTGAACCTTTACCTCATTTACTAAGCTCTATAGCAACTGCTCTTGCAGAGTGCACAGTATATTTGCCTTTAGTAAATCAACCCCAAAGTCTATGCAGTGGAGGTGATTTACTAAAACTGCAAAGTGCAAAATCTGTGCATGGTAGCCAATAAGCTTCTAAATTCAGCTTGTTCCCTTAAGTTCAACAAAATAACCTGGAAGCGGATTGGTTTCTATGCAGAGCTGCACCAGATTTTGCACTCTCCAGTTTTAGTGTATCGACCCCAGTGCACCATCTCAAGCTGGCTACACATTATATAATTTCCGTGTACAATTTTTCTTTAGATTTACAAAAACCATAGGCTACGCCAGGGGGTGGCTATCGAGGCTGGAGCCCCGAATCTGTAGTCCATAGCCCGAGTCTCTTGCGTCCCTGCCGAACCAGCGGGTCGCGGCTGTGGCGGGCAGCATTAGAGGTGGAGGAGAGAGACGAGCAGGCGGACGAGCAGAGACGACCCCATCTCTCTTCGCCCGCACGTCACCACTCTTCCACCCTCACAGCCGAGCCACTTCAGTGTGGGAGCGATGTGCGGCGGAGAGCAGAGAGATGACATCATCTCTCACTGCCGGCTACACACACGCTCTTCCACCCTCACAGCGTGGGCCTCTTAAATGTCGGAGGTGCGGCGGGGAGCAGAGAGATTACATCATCTCTCACTGCCCGCCCTGCATCTCCGCTTTCCTGCCCTCACTAAATGGACCATTGCTGCCAGCCTGCCACCAGTGCAGCGACAATTGGTCACATTGGCCTCTGTTAAATGTAGGAGCCGGACAGTCTGCTATTGCTACTGGGGTCTCCTGCTATTGTCTGAATGTGTTCTGTGTTTATACCGATGATAATGTGTATTGTACCTTCTGAGCTTGAAGTCGGCAAGTCTGACCTGGAATGAAACCTCGGAGTCATCCAGGTGGCTAATTAACATAATGTTTATAGTATATGTCAGTTGTTGTAATTATGTTTCTGGTTTCAGTATGTATTGTAAGGGTAATATGATCAGGAGGGGATGTCCTCCTTTGGGATATAAAAGTATGTGTCTGAGTTTCAAATAAAGTGTTCCAGTTTTGTAACTGAGCTAGTCTCGCCTGGTTCTTGGTTGCAATATGTGGCTGTAATATCTGACATCTATGCTCAGATTGGAGGAAGCAGTATATGACGGAAACACTCAAGCTGAGTATGGGAAGCGGTTCCGTTACAAGAACCTTTTTCCCTCAGCCAGAACACTGAAGATGAGTCATGGATGGGTCTTCCAGTATGACAATGACCCAAAACATACCACCAAGGCAACAAAGGAGTGGCTCAAGAAGAAGCACATTAAGGTCATGAAGTGGCCTAGCCAATCTCCAGACCTTAATCCTATAGAAAATTGATGGAGGAAGCTGAAACTTCGAGTTGCCAAGAGACAGCCAAGTAACCTTAAGGATTTATAGAAGATCTGTAAAGAATAGTGGACCAAAATCCCTCCTGAGATGTGTGCAAACATTGTAACCAACTACAAGAAGCATCTTACCTCTGTGCTTTCCATCAAGGGTTTCTCCACCAAGTATTAAGTCATGTTTTGCTTGGGGATCAAATACCTATTTTACTCACTAAACTGCAACTCCATTTATAACATTTGTATCATGTGTTTTGCACCTATGATAAATCCTTCATTTCTTTGTAAGTGGGCAAACTTACAAAATCTGCAGGGGATCAAATGATTATTTTCCCCGCTGTATAGGACATTTTGCAGCTCTTTGCATAATTCTTTGACCCCAAAGGAACTTATAATGTCCCTATCTTATAATGTCACACAGACACACACATGCAAAGGTTGGTCTGAGTGGAAGACAATGCACTTTACACCTGCTTACCTGATATCAGCACTCCCCAGTTCAAGTCCGCAGTTCCAGTTTCCTGGCACCTGCACCCTTCTAATGCCCCAGCAGTGCCTGTCGCAAACTTCAGGGGTACTTGGACGGGGATTGTGCAAAAGGCCACCTTCATCATCTCGGGCTCCTCAAACAGGTACGTGACATATGTACATTTGCTTTGTACAAATTGGGAAAAAATTGTGTTCTTAGGCTATTTCTTCTTCTGGACAAATGTTCTTTTATTATGGGCAGTAGTAAATACTGCATTATGACCATTAGATGGAGAGATAGAAGACAGACACAATGTAACCAATGGTTACATTTAGACCCAAAAACCCAAAGAGCTGCTCAAAGCTTCATCAAGATTACCCAGTGATGCCTCCCAGGGGCCCGACAACTGCAAAGAAAAGGAAATAGAAGTACACACTGGAGAGCCGCTCAGTCCTGAGTATGTCACAAAAGGTTTCACCTTCGCCTCCTCCCAAGCCATGTTCCGCTAACGCATTTCACCCTCTCATGGGCTCAATCATAGAGGTCATCTTTGCAATTGCAATTTCTTTCCAATGGTTACATTGATTTGCTAATTCCCTGCCATTCTCCAGAATTGTTACACCGTATCTCTTGTTACAAAGATGTATTATTTCCTGTGCTCTTCAGCTCCATCTAGAAACCATAACGTATGTGGTATTTTACTTCTGCCCATAATAAAAGAACATTTGTTCAGAAGACAAAATAGCCTAATAACATTTGTTTTTCCTCATGCATTTTTTTTTTTAATAAATAAATGGACCTCCTAAAGGCTGTGGCTTGTGAAAAGAAACCTCCACCAACAAGGGGCTATATATTCTATGTGCTTAGAGTCTTTAGTGGGAATGGAGACCATGATCCCAGCACTGCAAAGAAAGATTAATAAGTCTGTGCCAAATAACAAACATCTAATACCCACAAATTATTGAAGTTGCTTGGATGGTGCGCCTTCAGAGCATAGGTGTTTTATGTTTTGTATCAGTTATTACTTGCTAAACCTTCTCTGATCAGAACAATTTTCTATAAGAGGCAAAAGTACCCCATTAATTAATTCAATTACCCTTCTATAATACTCTTAAATTTTTAACCTGCATTTAACATAAAATGTTAGTTCACCTTTACAGAAAAATTGAAAAGGTGAACTAACACCATACACCCCCACCCCACCCCACACCTCCGGGTCTGAGGCATGCATGCACGCCGCGGGCGACCCGTTCCAGCTGTGCTTATACACAGCGGGAGCTGATCTGACTCTATGGGGTTGATTTACTAAAAGGAAATCCACTCTGCTCTGCTCTACAAGTGCACTTGTAAGTGCAGTCACTGTAGATCGCTGTAGATCTGAGGGGAAGCTCTAAAATTAGGGGAAGCTCTGTTGATTTTATCATCCAAACATGTGCAAGCAAAAATGCTGGTTTTTTTTCCTTGCATGTCCCCCTCAGATCTACAGCGACTGCACTTGAAAGTGCACTTGTAGTGCAAAGTGGATTTGCCTTTCGTAAATAACCCCCATGTCTGTCGGGACCCGCCGATCATTATCATCAACAATCAAATAAACAAGGCAGATCACTGTTCTGTCAGTAGGGAAGGCGTTTATCCTGGGACATCCATGAACATGGATCAATGCCTTCCTCTAGTACAAGCACCTCCCACATAATAAGAAAACACCAGTTAGGCACACAGTTAACCCCCTGATGTTAGCCTCTTCCCAGCCAGTGTCATTAGTACAGTGATAGTGCATTTTTTGCACTGATCACTGTATTAGTGTGACGGGTCCCCAAAAAGTGTCAAAAGTGTCAGTTAGTGTCCGATTTGTCCACCCCAAAATCGCAGTCCTGCCGTAAGTCGCTGATCGCTGTTATTACCAGTAAAAATAAATAAATAAAAATTCCATAAAAATATCCCATGGTTTGTTGACGTCTATATCTTTTGCGCAAACCAATCAATATGCGCTTTTTGGGATTTTTTTTTTTTTTTTACCAAAAATATGTAACATAATACATATTGGCTTAAATTTATGTTGAAATTAAATTTGTTTGCATTTTTTTTAATTGAATATGTCTTATAGCAGAAACTAAAACATTTTGTTTTTTTTTGTTTTTTTCAAAACTGTTGTTCTTTTTTTTGTTTATAGTGCAAAAAATAAAAAATGCAGAGGTGATCAAATACCACCAAAAGAAAGCTCTATTTGTTGGAAAAAAGGACATAAATTGTATTTGGATACAGCGTTGCACGACTGCACAAGTGTCAATTAAAGTTGCGCAGTGCCGTATCGCAAAAAATGGCCTGGTCTTGAGGGGGGGGGGTAAATCTTCCAGGGGTCAAGTGTTTAAAGAATAAAATGAATCTGTATTCACTTTAAATTCCCAATTGTAATGCAATGAACTATTTGAAAAAAAAAAAATGTTTCCTTATATATGATTGGATGATTGCGATGAGCACAGTCTGGCATTATTTGCATTGCAAAGTGAATACTTTCTACTCATTGGGTAAATCTATCCTATGAATACCATAGGAACTAGAAACAGCCAAGATACTAGTATTCTTCTAAGGTCAGCAATGGAAGCCCTGGCATTTCTCTCACCCAGGTCTACTTTAATATCTATTATTGCATATTCTGCTCCTCCGGCAGTCAGAAGGTTAAATTTCCTTCAGCATTGATTTGACATTAAGCAGAGCGAAGGCATTATCACTAATTAAAGATAATTTAATGCGGGCTTTTAGCTGAACATCTGGCTGTACAGTAACTGGAGATTTTTATACGGTGTTCATGTGACTAAGCAGCGGTGACATCAGCAGTGCACTTTATAGTAAATTTGTAAGTCATCGCTGGGCTCAGAGCATGTGATTGTTTGTAAACTGAATCTGAAGCACCTGAGTGGAAAAGGATAAGTCCCTCGAGATGAGCCGTCAGCCCAGCCGGCCAATGGGAGCTCTCCGGATTGTGATGTCACAGAGCCAGAGGATGGTGTGACTGCTGAGAGCTCATCTCTCGCTCTACCCCATGCAAGATTAATGCTTTGTTTTGAACATCGCATCCACAAAATGGGTTATGGGTTCAAATGGAAATCAGTCGATAGTGACCAATACCGTTTATTATGCTGACGGCTGATGAGAAGTGTCGTGTTTTACCACCATGTATGCTGGGTGTGTGTCATCCTAGAGGGAGATGCAGCGAGTAGCAGGAAATAGAAGGCATTTCAGGGAAGTGGGAAGACCGATACTGCTGTGTCTGATCATTTCCGTGCAAGATATAATAAATGCTGGAACAGGCCACTGCCAAGAAACCAGACTTATACAAACTTTATTCCTTGCCTGCATTCTTGGAATTTTTGGTAATGTATTAGCTTAAAGCTGAACTCCGGTTTAAGCAAATATTGTCTAAATAGAATAGAACAAAACACAAATTGGGGGAGATTTGCTAAAACGGGTGCACACAGAATCTGGTCTTATCTCTATTCCGTTACTACTGTTTGTGTAAGAGTTGTACACTCTACTCTTTTTACATAAAATTCTAATAAAAATATTGAAATAGAATCTTGATCTTTAGACCTCATGGACAAACACTGGGAACAAATATTTGAAAACATCCTCAAGGGTTCAATAAATGTGTCAACCCAGGAAAATGGATATAAGGTTCTCACGCGATGGTACAGAGTTCCAACCTCCATTCACAAAGTCGCACCATCGGTATCCAGCATCTGTTGGAGATGTATCTCTTGAGCCAGGTTCTCTCATCCACATTTGGTGGTCATGCCCCATCATTCAAAAATTTTGGAGTGAAGTTCATAACATAATCGCAAGGGTCTCTACCCTCACATTAGAATTCTCCCCCCTCCCAATTCCTGTTACATCATACCTAAACACCCAGACGCTCCTACTTCAAATCCCTGCACAGTGCTAAACACTGCTAAACTATAGAGTTGATTTACTAAAGGCAAATCCACTTTGCACTACAAGTGCACTACAAGTGCACTTGGAAGTGCAGTCACTTTAGATCCTAGAGGGTAGATCTGAAATGAGGGGAAGCTCTGCTGATTTTATCATTTAATCATGTACAAGCAAAAATGCCGTTTTTTATTTTCCTTGCATGTCCCCCTCAGATCTACAGTGACTGCACTTCCAAGTGCACTTGTAGTGCACTAGTAGTGCAAAGTGGAGTTGCCTTTAGTAAATAACCCCCCCTTCGTCCCAGTTTTATGGGGTAAAACCCAAGCTCCCTCAATCAAAGATTGGTAAAACCCATGCTCCCTCAATCAAAGATTGGTTTCAGAGAATTGACAAAATCTCCACAATAGAGAGGAGCTTATAGCCATCTCCCATGACAACATCTCCAAACACACTACCTACTGGTCTTGCTGGTCTCATTTTAGAACCACCACTGAATACTGAATACACTTAAACCATGGACTCCAAACCCAAATGAATAGGAACGATACCCAGGACATTCTTTCTCTCTTTATCGATGACCCCACACCGACCTAACCTATATAAAGATCCAGGAATAATTGAGATCAGTTTGGTTCTAAAACAGGGTCAAGTAGGTGGCACTCGCATCCCCCACCCCCCCTGTTTCGGCCTCCTTCACTTTTATCCCCTACCGCTCTCGCACCCAGACTCTTCTCCATTCTCTACTCCTCCTTTCAGCCCATCCACATTCCTCTTCCCTCTCACCACCCCATGTAATACGCCCCATTATTTCCCCAAACTAACTAATGTAGCTATCCAAGGTTGCCAGCAGGTCTGTCAACTTTGGAAACCCCATTAGATGTATGTAATTACCACCTCGTGTCATGCGTCACCCCAAAGACTACCCTCACACATTATCACACGGAGAATTGCCTAACCAACCTTTCTTGTTTCAAGAAACCAGCTCAATCTACAACATAGTCAACTCCAACATGAGCTTGACATATCTAAAATAAGCCCCTTCCGGCCTCTGAGAGACAACGTTCATACTCACCATATAACCTTTGCTATTCCTATGTATATCTTTCAGCACATTACAATGGTATTATACTACTTTTTGCCACGTTATATGAGTTAAACGTGAAAGCACTGTTACAGTTACGGTATACATGTAGTTCTTTAGGCCATTGGGCCCTTGTCACTTCTGGTTTCTATGTTCTTCCTTCTCTGTATTATTACTTTGAATATCCTTAATAAAACAATATGGAAACAAAATAGAAGCTGGTGCAGCTGTGCATAGTAACCAATCAGCTTTTAAGTTTTATTGTCAAAGCTTAACTGAACAAGCTAAAGTTAGAAACTGATTGGTTGCTATGCACAACTGCACCAGATTCTGTGTGCACCAGTTTTAGTAAATTTCCCCCAAAGTGCCCAGCGCAAAAACTGACCTCCAGAAAAAAATATAAAATAGTGTCCTGCTCAAATCAGTCAACATTCATTGACAGCTGTCAAAATGCAGCTTCGTACTGCAGCGCAGCTACTAGCCAGGATTTCTCTAAACCGCTAGTAGCTCTCCTCGCTCGGACATCAGCGGCACCTCTGCTATAACATTTTCACTGGAGTTGATTTACTGAAGGGAAAAAGACTGTGCACTTTGCAAAGTGCAGTTGCTCCAGAGCTTAGTAAGTTCCCTTTCACACTGAGCGACTTAAAAGTCCTGTGATTTTACTGCGATTTTGAAGCAATTTTGATGTGATTTTGACACGATTTCAGGGAGTGTAAACTTGAGGTCTATGGACCTCAACTCACATGAAAGTCGGACCAAAGTAGTACAGGGACTACTTTGAAGTCGACACAACTTGAAGTTGCACATATATGATCAGTTATCATTGGAAATCATGGGGAACGACTTGTCATGTGACTTTGCAGTCCCAAGTCACAGGACAAGTCACACAAGTGTGAAAGGGGCTTAAATGAGCAGAAACTCTGCTGACTTCCATCATCCAATCATGTGCAAGCAAAAATGCTGTTGGGTATGCTTTGCAAAGTGATGCCTTACCTCATTTACTAAGCTCTGGAGCAACTGCACTTGCAACATACTCCTCCATGGCCTTATCCTAAACCCGGCCACGAGGGGGTATGGCACCAGGTTGAAGGTCTATTGCGCAATCATACGACCGGTGTGGAGGCAAACTACTGGCTTGACCTTTGTCAAAGACATCGCTACAAGCCTGGTACTACTCCAACAGGGAGGAGAGTGAAGAGGTGCACAGGACCTTGGCTACCTTCTGGAAGCATGTCTTACTGCATTGTGGTGACCAGGAGAGAACCTCAGCACGGAGCCATCAAAAGAGGGGTTATGCATCTGTAACCAAGGATAATCAATAACCAGCGGAAACTTAGGTGAGGAAATAACTTGGTATTGGATTATCTCATGGTGAAGAGCCCCTACGGCCATGGACAACAGAACAGTCTCATGAGTCACATGGGCAGGCTGTAGAGGTCTTCCGTCAAGAGCCTCAATAGCAAGTGGAGTGTCACACAGCTGCAGCGGAATCGAGTGCTTCGATACAAAGGCAGCATCAATGAACAGGCCTGCAGCCCCAGAGTCGATTAGAGCCTGTATCTCGACGAACGACTCAGCCCAAGAACGGGTAACCGAAACCAGGGGATTATCCTTCTGAATAACTGGGGATGAAACAACGCCACCTAAGGTCTGTTCCTGACAGGACCTCAAGGTTCGAGTGTCCCCTGGACAGGTAGGACAAGATTTCAAAAAGTGACCTGCCTGGCCACAATAAAGGCACAATCTCTCTCCTCCTAAGGGTTCTCTCATCTGCAGAGAGACGCGTGAAGCCCAAGTGCATGGGTTCATCTTCACAGACCCACTCAGTACCAGGAGGCATGGGAAGTAAGGGAGGCACGGGTGGGACTGCAAAGTTCGGAGATAAATGTACAGGATGCTTCCGCAAGTGAGAAAGGAATTCTTTCTCTGAGTCTGGAGTCAATGAGGATGGCAAACGTGATCAACCTCTCCAGCTCAGTGGGCATATCTCAGGCTGCTATCTCATCCTTGATGGTATCCGAGAGAACATGAGAAAAAGCAGCCACAAGGGCCTCATATTTCCAAGCAACCTCTGCTGCCAGAGTACGGAATTCAATGGCTTAATGGGCAACAGTTCTCGTACTCTGTTTGATGGACATGAGGCACTTGGCTGCAGAAGCGGAGCGTGCGGGAATGTCAAATACCCTTTTAAAAGAAGTCACAAACTCAGGGTAACTCAAGACAACAGGTTTTTGCATCTCCCATAGAGGGTTTGCCCAGGCCAAGGCTCTCAGAAAGCAAAGATATCACAAAAGCTACTTTGCTTCTGTCCGTGGGTAAACGCCTGGGGCAGCATCTTAAAGTATATCTCAACCTGGTTGAGAAACCCTCTGCATTGGACTGGATCGCCCCCAAATCGCTGGGGGAGCGGAGCGGAACCAGACATACCTCTTGTAGAGGTAATATTTGAGGCGGTTGCCTGCACAGAAACTGGAGCAGCAGCAGGGACAGCCTGCAACACAGGTTGTACTGGAGCAGCCACAGCGGGAGATTCCAGGTGAGCTGTGCGACTCAGGAGCGTTTGTAACGCCATGGCAAAGTGATCCATGCAGTGATCCTGCTCATCCAATCTGGAAAAAATATTACCAACAAGTGGATTGACTGCATCTTCTGAATTCATGGCCTTCGCCTACTGTCAGAAACCATGAATCAGACTGAGACAGAAGTACAATTAAATCACACTTGTTTAATAATAATAAAAAAAGGTAAACAGAGTAAACATAGTCAAAACATAGCCAGAGTTCAGGAACGGAAAGTCAGACAAGCCAAAACATCAGGGAGCCAGAGATGAGCGTAGTAGAACAGCAAGCAGGATCTGGAGCCAGAAGGAATGTCAGCCAAGCAAGTCTTTAACAGGAGCACAGGAGAGCGTCCCTAGAGATGTGACCAAGGCGAAGGCAGAAATCATCTGGAGTGGACAGCCTAAGTAGGCAGGACTGACAAGCAGGATATTATCAACAGGTGAGTCGCTGTGGAGAGATAGGAGCTGGCAATTAGCAGACAGCTGAGTGGCCAGCTTTGAGAAGGAAGGGCTGAGCCCAGCCCTGACAGAAAGGCACACAGGAATATTCCTCTGAAGGGCAAGGAGAGGGCAGACATTGCCTCGGAGCCAGCCGAGGTCGCCATACCATGCTGGGCATGTTGAGTTTGGCTGTCACCGGGAAATTGCATAAACCATGCACAGTGAAAACTGGTAAATGTAAATGTCCCACTACCAGAAGTCTAGTTATGGGCAGACAAAGTGGAATGACTCCTTATCCAAGAACCAAAGATGTGGATGAAAAAGCTAAGAGGTAGAAGATATCCCAGACTTAAATGGAGGAAGAGTGTCTCAGGTGAACCTCATTCCTGGAAGAATACAACAGGGCAGGGACACAGGAAGAGACTTCAATGATTGCCAAGCTAATAGAAGAAATTCTGTTACAGAGGTGGCCCAGTCCTAGGGAACTAGCAAAACTCATAGCAGAAACCAACAAACTGCTGAATGAGCAGTCCCATCTCCTACTGGGGCATACTCTACCACAAAATAATGTTCCCCTGTTACTCATCTGTGACCTAGCAGGTCATATGGTCAAGGGCCCAGGCCCTCTCTGTGGCAGAAAGAATCCACATGTAAGTGGGACACTGGGGTGTCAACAAAAATTATACCTCCAAAAATGGAGCCACTGGCACACTCCCTTGTACCGCCCACAATGCAGTGGGGCATGTGAGAGGCTCAACTGCAACCTGATACAACTGCTTGTAGGCTTAGCTTGTGTGAAATGAAGAAACATGACCATTACTTGCCCAAAAAGCATTGAAAAAACAATACAGTACATTTCTTGACAGGCCACTCACCCTACCATGTTATGTTTGACTGTACTTTCAGAAGCACACAGACCTATGGGGCACAGTACCCACAGAAGAATTTGAACACACAATAACTTCCTAGACTCAGGGGTGGAAACAACACTTGTCTAATGTTTGTTATAGAGTGTTCATGGGTGGAGCAAGGAGAGTTTGAAGTATCAGACTTTGAACTTCAACCAGGGGACAAAGTGCTAGTCTGACCTAAAGAGGCACACCAGCAAGGAATATTGCAATCACTGAGGGAATAAGCCCTTGACGTTGCTCTGTAACAGCCTATTCCAGTGTGTCAGTCTATGATATCCGAAGAGAAGAAACCTCAAAAAACGGAGACACCTATAGAAACTCCTCAAACCTATTGACACCCACAGAGAGGTCCATATGGGGTTTTTCGAGGAACTTGTCAACCACAAACATCTCTGCCACCAAAGGGTCAGTGGTGGCCGCCACCTGCTTCATCACCATTTTCTCCAGGACCCACAGGAGAAGCCATGAGTCCTGGCAATATCACATAGACCAATGGTTACCCAACTCAAGTCCATGCTCCCACTGTGAGGCTCTCTGAACCACCATGCACTGATGCACCTAAAGACAGAACCTCTTGTCCCAGAAGATGAAACCTATCTTTGGAAGACCTTGTGTACACTTTGCACTGAATGAGATTGCCAGAAACAGCATTTTCAAGTGGGATGGAGTGTAGCGATGCTGGCGCAGGCACCTTTAACTTCTTTTCCCAGAACTCCCTGATTTCATGCACGGAGAAAATAAGTTTCTCTGCTGCCATTTCTCAGCAGCTAAGAGAGACCACACCTGATGTGGCACAAGTAGCTCAGGAAGTGATGTGCTGTTAGGTGGGAGGTCCTTTACTGGCAGAACCAGCATTTGGGTGGCCAGGCCAGAGCCTAATAGCATACAGGCTTCTACAAAAGACCCAGCTAGCCCTCCCCAATGCTACTAGAACACTGTAGTTCCAGGGTAGTGTGCTTTATCCTTGGGTCTTGAATCCCTCCAGCTATTCACCTGTGTTACCAGAGCTACAAGAAACTTAATTGAGAGGGACACTGCTTATGAGAATAATTACAAGTAGCTGAGTTCTGTGCTGTTTTAATGCAGTAGTGATACTTGGCTTGACTCACTGCATTGTACGTGATGATGTTGGTGAGAGGGACATGACCTCATGCCACATACAGCCTTTAGTACATGCTGAGCACCCGTTTGGAACCCAGCCGGAATGTGGGCGGGCCCTCAACCTAATCATGTACAGTGCTAGACCAGCAGTGGCCTCTAGTCCTACATTCAGGGCTGGGACAAGGGGTGGGCAGAAGGGATGACTGCCCTGGGCACTGTGGTATCATATGAGGTGGGGGGGCACCACAATGATATTTGGGGGAGGGGATTTGTGTTGGAAGGGGAAATTAGGGGTGGCAGGGGGTATTGTTCTAAAAGGTGAAATTTGGGGGGGGGGGGGTGCTAAGAGTGGTGATTTAGGGGGATTGGTGTTGGGAGGGGGGTGAAGGAGAATTGTGCTGAGAGGGGGGATTTGGTGGGAATTTGTGCCTGGCGGGGGGGGGGGATTTGATGTGAGAGGGGGGAGGAGATGCTTACTAGGAGAGGAACTTTTAGGGGTAGAGGACTTGTGCTAGGAGGTGAATTTTTTTTGAAGGGGGGGGCATGTGACTTGGGGAAATTTGGGGGACGGAGAGGGATTTTTTCTGAGAGGGGGTATTTCAGCAGGGGGCATATTTGTACTGGGAGGGGGGTAAATGTATGCTTAGGGGGTAAGCATTCAGATTAGTGCTCAGTGTTTTTGTGGGGGGATTTTTGCTGACACATAATGCTCATACATTTAGGGGGGGTGGCGCAGTTTGGCATGTTCACCCTGGGCTCTAGATGACCTTGTCCTGGTGTTCTATTGAGAAGTGTCTCCTGTTGAAAAATGCCTCCAATCGGTCTGCGCATGCGCAGTATCAAACGTCACTCCAGCTGATATGTTGATCAGCTGGCGTGAGATCAACACAGAGCATGCCCAGATTGTCTGAGGCATTATCCGATGCTATGTAAACAGCGGGGGAATGTAGTTGTCAGATTGAGTCTCACTGTTGCGGGCAGGTTATAGGTGTGTTGAAGGGTGGGCTTTGTGTGTGTTGCAACCCGTCCTTAAACACAGCCAAAACACACCATTCAACACACCAAAGCCGCTCTGCAACACTGACAAAACCTGCCCTTCAGCACACGGAAAACCCACCCCACAACAACGGGCACAATCTGACAACTACGTTCTCCCTCCACTGTTTGCATAGCTTTGAATACTGCACGTCAAATACTGTTTCCCATAGAAAAACGCTTCCAAGATCTGGGCATGCGCTGTGTTGACGTCACACCAGCTGATCAACATATCAGCTGGAGTGACGTTTTGTGCTGTGCATGCGCAGACCCATCAGAGGCATTTTTTGACGGGAGGTACTTCGATAGAACACCCTCACTGCCTACATTGTACATTAGGACGGCAGTGAGGAGGGAAAGGATACAACCAAAAAAGAGAAGTGGTTTTGGAGGAGTGGTCGCCACTATCAGAATCAGCAATGAGTTATTGTTCTCTAATATGTCCCTACTTGACAAAATGAGCATTAACCACCTGCCGCCAAATCACATACCCGTACATCATTTGACCTCACGTGGTTGTTGCAGGCATCACCCGTTACCTTTTTCTTTAGAGCCGATGGTCAGCTCTCTTGTAATAACAATCAATGCGGCTAAGCAGCTGCTGGGCTATTATTACAAGCAGCGGGAGGGGACGTCCCCCCCCTCCCACCACCTTCCACCGCTCACCAGGACTCTACCGTCCCATCAGGAGACCCGTGCAACCGGCCGCACATCCGCCGGCTGGCCAGAGACCCGAACAAAGCCGGAATCAGCTTTGATTGGGTCTCAGGTATGGTAACCAGGTAGCGACGTCACGACATCACTTTCGGTTTACTGGAACCTTAAAGGGGTTGTAAAGGTTTTTTTTTTTGTTTTTTTTAAATAACAAACATGTTATACTTGCCTCCTCTGTGCAAGAGCAGCCGCAGTCCTCCTCCTCTTCTGGGGTCCCCCAGCGGCGCTCCTGTCTCCTCCTTTTCTCCAGTGCTCCCACAGAGAGTCATGGGGGCAATTGTGCGGGCATGCTCCCGAGTCCTACTGCTGCGTTTATTGACACAGACAGCAGGACTCGACCCCGCCCCCGGCTCTCGTGTCACCGGATTTGATTGACAGCAGCGGGAGCCAATGGCTGCGCTGTTATCAATCTATCTAATGAGGACCCAAGACAGCGGCTGGAGCTGCTGTGCTCATCCCCGTCGATGGAAACATCGAGTTCAGGTAAGTAAAAAGGGGGCTCTGGGGGGCTGTTTTTGTGTGTTCGCATTCTTTGCATTAAGGTGAAAAACCATAGTGCAGAAGGTATTTCACCTTAATGCATAGAATGCGTTAAGGTGAACAACCTCGAGAGTTTACAACCCTTTTAAAGGCGCCAGGTATAAAAAAAATGAAGGTATTCAAAAACGCAGATCTTGGCGTTTTGAATGCTTTCAAGTGCAAAGGAGGGATTTGGGCTCTTATAGACCCAGATTCCTCCATAAAGAGTACCTGTCACTTGCCTATTGCTATCACAAGGATGTTTACATTCCTTGTGACAGCAATAAAAGTGATTAAAAAAAATCAAAAACTAAAGCATCAGTGTAAAAAAATATATATATATATATAAATTAATAATTAAATAAAAAAATTGAAGTGCCCCCCCTCCCCCATGCTAACACGCAAAGGCGAACGAAATGCATGCAAGCCACGATCGTTGAGGTATCACGGCGAATGTCAGATCAAGGGGAGTAATTCTAGCACCAGACCTCCTATGTACATCTAAAGTGATAACCTGTAAAGGCTTTTAAACGTTGCCTATGTATAGTAACATTTACACCATTTGTCGCCGTTGTGCGGGCGCGCGCAATTTTAAAGCATTACATGTTTGGTATCTATGTACTTGACGTGACATCATCTTTTTTATTTTATAAAAAAAATGGGCTAAGTTTTGTGGGGTTTTTTTTTTGCATTAAAAAAAAGTGTATTTCTTTTCCCCAAAACTGCCTTTGAAAAACCGCCGCGCAAATACCGCGTGACATAAAAAAAAAATTGCAAAACCCTCCAATTTATTCTCTAGGGCCTCTGCTTTAAGAACATGTATAATGTTTGGGGGTTCTAACTAATTTTCTAGAGAAAAAAAATAATAAATGATTTTCACACAAAAAGTACCAGAAAATGCCGGTGTTCTGCCATATAGTGTCCTCCTATCGGATAGTGTCCGCTCCGTACTGCGCAGGCGCAGCGCTTGCGCAGTACGGAGCAGAAGGAGATGCCGAAAATGTCCGAAGTTGATCAGCTGACCATCAGCTGTACACGGCGCTTCGGCAGTTCTTAGCGATGGCTGTGTAAGAGGGCCCCTCGCGGGCTCGCTTCGCTCGCCACGCTTCGGGCACGGCCTCGCTGCGCTCGGCATCTATTTATTCTCACTCTATGTCCACTTGGATAGTAGGGAATGATCCTGGACATAGGGTGAGAATAAAAGCGCAGGCGCCGTGTACAGCTGATGATCAGCTGTTAAACTTCGGAGACTTTCGGCGTCTCGTTTGTCCTCCGTACTGCGCCTGCGCAGTACAGGGAGGACACTATATGATAGGGGACTGTATTTGACAAGACACCGGGTCTTCAACTTGTTAAATCCTGACTATGCTGGGATGTGGGCCCACATTTCATTTTTCGGACCAGCCCAGATCTGGGCTTCAAGGCAACACAACAAATTGCAAAATTGTGAATGTAGTCTTTAGGTGATGTTTGCAGCAATGAACCAAAATAAATATTAATTATAAAAAACAGACCAGTAGACCTAAAACCTAGTATGATTCACGTTCTCATTTACTGTATGAAAGTACCATTATCTGCAGAAACTGTGATATGCAAGGTAGTAGTAACAACAAGGAGATTATTGTTCTACGTTATCAGAATCTGAAACTAAAGAAACCTGTAATCTTCTATAGCATTACTTGACAGGAATGGTGATTTATAGAAACTTCCCTGTGTAGTATCACCTTTATCTCAGATGAGAAAATCTGTTTTAAAATCTTACTTCCTTTATATATCTGTCTGTGAGTGTCTTTAAATAAACCAACCCGCCATTTAGATTTATTGACCCTTTCAGACTTCAGTAGACTTCTATCCTAGTTAGTCATCCAATTGAAGGTTATTGTCGTCAGACTGGAATATCTGATATCCGGGACAATAGTTTGCACTAACACAGAAAATCGAATTACAGTATGTAAGTTTGGTACTCATAAATTAATGCTTTTGTTCATGGCTGTTAAAGGCATATTAAAGTCTTGTTTTTTTTTTGTTTAAAAATAAATAATGTGGAGTGGTTTTGCACAGAGTAGCCCAGATCCTCCTCTTCTTGTGTCCCTCGCTGGCGCCCCTGGCCCCTCCCTCCTGCCGAGTTCCCCCACAACAAGTAGCTTGCTTTGGGCACCCAAGCCACTGCTCTGTTTGTCTCTTCAGACACGGAGCCGTGGCCTACCCCCCCCCCCCACCCCCTCTCCTCATTGGCTCACTGGCTTTGATTGACAGCAGCGGGTCACAGCCAATCAGGAGGGAGAGTCGTGGACAGCCGAGGCTCTCGTGCAACATCTCTGGATCGAGATGGGGCTCAGGTAAGTATTAGGGGGGCTGAGGGGGACTTCTGCACACAGAAGGTTTTTTTTATCTTAATGCATAGAATGCATTAAGATAAAAAAACCTTCTGCATTTAGAATCAGTTTAAAGTTGAACTCCAGGCAATCAGCTAAATCAAAGATGAAATACATACACAGGAGTTGTTTTACTTGCCAAAGGGTTTGTTTAAGCCTCAGTTCACACTATGAACCGCATGTGAAGTGCGCTGCACCTGCACCACATTCAGTGTTGCCAACCGCCCGTAAAAACAAGCACTTTTCTCCCTGCCCGTAAATGCCTGTAATAGGGCAAAAGTGCCAGTAAAAAATAGTCGTGACCAGGGCGGCTTGGAATGGCGCATGCGCCATTCCAGAGCTTGCCAAGCCGATCCTGTATTCGGCCAGCGGGTGGGGCCAACCGGGCCCTGGGGGCGGATTTCACAAAGGGTGTGTTGCTGTGAGGCGAGTGATGTCATGGCGCACCTCCTTTTGACGTCCAATGACGAAATATGTAGGGCGGGGTTTACGAACGTCTTCCGTCACCTCCGATTAGGCGAACACAGGTTATTTTGATGGCTTTTACCCATTGATCTTTTCATGCTTATACCAATCTTTTAAAATGTGAGTATCATCTTTGCTTATGTACAAAATAAAGTTTTTAAAAACGGTTTTACGCTATGAGCATCCCTTTTCTTTCACATGTTGAACATATTAAAAGTCGCTAGACAACATTAAAAGCACAGACCAGAGCTGCCAAGGGTTGCTACACAGTGGCAGATACTGTAACCGCGCAATACCCCTGCAGAGGTGAGGCTATTCGGTGAGTATATGCACATTAGGAGCACGATTAAGAAGCACTATCACCAAGCCAGCACTTGAATAAGAAGACCTTTTAAACAATATTGTCTTTCAATAAGAACTGGTTCTTTCTGAGCACAAGTCACTTTGCCAAATAAGAAGACCTTCAAAAACAATATTGTTTTTTCAGCAAGCACTGTTTTTTTCTTTTGAGCACAAGTCACTTTGTCAATTAGCTCATTGTTGCTAATTAGCACATATTTTCTGATCTCTAAGCACTTTTTGCAAATGCACTTTTACTAAGATTTATTTATTTATTGTATGTGATATTAAATTGGTCATATATTTAGTGTAACCCTATCACAAAATTGGGGAATAGCATATATTTAATTTTTTGGTTAACATCCACAGGGTATATAAGCATATAAGAATATAAACATATAAGACACTATATTGCAATTAGATAAATAAATACGCTGGAGCATCCCTTCTGGCTACTGAAACTACATTGCTAAGCAGCCGCCAGAGGTTGTAACACAACCCAGACACATTTTAAAACCCACCGTTAACTAGTTGCCAGAGGTTGTAACACACATTTTCCCTTTTTTTTACTTTATCCATTTACCCATTTTTCATTTGAATTTGTTTTAATTGCTAATGGATACCATGAGTTTATAGTACCACACCCTGCTAAATGTGTAGACACACAAGGTTCAAGGCATCTGCTACTAATTTATAATATACACATTCCAAACTCTCCAACTTTCCACATCTAGTTTGGGAGACTACATAAGGTGTAACACAGTGGTTTTATTATCAAATACTCACTCCACTAGAACAGCGCCATACCTATATACATTTATTCCAGTACACTCCACTCAGATGGAACTGTCTGTACCTGTAGAGGCAGTAGTTCTATATCCTATCTGTACCTATACCCACTGCGCGGATTCATTTTTACCTTCTTTCCTTATCATAGTAAAGGGGGCTGAATATAAATGCATGCCACACTTTTCACATATTTATTTGTAAAAAAATTGAAAACCATTTTATCATTTTCCTTCCACTTCACAATTATGTGCCACTTTGTGTTGGTCTATCACATAAAATCCCAATAAAATACATTTACGTTTTTGGTTGTAACATGACAAAATGTGGAAAATTTCAAGGGGTGTGAATACTTTTTCATGACACTGTATGCTTCTATACAGTATTTTGAAACCCGTGAGACAGTTTTGATGTTAAATTTTGAATGCCTGCAGCCAGAAGGTGGCGACAGCCATCTTGGTACACCCCACACTGCTCAGCGCCAAACTTATAGTCATAAGGCGCTGACGGATATTTTTGGACACCCTCACTCGGTGTTCTGTCAGATTAGTAAATCTGTATGTTCACTTTATTGCTATAATGAGTGTGAAATTCAAGACTTGGCTGGATGTAACAAGATGTCCCCTACCGCCTTCTGACTGCAGGTGTTCTGTCAGATTAGAAAACCTGCTAGCAGTGAAACACATGTGCAGTAAGTATTTTTGGTCAGTCAGCTGACATGGAACGTCACTTCCATTCGCTGATCTGACGGATTCCCTAATCTGACAGAACACAGGCAGCAAGGTACCATGGGATATATAGTCCTTAGAATTGGAACGTAACCAGCAGTGGAGAAGCTGCAAAGCATGCAGGGAGTTCAGGAAGTTGTGGAAAGAGATGTCAGCAGACAGGCAAAGCACAACATGAAAGATTTTTCTAGCTCTATTAGTGATGGTGTTTTTGAGGCTGGGTTCACACTCTTGTGGGTTTGCAGCCCGCTTTTGTGTGGGCAAGGACGCCCATTCATTTGATGCAGGAAAAAGGTTCTTGCGGCATTATCAAAATGTGGTTGCCTCATGGTTCCTGCATCCACAAACGCTCTGTGTTTTTAGATACGTGGGGGCCCAATTAAGAGTGAATGGCTGCGCATTTTTAAAGAGCAAAGCCTTTTGACTGTGGGTAGTTGCAGGTGCGGTTTTCGCTGCGATTCTCGCACCGCAACCGCGTGAACCTAGTCTGACAGTGTGCTCTCGTAGCGGTTAATCCAGACAATTTGTGTGTTGTTTGCAAGATCTGATAGCAGTCGGCTCAGCCAGGCCGATGTGTAACCTGCTGGAGTACTAGACATTCTTGTGTGGAATAAGACATAGGATTTACATTTGGTTTCCATATATCTCTGAAAAAATAGGGAGATACCCGCACATCCTGACACATGGAAGTCTTATCTGAACCATATGGTAGCTGACATCACAGTTTTTGTTTCTTTGTTACAAATATGTTAGGTTTCATACTTATGCTTTCCATAAGTTAAGCAGTAAATCAAGTGGTTGTGGAGGAATTCCGTTAGCATGGCTCTATGAGATCACAAATACAGGGGTTGATTTATTAAAGGCAAATAGACTGTGCACTCTGTAAAGTGCAGTTGCTCCAGAGCTTAGTAAATGAGCAGAAGCTCTGCTGACTTCCATCATACAATCACGTGCAAGCAAAAATGCTTTTTTTAAATTTTCCTTGCACGTGATTGGGTATTCTTTGCAAAATTAAACTTTACCTCATTTACTAGGCTCTGGAGCAACTGCACTTTGCAAATTGCACAGTCAATTTGCCTTTAGTAAATTAACCCCACCGTGTCTTGAAAAAGTATTCACACCCAGTGGTGTATTTAGGTTTTGTGCTGCCCTAGGCCTGACTAAGCTCGCACACCCCCTAATTTAAATATGACCCACCCCTTCCTGTCAAGGCCACACCTCTGCCTTTTTAAGATCCGCCCTGTCATCTTCATGGGAAGAGGACAGAGGGACACCACAGGAGGAGGACAGAGAGGGATGCCGCATTTTTTCATTTGGGGGTAAGGGGATATGTGCTGGGTGCTTTGGGAGGGGAGGATCAGACCCCCCCCCCACTAGCACATATCCTCTCCCCTCTCAAAGCACCCAGCACATATCCCCTTACCCCCCCTCCCCTCATCCATGTGTGCATCTGTTATCTGCCCCCCTTCCCGGTTACTGTGTCCCCCTCCACTGTAAACTATACACAGACCTCAGACCAGCAGCGTGGCTTTTGCACTGAAGTCGTGTTCCTCCTCTGTGGCTCCTCCTCCTCCTGACTGTGTACACTAGAACATTAGAGCCGAGAAGGAGGAGCCGAGGAGTGTGTGTGGCTGACAGTGGGGAGAGAGGTGGTGGCTGCTACGGAAAGCTGATCGGCGCTTGTGGGACCCCGGGTGGCAGATGTCCCGGGTGCCCACGCTAGCGCACCCTGTATGGCCAGTTACCGAAGCTCAGTGCCAGATCTTGTTGTGGGCTCCGGGACAGTGGCGTCACTAGGTTTGGTGTCACCTGGTGCAGTAAAAATTGTGTCCCCCCCCTTAATTTTTGGACTGGAGGCCCAGTGTTGGAGCTCATTATGGCGGTCAATAAGGCCTAGAGGATATCAGGTTAGGCACTTCCTAATGGCTCAGTCCCTGGGAACAGTAATGGATAATGGCCAACAGGCTCTCTTACCAGACCCGATGAAACTGCAAAAGTGATTCCTCCGGCTGGACGTTCGCTCACTCTGGGTTGTCCAGGCTGACTCTAGTCAGTAGTGTAGCATGTCTGTACCCCGGCAGTGGCTTCATCTTTCTCCCCCTCTGGTGGTGCAGGTACAGAGTAGCTCTCTCTTTGGTGGTGCGGGAACAACGTGGCTCTCTCTGGTGGCGTGGCTCCCTGTCTGGTGGTGCAGGTACAGCGTGGCTCTCTGTTGGTGCAGGAACAGCGTGGTTCTCTCTATGGTGGTACAGGTACAGCGTGGCTCTCTCTGTCTGGTGGTGTGAGTACAGCGTGGCTCTCTCTCTGGTGGTGCAGGTACAGTGTGGCTCTCTTTCTGGTGGTGTGGGTACAGCGTGGCTCTCTGGTGGTGCGGGTATAGCGTGGCTCTCTGGTGGTGCGGGTACAGTGTGGCTCTCTCTGGTGGTGCGGGTACAGCGTGGCTCTCTCTGGTGGTGCGGGTACAGTGTGGCTCTGGTGGTGCGGGTACAGTGTGGTTCTCTCTGGTGGTGTGGGTGCAGCATGGCTCTCTGGTGGTGCATGTACAGCGTGGCTCTGGTGGTGCGGGTACAGCGTGGCTCTGGTGGTGCGGGTACAGCGCGGCTCTGGTGGTGCAGGTACAGCGTGGCTCTCTGGTGGTGCAGTTACAGCGTGGCTCTGGTGGTGCAGGTACAGCGTGGCTCTCTGGTGGTGTGGGTACAGCATGGCTCTGGTGGTGCGGGTACAGCGTGGCTCTGGTGATGCGGGTACAGCGTGGCTCTGGTGATGCGGGTACAGCGTGGCTCCCTCTCTGGCTTCCCCCAGCACAGTATTCTTTTTCTCCTCCTGTAACCCCCCCCCCCCAGAGTGCATGCATGCTGGGGGCTGTAGCATGATGTCTGTGGACACACAGGGGCGCCACTCTTCAGGGACTACTTTTCCCATGATGCCCCCAGAGTCTTCTGATTGGCCCTCTGCTATGGCCAATTATGGGGAGGGAAACAGCGGTCAGGAAGCTAGACGGCGGCGCAGCAAAACCAATTAGAGCCACTCTCTCTTTCTTTTCCCTTCGGCTGACAGAAAGAGGAGGGGGAGGCGAGCGGGGGAGATACACAGACAACCCGCATCTCTCCTCTCCCTGTCATAGCGCTGCTGCTCAATTTGCCAGAGAACTCCCCCGCTCGCCCCCCCCCCTTTCTGTCAGCCGAAGAGACAGAGAGCGGCTCCAATTGGTTTTGGCACGCCGCCACCCAACTTCCTGCCCGCTGTTTCCCTCCCCATGATTGGCCACAGCAGAGGGCCAATCAGAGAGAGAATCAGGGCTTTACAGTGGCGGCTTGACGGCTCCTAGTTAAATTGCTTTCTGGCTCCCTCCACACCTGCGACGCCACTCCTAAGCTGTACTCCCCTGATGGTGGCCCTGCTGTGCGGTAAGAGGGCGCAGGTGCTGTTCTCGTGGGGGGGTGCCGCAAAGTGCCGCCCTAGGCCTGGGCCTTGTTGGCCTAGGCCAAAACACAGCACTGTTCACACCCCTTGACATTTTCCTCATTTTGTCATGTTACAACCAAAAACGTTAATGTATTTTATTGGCATTTTATGTGAGAGAGCAACACAAAGTGGCACATAATTGTGAAATGAAAAGAAAATGAAAAATGATTTTCCAAATTTTTTACAAATAAATATCTGAAAAGTGTGGCGTGCATTTGTATTCAGCCCCCTTTACTATGATACCCCTAACTAAAATCTAGTGGAACCAATTGTTTCAGAAGTCCCCTAATTAGTACATAGAGTCCACATGTGTGTAATTTAATCTCAGTATAATACAGCTGTTCTGTGAAGCCCTCAGAGGTTTGTTACAGAACCTTAGGGAACAAACAGAATCATGAAGGCCAAGAAACACACCAGACAGGTCAGGGATAAAGTTGTGGAGAAGTTTAAAGCAGGGTTAGGTTATAAAAAAATATCTCAAGCTTTGAACATCTCATGGAACACTGTTCAATCCATCATCCGAAAATGGAAAGAGTATGGCACAACTGCAAACCTACCAAGACATGGCTGTCCACCTAAACTAGTGGGCCGGGCATGGAGAGCATTAATCAGAAAAGCAGCCAAGAGGCCCATGGTAACTCTGGAGGAGCTGCAGAGATCCACAGCTCAGGTGGGAGAATCTGTCCACAGAACAACTATTAGTCGTGCTCTCCACAAATCTTTATGGAAGAGTGGCAAGAAGAAAGCCATTGTTGAAAGAAAGCCACAAGGAGTCCCGTTTACAGTTTGTGAGAAGCCATGTGGAGGACACAGCAAACATGTGAAAGAAGGTGCTCTGGTCAGATGAGACCAAAATTGAACTTTTTGGCCTAAAAGCAAAACGCTATGTGGAAAACTAACACTGCACATCACCCTGAACACACCATCCCCTGGTATAATACAAAGTCCTTGTGTGATTGATAATGAATCAAGTGCTCAGTGCTGCAAATATTCCATTTGACAGTGCTTCATTGCTTAAACATGGTCCTTTGAAAGAAAAAAAGGGGCCACTTACCAAAAAGAATTGATCCAGAATTACAGAGATCAAGATAGCACAAACTCCTTCTTCAGGCTAGAAGCTCCCACTGGCAACAAATTCCTGATGGTATGTTTCATTAGCAGACTGCAATGGACTATGTGAACCAGTCCTTTTGCCATCAGAGAGTCAATTTCCGCAACAGTAGGTACGAGATATAAGCAGCGAAAAACCTCATAATGCAAAGAGCTACACTTACATTTAGGCAGTGTTTAAAAGGCATTAATGTAAAAAGCACTGGCTGTGATGTCTCCCTACCCGCCGAAAGTTGATGACGTAACACACACTCCACCCAACCATTTTTTTTCACAAACAGTCTTCCAGTAAACATTTTTTGCATGTTATTTACCTGTACAAGCCTCCCTTGTGTAGACATCCAAAATCTCAGAGAATGCTGCTGAGTGTTGCCATCTTGGATGTGATGCCAGCATCTCCAGCAGACACTATAGTGTTCCTCTTCACACCTCCCTCTGCACCTACAAAAAAAAGGGGATGCAGGAAGGTGAGTGGAGGGGTGGAGGAGTTGGGCCAGTACAGACAGTATGTAAACATTCTCAGAGGAGAAGGTTGTGACATGACAGGGGGGAGGGTTGTCCTAGGGAATTGACTAGTCAAAGTTTCAAGCATGTTCAAAGGTATATCGCAAGTTACTGAAAAAAATTATGAAAAGAAAAATGCTGTAAGTAAAATACTTGCTGTGCTTGCAGGGGTCCGCCTTCCCTTTCCATTCACATGCAGGGCCGCCATCAGGGGGGGACAGCCAAATCAAATGTAGGGGGTCCGAGCGACCCACTACAGCATCCTTTGGCTGGCAGCAGAGGGTGGGCAGGGCATCAGGGGTCACGTGACTGGTAGTGGAGCGCGGTTCAATCAAACTGAGGGAAGAGCGTATCTTTTATCGGGATCGTTGCTTGGTTGGTCAGTGGCAATGAAGAGGAAGGGGCGGCCTTTCATTAACCGGCCTGCCAATTGAATGTGTAGGTGGTACATTGCTGCTGCACAATTCCTATACCTGTGAGCTGATGTTTTTGGGCTGTTCTTTGTTGGAGGGGATGTCTCTTTGCTACACTGGGCTTTCTCTTTGCTGGATTGGGCTGTCTCTTTGCTGGAGGGGATGTCTCTTTGCTGGCTTGAGCTATCTCTTTGCTGGAGAGGATGTCTTTGTTGGATTGGGCTGTCTCTTTGCTGGAGGGGATGTCTCTTTGCTGCAGGGGATGTCTCTTTGCTATATTGGGTTGTCTCTTTGCTGGATGGGGCTGTTTTTTTTTGCTGCAGGGGCTGTCTCTTTGCTGGATTGGGCTGTCTCTTTGCTGGAGGGGATGTCTCTTTGCTGGACTGGGCTGTCTCTTTGCTGGAAGGGATGTCTCTTTGCTGGAAGGAATGTCTCTTTGCTGGATTGGAATGTCTCTTTGCTGAATGAGGATGTCTCTTTGCTGGATTAGGCTGTCTCTTTGCTGGACTGGGCTGTCTTTTTGCTTGCTCTTTGAAATGGCCATGTGAAGGAAGGTTTGGTAAAAATTTTACCAATGCTCCAATGCTGGGGATTGGATCCCCATCCGTCTTTTTTTAGCAGATCGGATCGGATGACGGCAGGTGTGAATGAACACATGTCCATTGACATCCTCTGCTCCATAAAGAGCAATAAGGCATCTGATCTGGTCCACCTGAAAAATAAACAACAATGAGGCGTTTGATTGGTCCGCCGGTGTGAAAGGGACCTTAACTGTTAAATCGTCTTGAAAGCTCTGATGACTTGGAATACACTCTTCATTTTATATATTGATTTGTAATTGTAATATGGATAAATATTTTGCACAAGGTATTATTCCCTAGGCCCCTGTTACTGATCCCCGCTGAGAAAGTGGATGACAGGTCCGTGTCTGCTCCACTGATGCAGAGAGGATACGGACACAGCACGCTGATCTCTATGGGGCAGTCGGATTGAAATGGACCGCCTGTCTGTTTCCATCCAACTGTCATCCAATTCGTTTCCTATCTGTCTGTTTTTAGCAGATCGGATGCCGACAGGTGTAAACAGACACATGTCCGTTGACATCCACTGCTCCATAGAGAGCAATGAGGCGTCCAATTGGGTTCACTTGAAAAAGGGACAGGTGAACACAATCGTTCCACCAGTGTAAAAAGGGGTCTTAAAGTGGTGTTCTGGCCAAAATTATACTATTTAAATAAAAATACCCCTATAATACACAAGCCTAATGTATTCTAGTAAAGTTAGTCTGTAAACTAAGGTCTGTTTTGTTGGTTTATAGCAGTAGTTTATTATTTTGTAAACTTACAGCAGGCCGTGGCCATCTTAAGTGTGGACATCTGAAGCCAGACTGTATTTCTTCCTGGATCTCATCCTTGCAGATCTCGCACATGCTCAGTGCAGCACAAGCAGTGTAATAGGTTTCAGGTCAGGTTTCCATAGCAACGGCAGTGTCAGAAGAAGTTGCTGCCACTTCCCAGAAGGCATTGCAAACAGGAAATGATGCGATGGGCCACGGCCAGGGAGGAGGAAGTGAAAAATGAATACAGCAGATATACAGTAGGTGCTGAGAAAAAAAATAAAATATCCAATTCGTTTACAGTGCACGGTTTAGTGAGAGATGCTGAAGAGTTGTAAAAGTGGGTGGAACTCCACTTTAAATGTTAATTCCTGAAAGCTTTGATGACTTGGAATACAATCTCCATCTTTATATATTGATATGTAAGATTGTTAAAATAAAAGTGGGTGTACTAAAGGACTCGTGGGATGACCAGTGGCTGGGCCCTGGGGAGTGTTGGTGGTCAGGCCGGGGGGAGGGGGCAGGCCAAAAATTGTGTAAGGGGCCCTGAAATTTCTGATGACTGCCCTGTTCACATGCATTTAAAAAGTAGCAAACCACACAACCAATGTCAGTGTAGGCATTAAAGGTTTAATGGAACATGCCAATGGTGATCCCTGCTTGTCCCAGCAACTTCTCTAATGAATTTTAACTAGCAAATGAATCTTGATTCTCCTCTTCTAAGGTCCCCTATGAGTCCTAGCTCCTCCTCTTCTCGATGTACCACCATAGCAAGCTGGGGGCTCGATCCCGAGCCACGTGGCCTGTGTCCATAGATAGAGACAGACAGTGCAGCTTGGCCCCGTACTGCCTCACACGATTTGATAGCAGCAGGAGTCAATGGCTCCCGCTGTTGCCTCTCTGTGCTGGGAGGAGGGAGAGAGCAGAGAAAGCCACTTCTCCTAGGCACAGCGCTGGATCCAGATCAGGCTCAAGTAAGTATTTGAAGTGGGTGGAGGAGCTGAACACAGAAAGTGTTTTACCTTATGCAGAGACAGCATAAAGGTAAATAAAATGTCTTCCTTTAGAACCACTTTAATCATGCAGGCCTCTAAGGCACACTATCAATGTCGGTGTAACCATGAAAACTTTAATGGAACATGCCAGTGGTGACCTCTGCCAGGCCCAAATCTTCCTTTGTTTTGCTCAGGAGATGGGCTTCATCGTAGAGACCTTTACATTTTGGGCCTCCCATCATTTTTTCATTTGGATTTCAATCACCACTAGGGATGAATATGGGTTCAGCCTCGGTGTTCTGTCAAAAGAGCCAACTCATCAAAATCTCCAACCATATCACTTCTGGCGACTCTCCGGCATCAGTAATTGCAGATTTCGACAACTTGGCTGTTTTCACAGAACACTGGCAGCATATACACTACGGTACATGATATAATGAATGGACATTGTTAGTCCGCCTGCTAATAACCAACAACATGGCCACCTCCAATCGACGACAACTTTTTTACTCCTTAGCCAGTGTTCTGTCAAAAAAGCTCACTCGTCGTGTACCGTAGTGTTTACTTTGCCGGTGTTCTGTGTAAACAGCCAAGTCGTCAAAATCTGCAATTACTGCTGCTGGAGAGTCACCAGAAGTGATGTAATTGGAGATTTTGACGAGTTGGCTCTTTTGACAGAACACCGGGTTTGGTCCAAACCCATGTCAGTTCCAGGCTAACGGGCTGCAGACAGGAGATTCCCCGCCTCCAGCTGCATGTACACAAAGGGGTGGGGGATGCTCATGACATCATTGACCTATTATGGCAACCTGGCCGTATTAGGACAATGTTATTGACCTAATAAGGTTAGTGATGTCACGAGCATCCTTGTCCCTTTGTATATGTGCAGCCCTGTGCCGCAGCTGATTGGTCCAGGAATGACATCACTAGTTCATCATTAGCTCATCACTAGTCATCACTCACCAGCAGAAATAGAGAGGGTGAATCGTCCCAGAGGGGACACAGTAATAGAAAATATAACAGAGGTTCTAACCCTTCAGTTGCTCCATGAAAAAACACAAAAATATTTTGTCTTTAGAAATGTTTCAAGCAGAAATGGATACTTAGATAATCAGCTAAGAATATGCAAAGTCCATCTGCAATCCTACACTGCTTTGTATTGAGTTCTGCTCCTTGTACACTAAATTGATTATAACATTTTTACTAAAATGTTATCTTTTCTAGGATTCCCAAGGCTGGAGATGAGGATATATCCAATAATACTGTGTGAGTCAGACTCACGTTCCACATCACATGAAATTATTTATGATAGGGAGAAATAGCTATCGCTTGTAATTATGTAACAGATTACAGCACCGCTATGAAGATAATAAACGATAGCACTATCATACGCAGAGGACGCACAGCACAGTGCAGGGATTTATCTATTTGTCTTAAGACAATTAATGTAGTGATGATGAGTCACATCTGTACATTATATGCTTCACATGCATTAAATATTAAATAAATACACTTGTTTCAAAATCGATGCAGGTTGAGGTCTTGTCAAACTCAAATTAGTCTTTCCTTCTAGAATTGCATCTTTTAAGTTATGATACGCATTCATATATAATGGTTAAAGTGCCTAAAAGTTTTAGTCCATTGTTATATAACAATAATTAAAGCTGAACTCCAGCCAGATATGAAAGACACAAATGAATGCAGCTCTGTATGCATTAATGCATAATTAGTTGTATTTTTTTTAAATGCAAACAGTGTAAATACCTGAATGTGAATTGGTATCAGCTTCTTGCAATCTACTGTGCAGCCTGTAAAGCAGAGCTCAGAGAGGGTGTGGCAGAAGCAGTTAAAGGACTGGTGTTTTACAGGGGGAGAGAGCAAAGTGACAAAGAGAGGAGCAGAGGTGTGCTGCTTCTCCATTTTAGGCTTCATGCACATGAGACGCCGGTGCAAACTCTGCTGAACACATGTTTTTAAAAGCTGAAACCGGCATTTAAAAACGCTGGTTTTGCTGCATTTGCATGCCGCGTTTAGCAGCGTTTTACCGCGTCTGCGTCTAGAAGCGTCTAGTTAAGATAACAAAGACCCTCCCCATGCACTTTTCTGCAGTAGAGAATGACATTTTGCAACCTGATTTTGGGGCCCCATATCTTTGGGCCACTTGGTGCTAGGAACCCCATCTTTGGATATGTTGTAGTGCTAGTTCCACTGTGTTTGCACACCAAATTCTGGGTTCCAAGTGGCCTCGAGATATGGGGCCCCAAATCAGGTCGCATAATGTCATTCTCTGCTGCAGAAAAGTGCTTGACATTTTGCGACCCAACTTTGGGGCCCAGTATCTCGGGGCCACTTGGTACTAGGAACCCTGGGTCCTAAAATGTCATTCTCTGCTGCAGTTTACCATCATATTTCTGTGTTTTCTGATCCAAAAAATAGGGTTCCTTTAAAAACACTTATAAACGCAAATGCGGCTAAACGCGGTACCGGCGTTTAGCCACGTTTGGCATCTGAAACGTGGAAAACTTTTGCGCCTGAACCCATTTTTTTGCTTCTGGAAAAACGAGGTTAAACGCAACTGCCTAAAAACGCCAAAAAACGAGACTGTGTACATGGACACACAGGATAACATTGAATGGGTTCAGGGGCAGTTGAAAAAAGTGTCCAACTGCCTCTGAACGCGCGTTTAACAGTTTCTCGTGTACATGAGGCCTTACTGTCCAGCCACATGGTGGTTGTGGGGAGGAGACATGTAAATGAAAGTGAAACTGCAGCAAAAAAGATTAGGTCTCCTCCCCTGCTCGCTCGGGCTGTGCTGTGGGGAGAATCTGTGTAAATTACAGGACAGGATGGACAGAAATGCAAACCATTTTGCAGATAAATAGTTCTCAAATATATATTTCATATGTATAGTTATCTGTTTGCTTAACTCTGGTTAAACAAGCATAAATAAAAGGGCCACTACTGTAAAATTTTTATACTGAAAAGTATAAGGATTAACTCTGTTCTGCCGTGTGTTGAATTGTGGAAAGACTAAATGATATAGTTTTTAACTTCAGGGGGTTCAAATGAAAAAACGGAATCGATGCCCCCATCTACACATTTGAGGTGGATGGGGGAATCTTCCCCGCTGTGCTATTGTGTTCTGACAGCGAGGAGACTTACCTGCCATCAAAATACACTCATCAGCATTGCAGACTATAGCCTGCAGCGCTGATTGAATGGAGAAAATCCGACAGTTGTACAGCAGATTGACTTCTGTGCATATATTGATTGAAATTGAAGCGCCTTCCTTCTGTTGCAAGCTCACAGGAGTAATGGCAGCAGCAATGATTTTGACAAGCAAGTGACTACTGGGTGTAGGATCCCCTAAGCTTGCACATCATGAGCAAGGGAGGAGAGGGACGTAGTTTGAAATCTTTGCCCTGGGTGCTGGATGACCTTGTTCTTGCCCCCTTACAGTACATGCCACGTTTGGGATGTCATTTTTTTCGGGGGGGAGTGGGTACCTAGTTTTGACAGGTACCCAGCTCCCACTTCCTGCTCTCATCGCCTTGCCGCCTAGGTGACTCCTCCTCTCCCCCTAGGCGACTCCTCCTCTCCCCCTCCCTCTCTGCAATCCTCTGGGACATGTCACATCTCCCAGAAGATTGCCTGGCTACCATTAGAGCACAGCACGACTCACACATGCGCAGTGCACACCCGGCTGTGAAGCCGCAAGCTGTCACAGCCGGGTGCCCACATTTGCAATGCCAGGGCCGCTAAGAGGCGGGGGAGAGGAGAAAGGCTTTGGGCAAGTGTTACTAAACCCAGGAGCCTGCATTCACTATATCTGGTCTCCCACAGTACACAGAACATGGAAATGCAATTCTTTTAGTAAATACAAACTGCTAAATACCATTTCTCATCAGCAGTATATAGCAGTCTTGTGACTTCTATCAGTTTCTGGTTAAAGCTTGTAGGAGGGGTTTTCATTCTCCTCTGACTGTCCTATGAGGCTGCAGGGCCCCTGACCCTCTGTCTGGACAGTGCTGATTGGCCCTGTGCTCATCACATGCACCCTCCCAAGAAAAAAAACAAAAACTATCTAGCAATACACACCAAACTGAGCATGTGCAGCCTGACTCCAAAGGCTCTGTCTTATCAGCAAATATATTGGGGACAGTGGAAGAAGGGGAGGATCAAATAGCCTTTTACACAATGCGGAGGATTTACCTCTTAGGTTATACAGTGAGTATAACAAGCATGATTTACTGCAAATACAGGCTGATTTTACTGTTGCGGGTTTAGGAACACTTTAAATGATACCCATGCCAAGATCTTTGCATCATATAGGATATCCTGTAACAATGGCCTCAATCTAGATCGTGGACCCCTGACAACCTTGATCCAGGGCCTCAGCTTGGACCCTGCAGGACTGCCTCGCCCCCCACCCCCCACCCCATCCTCTGTTTCTTTTCTTTCTTCAACATTCTTCACTTGCTTACACTCTCTTGGGAGTCATACAGGTCTCCCCTCCTCTCCCCCCCCCCCCACTTATGTATGTTCATTATCGCAGGAGAGGAGCATCACCTACCTCATCCATATTCATTGGGAACATTTACATACTATCGCACACCTTGCTGATTTTTGGGGAATTGTCATGTATTTCTTTGTCCTGTTACTTCCTACCTACAATAGACCTGTATATTTGCTCCTTGTTCCTGTTAAACGCTACTGTATTGAGCCATTGAACTGTATACTATAAAACTTCTAAAAACCTCAATAAACCCTTTGTAAAAGAAAATTAGCTGGAGTTTAAATATGCTTTACGGTTCAATTCATAAAATTAGTTTTACACATTTGGCATCTGCTTTTTACATGCGCCCCTTCCAAGGAACAAAGCTGCCACATGTAAAGATCACGCCAGTGAAGCCATAAAAAGGTACTAGAAGACAGTGGGTGAATCAGCCAACCGCAGACCATCAGAAGCTGAAATATCAACTTCATGAGAATTTTAAAATTAGCCAATTTCATTCCCTACAACATCCCCACCCACCTGCTGCTAATATGACACTTTCCTGCATGTTCTAAAGAATTGACAAGTTATGTCATTTTACTGGCACTGAAAACAATCCCAGTTTATATGACATACATATCCTTCAATACTTCCTTGAAATCAGGCATTTTACTCTTACACCCACCTAAACCACATCCGATCTCTCTTCTCTATTTTACTGTCACTTCTTGTGCAGTGAAACTTTTCCTTTTTCTCCACATAACTTTTTATGATTAAGACGTATTCCTCAATAATTTACAGTTAATTTCACAATATCTGATGATGCAAACTTCTACATTGTGCAAAAAAAAAGAATTAAAGTGCAAGTAAACTCCGCTTTTTTTCTTTATACCAGCCTATAATAAGGCTTACCTGTAGGTATAGTAAATATCTCCTCAACATGCAGCATTTACGAGATATTTACTTTAGTAGCAGCCGGTGACATCACCAGCGCATGGTCACTGCGCTCTCATTGGGCGACATGCTGTCCATTGAGAGAGCTGTGCTGCAGCCTTGACTCCCGCGCACATGCCAGAGCGCGCAAACCCAGAAGGAAGACCGGGTGAAGATGAAAGCCCTGTTAGCGGTGACAGCGCACTGCTGGAGGGCTTCTTTTAAGGTAAGTATGTCATAATGTGCTAGTATGGCAGGCATACTAGCACATTATGACATTGTCCTGCAGGGGCCCTTTTCTTTTCTTTTCTTTAACCGCTTCCGGATTGCCCACCACACATTTACTGCGGCAGTGCGACCCAGCGGCACGAAACAACGTACCTGTTAGCGGTGACAGCGCACTGCAAGCTCCGGCTCAAGGTAAAGCCTGTCCCCGGCAGGGGTCCTTCAAGGGCCACAGACAGACTCCCACAGCACTGCTTCTCCATCTTCCACCTGACTTTCCTGCTGGCATGACTCATGTCTATTTAAGGACTCCTTAGTTCTCTGCCAGGTGCATTTCCTGGGGATTGGCTAAGGGCTACTAAATATGCAAGACAACCCTCGTAGCCTCCAACCACTAATTTCTAGAATATTCTCCAACATTCTAGAACCAGAAGGAGGCACCAGAGAGCTGCCTGGATCAGTCATCAAGCCCTGAACTCTAATGAACCCTGATCCAGATTCCATGACTCAGGCTTAGCCCTGGGCCAGACTATAGTTTTCCAGCAGTACCACTAGTAGCGCACTAGAGGGTGCTACAACGGTAATAGAAGGAAATCTTGCAAAGGAGACACTAGTTCTGGTGACACCCCAGAATTCCCTAACTTTGGAGGTATTTCCTCTTGCTTACTGTTTTGTCTATGGGACAGGAAGAGAAGAGGAATCTCCCCTATGGGACACAGATGGCAAAAAAAAAACTGACACCGGTTATGACTCTCCCTTACTCTGTCCAAAACGGAAAAAAAAGTTTTGCCTTTAGTTCAACTTTTATAACAATGTAATTTGATTGGACAATGGTTTCTTTACATCTGATTCAACTTTAACACAATTATTTCTTTTGTTATTGATTGGCTGGTTATGTATCTGTGATAAATAAGGCAAAACATGGAGCACAGCATCAGTCATATATCTGCATGAATATTTTATTAGTGATCCAGAGCTATTGTATATACACAAAGGATGTGCACATTGCAGTTCTGATCAGATTACATTGTCATAGAGCAATGTATTAGGATGGGTGAGTCAGTGTATCACTTATACTACAATACGATCTGTCAGGTTAGACCCCTCTACAGAACATTCCCCTGTTCTCTGTTTAGATCTATGAGCTTTACTGTGAGTCATGGACCTCATTAGGCATGCTGTTCGTGACTAAGCACTTTGAGGTCAGACCTAAGCACAGGTTCTAAGAAAACCTGACATAGAAAAGAATAAAATTAAAGTCCCACTCCAGGTTGTTGTTAAATTTACCAATGCAGTGACCCCCTCCCCCTTCCCACACTGGATAGGTTAAATGCTCGTCTGGCAAGAAGGGTGGCAATCCTTGCCCTGCCAAAGGGACCATATGAGATGTCATCTAGGAATTTTCCTGTTTGTGTAATGGATAAAAAACAGTACATCAATGCAGGCATAATCCCACAGTATACATAACGGACAATAAAACACTTTTACATTTTTATGACAAGGTAGTTCAAGTTGCAGACGTATACAGGTATGTGGCAGTATGCTTGACAATTGCTTCTTTCAACAAGTCCTCTGAATCTTAAGCAGCCCATAGATTATGCAGTTTTGTTTTCTTCTACCACAGATGGAAGGAAAGAAAATTTCATGATTGCGCCATCAACACAATAAGTGTTGATGGGGGAAATCCATCCCACAGAGCTATTGTGTTCTGCTGGCAGGGAGCACAAGGAGCCTTTCCCACCGGCAGAATACAATGGTCACTGCTAGCAGCTATGGCCGCCAGCAATGATCACGTGAAAAAAATCCAAGAGGCTGGTTGTACTGAAGTTGATCGATGGATCAACTTCAGTGCAACCAGACTGCCCATAGATAGATCAAATCTTGACTGGTCCCAGCTGAACCAGCTGAGATTTGATCCATTTATGGATATACAGGTGTGGGTAAAAAAAAAATAACCCAAGGTGAGGATTGTACAGCTCGCTGACTCGCCTGTTAGGTGTGGTTTTTGCCAATTAGGTAGCTAAACAAAAGAAAAAAGAAGCAGCTGTGTGTTACAAACTGCAAAAGTAGGCAAAAATATGACCAAGCAGCATAGTCAAATCAAATTTTAATGAAAATTGAATTAAAATGGTACCGAAAACATCCATGTGGATATATCAATACCTTCAAAAAGAAATAGACAACGCAAAACACACATACATGAATATTAAAAAAAACAATCTCACCAACCAGTAGTTGATCCAGTGTACAGGGGATTTCAAGGAATCATTAAATAGTGGATATGACTCAGAAACTGATATCATAGAACAATAGCTAACCGATAATAAAGGAAAACTGTAAGTGACACAGTATAATTCAGATGCAGTTGCTAAATGTAGTAGAATCCCAGAAAAATCAAAAAATGCAAGATGTATGTGGGACAAATAGCCCCTGCTGACAATGATGATTAAATATGGTGGTACTGTAGGTAACCCCCAAAGAACCTGCATCAAGTGTAATCAATAGTCATTGAAAAATGTAATTCCAAATTTTGTAACCGATCGATGATAGAATTGGAAGATGATAAGACTCTGATCTCATGTGGCTTGCAACAGTATGTACTGCTTGGACTGGTAAACATCTAGGTGTATATAAGGTAGTAAAAGATGGAAGTGGTGGCTGATAGAAATAGATAGCATGTAGCTGGTTATACACTGTAACAAGTATTGTTCCTTTATCATATAGTGAAAATATGATGGTTTCCTGTACTGCAGCCTTCCTCACATATATGTGAGATGTTTCCAGAAGTCTCTCATATAAGGATAAGGATATCTTGATAAATCATAGATATATTTCATTCTTATATAACACCAAAATAGTGTATGATGAATATGAGGGGAGCAAGACAGTGAGATAACATGATAATGTGAAAACCATGTGACACTATGAAAGTAAAATGATAAGATTAAATCACAGCTCTACCTTCTCCTGATGACACTGATGCTGCGTACACACGAGCGGACTTTTCGACCGGACTGGTCCGACGGTCTATCCGACGGACTTTCAGTGGACTTCCGACGGACTTTCCGAACAAACGGACTTGCCTACACATGATCACCCCAAAGTCCGACGACCGGACTAAAATAAGGAAGTTGATAGCCAGTAGCCAATAGCTGCCCTTTGGGATTCCCAAACAGGGTGCTGCACTGGCGACACATACAGGTTGGCAGAAAGGTCCTTTCTCAAACCAAGTAGGGTTTGTCCTAAGTTGACCCACCTCAACAGGAACCTTTCCTTATTCTGAGCCCAACTATCCCTCACCAGCGGGCCTCTGTCCATATATCAACTACACACATTGCATGGCACCCATAACTAAAGCAGCAGGGGGTATATATAGCTTCTCTGGGTGTAAGTGACTGCTCAGATCTCTGGAGAGTAGTGCTTTGTCCAATCAGAAACAGGCTCTCCCAGGTTGGCCTTCAGGAGTCAAGTGCAGAGGAAAAATCAGTTCTCTGCTTGCTTCCAATTCTTTGATCCCTGCAACGAGATTATTATAAACCCCAGCGGATATGCCCCAATGCAGGCAGCACTAACAGGCAGCTCCTAAACCACACAGTATAGTTTGTATATATTTAATTAAGAAAAGACCAAAAGCCTTACAGGTATATTGGGATATGACAGGGGGTTGTGGTGCACCTAGGTTGAGGGCATACAGTGTTTTTGGTGCACAGTATTTTTCCTTTTTTTTCCCAAAGGATACAGTGAGGTGCTGCAAAAAAAGGGTAGGTCCCCAAGGGACAATCAGCAACAACTGCTTGATGCATTGTAATCACCTTAAGATAAAATCTATAATCTAAAAATAAATAAAGTATAAGGATATTTACCACAAAAAGGTAGCTAAGGTGTTGACAACTGAGGAGCTAGTGATCAATCAGTTGTTGTGGACAGATAATGATCCTTAAAAGAAATTTAGGTGTACAACAGGCCAAATGTAATGGGTTGGCTACAGCACAGCAATACCTGGGTGAAAAATTGGGAAAGTCAGCAAACTGTGCTCCCTGTATGCATCCCATATCTCAATTTCAAATTCAATCTTGACAATTTTTTCTGATCACATTCATATACCATATACCAGGGCTTTTTTTCTAGCGGGAACGCAAGGGAACGCAGTTCTGGCACCTCCAACACTGAATGTATGTACTGGAAAGGGGTGCTGGAGGGTCTGCTGATGCTTGCTGCTGGGGTATCTATTATCGCTGGTGGGGATCTGTTTTGGGATGGGTGTTTATTTGTTGCTGGGTAAGTCTACTGTTGCTGGTGGGGAGGTCTTATCTTGCTGGGGGGTCAATTGTTGCTGGGTAAGATCTACTGTTGAGGGAGAGGTCTATTGTTGCTGGCTGCTGGAGAGTCTATTGATGCTGGCTGCTGAGAAACCTGTTATTTCTGCTAGGGGTCTATTGTTGCTGGGGTGGTATTTTGTTTTGGGGGGTCCTTTGTTGCTGGGGGAAAGTCTTTTGTTATGTGGGGGTTCCATTATTGCTGGGGGGGAACTCTTTTGTTGTGTGGGGGGTCCATTGTTTCTGGGGTGCAGTCTATTGTTGCTGGGGTGGGGTCTATTGTTGCTCATTGCAAGGAATGTTTTAATATCTTTCTTGTTTTCATTACCAAATTTCATAGAAATCACTGAATAGCACAAAATACTCGGTTCTGTATTCTCTGAAAGGTGCTGGGAGGGGGTGGAACCAAGGGATGGTGCTCAGAGACGGGTAGGGGGCATAGATGAAGTGTGACTCAGAAGCGTGGAGTCCCTTCACCTATTCCGTGAGAAAAAAAAGCCCTGCCATATACTATAAACTAAACTAAACTATAAAGAGACTACAAGTCTCCTTTAAAGAGCCACTCTGGACTGCCATTAAATTTACTCATGTAGTGCCCCCCATTTTACCCCTGGGCACCGACAATGCATGACCTGCTGACATTCTAGAGTGTCGGGCAGCTGAGGAGAACACCAGCTGTAAGGTAGCGAGGAGTAAGGTAGGTTTTTGTGTAGGAGGGGATTGGTGATATGCAGTTCTGGTCCGCAGTGTGCTGTTGCCACTTGAAGAGGTGTCAGCATGGATAGTGAGATGGAGATCTGAAGATCACCCACTCAGTTCCAGGTCAGCTGCCAGAAATAAAAACACAGCAATCATATGATCTCTGCTTACCTTTTCTATCAGGAATGCATCAAAAAGGTTGGTACACAGAGCAAAATGTGCTTTCTCTGGGATGATGTCAAAAGATTGTCCATTTTACTGTATCTATCAGGGATCTAATATGGTGGGCACCCAATAGTGGTCTCTCTCTATAATAACTGAGTTACAAAGATCCAACTTACATATGACTCATACTTAAGAACAGAGGCAGCGTGATATCGCTCTGGTCCCGGAAACCGCCGGGAGGCCGTCTTGCTGCTCACTGCATGCTGCCACTTATTGTCTGGCGGACCTGTCAGCAATCCCACTTCACTGCATGGCCAGTTGACCCTTCCCTATGCTATACAAAACTTAAAAATATTTTTTTGACTGAAGTTACATTTAAAAAATGTACCTGTTACAACTTACATACAAATTCAACTTAGGAACAAACCTGCAGTACTTATCTTGTTCGTAACCCGAGGATTGCCTGTACTTGAGAATAAAAGACCCCATTCACCAAAAATGACCTGCAGCAGAGGAGCCTGAGTCCTCCCCAATCTCACCCCACCCACATGCAACTCCCAGGGTGAAACACCCCCCTTGAAGCCTGCACTATTTCCTCCTCACCATGACCAACCCTTCTCCTCACCGCTAAACCCTCCAAGCCCCCTCCTCTTTAAGTTCTTCTTCCTTCTGCAGAGGAATTGCAGGCATGCCTGACCTCTGCTGTGTGCAGCCCAACTACTGCATCAATACCAAAAACTGCCAAAAAAATTGAAAATTAAAAAAAAAAAAAGTACATGTGAAAATAAAAACAAAAATAACCTAAGTGAAAACCAAAAGAAACATATTGGGAATCTGCCACTCTGGGGCAACCTAGGCCTAGAATTTTTCACTAGATTATATATAGAAGGGGTTGCAACAATAAGAGCTTGGACAAAATGGGTCTTAGGCCAACTGATTTGGTGGTGGTTTTAGTGTAACTTTTTTAGTAGATCCAGGTGCAGCTGATGCCTTCTGCCAACTGGAGCTGCATGGTCCAATCACTATACAATATTTGTGGCATTGTTTCTCAAATAATACACTTTAATTTCTATTTCAGGATAAAACCTGACTCATCTCTCTCCCTTATATTGCGGACTAACCAAACTGCTTATAAACTGTCGAGCCACTAAACAATATTTGTGGCTTTTGTCTCTCACATAAAACATATACATTTTTATTATAGATAATAAAATAAAGATTAAGATAAAACTTTGTCTCATTCTATTTGCTGCCTATTCAAGTACTCATATACTGTCCTGATGCTAGCCAGTTTTATACCTCAAATTAAAATGTTGAATATTTTGGGAACAATTGGGGATAAGGGGACATTAAAGACAATGCAGTGTTATACTACAAAAAAAAAAAAATCACAAGCTAAACTATTAAACTGTTTTTCCACTGGCTAATTTTCTGTCTCAATTATTTCAATTGTTTTTATTGAACTTTTTGAAGAGTAAGGAATAAACATTACAAAGCAAAGCAGCGAACAATCCTTGCTAAGCTCTGTACATTCAAAAACACAGTTGTGCTCATAAGTTTACATACCCTGGCAGAATTTATGCTTTCTTGGCCATTTTTCAGAGAATATGAATGATAACACAAAAAATTTCTTTCACTAATGGTTAGTGTTTGGCTGAAGCCATTTATACTCTTTTTAAATCATAATGGCAACAGAAACTACCCAAATGACCCTGATCAAAAGTTTACATACCCTGGTGATTTTGGCCTGATAACATGCACACAAGTTGACATAAAGGGGTTTGAATGGCTATTAAATGGTAACCATCCTCACCTGTGATCTGTTTGCTTGTAATTAGTGTGTGTATAAAAGGTCAGTGAGTTTCTGGACTCCTGACAGACCCTTGCATCTTTCATTAGGTGCTGCACTGACTTTCTGGATTCTGAGTCAGGGAGAAAGCAAAAGAATTGTCAAAGGATCTGCTTGAAAAGGTAGTTGAACTGTATAAAACAGGAAAGGGATATAAAAAGATATCTGTCATGAAAGACGTCCTGTCAGCTCAGCCGTCGGCGGAAGATCGGTTAATAGAACTACTGTCAATAGAGCCAGAGGAGGCGTGCGGAGGCGCGTCGGCGCGAACGGACGCTTGCGGGTGCGCGCTAATACGAGCGGGTGTACGCAGGTACACGATGATACGAACGGGCACGTACGATCGGTACTCGGGCGTGCACGTGTGCGCGCGGATGGGCGCAGACGTGCAGTGTGACAGCTTTTGTCGCCATTAGGCCTATTTAAAGTAGCCTGTCAGCATGCCTCCTTGCTGTCCGGTCTACAGCGTTCCCTGTGACCCTTAGCTATCCAGTTTACCTGCTTACCTGATTCCTGTTACCCGGCTTGTTCCTGACTTCTCCTGTTTGCTGCCAGTCCCCGACTTCAGCTTGTCTGACTATTCTCCTGCCTCATCCTTCGGTTGTTACCTGCCTGTCTGTTGCCGATCCGGTCCGTGCCCTGATTACTCTCCTAATTCCGTTTGGTACCTGCTCTGCTTGCCTGTGTTTGACCCGGCCTGTCTGACTTCGCTAAGTGCTACCAGTTGTTCCAGTGCTCCAGTTGTACTACAGAACACCTCCCTGCTGCCTGTTTGTTCCTGGGTTCCTGCTAGCTACAGTCCTTCTCTGCTCTATCGGTGGATCCAGTGTTCCTGTCAGTCCTCCTGCTGCCGCACCAGAGGTCTGGATCAGCTCTACACCTGCCATTTGCCAAGCACTTGTGGCCCCCTGCGCTCTTGAGTCTCTGTCTTCTCTATCAGAGGCTCTCGAACCAGAGGCACATGAGAGGCTACTCCTTGCATTCTGGGCTCCACCACCAGGTACGTGACAATATCCAAGGAATTGAGAATGCCAATCAGCAGTGTTCAAACTCTAATCAAGAAGTGGAAAATGAGGGGTTCTGTTGAAACCAAACCACGGTCAGGTAGACCAACTAAAATTTCAGCCACAACTGCCAGGAAAATTGTTCTGGATGCAAAGAAAAACCCACAAATAACTTCAGGTGAAATACAGTACTCTCTATAAACATGTAGTGTGGCTGTTTCAATATGCACAATAAGGAGGCACTTGAAGAAAGATGGGCTGCCTGGTCGCGTTGCCATAAGACAGCCATTACTACGCAAATGCCACAAAGTATCCCACTTACAATATGCCAAACAGCACAGACACAAGCCTCAAACCTTCTGGCACAAAGTCATTCTGAGTGATTAGACCAAAATTGAGCTTTTTGGCCACAACCATAAACGCTACATTTGGAAAGGAGTCAACAAGGCCTATGATGAAAGGTACGGAGGTGAATCGCTGATGTTTTGGGGATGTGTGAGCTACAAAGGCACAGAAAATGTGGTCAAAATTGTTGGCAAGATGAATGCAGGTTGTTATCAAAAAGTACTGGAGGAACATTTGCATTCATCGGCCAGGAAGCTGCGCATGGGTTGTACTTGGTCTCCTGACCTCAATATCATTGAGCCACTCTGGGGAGATCTCAAATGTGCAGTTCATGCAAGGCAGCCCAAGAATTTACAGGAACTTTTGCCTAGAGGAATGGGCAGCTTTACCATCTGAGAAGATAAAGAGCCTCATCCACAAATACCATAAAAGACTTCAAGCTGTCATTGACGTTAAAGGGGGCAATACACGGTATTAAGAACCGGGTATGTAAACTTTTAATCAGGGTCATTTGGGTAGTTTCAGTTGTCTCTATGATTTAAAAAGAGTAAACACAGTTGATTGATAATAAATGGCATCAGCCAAACACTAACCATTAATGAAAGAAAAGTTTTTGTGTTATCATTCATATTCTCTGAAAAATGGCCAAGAAATCATAAATTCTGCCAGGGTATGTAAACTTATGAGCACAATTGCAAATATATAATAGAAGAATAAAAGTGATAAAAGAGGGGACGTAGAAAAGCCATGGCAAAGAGGTCGAACTGACCATGGACTCCCCTATAACCCCCCACTAAGAGGAAGAACCATTATTTGAAAAATAGTTACCTAAAGCAGAGTTCCACCCACTTTTGAGAGGTGGTCTTAAATGAAAGACCATCTCTCCACCGCTCCTTTTTGGCTAGGTAAAAAAAAAAGTTTTCTTCTAACTTACCTTTTTATGAAGTAAAGCCTGTACTTCCAATCCATTCAGTCCGTGGCACAGAACGTCATATCCTCTTCTGCGGCGAGCCCCCCCCCATGTCTTCTGGGACGTGTGTGTCCCAGAAGACAGCCGGTCATTCACAAAGCACCGCGCGACTCGCGCACGCACAGTAGGAAACGGGCAGTGAAGCCGCAAGGAATGGCGGCGCCGACATCCGATCCGATGGATGGATCGGCCTCGGGGGCCGACATCCTGGGCTCCCTGGACAGGTAAGTGTCCTTATTAAAAGTCAGCAACTACAGTGTTTGTAGTTGCTGACTTTAAAAAAAAAACTTTGCGGGTGGAACACCGCTTTAAAGGGGTTGTAAAGGCAGAAGGTTTTTTATCTTAATGCATTCTATGCAGCTAGGCAAAAAGCCTTCTGTGTGCAGCAGCCCTCCTAACCCTTACCTGAGACCCATCTCTGTCCAGCGATGTCCACGAGTGTTTTAGCCATCCGAGATTCTCCCTCCTGATTGGCTGAAACACAGCAGCGGCCCCATTGGCTGTCGCTGCTGTCAAAGTCAGCTAGCCAATCAGGAGGGGGTGGGGCCGGGTCGGAGCTTCCGTGTCTGAATGGACACAGGGAGCTGTGACTCAGCTCAGGTGTCCCCATAGCAAGCTGCTTGCTGTGGGGGCACTGAACAGGAGGGAGGGGCCAGGATTACAGAAGAGGGACCCGAGAAGAAGAGGATCCGGGCTGTTCTGTGCAAATCCACTGCGCAGAGCAGGTAAGTATAACATGTTTGTTATTTTTATGGAAAAAAAAAACGAGAGACCTTACAATCACTTTAACTTATCCCCATAATGCCCCCTAAGGAATGAATAAAGGCCATCCCCGAGACGGCTTGTCAGGTCCGCTTGTGATATACATCGAAACTATGAAATATAACATGTCAAAAATGAGTGACCTCTATGAAGACAGCTAGCTTATATTATACAATTCAAATGATCTCTCCATTGTCACAAAATGTATGGTAATTTAAGGGGGATACTACTCCCCATTGCTGACAATCTGTTGAACATAGGTAAGAAAGGATAAAAAACAAGGGTGGGGGGGGCGTTCACCGGGCCACCAGTGACAGTAGGACAGAAAAGAATGAGTAAAGAAAGAAGAAAAAGAGAAGGTGAGTCTGTCCGGAGATCTACCACTAAGTGTTCCTGGAGTCCACACCGTATGTTTGGGACCTGCAAATAGGTGAGCCAGGGAGACCATATTTTATCGAAGAGGGGTTGTTTGTCTCGCAAGACGCTCACTATTTTTTCATTTAACATGATCAATGTGAGTTTACATTTCATTAAAGCTATGTCTAGACTTTTCCAAGCAGTCGTAATAGCGATTTTAGCTGCTAAAAACAGTATATTAGGGTCTGTGTGTGTCTTGGTGCATTTTCAACTGGTTTATTTAGTAGGGAAATTCTTGCCTTTTAGTAATATTAGCCATCGTGAGAAGATAAAGGAATGTACCCTAATCCCTCATCCAGCGCTTTGGGACAAGTCCACCATGTGTGTAGAAATTAACCTCTGAAGCAGGTGGCCAACAATCCTGGATACATTTTCGAAAGACGCTCTGGAACCAAGTACCATCTGGCATGCACTTTATAGTCAGCCTTGATCAGAGCAACGTTTAGAATACCTTTATGACTATTGCAAAGAAGTTAGTCACAATTATTATCGTGACAATGTCAATCTGTATTGTTAAGAAAATCCCTTCAATAAAAATCTATTGTTAAAAAAAGAATACCTTTATGAATACGTGTGCTCCATTTACACCAATCCTCTGCCTCAGGGGTAGATAAACTACCCGAGGGGCTGGCAAATAGTTTATACAGCATGGAAACGCCCCCACTCCCCCCCCCCCCCACCCCGAAGAGAGGCACCCTGCATGCACCTGTTCTCAAACATGATACGTACTACTAAGTCGGAGCTGTTTTTCTGTAATGTTTTAAGAAAATTGAGAATTTGTTGTACGTGAAAATTCCCTGTGGGGGGCATCTCCAGGCTATCTATAAAGTGGAATGGTGAGTGGATCCCTCTATGATCAAGATAGTCCCCTATATGGTAAAGTCCCTAATGCCGTGTACACACGACCGGACTTTCCTGCAAACTAGGTCCGACGGTCTTCCCGACGGACTATCTGCGGAATTCCGATGGACTTTCAAAACGAACGGACTTGCCCACAAACGAACGGACTAAGTTTATTCGTAAGTCCGTTCGTTTTTAACATGATGATGTAAACGGGATTAAACAAGGAAGTTTAATAGCCAGTAGC